>NC_052159.1:131635555-132235555 GCF_902713615.1 Scyliorhinus canicula | reverse complement strand
ATGTTGGGCCAGATTCCAGATATGGAGGTGGAGGGCCTGATAATGGGGGGGGGGATTTCAACACGGTGCTGGATCCGCCACTGGATCGATCCAGTTCCAGGACGGGTAGGAGGCCTGCGGGGGCTAAGATGCTGAGGGGGTTTATGGACCAGATGGGAGGGGTGGATCCTTGGAGGTTCGCGAGGCCAAGGGCCAGGGAATTTTCATATTTCTTCCATGTGCATAAGTCCTGCTCCTGGATCGACTTCTTTGTTTTGAGTAGGCCGCTGATTGTGGGGGTAGTAGATGTTGAGTACTCGGCGATAGCCATTTCTGACCATGCCCATGACCATTGGGTGGACCTCGAGCTGGGGGAGGAGAGGGACCAGCGCCTGTTGTGGCGCTTGGAGGTGGGGCTGCTGGCGGACGAGGATGTGAGGGGGCGGTTCGAGGATGCATCGAGAGGTACCTGGAGGCCAACGATAATGGGGAGGTCCGGGTGGGGACAGTCTGGGAGGCGCTGAAGGCGGTGGTTTCGAGGAAGTTGATCTCTATTCGGGCCCACAGGGAGAGAGGGGAGCAGAGAGAAAGGGAGAGATTGGTGGGGGAGATGATGAGGGTGGACAGGAGGTACGCGGAGGCCCCGGAGGAGGCATTGCTGAGTGTGCGGCGCAGCCATCGTGCTGAGTTCGACTTGTTGACCACCAGAAAGGCGGAGGCTCAATGGAGAAAGGCTCAGGGTGCGGTGTACGAGTATGGGGAGAAGGCGAGTAGGATGCTGGCACACCAACTCCGTAAGCGGGATGCGGCTAGGGAGATTGGTGGAGTTAAGGACCGGGGAGGAAATGTGGTGCGGAGGGGGGTAGACATTAATTGGGTTCTCAGGGACTTTTATGAGAGACTATATCGGTCCGAACCTCCGGCGGAGAAGGGGGGGATGGGGTGCTTTTTGGACCGGCTGAGATTCCCGAGGGTGGAGGAGGGACGGGTGGAGGGTCTGGGGGTGCCAGTTGAGATTGAGGAGCTGGTTAAAGGGATAGGGAACATGCAGTCGGGGAAGGCGCCAGGGCCGGATGGGTTCCCGGTTGAATTTTACAAGGCGTATGCAGACCTGCTGGGCCCCCTGTTGGTTAGGACCTTCAACGAGGCGAAGGAGGGGGGGGGGGGCTTTGCCCCTGACAATGCCTCGGGCGCTGATCTCCTTGATCCTTAAGCGAGACAAGGATCCCCTGCAGTGTGGGTCATACAGGCCGTTCTCACTCCTGAATGTGGACGCAAAGCTGTTGGCAAAGATCTTAGCCACGAGGATAGAAGATTATGTGCCGCAGATTATCCACTAGGATCAAACGGGGTTTGTGAAGGGGAGGCAGCTGAACACTAATATACAGAGGCTCTTGAACGTTATTATGATGCTGGCGGTGGAAGGGGAGGCGGAGATAGTGGTGGCGCTAGATGCGGAGAAGGCCTTTGATAGGGTCGAGTGGGGATACTTGTGGGAGGTGCTGGTAAGGTTCGGGTTTGGGGAGGGGTTTGTCAGTTGGGTGAGGCTGTTGTATGAGGCGCCGAAGGCGAGTATACCTCATGCAAGTAAGGGCGTTTGTCAGACGGCAGGTGGCGGGGTTCCCCCTGCTGCCGCCGCGTGGGGTCCAGGACAGGGTGCTCTCGGGGGCATGGGTTGGAGAGGGGAGGATCTCGGCAACGTACCAAGTGATGCAGGAGGTAGACAAGGCCTCGGTGGAGGAGCTGAAAGATAAATGGGAGGAGGAGCTGAGTGAGGAGATTGAGGAGGGGACGTGGGCGGATGCCCTAGAAAGGGTGAACTCCTCTTCTTCGTGTGCGAGGCTTAGCCTCATACAGTTTAAGGTACTGCATCGGGCTCATAAGACCGGGACAAGGATGAGCCGTTTTTTTTGGGACCGAGGACAGGTGTATTAGGTGCTCAGGGAGCCCAGCAAACCATGTCCACATGTTCTGGGCATGCCCAGCACTGGGGGTATTTTGGAAGGGTGTAGCAAGGACGGTATCGAAGGTGGCAAGATCCAGGGTCAATCCAGGCTGGGGACTCGCAATATTTGGGGTTGCAGTGGAGCCGGGAGTGCAGGAGGCGAAAGAGGCCAGTGTTCTGGCCTTTGCGTCCCTAGTAGCCCGGCGGAGGATTCTTCTTCAGTGGAAGGATGTGAGGCCCCCAAGCGTGGAGGCCTGGGTCAACGATATGGTGGGGGTTATTAAATTGGAGAGGGTGAAATTTGCCCTAAGGGGGTCAGTGCAGGGGTTTTTCAGGTGATGGCAACCATTCCTAGATCTCCTGGCAGAACGGTAAGAACAAAAGGTCAGAAGCATCCCGGGCGGGGTGGGGGGGGGGGGGGGGGGGGGGGGGGTTGTATCTTTGTTTTTGTTTTGGGTTGAATATCTATTTTTTGCCAATGACAGGCGTTAATTTATTGTTTCTCTTTTGTATTTACGGCGGGGGGGGGGGGGGGGGGGGGGGTTCTGTTTTTTTTGTTCTTAGAATTTTCTGTTATTGTTTTCTTTTTTGTGAAAATGTGAAAATTTAAATAAAAATTATTTTTTTAAAAAAGGTATTACTGAGACTTGGTGGAGGGAAGGGCAAGACTGGCAACTAAACATCCCAGGAGGCTTCAGCAGGGATAGAGAGGTAGGTAAAAGGGGTGGAGGAGTTGCATTACTGGTCAGCGATGATATCACAGCTGTGATTAAGGAGGGCACGATGGAGGATTCGAGCACTGTGGCAATATGGGTAGAGCTAAGAAATAGGAAGGGTGCAGTAACATTGTTGGGACTTTACTGCAGGCCTCCAAAAAGCGAGCGTGAAGTAGAGGTAAAAATATGTAGACAGATTACAGAAAAATGTAGGATCAATAGGGTGGTCGTAATGGGAGATTTTAACTTCCCCAACATTGAATGGGACTCATGTAGTGTTGGAGGCGTAGATGGAGCAGAATTTGTAAGGAGCATCCAGGAGAGTTTTTTAGAGCAGAATGTAAATAATCCAACTCGGGAAGAGGCCATACTGGACCTGTATTGGGGAATGATCCCGGCCGGAGTTTGTATGCATAATTGAGGACACTGTACAGAGGTTCATCCCCAAGAAAAGAAAGATTATCCGGGGAGGGATTAGACAGCCATGGCTGACAAAGGAGGTCAGGAAATGTATCAAAGAAAAAGAGAGATCCTATAAAGTGGCCAAAGCACTGGGAATTCAGAAGATTGGGAAGGCTACAAAAACAAACAGAGGTTAACAAAGAGACAAATAAGGAAGGAGAGGATCAAATATGAAGGCAGGCTAGCCAGTAATATAAGAAATGATAGTAAAAGTTTCTTTCAATACATAAGAAACAAACGACAGGCCAAAGTAGACATTGGGCCAATTCAAACTGATTCCGGAAGGCTAGTGATGGGAGACGAGGAAATGGCTGGAGAACTTAATAAGTACTTTGCGTCTGTCTTCACAGTGGAAGACATGAGTAATATCCCAAAATTATAGAGGGTCAGGGGGCTGAGTTGAGTATGGTTGCCATTACAAAAGAGATGGTGCTAAAAAAGCTAAAAGGTCTTAAAATTGACAAATCTCCTGGCCCCGATGGGCTACACCCTAGAGTTCTGAGAGAGGTGGCTGAAGAAATAGCGGAAGCGTTGGTTGAGATCTTTCAAAAATCACTGGAGTCAGGGAAAGTCCCGGACGATTGGAAGATCGCTGTTGTAACCCCCTTGTTCAAGAAAGGATCAAGACAAAAGATGGAAAATTACAGGCCAATTAGCCTAACCTCGGTTGTTGGTAAAATTCTAGAATCGATCGTTAAGGATGAGATTTCTAAATTCTTGGAAGAGCAGGGTCGGATTAGAACAAGTCAACATGGATTTAGTAAGGGGAGGTCGTGCCTGACGAACCTGTTAGAATTCTTTGAGGAGGTGACAAGTAGGTTAGACCAGGGAAACCCAGTGGATGTGGTCTATCTGGATTTCCAAAAGGCCTTTGATAAGGTGCCACACAGGAGGCTGCTGAGTAAGGTGAGGGCCCATGGTGTTCGAGGTGAGCTACTGGCATGGGTTGAGGATTGGCTGTCTGACAGAAGGCAGAGAGTTGGGATAAAAGGTTCTTTTTCGGAATGGCAGCCGGTGACCAGCGGTGTCCCACAGGGTTCAGTGTTGGGGCCACAGCTGTTCACCATATATATTAATGATCTGGATGAAGGGACTGGGGGCATTCTAGCGAAGTTTGCCGATGATACGAAGTTAGGTGGTCAGGCAGTTAGTGCTGAGGAAGTGGGGAGGCTGCAGAAGGATCTAGACAGTTTGGGAGAGTGGTGCAGGAAATGGCTGATGCAATTCAACGTGAGAAAATGTGAGGTCTTGCACTTTGGAAAAAAGAATCCAAGCATAGACTACTTTCTAAACGGTGAGAAAATTCATAATGCCAAAGTACAAAGGGATCTGGGAGTGCTAGTTGAGGATTCCCTAAAGGTAAACATGCAGGTTGAATCTGTGATTAAGAAAGCGAATGCAATGTTGTCATTTATCTCAAGAGGGTTGGAATATAAAAGCAGCGATGTGCTACTGAGCCTTTATAAGGCTCTGGTTAGGCCCCATTTGGAGTACTGTGTCCAGTTTTGGGCCCCACATCTCAGGAAGGACATACTGGCACTGGAGCGTGTCCAGCGGAGATTCACACGGATGATCCCTGGAATGGCGGGTCTAACATATGATGAACGGCTGAGGATCCTGGGATTGTATTCATTGGAGTTTAGAAGGTTAAGGGGAGATCTAATAGAAACTTACAAGATAATACATGGCTTAGAAAGGGTGGACGCAAAGAAACTGTTTCCGTTAGGCGAGGAGACGAGGACCCGTGGGCACAGCCTTAGAATTAGAGGGGGTAAATTCAGAACAGAAATGCGGAGATATTTCTTCAGCCAGAGAGTGGTGGGCCTGTGGAATTCATTGCCGCAGAGTGCAGTGGAGGCCGGGACGCTAAATGGCTTCAAGGCAGAGATAGATAAATTCTTGATGTCGCGAGGAATTAAGGGCTACGGGGAGAATGCTGGTAGGTGGAGTTGAAATGCCCATCAGCCATGATTGAATGGCGGAGTGGACTCGATGGGCCGAATGGCCTTACTTCCACTCCTATGTCTTATGGTCTTATGGTCTTATGGATCCATCCCAGGTTACTGAGGGAAGTAAGGGACGAAATAGCTGGGGCCTTAACAGATATCTTTGCAGCATCCTTGAGCTCGGGTGAGGTCCCGGAGGACTGGAGAATTGCTAATGTTGTCCCTTTGTTTAAGAACGGTAGTTGGGATAATCCAGGGAATTATAGACCTGTGAGCTTGACGTTAGTGGTCGGCAAACTATTGGAGAAGATACTGAGGGATAGGATCTATTCACATTTGGAAGAAAATAGACTTATCAGTGATAGGCAGCATGGTTTTGTGCAGGGAAGGTCATGTCTTACAAACCTAATAGAATTCTTTGAGGAAGTGTCAAAGTTATTTGATGAGGAAAGAGCTGTAGATGTTGTATGCATGGACTTCAGTAAGATGTTTGATAAAGTTTCCCATGGCAGGTTGATGGAAAAAGTGAAGTTGTTTGGGGTTCAGGGTGTACTAGCTAGATGGATAAAGAACTGGCTGGGCAACAGGAGACAGAGAGTAGTGGTGGAAAGGAGTGTCTCAAAATGGAGAAAGGTGACTAGTGGTGTTCCACAGGGATCCGTGCTCGAACCACTGTTGTTTGTGATATGCATAAATGATCTGGACAAAGGTATAGGTGGTTTGATTAGCAAGTTTGCAGATGATACTAAGATTGGTGGAGTTGCAGATAGCGAGGAGGACTGTCAGAGAATACAGCAAAATATAGATAGATTGGAGAGTTGGGCAGAGAAATGGCAGATGGAGTTCAATCCAGGCAAATGCAAGGTGATACATTTGGAAGATCTAATTCAAGAGCGAACTATATGGTCAATGGAAGAGTCCTGGGGAAAATTGATGTACAGAGAGATCTGGGAGTTCAGGTCCATTGTACTCTGAAGGTGGCAACACAGGTCGATAGAGTGGTCAAGAAGGCATACAGCATGCTTGCCTTCATCGAACGGGGTATTGAGTACAAGAGTTGGCGGGTCATGTTACAGTTGTATAGGACTTTGGTTTGACCACATTTGGAATACTGCATGCAGTTCTGGTCGCCACATTACCAGAAGGATGCGGATGCTTTAGAGAGGGTGCAGAGGAGGTTCACCAGGATGTTGCCTGGTATGGAGGGTGCTAGCTATGAAGAAAGGTTGAGTAGATTAGGATTGTTTTTGTTGGAAAGACGGAGGTTGAGGGGGGACCTGATTGAGGTCTACAAAATTATGTGAGGTATAGACAGGGTGGATAGCAACAAGCTTTTTCCAAGAGTGGGGGTGTCAATAACAAGGGGTCACAATTTCAAGGTGAGAGGCGGAAAGTTGAAGGGAGATGTGCGTGGAAAGTTTTTTACGCAGAGGGTGGTGGGTGCCTGGAACACTTTGCCAGCAGAAGTGGCAGAGGCGGGCATGATATCATCATTTAAGGTGCATCTATACAGATATATGAATGGGTGGGGAACAGAGGGAAGTACATCCTTGGAAAATAGGCAACAGGTTTAGATTAAGGATCTGGATCTGCGCAGGCTGGGAGGGCTGAAGTGCCTGTTCCTGTGCTGTAATTTTCTTTGTTTCTTAAAGGTTTAACATCAGGAGCACCTGACGTTGATGTAACTACTGATGTAACTATGATGCAATGTCACATGATTAAGAGACTGGTATCTGGTGTGAAGCAAAAGTATAATCTTGTGTAGGTTACAGCGATGTATTTACATCTATAAAAAAACAAGAATTATTTTTATGAATAACAGTCTTCGTTAGAATTCTAAGTGTGTCATGCAAATCCTGAAGAAACCCCATCTAAACACCAAACACAAGACAAAACATGGCAATAGTGGACAGAGTTTAAAGACCCCCAAAAAACTGCAACTGGAGATTCCAGCCTCTAAAGACTTACAAATTCGCAGAAAACGGACAATAAGAAAAAAGTTTGATGACGCACCTGAGTTGGCGCAGTGGTTAGTATTGCTTGGCGCAGTGTTTATCACTGCTGCCTCACGGCACAAAGGGCACAGGTTTGATCCTGGCCCTGAGTCGCTGCCCATGTGGCAGTTTTCATAGTCTCCCTGTGACTGCGTAGGTCTCACTCCCACAACCCGAAAATGTGCAGTGTATCTGATTGGCCATGCTAAAATTTGAATTTTTTTTAAGTTTGAAAGAGAATGGAGCATTGTGAGTACTGCAGATACAAGCAGACATGCAGAGCAAGATTCCAGACAGACAACTCAATCAACAAGCCAAACTACTGAAGCAGAAACAGATCCTAGCCTTAACAAAAGCATAGACTATATTGCCACTCACAGAACAGTTCTGAATCTCTGAAAGCTCACAACAGGCTCAACATTTGGACACTGGTAATAAGAGATTCTCAAGGTGGAGAACAGTTTCAAGTATGCAAGAATCAGAAGGATTAGGCCATTACTTGGCTCTAGACAGTAAGGGCCATTGCAGATGATATTTCAAAGCAGAATATCAATGAGGCTTCGCGTCCACATGAGGGAGTCCTCAATGCATTTGAATTTTACATCAATGTTTTAAAAAACTTCCATAATTGTGCAGGCAAAATTTAATAAGAGGATGCAAAAGCTGCGTGAATCTATGGACCCATTTCTAAATTACCTGTCCAGAATCATGGGGAATTGCAACCATGGGATCCTCAAAGTTGAATTGCTGTGCAATCTTAGAGTATCTGGGGTCTTAGACGAAACACTTTTCAATCGTTTGCAGGCAAGGGAAATTTAATTCACACAAAGGCAGTTCAAATCGAGCAACAGATTGAGCTTTGGAAGTGAAACAGGGCGATTGTTAAAGGGGAAAGTGATGCCTATGAAAATAAAATGAGTGAAGTCTTTCAATATATCAGATAAAGAAGCGAAAACACAGTGGCGCAAAATAAATTAGGGAAAAGTGCACCAACCACCATCTTATGATGCTCTCAGTGTGGCAGGAAACCCTGCACTAGCACACAATACCTTACAGTGCCACAATGATGGGAAGTACGAACATTTTAAAATAGTCACAATTCCAAAGTTCCTATGGGTCATAGGAAAAAAAAGAATAACAATGAAAACAAGTCAAATACAAGAAGGGAGAAAAGGAAAAAAGAAACAAATAACTTTCCTGGGGGAAATTAATGAAATAAAAAGTAATTATTGGAGCATTAAATTAGCAGCTGATGGTAACCCCACAGAATTCAATAGTGATGCTGGGTCAAGCATTTCAGTATTATCTAATTACATGAAATGGCAAAAAGAAATCACATTGCAGCCATCCTCCATCCAGTTGCAAGGTCCAGAAGGGTACAAGACAAGTAGTAGGCCAATAGCTGGACAGATTAAGGTAAAATGTGAGGTGAGAGTGACTGCCCTTGACATCAAGGCATCATTTGACCGAGTATGGCATCAAGGAGCCCGAGCTAAACTGGAGTCAATGGGAATCAGGGGGAGAACTCTCAGCTGGTTGGAGTCGTACCTGGCACAAAGGAAAATGGTTGTGGTGGTTGGAGGTCAATCATCTCAACTCCAGGACATCATTGCAGGAGTTCCTCAGGTTAGTATCCCAGGCCCAACCATCTTCAGTTGCTTCATCAATGACGTCCCTTCCATCAGAAGGTCAGAAGAGAGGATGTTTGTGGTTGACTGCACAATGTTCAGCACCATTCACATGGTAGCACAGTGGTTAGCACTGTTGCTTCACAGCACCAGGTTCGATTCCTGCTTGGATCACTGTCTGTGCTGAGTCTGCACATTTTCCCCGTGTCTGCGTGGGTTCCCTCCGGGTGCTCCAGTTTCCCCCCATAAGTCCTGAAAAATGTGCTTGTTAGGTGAATTGGACATTCTGAATTCCCTCGCAGTGTAACCGAACAGGTGCTGGAGTGTGGGGACTAGGGGCTTTTCACAGTAACTTCATTGCAGTGTCAATGTAAGCTTACTTGTGACAATACTAAAGTATATTATTATTATAATGATGCAGCTTATGTCCAAATGCAGCAAGACCTGGTTAGTATCCAGGCTGACAAGTAGCAAGTTACATTCGCGCCACACAAGTGCCAGGCAATGACCATCTCCCATAAGAGATGATGTAACCATAAACCCTTGACATTCAATGGCATTACCATCGCTGAATCTCCCACGATCAACATCCTGGGGGTTACCATTGATCAGAAACTGAACTTGACTGTAGCTACCTGGGCAGATCGAAGGCTAGGAATTCTACAGCGAGTATCTCACCTCCTGACCCACCAAAGCCTGTCCACCATCTGCAAGGCACAAGTCAGGAATGTAATGGAAGATTCTTCACTTGCCTGAATGAATGCAGCTCCAGCAACACTCAAGACACTCAACATCATCCAGTCAAACAGCCCGCTTGATTGCCCCCCTTTCCACAATCATTCAATCCTTTCACCACAGACAAACTATGGCAGCCATGTGTACCATCTGCAAGATGAACTGCAGTAACCCACCAAGGTTCCTAAGACAAAACCTTCCAAACCCGCAGCCACTACCATCTAGAAAGACAAGAGCAGCAGATACCTGAGAACCCCACCACCTGGAGGTCCCCCTCCAAGTAAATCACCACCCTGACTTGGAAACATATTGCAGTTCCTTCACTATCGTTGGGACGACACCCTGGAACTCCTTCCTGAGTAGCTCAGTGGGTGTACCTGCACCTCAAAGACTGCAGCAGTTCAAGAAGGCAACTCACCACCACCTTCTGAAGGGCAACTAGTAATGGGCAATAATTGCTGGCCTAACCAGTGACGCCCACACCCCGTAAATTAATTAAAAAAAAATTGTGGAACTCCAGATGTGATCATAGAATCAAAGAATTTACAGTGCAGAAGGAGGCTATTCGTCCCATCGAGTCTTCACCAACCTTTGGAAAGAGCACCCTACATAAGCCCACACCTCCACCCAATCCTCGTAACTCAGTAACACCACCCAACTTCTTTGGACACTAAGGGCAATTTAGCTTGGCCAATCTACCTAACCTGCACTTCTTTGGACCATGGGAGGAAACTGAAACACCTGGAGGAAACCCACGCAGACACGGGGAGACCGTGCAGACTCCGCATAGACAGTGACCCAAACCGGGAATTGAACCTGGGAACGTTTCTCATTTTTGAACATTTACCAGCTATGGAAAAGAGATTTGAGCATATTAAATGAACACAAGCAGGATAATGAGTACATGAAAATTAAAGAGCATAATCTGGATGACTGGATTATACTCTTAACAATCCAGTACTTTGCAAATACTTTGAACAGAGAAAACATCTCACAATACTGATTGATGTCTCAGTTTTTTAATGACAGTTGAATTATCCCTAAAACACCTTGGCTTAGCATTCTCCAGAAAATCCATCAAAGAATAGTAAATCATAGAATCATAAATCCCTACTGGGCAGAAGGAGGCCATTCAGTCCATTGAGTCTGCACCGACCCTTCAAATGAGCACTCCACCCATATCAAACCCCCTCTCCGCCGTGTCCCTGCAACACCATGAGCTAACCTGCGCATCCCTGGACACTCAGGGGCAATTTATCCTGCCCAATCCACCTACTCCGTACATTTTTGGACTGTGGGCGGAAACTGGAGCACCAGGAGGAAACGTATACAGACATGGGGGAAATGTGCAAACTCCAGACAGACAGTCACCCAAGGCCAGAATTGAACCTGGGTCTCTAACGCTGTGAGGCTGCAGTGCTAATCACTTGCCACTCAAGAGCCCAGCAGTCCTGTGGCCAGTTATCAATCATTCCACTGATGAGTTCATCACAAACTGCCTTACGTGGAAAGTGAAAAGCCAACAGCAGAGTAGACCATTGGCACCCTCCACATAACTTTGAAGCTGTGACAGCATCTGGAAATTGATTTATTTGAGTTGACTCCATGCATAACACCATGGCATGGGCGGTCTTTATATTACTGAGAAGAAACTTCATGACACAAGGCAACCCAGACATTGTGATGTCAAACAACCGTTCAAATTGCTCCGTAACTTTGCACAGGAATATGCTTTGACGTATGCGACTAGTTTGCCAAAATATCGTTAGTCAAATGAAGACACAGAAAGAGGCGCTTGAACAATCACGGAATTAATTAAAAATATTATCATAGCCCTTCTTAATTACAGAACCGCAGCACTAAAATACGGGTTGTGGCCATCAGAATTATTAATGGAAAGCTGGCTGTGAACACAACTTCCAGCTCTATAACAAACACCACAACTTAACATTACCTCAGATCGTCCTGGAAAAGTAAAATGTGTGAGGAGCAACAAAGAGAAAATCAAGTTCAGAATTTCAACAAAGGCATTGAGCAAAAGACTTGAAGTGCTGCAATCCCAGACTAGAATGTGGGTATAAGATAATGGAAAGAAGACGTGTAATTGAAAGAGCTCCACGGTTGAGATCTCATAGAATTGAGAATATCAGAAGGAACCAAAGATATCTGATATCACTGGGAAGAAAACCATTGGAAGCTTGGATATAATATGTAGATCCAGTTGGTACAAGGAATCAGAAACAATTAGAAACTCTACAATTGTCCAATACTCCTATTGAACAGCGAGAGGGTGCAGTTCATCCTCAAACTTGAAATGAAATCAGAACTATATCAGAGAGAGTAGTTGAGGATAAGCCTGTAATGTCTGAGACTTTGCCGGGGTGTATATATAAGAAGTTCGCGGGCCCTAACCGCATTCTATTCACCATGGATGTGCAATCCCTCTACACCTCCATCCCACACCAGGATGGCCTGAGAGCTCTTCGCTTTGTTCTCGAAAAGAGACCAGGACAATTCCCATCCACCAACACTCTCCTCCGCCTGGCTGAACTCTTTCTATCTCTCAACAACTTCTCCTTTAACTCATCTCACTTTCTCCAAACCAAAGGTGTAGCAATGGGTACCCGCATGGGTCCTAGCTATGCTTGCCTTTTCATGGGGTATGTGGAACATTTCTTGTTCCAGGCCTATCCGGGCCCCCTGCCACAACTCCTTTACCGATACATTGATGACTATTTTGGTGCCGCGTCATGCTCTCGCCCGGAACTGGAAAAATTCATCAACTTCGCTTCCAGTTTCCACCCCTCCATCACTTTCACCTGGACAATCTCAGACACTTCCCTTCCCTTCCTTGATCTTTCTGTCTCCATTTCCGGCAATAGACTATCCACTAATATCCACTACAACCCCACTGACTCCCACAGCTATCTGGACTACAGCTCTTCACACCCGACACCCTGTAAGGACTCCACCCTTTCTCTCAGCTCCTTCACCTCCGTCGCATTTGTTCTGACGATGCCACTTTCCAAAATGGTGCTTCAAAAATGTGTTCCTTCTTCCTCGAACGTGATTTCTCACCTACAGTTGTGGACAGGGCCCTCAACAGGACAGCACCACTACACTCGCCCCCTCCACTCCCTCCCAGAGGGCAGCACGGTAGCATTGTGGATAGCATAATTGCTTCACAGCTCCAGGGTCCCAGGTTCGATTCCGGCTTGGGTCACTGTCTGTGCGGAGTCTGCAAATCCTCCCCGTGTGTGCGTGGGTTTCCTCCGGGTGCTCCGGTTTCCTCCCACAGTCCAAAGATGTGCAGGTTAGGTGAATTGGCCATGATAAATTGCCCTTAGTGTCCAATAATTGCCCTTAGTGTTAGGTGAGGTTACTGGGTTTCTGGGGATAGGGTGAAGGTGTTGACCTTGGGTGGGGTGCTCTTTCTAAGAGCCGGTACAGACTCGATGGGCCGAATGGCCTCCTTCTGCACTGTAAATTCTATGTAACAAGGATAGAGTCCCCCTCATTCTCACATTTCATCCCACCAGCCTCCGTATGCAAAACATAATCCTCCGCCATTTTCGCCAACTCCAGCGTGATGCCACGACCAAACACATCTTCCCTTCACTCCCTCTGTCAGCATTCCGCAGAGACCGTTCCCTCCAAGACAATCTAGTCCACTCCTCCACCATACCCAGTACCTCTCCCATCACCCATGGCACCTTCCCATGCAATCGCAGAAGGTGTAACACCTGCCCCCTTACCTCTTCCAGGGCAGCACGGTAGCATTGTGGATAGCACAATCGCTTCACAGCTCCAGGGTCCCAGGTTCGATTCCGGCTTGGGTCACTGTCTGTGCGGAGTCTGCACATCCTCCCCGTGTGTGCGTGGGTTTCCTCCGGGTGCTCCAGTTTCCTCCCACAGTCCAAAGATGTGCAGGTTAGGTGGATTGGACATGATAAATTGCCCTTAGTGTCCAAAATTGCCCTTAGTGTTGGGTGGGGTTACTGGGTTATGGGGATAGGGTGGAGGTGTTAACCTTGGGTAGGGTGCTCTTTCCAAGAGCCGGTGCAGACTCGATGGGCCGAATGGCCTCCTTCTGCACTGTAAATTCTATGAAAGCTAACATTCCAGGCCCAAAACACTCATTCCAGGTTAAGCAGCGTTTCACTTGCACCTCTTTCAATCTGGTCTATTGCATTCACTGCTCCCAACGTGGTCTCCTCTATATCGGAAAGACCAAACGCAGACTGGGTGATCGCTTTGCTGAGCATCTTCGTTCTGTTCGCATTCTGGATCCTGACCTTCCTGTTGCTTGCCATTTTAACAAAAGACCCTGATCCCATGACCACATGTCTGTTCTTGGCCTGCTGCAATGTTCCAGTGAAGCGCAACGCAAACTGGTGGAACAACATTTCATCTTCCGGTTAGGCACGCTACAGCCTTCCGGCCTGAACATCGAATTCAACAACTACAGATGATCAGCCCCACCTCGACCCATTTGTTTTAATTTCATTTTAACTGCACCAAGTTTTCCTGGGTTTCTGTGGCTATGACTCATCTTTCATTCTTACTCCACAGTATAAATATTTCCCACTCTCTCTGTCTGCTAGCTTTGACAAAGAGTCATCGGACTCGAAACGTTAGCTCTTTTCTCTCCCTACAGATGCTGCCAAACTTGCTGAGATTTTCCAGCATTTTCCCTTTTGTTATATATAAGAAGGCATATGGGACTTGCCTTTAGGAGCCAATTCAGAGAATATAAGAGCAAGGAGGTTATGATGGAGCTGGATTAAATGCCTATTAAGCCACATCTAGTGTACTGTGTTCAGTTCTGATTGCAACAATACAAGAATGAAGTGATTGCACTAGAGAGGGTGCAGAGGAGATTCGTAAGGATGTTGTCTGGGCTGGAGCATTTCAACTATGAAGAGAGGTTGGTTAGGCTGGAGCTAGGCAGAGAAGGCCGAGAGGGGGCATGATCGAGGTGTACAAAATTTTACAGTAAGAAGTCTTACAATACTAGATTAAAGTCCAACATGTTTGTTTTAAACACTAGCTTTCGGAGCACTGCTCCTTCCTCAGGTGAATCACAGACTTCTTACTGTGCTCACCCCAGTCCAACGCCGGTATCTCCACATCATGGCTACAAAATTTTAGACAGAGGGTAATGGGAGTCTGGAATTCACTGCCTGAGTTTGTGGTGGAGGCAGAGACACTAAACTCTTTTAAAAATAACCTGGACCTGTAGCTTAAGCGCTCTAAGCTACAGGTCTATGGAGCCAGGTTCAGGAAGGTGGGATTAGAAACGCCACCTGGGTGTCCTCAGGCTGTCATGCACAAGATGGGCAGAAAGGCCTCCTTCTGTGCTATAACTCTTCTATTATTTTATGATACTCATTATCTGATTTTGGCTGAGACTTCAAACATCTATGGATACCCCTAATCCCCAGGGAAAACATTGCTTGATAGACAACTCTGGCTCTCTGATCTCTGCCGTCAATTTAAAAATGATTATTTACACAAGGTTAAGAGGTTTCAAGTGCCTTCAGTTTCAGGTAATGAAACTGTAAAGATTCTGGATGACTGAAACATTTATTGAGCTGTAGTGAAAGGACTTTTTTTTAAATAGTGGAAAGAAATTAATGAATGACTATTTTTTAAAGTATCTCTGATGTGAACCACACATTGTGGAAGAGTAGGACATGCCTATCTCTGCAATGGAGCCGTCGCTGTGGGAGGGTGGTATGTGTCAAGCGACCCAAACCAGGCCACACCCTTAAAAAGCAGTGCTGAATGATGCACAGACTAGGAATGGGCTCAGGAATACTGGAAATCGAGAAACCTGCCATTTTTAAAGGGCTCCGCAGCCATCCCAATTCGGCAATAATCCAGGCCTTTATATCTGGAGAGGGTGGTCACCCAGTCACTTGAAAACCTGTGGTTGGAAATGAAGGCACGGTGCAGGGAATTACAGATGAGCAGGCGATTGTTCCCTCAAGCAGGTTTTCACTCGCAGTTTGCAAAAGCTTTAAAAATATGGATCAACTTGTACGTAAATTATAACAAGATTCTCACATCTTCCAGTTTTGAACTGCTTTTTTTTTGTGTGAGCAGCTGGCCTGAAAATTTCTTACATTGAAATTGGATTGAATTATCCTAGTCCCTCACATATTACTAAGTCTATTGATGTGAGGTGATTTTTAAGGTTTTCAACAAACTTGCATCAACAGAAATGAACACATCACCACTCAAGTCATGTTCCTTCTGCCTGGTTTGGAAGTGTCAGAAGTAATTGTTATTTCTTGCTTTTTAAATTTTATTCTTTCAGAGGTCAGAGCCATACATCATTATGATCAGTGCATACACAGAAGATCCAATATGGACCCTTCTCTCTTTCAGACTTGTGTCAGGCTTTGCAATTCCATATATACAGAAACTAATCCCGATTCTCATAATTTTTACACATTTTTCTGTTGAGAGTGCTGCTGATTTCTTTTTCCAAATCTAAGCAGTTCAGTCCTTGACTCTTTTAATTGTACACGTCCTTCTGGAAAACAACTCTTCTGGGGGAAATGTTGAGATCACTGAGTGTGGAGATACTTCAGACAGCTTTGCAGCATTAACTCTTCAATTTCTGCTGATCTGAGAAATGTCCCAGTTTTTCATTAAGTCTTTGGGGAACTTTAAGCGACCCAGCCAGATGCCATTATATTACCCAAATGCCATGTATTTATCCCAGCAAATAAGGCACCAGACCTGTGTAACTGGTACAAACTGGTTCCCAATTGGCTGTAAATACGAATAATATTAAACAAAAAAACTCAGCAGATTACAACCTATAAACTAACGTTGCAAATGTGAAGTGATGAATGTTTAATATGTTAGTGTCTGGTAAAATAGGAAACAAAAATGTCAGGCAATTGAATTTAATATCAGCGCAAGGATATCATCAACAGCAATATATAGGTTTACATCGTGACAAAATGTGTCTGCACCACTGTACTTGAATGCATAACCAGGAAAGGATCTATGCCAGTTCCAAAATTGCTGCATCTAGGTCATAGCATCTCGTCAAGGCAGAGGCATGAATTGTTGGAAGTGAATGATTTTTGGAGAGGAACAAAAGTTGCTGTAATTATTATAAACAAAAACTTCAATTAGATAATCTGTAAACTGGAACAAAGCAGAAACTTCAGAACTATAAAGATCACCAAAAAAAAGATATTGCTGGCAAAGCCAAATAATATCATTGCACATTTATTTCAACTGAAGTACAGAAATGCTTTCATTTCCCTCTCTGAGGTGAAGGTGTTGTCTGCTAAATGATTGCATAGTTTTTCACTTTATTGACAATCATAGATGTTTTATTGTAATATTTGTAAAGGCTACTGTTACATGCATTCCCTCCATATGAAATAGAATTTGGTATGTCTTCAGCTTGTGTGTCGAGCTGAAACACAGTTGGTAGCACTCTTGCTCTGACTCAAAGGTTGTGGGTTCAAGTCTCACTCCAGGGCCAGGATTTATGGCGCCTCAAGCCCATTGGGATGTTACAGCCCTGACGAAGTAAACAGCAATTCAAATGGTGGGCCGCATCTGCCGAGGGCAGGCATGCTGTTGTGCGGCAGTACAACACTGGCCAAAGGCTTGAGCACAAAAAATGACCCCATCCTATCTAATCTCTCCCCATAGCTACTTGTTCCTTCTGAGTTATACCCAGATTGATTCTACATCTAGATTTTCTGAGCTAATAACCTATCTCACTATTGCACTAATTTCATCCTGAACCAACAATTTGTCTCCAATTTGCCTGTCCTTCCTAAACATTGCGAACTCTTGGATTTTCTGCTCCCAGACTTGATCACTCTGCAGCTATGTCTCCATAATCGCACTCCTATCATAGCTGCTTATGTCAATTTGTGTTGTTAATTTGTTTATTTTTCTGTGAATGCCCCATTTATTCAGATACAGTCGGACGGATTCTCTGCAACAGAAACTGAGTGTTGATGCCGGGACTGAATCGGTGGTGTATTCTGACAGCAAAATTAGCAGCATTCCCAAATCACAACCATTAAGAGCTAGAACCGGTGCCACATGCAACACAACATATCTAATGCAAAATGGGACAGGATTCTTCGGAAACCAGCGGGGCGGGCCACTCTGGCACAAAGGAGTGGCGTGAACCATTCCGGCATCAGACCGCCCCAAAGGTGCAGAAACCTCCGTGCCTTCAGGGGCTAGGCCGGCGCCGGAGTGGTTTGCGTCATGCCGGCCGGCGCGGAAGGGGCTTGGCGCCACGCCAACCGGCGCCGAAGGGCCTCCACCGGCCGGCGCAAGTTTGCGCATGCGTGGGAGCCCCGGCGTGTACTGGCGTCATCCCAACACAGGCGCAGGGGGGGTTCATCTCTGCGCCGGCCATCGCGGATCGGTACACCAGCCGGCGTGGAGGAATAGAGTGTCCCACAACACAGGCCCGCCCGTGGATCGGTGGGCTCTGATCACGGGCCAGGCCACCATGGGGGCACTCCCCGGGGTCAGATCTACCCACACACCCCGAGAACCCCGGAGACCGCCCGCGGAGCCAGGTCCTGTCGGCAAATACGTTGTAAATGAGCGGCCACTCGGCTCATCGCAGGCCGGAGAATCGCCGGGGTGCCCGCTGCCAGTGGCCGCCGACCGCCATGGCGTGATTCCCACCCCGCCAACCCCAGCTCCGGAGAATTCGGCAGCTGGCGGGGGCGGGTTCCACGCCGCCCCCGGCGATTCTCTGACCCGGCGGGGAGTCGGAGAATCCCGCCCATGTTGTCTGGTTCGCTGGATTCAGGATTGGCACTCGAGAGGTTGACAAGCTGCAGCCGTTTAAGCATTCCACTCCGCACACACACCACCCCAGCCAAAACGATGGCTACTAGGAGAGTGCTGACACCGAGCTGGAAACCCTACTAGACGCAGTGGAGGAGAGGCGGTCCACCCTGTACCCTGGGATGGGGAGTAGTTGCCACCTGCCACGTGCACCAGTACTGGGCGCAGGTGGCAGACGTCATGGGTGTAATTCTCCCCCCCCCCCCACACCGGGTGGGAGAATCGCCAGGGTGCCGCACCAGTCCCGCCACGCCGTCCCGGCACCCCCACGTGATTCTCCCAACCCCCCCCCCAAACCAGCGCGGCGAGAATCACAGCTGGCCGCTATGAGAATCGCCGCGCACCGTTTGCAAAAGGCAAGCGGCGATTCTCCAAACCGGATGGGCTGAGCGGCCGCCCCAACACGACAGGTTCCCACCGGCACCATGCACACCTGGTTGCTGCCAGCGGGAACTGCACGGGAACACTGGGGGAGCGGGCTGTGGCCGGGGGGGCGGGGGGGAGGGGGGGGGGTGAGGGGTTCCTGCACTGGGGGGGGCCTCCGATGGGGTCTGGCCCGCGATCGGGGCCGACCGATCGGCGGGCCGACCTCTCTAAAGGAGGGCCTCCTTTCCTCCGCCACCCCGCAAGATCCATCCGCCATCTTCTTGCGGGACGGCCTCAGGGAGGACTGCAACCGTGCATGCGCAGGTGACTTCATTTACGCGGTGCCGCTTTTTACACGGCGCCAAGGCCCAGCGCGTGTAAAATCCGCGACGCCGCTCTTAGCCCACCGGGGGCGGTAGAATAGGGGGCTGGGAGCGGGCTCTGGCGCCGGAGTAGAGCACTCCGGTTTTCACTCCGACGTCGGGACTTTGTCTCCATTTCGGAGAATCGCGCCCCATGAGTGCCGAGGGCAACACCGCTTGGACTGGCCAACAGTGCCGCAAGAAACTGCACAACCTCGTCAAGGCAGCCAGGGTGAATAGGCAGCACTGTGCCCATGGCACTAATCCCCGTCCCATATACTCATTACCCCACTACTCCCTCCCCCCAACCCGGGGAGCAACCGAACCCCCACCCTGCCAGTACCCATACTGGACGCCATAGCCGAGTGCCCTGGCCATGAAGGCCACCAGCTACCTAATCCCTGTGCTGCATACGTCTCACTGCGTTGCACTGTTTTTTCTGTCTCCTCCCCACCCCCAGGAGAGCAGCGGGCCCTGGACCTGATCAGTGGTCCTGGAGAGCGGACAATTGCCAAGGCAGGGGTTGGCATCGGACGAGCAAGTGAGATTCCACTGAATTGCGGTTCCCCATGGCATGTGTGTCACCATCCTTACACCGCTGCCTCCCCCCCCCCCCCCCCCCAGTGTCCCCTCCACCACCTCCATACATCCCTGAACATTGCCCTCTTCACCACCTCCACCTCCCCCTCGACACTGCTCTGTCCACCCCAACCCACGGTCCAATCATGCATCTTGTCTGGTGTCTTGCAGGATGACATGGACCCCTCTGGTTTCCCCTGACCCCAAAAACAACTCCAAATCCAGGGGGACTGTAGTGAGGAGGAGGACACGCAATGAATGGGAGCACTCGATCCACAGCCAGAAACACCCGGAGCACCAGTCCGAAGACGACACTGACTTTCCATCACAGCTGTCTCCAAAACCCTCCACCATCCCAGAGACGCTTACCTCAGGCAATTTAGTGAAGAGATTGCTGGTGCACTGGCTGGTGCACACCACACACATGTCTTGATACAGCAGGTGGAGGTAGGAACCCCTGGGGGGCGGACAGTAGGAGGGTGGCCCAACTCCAGGCACCAGCAGCTGTCCAGATGGGTTTCGGTTTTCTGGAAACGACGACCCCATCTATCGTGGAGAAGCAGTCGCAGCGCCAAGGACTATATGAGGGGTTGCCAGCAAGCATCTAGCACCTGCGTGTGCAGTTGGATGAGTCGAACCACCTGCAGAGCAGGAGAAGGTACCAACCATGCATGCCATCCAGGCTAACACCGCACAGTAGTGTCCACAATGGAGGCCTTAAGGGTGAAGGGTTCGACCATGGGTCAAGATGTCCAAGGCGTGGGGCACTCTGTGTGTTCGGTGGCCGAGGGCCAGGAGAGGGCTGCACCCTCACAGGCAGCCATGTCTCAGAGCCACCTCACAGCGGGACATGGCTGAGGGCGGTGGAGTCATTGTCCAAGCACTGGCTGACGTGGCACTGACCCAGAGGCAGGTGGCGCAGTCACTGGCAGATGCAGTACAGCCCCAGAACATGGTGGCACTGCCACAGCATAATGTAGTGCTGTGCCAGAGGGAGGTGGTCCACTCAAAAGAGACCCTGGTCGGAACGAGTGTGAACTTCCAGGACTGGCAGTGTCTGGTGGCGGGGGCGCCTCAGGGGTTAGCTCCACTCGCACCCCCCTCCCATGGTGTAGCCTGGGGGCTATCGGGCACCCCAAGGGAAGAGGAGGCGCTGGTGCCCATGCCAGTGTGCCCACTGACCCCACCCCCGCAACCCCAGGGATTCGATGGTACCTGTGATGGAATGGCCAGTTTGCATCCAGTGATCACCTCGGTGGATGGAGGAAATTGCTACCATAAGCAGGAGTCAGACGTTGTCGAACGATATGGAGCACCAAAACCCATTGCAGAGAGGCTTGTCATCATCCTCTATCCTTACGGCTGATGTTTCCCGATTTCTAAAAGCAGAAGCGACACTCGCCATTGGGAATTTCCCCTTCCCTCCCCCCCCCCCCCGGGTCATGGTGGAGCATTCCGGAGGCCCCAGAGAATATCAGGTCAGGCCCGCTAATTATATGCTTAGTGTTTACTTTACACGAGGAGTGGCGTGTGCCCGGCACCCAACGTGATTTTGGCTTCATGACCAATTCTCCGCCCAGTCGCCTTTCCCGATTTCAGCATCGACCCACGGAGAATCCCGCCTCGTGTTTCACACAGTAGTTTGAACTATGACCGTATTTGCTTCTCGCTCTTGTTTCCTCTACCTTCCTAGTTTATACCCTCCTCAACAACACAGGAAAATATCCCTGTGAGGATATTGGTCCTGGATCCGCTTGTGTGCACCCCTTCCAACTTTCTACAGGTCCCATCTACCGCAGAATCGGTCCCAGTGCCTCAGGAATCGAAATCCCCTCCTGCTACACCATCCCTCCAGCCATGCATTCATCTGGTCTATTCTCCCATTCCTGCTCTCGGTAGCATGTGGCAATTGCAGTAGAATGGAATTCCTCCAGTGCAAATGGAGGTCTTTTGGCCCATCGAGTCTGCACCGATCTCCTGAAACAGCAGCCTACTTTGACCCACTCCCCCACCCTATCCACGGAACCCCACCTAACCTTCACATACTTGGTCACTAAGGGGAAATTTATCATAGTCAATGCACCTAACCTGCACATCTTTGGACTGTGGGAGGAAACCGGAGCACCCGGAGGAAACCCACGCAGAACAAGGGAAAATGTACAAATGCCACACAGTCACACAAGGCCAGAATTGAACCCAGGTCCCTGGCGCTGTGAGGCAGCAGTGCTAAGCACTGGGCTCCTGTGCCACCCTCATCTTATAATTACTACTTTGGCATCTTGATTTTTAGTTTATTTCCTAACTATGTTCTGCTTTGAGGATCTTATCCCTCTTCTTACCTATCATGTGGGAATCAATATGGACCACAACTGTTCACCCTCCCATAGAAATATAGAAAATAGGAGCAGGAGTAGGCGATTGGGCCCTTTGAGCCTGCTCCACCATTCAATATGATCCTGGCTGATCATCAATAACCTGTTCTCCATATCCTTTGATCCCTTTAACCCCAAGAGCTAAATCGAACTCCATCTTGAAAATATACAACATTTAGGCCTCAACTGCTTCATGTGATATCAAGTTCCACAGGCTTACCACTCTCTGGGTGAAGAAATTTCTCCTCATCTCATGTTAAAACAGGTTTACCTCGTATCCTAAAACTACGACTTCTGGTTCTGGACACCCCCACCATTGGGAACTTCCTTCATGCATCTACCCTGTCGAGTCCTGTTCGAATTTTATAGTTTTCCATGAGATCCCCCCCCCCCCCCCCCCCCCTCCCTTCACCCCATTCTACTGAACGCCATTGAATACAATCCTCTGTCTTCAGAATGTCCTGTGGCTGCTCAGTGAGATCATTGACCCAGGCACCAGTGTTAAGGGAAGTAAAGGTTGTTTTAATGGATTTATATTTGCATTCGTAAACATTAGAAATTAGATATAGCTTTAAATAGTTTTAATTTAATGTTTCTATGCCTGGAAGGTATAGAAAATAGGAGCAGGAGTAGGCTATTGAGCCCTTTGAGCCTGTTCCACCATTCAATATGATCCTGGCTGATCATCAATAACCTATTCTCCATATCCTTTGATCCCTTTAATCCCAAGAGCTAAATCTAACTCCAGTTTGAAAATATACAACATTTAGGCCTCAACTGCTTCATGTGATATCTATGTGATACCTTCTATATCTGGAAGGTAAACCTATAGTTAGATTCAGGCTGGACAAAGATGTTTGTACATGAAAGGGTTGATTTAATTCAAACTGTTATTCTTTTGTGCTTAGAGAGGGCAACTGTATGAAGGGTAAATAAACCAGCAGTGGCTGCTTAGCAACCAGGGCCTTGTAAAGTGGAGAATCTTTAGTTTAGCTAATTGCAGTTGGAGATATGCAGTGCGAGAGAAGGTAGCTTTCACAGCTCTGCTGGAAGAAATTGGTTTTAGAAGCCTAAAATAACATGAAAAATTGAAATGAAAATCGCTTATTGTCACGAGTAGGCTTCAACTCTCGTCACAGTTGCAGCTCTGAAATGCGGATTTTGAGTGGCTGTAACTGGAGGCACTTAGAACATAGAAAAATACAGCACAAATCCAGCACAGAACAGGCCCTTCGGTCCACGATGTTGTACCGAACCTTTCTCCTAGATTAATCATAGATTATCATAGAATTTACAGTGCAGAAGGAGGACAGTCGGCCCATCGAGTCTGCACCGGCTCTTGGAAAGAGCACCCTACACAAGGTCAATACCTCCACCCTATCCCCACAACCCAGTACCCCACCCAACACGAAGGGCAATTTTGGACACTGAGGACAATTTATCATGGCCAATCCACCTAACCTGCACATCTTTGGACTGTCGGAGGAAATCGGAGCACCCGGAGGAAACCCACACACACACGGGGAGGATGTACAGACTCCGCACAGACAGTGACCCAAGCCGGAATCGAACCCGGGACCCTGGAGCTGTGAAGCAATTGTACTACCCATAACTACCGTGCTGCACATGTGGTCACCCTGGACACTGGAAGTATCCTTGAATTCCCATATCGTACAAGTGGAGCATTCCCCATGTTTGTGCTGCCTTGCCATGACTTACCCTTAAATTAGTCCCTTTACTTTTACTTCCTCTAGTTCAGAGAATATGAAGGACAGGCGAAATATGCACCAGGTCCTGCTTCACAAGGTTGCCGCTCTTCTATCAGAGAAAAGGTAGGAAAGGAAAGGATCATCTCATTGCCTCCTCACCAAACTTCCTCAGTCACCAAACCCAAACATGGAACTTTACTACAGTCCAAAGTAGCTCTCAAGTGCAGGCAAAAACAGCACTTTAAGATGGCTTGCTCTGAATCTAGCCTCTGAAAACCTGTTTTAGCCAGCTATCGAATTAACTAGTTGCAGCTGCAAACAGAGCCTTGTTTTAAAGCTGGATTAAAATGCATTGTGGTGATTGCCCCTTTAAGGGCAACCCAGCAGATTTAGGGCAATCTGGCCTCGGGGTCCAATTGAGATTCAGGGTGGGTAATCACCCTGGGAGCGTGGGTGGACAACATTCCTGCCTCACAACTCCAATGACCTGGTTTAAATTCTGGCCTTTGGTGTCTGTCTGTCTCGAGTTTGCATTTTCTCACCGTGACTGCAAGGGTTTCCTGAGGAAGCTCTGGTTTCCTCCCACAGTCCAAAGATGTGCAGGTAGGTGGATTGGCCATGATAAATTGGGCCTCGTGAGCAAAGATGTGCAGGTTATTTGGGGCTATGAGGTTAACACGGTTGCTTCACAGCTCCAGGGTCCCAGGTTTGATGCCTGCTTGGGTCACTGTCTGTGATGTATATAAGTTATTGTAAATAAACTAAATTTCTTTGAACTACTCAGTGTAGACTCCTTCGTGGCCTTAAAAGACTGCCGATGAGGGTCAAACTGAATAGCTATCAAGGCTACTTCCTCAATACAATGACTTTTCATGACCAATTGCCTAAATCTTCTATTCACACAATATCATCACTACTTAGAGGTGGTAAACACTTTGAATTTCCTGCAGTACCACTGCATTCTCCTTCTTCTTTTCCAGGTATGGAAGTGTGGTACGCAACCTTCTATTTATAAGTAAAGGGCGGCAACCTGAATGCTTTCCTCCAAGAAGATGCCGCCATTACTGAGAAACATTTTAGAATGCTGTGCTGCTAGTTTATGAGCCTGACTAATCTTAACTATTTGTTTCAAAGACAACTCCGATTCCCTTAGCAACCGTTCCCTCAGCTTATTTTCATTCACACCAAACACAATTTGTTCCCGAATCATGGAAGATTCCACTACAGAATAATTACAGGTTTTGGCTTTTAACTTTAAATCAGTGATGAAATGATCTATGGACTCTTCTGTTTTCTGTAAACATGATCTCAGCACATAGCGTTCATAAATTTCATTCTTCCTGGGGGTGTAATATTCATCAATCTTCAAAGATTTTTACTATCTTCATCATTTGTAAATTTAAATGTATGAAACACAGCAATTGCTTTGAGCCCTGGCGCTGTCAGGAGCATCGCTGCCTTACATGAATCTGACCTCCTAAATCTACTGCAGTAAGAAGCAGATTAGATAGTGTTACAAACACATGCCAGTTGCTGTCCATATTACCATGAAATCTGAGACTCATTGGTGGCTTAAACAACTCCACGTTGTCCATTCTTGCAGTCTGCAAAATCTTCAAATCTCTGTGGACCTTATGGCAGGCTGATAGATTTTTCTAAATGTTTAATACAATCCCATTCTGGTACCATGTAATGTTCTTGTCGGATGGCCAGATTTATATTGCAAGAATACTTGTAGCTAAAGCTATAAATGATGTATTAACATTAACTGTGGGTCAAATATGTACAAAATAGCAGATGAATAACAGTATGAACATGCACAAACCACTATCTCTCTCCCAGCTCCTTCGTCAGTCTGAGGTCACCTGACTCTAACATTCACTTATATACTAATGAGTCTCCTAGTGGTCAGTCGGTGAATTACGACATGATATTACTACATAAATAAAAGCAAATTACTGAGGATGCTGGAATCTGAAACGAAAGAGAAAATGCTGGAAAATCTCAGCAGGTCTGGCAGCATCTGTAGGGAGGGAAAAGAGCTAACGTTTTGAGTCCAATGACTCTTTGTCAAAGCTAACAGTCAGAGAATGTGAGGAATATTTATACTGTGGAGTGAGAATGAAAGATGAGTCATAGCCACAGAAACACAAGGAAACTAGGAAGCTAAAGCCACAGAAACCAAGGCAAAGAGTGCTAATGACAGTCTCCAGAGAGAACAAAATGTGTGAGAGACCAAACAGCAGAGAAACTAACATCAGAGGCTAAACTGTGACAGATGGAAATGTGGGGGGAGGGGAAGGGGGAAGCAAAGGGGAGAAGGGGTAAGGACAGGTGGGTAAGATTGGGGTGGGGGTTTAATATGTATACCAAGAAAGACAAGAAAGAAAGAAATGGTAAGAGACAGTTGAAATGAAAACAAATGTGTCTAGGTGGGGTAGAGCTAATCATCTGAAGTTGTTGAATTCGGTGTTGAGACCGGAAGACTGGAGCGTGCCTAACCGGAAGATGAGATGTTGTTCCTCCAGTTTGCGTTGAGCTTCACTGGAACATTGCAGCAGGCCAAGGACAGACATGTGGGCATGGGAGTAGGGTCTTTTGTTAAAATGGCAAGCAGTGGGAAAGTCCGGGTCCGGAATGCGCACAGACCGAAGGTGCTCAGCAAAGCGATCACCCAGTCTGCGTTTGGTCACTCCAATATAGAGGAGACCACGTTGGGAGCAGCGAATACAATAGACCAGATTGAAAGAGGTGTAAGTGAAATGCTGCTTAACCTGGAATAAGTGTTTTGGGCCTGGGAAGTTAAGAATGGAAAAGGTAAAGGGGCAGGTGTTACTCCTTCCACGATTGCATGGGAAGGTGCCATGGGTGATGGGAGAGGTACTGGGAATGGTGGAGGAGTGGAATGGATTATCTCAGAGGGAACAGTCTCTGTGGAATGCTGAAAGAGGGAGTGAAGGGAAAATGTGTTTGGTGGTGGCATCACGCTGAAGTTGGCGAAGATTATATTACGACAGATCCCCTCCCCAGACCACTACCCTGCGTTGGACCGAGCATGGTAAATGCCTGTCCCTTTGGCCGAACTTTGAGTTATCCCGACAAGAAACTTCCTTGGAATCCGCTGAGGGTGAGCCGGGTCGTTGTAAGGTGTATGGTCGCTGGCCTAGGTGAGAGCACACATCGCAAACTAGCGAGAAGTCTAGGTACCCTGATAGAGGTAGGCGTCAGCCCTCCACCTGGAGGGTTATGCTACAGGTGAACAGGCATTTACTGGATATGGAACTGGACACTGGCACGGCGGTTTCCGTTGTGCGACAGAATACGTTTGACCACATTAAACAAGGAACAGAATTTGGACCTGAAAGATATTAAGGCTAAGTTAGCCACCAACACTGTTGAACCATTGAACATTGCAGGTACCACCATGACTTCGGTGGGTTATGGACACCAATTGGTATGCCCCCCCAGTTATTATGATCAGGGGACAAGACCTCAGGTTGTTGGGCCGTGATTGGTTGAGTCATCTGTAGCTAACTTGGCAATGCATCCTCCAGATGGGTTTCAGAGGCCGAGATGAAGTGTTGAACAAGTACCCTGAAGTATTTTAATCTGGTCTGGCAAAGGTATAAGGTGCCATAGATCAAATTCGTGTAAACGTAGGAACCCAACCTCGGTACTTCCGGGCACGCCCAGTCCTCCATGCGCTGCTTGGAAACAGTGGAAACTGTATTCAGTCAGCTTACTGAATCTGGGTACCATCAGACCTGTACTTTCCATGGATTGGGCAGCACCAGTGATGTTGGTATTGAAACTGGACAAGTCAGTGACTATGGTTTCAAGGTTGGACCACTACCCCATGCCCTGCATTGAAGATTATGGACACTCGCTTACTGAGCTCGATATGAGCCACACCTTGATGTGTTGGGTGCTCTTGATCCGTGAAACACATACAGGCCACCAACACTTGAAATAGTACAACACTATTTTATTAAACTATAAACTATTAACATACTATTACTGTGGGTTACACGATGCTAGATTAACTAAAGACCTGTGCCTGTCCTAACCAGTCGAATCACTCAGCACGTGGTGAGAGTCTGTGCTGTAACTTATAAGCTCTTGTGTTTCTGAGAGGCTGCATCCTGAATGAGCGAGAAAAGTGATACCCTCTGTCTTTAGAGTGAGTGTGTTCTAACTGGTGATTGGCTGCGGTGTTTGTGCATGTTGATTGGACCTAGTGTATGTCCATCAGTGTGTGTGTCTGCACCATGATATACTGGTGTATATTATGACACACCTGTTTACATTTCGAGTTGGATGAGGCCTCCCGAAAATATATTATAATCAATGCACACAGGGTACGTTACGAATACACCCAGCTGCCTTTCGGCATGTCCTCTGCCTGCGTTATATTTCAGTGGCTAATATAATCTTCCTGAGAGGGTTGCTATGCTTGGAGGTCTACTTAGATGATGTGCGACCGATGGGTGTGACCGAAGAGGAGTATCTGTACATCCTTGAGGAAGTGACTGATGGAAATGAGGCTATGACAGGTGAGGTCCTTGAGATGATTGTTATCACTAAGGAAGTAGTGATAGTAGTAGCTAATAGTGATAGTAGCTAATGGGGCTAAAGGTGGACAAGTCTCCTGGCCCTGATGGAATGCATCCCAGAGTGCTAAAAGAGATGGCTAGGGAAATTGCAAATGCACTAATTTACCAAAAGTCACTAGACTCTGGTGTGGTCCCGGTGGATTGGAAATTAGCAAACGTGACACTACTGTTCAAAAAAGGAGGTAGGCGGAAAGCGGGTAATTATAGACCAGTTCGCTTAACTTCGGCAGTAGGGAAGATGCTGGAATCTATCAAGGAAGAAATAGCGAAGCATTGGGATGGAAATTGTCCCATTGGACAGATGCAGCATGGGTTCATGAAGGGCAGGTCATGCCTAATTAATTTAGTGGAATTCTTTGAGGACATTACCAGTGCGGTAGATAACAGGGAGCCAATGGATGTGGTGTATCTGGATTTCCAGAAAGCTTTTGACAAGGTGCCACACAAACGGTTGCTGCATAAGATAAAGATGCATGGCATTAAGGGTAAAGTAGTAGCGTGGATAGAGGATTGGTTAATCAATAGAAAGCAAAGAGTGGGGATTAATGGGTGTTTCTCTGGTTGGCAATCAGTAGCTAGTGGTGTCCCTCAGGGATCAGTGTTGGGCCCACAATTGTTCACAATTTACATAGATGATTTGGAGTTGGGGACCAAGTGCAATGTGTCCAAGTTTGCAGATGACTCTAAGATGAGTGGTAAAGCAAAAAGTGCAGAGGATGCCAGAAGTCTGCAGAGGGAGTTGGATGGGTTAAGTGAATGGGCTAGGGTCTGGCAGATGGAATACAATGTTGACAAATGTGAGATTATCCATTCTGGTAGGAATAATAGCAAAAGGGATTATTATTTAAATGATAAAATATTAAAACATGCCGCTGTGCAGAGAGACTTGGGTGTGCTAGTGCATGAGTCACAAAAAGTTGGTTTACAGGTGCAACAGGTGATTACGAAGGTAAATGCAGTTTTGTCCTTCATTGCTAGAGGGATGGAGTTTAATACTAGGGAGGTTATGCTGCAATTGTATAAGGTGTTAGTGAGGATACACCTGGAGTATTGTGTTCAGCTTTGGTCTCCTTACTTGAGAAAGGACGTACTGGCGCTGGAGAGTGTGCAGAGGAGATTCACTAGGTTAATCCCAGATCTGAAGGGGTTGGATTATGAGGAGAGGTTTAGCAGACTGGGACTGTATTTGTTGGAATTTGTAAGGATGCGGGGGGATTTTATTGAAACATATAAAATTATGAAGGGAATAGATAGGATAGATACGGGCAGGCTGTTTCCACTGGTGGGTGAAAGCAGAACTAGAGGGCATAGCCTCAAAATAAGGGGAAGTAGATTTAGGACTGATCTTAGGAGGGACTTCTTCACTCAAAGGGTTGTGAATCTATGGAATTCCTTGCCTAGTGAAGCAGTTGAGTCTCCTTCAGTAAATGTTTTTAATATAAAGATCGATAGTTTTTTGAAGAATACAGGGATTGAGGGTTATGGTGTTTGGGCTGGAAAGTGGAGTTGAGTCCAAAAAAGATCAGCCATGATCTCATTGAATGGTGGAGCAGGCTCGAGTGGCCAGATGGCCTACTCCTGCTCCTAGTTCTTATGTTCTTATGTTATAAGTGTGAAGTGGTTCTCTGAGTCTGATGTCTGCTTGCAACAGGAAAAATGTGTCTTCCATGCAAGAGAGGTGGCTTACCTTGGTTACTGGATGGACCGCAGAGGCTTACATCCCATCACGGACAAGGTGCCCACCATTCAATAGGCTCCCATCCCGATGGACGATACAGAGTTTCGTTCATTTTTAGGTCTTGTTAACTATTATAGCAAATTCGTCCTGAATCTTGCAACCATGCTGGCCCCCTCACATCTCCTCTTAAAGAAAAATCGGCTGTGGCGTGAAGAATGTCACAGGATGCGGCTTTTCTGCAGGTGACAAAACAGTTGCCATCTCCTGGGTTACAGACCCACTACGATCCTGCCAGCTCCTTGCTCGTCATGTACGATGCATTGCCTTACAGTACTGGGGCAGTCCTGTCGCATCGGATGCAGAATTGTGTGGAACGGCTGATCACGGTTCAGCACGGACCAGCAGCACGGTTCGATTCCCGTAACAGCCTCCCCGAACAGGCGCCGGAATGTGGCGACTAGGGGCTTTTCACAGTAACTTCATTTGAAGCCTACTCGTGACAATAAGCGATTTTCATTTCATTTTCACGTTCGCCTTTCGGACACTACCTGAGGCAGAACAAAAACATGCGCAGATAGAAAGGGAGGGTCTGTCGATGATCTACGTACGCGGTGAAACAATTTCAGCAGTATGGCTACAGCTGCCACTTCACTATTATTGGAGACCATGAACCTTGACTCGGTCTTTTTAAAGAGGACAAGGCAATCCCACCCATTGGCTCCATAAAGATCCAACGCTGGGTCCAGCAGCTGGCTGCCTTCGAATATTCGTTCAGACAACGGCTGGGACCCAGATAGCAAACGTCAATATTCTGAGCCATTTGCCATTACCGACTAGCCCAATATCACCCCCTGGAGTGGATGAAGAGGTTGCCACTCAAAACCTCATGAAGTCTTTGCCAGTCACGGTGTCTGGGATCCTTGAATGGACTCAGTCAGGCCCGATTCTTGCAAAGGTTTGGCGCATTGTGTGACATAGAGGTCAGCATCGACAGATACCAAGGGAGTTAATGACATATTCGTTAAAACTGCCTGGGTTTACTGTAGAAAATGGTATCCTGCTACGGGTACAATCGTCGTCATTCTGGAAAAGGGTCAAACATTGATATTGAATGACCTCCACAATAGCCATCCAGGGATGTCCAAACTGAAATTGTTGGCACACAAATACGTCTGGTGGCCAGGCCTGGATGCGGACATTGAAAAAATGGTCCAGCAATGCTCCGTCTGTCAGGAGCATCAGAAGCTACCACCGGCTGCACCCTTTCACCCTTGGGAATGGCCAGGACAGCTGTGGGCATGATTACATGCCGATCATGTAGGTCTGTTTGCCCTGAAGTGCTTGTTACAGACAACGGGACTCATTTTACGACTGTGGAGTTCTCTGGGTTTTTGAATGGGGTACGGCACATCCATACTGCCCCGCACCACCCGGCGTCTAATGGCTTTGCGGTACAAACATTTAAAAAAGGCCTCCAGTAGCAGTCTTCTACTGCATAATGGGCTGCTTCGTTTCTTATTTTGCTACAAGATCAACCCGCACATAATGACTGGGGTGACCCCGGCTGAAATGCTGATGAGCCATAAGCTTCAAACCCGTCTTGGTATGATCTTCCCACACATAGGTGCGAAGGTGCGCCACAACCAGGAGCTGCAAGGGCGCTGGCCCGTTCGACGTCGACCAACAAGAGGCTTTTTCACCTGGTGACACAGTGTGTAATTGAAACTTTGCAGATGGCGCCCAGTGGATCGAGGGACTACCCTCCTCCAGGGCTGGTTTCCTATTAAGTCCAAGGTCAGATCACGCTAAAGCACCTCGAATACATTCGCCCTAGCTGACCAATTCTTTGAAAATTTCCTTGGAAGTGTAAAGTTTTCATTCAGTCAACTCTGATGCCACAGCAGGCCCGAGCGGTGCCCCAAGGGGTCAAGACACTGAGATGAGGGAGGTCATGGACACAGATTCGGAAATGGAAACTCAAGTTTTTGAAATCTCCGATGGGGAAGCAACAGTACAGCAGCCTCTGGCAGAGCATCCGCCACAACGTTCTAGTCGGAAGATACATTCGCCTTCCAGATTCGTGCTGCCTGATCCGGCAGCTCGGGTTCGCAATGCCCAGCTAAACGCAAAGAGTCCGGCGCCCCCCTTCCCAGAGACGAATGTTATAACCCATAAGGATCTTACGGGGGGGGGACAATTAACTTCCCTGTGAACCTTGTAGAATACCATCTCCCACATTAAGTGGGCGGGGGACCTCGAAACAATCCATAGTTTTATGGTATATAAAGCTGACCAGTTTGGCACCGGCTTGCAGACCCAGTTGGGATCTACCGGGTAATGTAATTAACAGTTATTGTAAATAAACAAATTTCTTTAAACTACTCGGTGTGGATTGCTTTGTGGCCTCATAGAAAAAGGAGGATGTAGGGAGCAAGTTACAGCCATGAGGTTGCTGAAAAAGTCTTATTAATAAATCCTTTTTTGTGTTCATTAATGAAGTCTGTGAAAGTGTATCTTTACACTCATCTTCTTCCAACCCAACAATGACTTTTAGTTAATTGCTAAATTAACGAAAGGCTATGGGCTGGATTCTCCGTTTCTGCGGCTAAGTGCCGGCTCAAACGGGGAATCCACGGGAGGTTTACGATGACAAAATCGGCACGAGCCCCTCACCGATTCTGGGACAGGTGAGGGGCTAGCAGGAGCGCCGGGTGAAACTCTCAGCTCCCACGCCGTAAACGGCCGGAGAATGGCCGGGTCCCTAGCCGCGCTTGCACACGGCTGACAACCTACAGTGGTCGTGCCGTACAACATGGCACCGGTCATGCGCAGACCCGACCTCCATCCGCGACCCCACAGGCCACCCTCTGGCCACCCCCCACCAGTCCCCCTATCCCTTGCGGAAGCCCCTCCCAGCCAGTAGCACAGACCCCGGCCGAGTGTGGAGGCGCTGGACACAGTCCGCAGCCACCACACCGTGTTTCCGACATCTGAGACCACATGTGTCCCGTGTCATCGGGAACTCAGCCCACTGGGGCGGAAGATCTTGGGAGGACCGGGCCGGTGACGCACCAATGTCGTTGCAACTGCGCACAGTGAAGTGATGCCATTTCCGAAGGGGCGGAGCATGGCTAACTGGCGTCAAATCGGTGCCAGTCCCGTTTTGGATATCAGTCGATTCTCCGCCTGATTGCCGATTACGATATCGGTGTCGGGCATCTCAAATTCCCACTCTATACTTTAGATAGAAATTAACCCTTACTTTAACCCTTAAATTCCCTCAGTCACTAAACTCCAACTTAAGAGCTCTGCTGCAGTCCAAAAGAGCACGACAGTGCCTTCAGTTCTCTCGGTCCAATGCTCTGGAATTCCATCCCTAAATTTCTCCAGCTCTTTACCTCCTCTTCTCTCTTTAAGATGCTCTTTAAGATCTATCTCTTGTCTTTCTGCCATCTGCCTTAATGTCGCCTTATTTTGCGCAGTGCCAAATTTTGCTCTTTGACACTCCTGTGAAGTCCTTTGTGGTGTTTCATTGCATTCGAGATACTGCAGAAAACACGAGTTGTTGGTGTAGTAGTTAAGGGTATTGTAATGATATGTAAATAGGCATTCCAGTGAATGGCTAATTATTACATCTCAGTATAATTCAAACACTAGAGGGCACCACCAGCTCCCAGTATAAATATCAGACCTCAGGGAATGCTGGGTAGTTAGCAAAGGAGAAAGACTGATGACAGCACGAGAAGTGGTTTAGGTTAGAGAGAGTTAACACGAGGATATCATTAGTGACTTCCAGACTATTGATTATTGCTCGACAGATTCATTATTACTTTATTACTAGCTATAGCTCAATAGAGTGTGCGAGCTTCATTTAATTAATCGTTAGCCAATAAATTAATTTTGATTCAATCTAGAGATTGATGGTTTCTTTGTCATCAACTCAACGGACCATTCTGGATGAAGAGGCAAAGACCAACGGCATAATACTACCAAAGGTAATATAACAGGTACATTTCACCCCCATCCTATGAGCAAATTAAAGAAGAAGGGTGTTATTGAATTGATACATATGCACCTTATCCTAACATCAAACTGCATCTCCTGTACTTAATTCTACAAAATCAAAACTGATGCCATGGCATTGCTTTCTCGCACGAACAGAGTTACCTTTATTATTGGTAATACATGCCCAGCGATATCAGAACATCTAACCTGTGTGCTTGAATTTAAAGTACACAGGGAAATAACAAAATGTGGGATTCAACCAGATTGCTTACCAGTGACTTACCAGTGACAGCTGATGATGCAGTTAGCAGCTACTGTGCAAGGTATCCCCTCCCACCCTGAAGAAAACGCAAGCTGTTTGTTGACAGGATCAGTGTGGTATACAAATCAGTTCACTTATTAAAATGTTTTTAGCTGACAACTCCACAATCGAATCTCGGTGTCGGCAGTTGGGCTTTCATGTGTTATACAACAAGCAATTTTTGGGATGTTTCATATTGGCAATTGAAGAGCTGACATTCTGGTATTGTGCAGCGGGGCAAGAATCATGATTACCTGTCACTGTGAATGAGTCAGTGTTGTGTTCTAAGTAACAACACAGTCAGATAATCACTTATCTACTTCGACGTTACTTTCCAGCGTTTAGGCTTCACTTGATTTACAAAGAGCCGGTATTTATCTTGCACTTGGCAGAACTCGGGCCAGTTTTCAAAATGTTTTGATCGCAACATTCGGATTAAATTCCCCGGTTCTGCTCACTGCGGCAATCGTCGTGGGTGACAGAGACAATTTGACGGGACATCTACAGGTCCGTTGACCTCGAGCAGGGATTTACGACTCGAGTCAGGCGCGACTGGAAAATCCCGCCCTTAGCCTTTGTTATGCTAAAACTACAGCAAAGAAATATGTTTTTATAAATTACCTTTGAATCCAAAATTTGCAGCCAAACAGGAGAGTTGGCATGCATCTACATACGGGGCAACATTTTTTTTGGAGGTCAATAGTCAGCTAGAATTAACCAAGAATTCTTGGGACCTCGAGCAACAAAACAGTTCAGGGACGACACAGTGGCACAATGGTTAGCATTGCTGCCTGAGGACCTGGGTTCGAAACCCGGCCCTGGGTCACTGTGCGTGTGAAGTTTGCACATTCTCCACGTGTCTGCGTGGGTTTTACCCCACAACACAAAGATGTGCCGGTTAGGTGGATTGGCCACGCTAAATTGCCCCTTAATTAAAGAAAATAATTGGGTACTTTAAATTTATAAAAGAAACTAGTTCAGAACATATCTGCACTCTGCACTTGCCGCACTACATCCATTAAAATGCAAACGTCTGGACTCTCCGTTCCTGAGACTAAGTGTTGATGCTGGGGCAGGAATCGTGGAGTTCTACAACAGCAGAACTGGTGCCACACCTGGACCGTTTCAGCGACCATTAACGGGCTAACAGGTGGTTAGCTTACTTGGCTCACAGGGGGGCTCCGGCTGTGGCATAGGCTGGGGGCGGGGGACACCAGATGCGCCCACCCCATCTCCAGAAGGTCGTGAAAGACACAACTCAAGTTGCATGATTAGACCGCGGGCCGGGAGGGGGGATGGAGTGGGAGTGGTGGGGGTGAGGGTGGGTGTGGAGGGTGGTGTGGGGATGAAGGTGGGTTTGAGGGTGACGGTGGTGGGGATGTGGGGCTGAGGGTGGGAGTGAGGGTAGCGGAGGTGGAGGTGTGGGGGTGATGGTGAGGGTGGCGGAGAGGTGGGGGTGAGGGTGGGAGTGAGGATAGCACAGGTGAGAGTGGGTGTGTGGTTGAGGGTGGTGTGAGTGAGGGTTGTGTAAGGGTGAGGGTAGGGGTGGGGTGAGGATGGTGGGGGTGAGGATGAGGGCTGTATGGGGATGAGGGTGAGGGTGGTGAGGGGGTGGTGTTGGAGGGGTGAGTTGACATACGTGTCACAGGATACCGCAACTCAGCAGGGTTTCACTTCTTCCCCCGCGGGTGAACTCCACCTGTGCGACCGCCTTGACCTCCCTTCCCTCCGGGCCACTGGGCCCATCCTGAGACCCCGGCTGTGCCATGGCGAAGGGCCGCAAGTCCGGAGAACCCCTCCAGATTTCTCCCACTCCCGGCGGTTATGGGTGATTTTTCCCTGGGGTGGGGGGGGGAGGGGGGGGGGGGGTGTTGTGTGGCAAACGGAAAACAACAGTGTTCGACAGTCCGGCACATGCAGCCCAGGGGGTGGACTGCTAATGGCCTCAGTGGCCAGGGCATCCACCCATGGCAGCTGGTGTGGGTGCCGGCATGTGGTGCAGGGTGGGAGTTCGTACACCCTCTGGCTGGGGGGGGGGGGGGGGGGGGGGTAGGTGTACAGTTGTGTGGGAGGGTGGGTTGGTGACAGGGGCACAGTGCTGCCTACTCACCCTGGCTAATCAGACGAGGGTGTGTAGTTTTTCCCGGCACTGCTGGCCGGTCCGGACTGTGTTGCTGGTGCCGCTCACCACCTCTGCCACCTGTGCTCAGGTACGGCGAATCATGGTGGCTGACAGCCTCCTTCCCAGGCCAGGGTATAGGGTCATATGCATCTCCTCCAACGTGTCCAGGAGGGTCTGCAACTCGCCATCCATGAAGCAGGAGGCCGCGGGTCTTGCTGCCATCTTGCTGGCTGGGATGGTGTGTGTGGGAAGTGTATTGTGCATATGCAGCTGCAGCTTGTCAGCCTCTTGAGTATCAATCACGAAACCGGTTTCTCATCGGAACCGATTGTGTTCCACGTGGCGCCGATGCTAGCCTCGTAACAGTAGTTGAATCGGTCCAGGTGCGCTGCCTGTTTTGCTGCCGTAGAACTCCGCGAATCCTTCATCAGCATCAACACCTGGGGCTGGATTCTCCGGTTGCCGACGCCAAAAGCGCATTCGGCAATCGGCTGGTGAATCAAAGTTCCCGACCAAATCGGGGGTGGTGCCGCTTTTGCGATGCTCTGCCCCCTCCGAGTAAGCCTCGCCGCATATTGATGGCCTCAGGATATTGCCTGAGGCCCGCCCCCTGATGTTGCAGACCCGACCGCCCGAGTTCCCGACTGCGTGGGTCTCTCATGGTCTCATCCGTCAGGAACTGGACGTGGCGGCTGCAGACTCGGTCCAGTGCCGCCACAGTTGGGAGAGAGCTGATCCGCGAGCAGGGGGGGGTCACCATCAGGGGCTGGGGGCACTGTGGTGTGGTGGTCTGGGGCACGCGAGCCGGCCGAAGGACGGGACTATTTTGTGGGCCGTGTCCGCGAATGGTTGCCACCATGTTGCACGGTACGGCCGGTGCAGGCCACCGCCGTGCGCATGCGAGGCCACGGACCCGGCAATTCTCTGGGTCGTATCGGCAGCTAAAGCCGGGTGCTCTACACTGCCTTCCTGCTAGCCCCCAGCAAAACGGGGAATCGGTGGCCTTTTAACGCCATTTGTTCTGGCCGCCACCGTGGGGGCCTAGCCCTAGAATCGGAGAATTCAGCCCCTAGCCTCAGAACTGGAGAATCCTTTCCAAGGTCTAGCAAGAGTATTGAAGGCTCACCCTGAGGCCAAGCAAACGCAGGTAGAATTTTTCACACAAACTATTGCTCCTTGGAGCTTACCAAGTAGCAGTGACTGATGAAGATTAGTCCGAGGAAAGAGTTTAATGTTGCATTGAGTTGCTTGTTAAAAGAAGATCGACAGCTGAGGTCAGCCGGAGCTGATGGTAATCCTGGAAGGTATGGCACTGAATTTCAATTCGGCAGTGATTTGACCAGATTCAGCCTCAGTTCAACCAATAATTTTGATAAAAGGTTGCAATATATTATTTGTAAAAAGATGGGCTGACATGAAGGGACTGAGTAGGGCCTTTCTTAGTGAATACGACCTTCTCATTCTGTTGACTGAGCTGATTAAAATGAAAAGCACAGGAATGTTAGCAAAGATCTGTAGATGCCAGCTAATGTATTATCATTTTTGCAGCTTAATAAGTGAGTCAAGGAGCACTGAGTTCTGAGGAAGAAATAAACTCGTAGCAAATATAATGACCTGGAATTGGTGGTGCTCTTGACAGCAAACTGTTAGCAATCACCATCATGACCCCTCGCAAACTGACCACAACTTCAAGGTTTAGCGGAAGCGCAGGTTAACACTTGTGGTCTGTCATTCACTACCTTGTCACAGACTGCTCTGTGGGACAGCAATCTCCACCCCCCCCCCCCCCCCCCCCCACCCCACTCCCTCCAAACTAATAATCTGTAAAATCAGCTGTTTTGTCAAGAACTTCTCCATTCCTGTCTGAGATTACGGTTAAAAACACAGCAGCAATTTCAGGCCTGTTCATTAAACCCTGTCCAAACCCGACAACTGGGTTTTCAATGTTCATCTGAATAATAAATACTGTTGAACAACTGTTCCAGCCCTGGCAAATATGTAAAACATCATTCAAGGTCTCCAGTATGATTGATTGCCAGATATTGTTTTTAAACTAGATTTTTCTTTGAAGAATTAAAAGTTTTTTTAGATAATGTTTCCACTTCCAACTACATCCCTGTGTATGTTCCAGGTTTTGGTTCACGCTTCACGAGTTTGTTTGTTTAAAAAGTGCTTTATTACTGCTTTTTATTTTCTGGTAGGTCTCAATAAGTAATAGTGGGTTGGTCCTTGGGGAACACCATTGCAGATGCAGGAGTCACATTGTAAGTGATTCTCTGGCTGCAGTGAGTTAGATAAGAAACAACTAAGAGAGTGGTCCCAATCAGCTGGGTGTCAGTGGAGAGGCGTTGGAGGAGGATAGTATAGTCAACCCTATGTTAAAGGCTGTCGCGAGGGAAGAGGAGGGACAGTTTACATTTGTCACAGTCATATAGGATGTCATTTATGACTTTGGCAAGAGTTGTTTCTATATTGTGGCCAGAATAGAAATCTGATTGGAGGCTTCAAAGCCAAAGTTCTGGAAAGGATGGGATCGAATTTGGGAACTGCCAACATGTGGGAGGCACGATGGTGCCTCACAATGCCAGGGACCCAGGTTCGATTATGACCTTGGTGACTGTCTGCGCGTTCTCCCCTGTGTCTGCATGTGTTTCCTCCGGGTGCTCCGGTTGCCTCCCACAGTCCAAAGGTGAAGTAGGGCGGGAATGTTGCAGGGTGGGAATCACAGCAAGCCATTTCCACGCCTAACGAACCATCTGGGAATCCACCTAGGCTTGGCGTTAGGGACCGTCAGGCCAGAAAAGTAGACACCAGTTAAGTTGGCATGTATGCAGGGCACAGTCTAACGTTAGGGGCAAGGGCACAAACCTGTATATATCTGTTAACTTTAAACACCTCTGCACAACGTTACAACATGCCTCGGTGCTCTGTCAGAAGGGTGTGAGGAATGGGCTGGTTCGGGATGGCTGCAGGGGGTGGGGGGGAGTTGGGGGGGGGCGGTGAGGGGTGGGCATTGTAGGTGGGCTTGGCACAGCGACAGCGACCGCAGTTCAGCCAGCTATACTGGATGGCCCCTCAAGAGCTGTCCAGGCACCTCAATCTCACCTTTAGGATGCCAAAGCACTGCTTGATTACGCCTAGGTTCATGGCATGGGCATCATTGTAGCGCATCTATGCATCAGTCTGTGGCCTCCTGATAGGCATCATCTGCATTGACTGCAGCAGATAAACCCTGTCACCCAGGAGCCAACCCACTAACCAGGGGGGCCACTTTGAAGAGGCCAGGAACCATCTAGTGTGCCAGGGTGAAGGTGTTGTGCATACTGCCCGGGTATCGGATGTAGATGTGCATGATTTGCATCTCGTGGTCACATACCAGCAGCACGTTCATCGAGTGGAACCCCTTTCGGTTTGTGAAGGCAGACCTGTCATATGCAGGTGTTCATAGATGCATTCCGTCAATCACCCCCTGAACCCGGGGCATCTCGTCGATGGCGGTGAACTCCACTGCCCACGTATCCGGTGGGCTCGGTCCACATTCAAATGGATGTATTGTGCCAACGGGCATATAAGGCCTCCGTGGTGGCACGGAGGCACCCTTTTTAAAAATAATATTTATTATCATAAGTAGTCTTACATTAACACTGCAATTTCTCCTCATCTCTGCCCTAAATAACCTACCCCTATCATAAACTTATTGATTGTGAATATCACTCCCCACATTTCTCCTCCGATGCTGCCTGCTTTGTAATAGATAGTGTGGACCACCTTGTGGTGCCATGGTAACAAAGAAACCTCAATTATCTATCTAAAGGAAGAGAAGGCAGCCTTCTGAATTACAGAGCATAACTCGGCATCATCAGACTGTACAATTAAGCTAGGTCTCTATATACCCAATATAGTTAAACAATGCAGAAATATCCCAGATGTTGGCATCTCAGCTGTGTTCAAATTAATTAAAACTCATCACTGTTTCAAACTGAAATCATCCCAAATCAGCAAGTGCAGTTATCAGATGATCATACAAAGCTGTTCAAAGCAATCACACCTATCTAATACCCAAAACACTGGCTGTAATTAGCATTCGACAAATAAATATGGAATTTTCCACTCTGGAGACTAAGTCTGGTGGCGGACGTGGAAGTTGGAGTGACTTCTGCTGGAGAGCGGGGCGGTTGGTCATGTGACATCTTGCACCGTCCAGCTCAATAATTATGCATCCCAGAGGAGAATGACTAATCTTGGGGTGGGGCGGGCAGGAAGTGGCCTGCCACGTTGTTAACTCCCACTTCCGGAAACCATACTTAAACGGCACATTCACTCTTGTTCTATGCTCCTCCACTGCACTCAACCATACCCGCCACCCACCACACCCCCCTTTGTTTGGTCTCACCTATCCCCTATGCCCGGCCTTGGTGGCAGCTGATATCTCTCAGTGACGGTGTGAAAGGAAGGCAAAGGCAGCGCCAATTGACCCGAAAGTCCAGGAAGAAGTCAATCTCACCAGGTGCACCCCACCTATGTCCATAATGTTGATAAATTCCCTCTGGTGGAGTGCTTATTTTGAGAGGAAACAGGATTCCAGTGTGTTGGATTTTTAATGTGCATTCATGAGGAGCAAATAGAGTTCCAGCCAGAGCTCTGTGGGACACTCAGTCCCGCCTTTTAGCCACAATGAAAGCTGGGAGAACAAGGTTCCAAACTAATTTCCCGCTGACTAACTATGGCCTCCCGCAAAACCTTGCACCGCTGCCCGCCACATTCCCGGGGATGGTGGGAATGGAATATTCCACCCCTCATCTCTCCAAAACCACATAGTGAATTCACTTTGTGAGAATAACATGTGCTCGGGACAGTAATACATGTCATACTCCCACTCAATTAAAGTGACTGGAATACAAAACCGGACAGGGTTAAGTCAGACACCCAACCTGCCAGCATCCTATTCTCACCAGACACATTATGAGTGGCACAGTAGCACTGTTGCTTCATAGCACCAGGGTCCCAAGTTCCACTTGGGTCTCCGCACAGACAGTGACCGCTTGGGTCACTGTCTGTGCGGAGTCTGCACGTTCTCCCCGTGTCTGCGTGGGTTTCCTCCGGGTGCTCTGGTTTCCTCCCACAAGTCCTGAAAGACATGCTTGTTAGGTGAATTGGACATTCTGAATTTTCCCTCTGTGTAAGCCTACGTTTGACAATAAAGATTATTTATTATCATTATTAAACCGCTGGCTTTATTATTTTGTGTCCCCCAACATTGGGGAAAAAAAAGATCCTAGTTGTTTTCAACTTCACCTCTCCGACTGACCCATTTGTTTCATTTTAACATCCTTCAAACCTGGTGGAAAATAAATACTTTATTCTCAACTTATGAACGGTTTGACATCTTGAAATATAGTTTGAAATGTTGCTAGTTAAAAGCACAGATTTTACTCCAATTAGAATAACATTCACCCAGCTATACGAATGGCGTTTCTGTGTAACATTCATCCAGGAAGCTGTTTATGGAAATGTGACCTATGTCTGCCTGAGATTCAAACGTGACAAAGCTACAGAAAGCATCTTCAACAACTTGTAGTCATCTAGCTCCTTAAATGTGATAAAACATCTCAAGTTGCTTCATAAATGCTTTGTGAAGGAAAATGTGGCCTCAAAACCCATAATGTGAAAATAGTTCAAATGGCCAAAGGGGTGAATTTTAAGCAACATCTTGAAAGAGAAAAGAGACTTTGGTAGTCTGAGATGTTTACTTAGGGATTCTCAAGCTGAGTGCCTCAAATCGAGCCCAGAATTCAAGGATCACAGATTTATCGATCTCGGTGTCCATGTCCATAGATTCCTGAAAGTTGCCACCCAGGTTGAGAGGGTTGTTAAGAAGGCGTACAGTGTGTTAGCTTTTATTGGTAGAGGAATTGAGTTTAGGAGTCATGAGGTCATGTTGGAGTTGTACAAAATTCTGGTGCGGCCGCATTTGGTGTATTGCGTGCAGTTCTGGTCGCCGCATTATAGGAAGGATGTGGAAGCATTGGAAAGGGTACAGAGGAGATTTACAAGGATGTTGCTTGGTATGGAGGGAAGATCATATGAGGAAAGGCTAAAGGACTTGAAGCTGTTTTTGTTAGAGAGCAGAAGGTTAAGAGGTGACTTAATTGAGGCATACAAGATGATCAGAGGATTAGATAGGGTGGACATTGAGAGACTTTTTCCTCGGATGGTGATGTCCAGCACGAGGGGACATAGCTTTAAATTGAGGGGAGATAGATATAGGACAGATGTCAGAGGTAGGTTATTTACTCAGAGAGTAGTAAGGGCGTGGAATGCCCTGCCTGCAACAGTAGTGGACTCGCCAACACTAAACGCATTCAAATGGTCATTGGATAGGCGTATGGACGATAAGGGAATAGTATAGAGGGACTTTAGAGGGGTTTCACAGGACGGCACAACATCGAGGGCCGAAGGGCCTGTACTGTGCTGTAATGTTCTATGTTCTATCGAAGAGTCGCAAGGCTGAAGATTATGGAGATAGGGAGGGACAGGTCCATAGAGGGATGTGAAAACAAAGAAAAGGGGCGGGATATTCTGTCCCACCGCTCCCGTTTTCTGGTGTGGTGCGCCCCTGCCGGCAACAGGATCCTTCGTCATACCAGGCGGCCAATTGGGTTTCCCATTTTGGGCAGTTTGCCTTCACTTCTGCTGAGGGGCCATATCCTTTCCTGTTGGCTGAGCTGCCATTTTCCTTTTTGGAACAAGGGGGTAGAGAGTTGATCGGACAGCGGCTATGGCTTGTGGCTATGTTCTGGCCCTACTTTCTCTGAATTTGAGTGCAAATTTAGAGGGTTTCCGCTATCCTCCCCTGTTAGATACGCGTGCAGCTAGTACACACTTCCAAAATTCGGTCATTTGTCCAGTGCAGAGTTTGTACCAGTGGTTTTTGATTTTTAAATATTTCTCAAGAATAGAGACTGTACACTCCCTCCAATTTACTTGAAATCCTGTTCATCACATTGGACATTTGCCTTCTTAATTCAGGCTCAGGTTAAATCTCCAAGAATATAGGTCTTGTGGGATCTTTCGGAGCAACAATTGTTAATTTTAATCGAATCCCACCAGAGTCGCCAGATTTGTTGTTCCTTCTAAACCACAGTGTGTATTTAACCCATATACGATGGACAAATGACCACAAGTTGCTGAATCCATTTGTAGTTTATTACACAGACACAAAGTTAATATTAATCAATCACACGCACATACAAGTTGAACTCTAAACTAATACACTAGAAAGACCTTAACTTAACTTCCAGGTGACTGGCAAGTACGGAGCAGATATGGCCTCACCTGGAATCCTGTGGTCTGGCAGTGCTGGATGTCTTTGGCTGGTCGTCTGTGTCCTCGGCCCTGGTCCCTCTGTGGATGGTGTGGATGGTCTTCCTCTTGGCTGGTGAAGGGTTCACCGTTATTGTTGGCTGTCGAAAGCTGCAGTCGAGAGAGCGAGTGGTGGGCTGCGCAGCACCTTTTATCCTTTGGGAATTTTGCACGCTTTTGGGCGGTCCTAGGTGAATGTCCAATGGATCGATCAGGGCTCGATCACCCTGATAGATCTCAACCAATTAAGGGTTGCCACCTTGGTGGCTGGGCTGGTCCAAGTCAGCCATGGCCATTAGTATCTGCGGCACGTAGGCCTTCCCAAACAAGGAAAACAGATGCCACCAAGTCTGCCACTTATTGTTACTTTCTACCTGGAGACCATTGTCCAGGGCTGGCCTTTTAACAGTGTCAGTTTCTGCAAAAGCCTGAGCTGCAGCCTTTATATATTTGCAGGCTGCAGCCTGTCTGTGCTCTGGCCATGGCTAAATTTCCCACTGATCCCTGCGGGCAGCCATTTTTGGTGGCCACAGGGCACCCCAATGGCGTCGGGAAATCCGCGGGCGTGTGTGCGCTGCCAGCAAAATGGAGGATCATGCAACGGAAAATCCAACCCAAGAATTTTAAAATGGATTCATTGCAACAGGAGCTCATGTAGATCAGACAGCATGGAGTGCTGGGCGAACAAGGCACAGTACAAGTGAGGACACGGGCAACAGAGTTTTGGATAACCTTCATGTTGTCTGTAGGTGCAGTCTCTGGTGAAGGGATGTTGAAGGTGGACAGCGTGGCCCTGAATTACACTGCAGGATGCCAACAGATGCACAAAAATAACAAATAGAGAGCTCCTTCTCCAGTTATTCAAAATAAATCAGCACCTGCACTAAAATGGTGAGAGAGACATTGCAGACAAAGCATTTAAGTATTGCACCCTGCAATCTCTTCTCACAATGGAAGCAGTGAAGCTTATTTCTTGAGCTGTGTTCCTTATTTGTCACCACAGAAATGAACAACGTCAAGCGCAAAAAAAATTATCTGCTCAATGCTAACAAACAGAACTTTTCTAAAACACATCACTAATCATTAGATAATGAAGAAAACCTTCACATGCAGTGACTAAAGTCACATTCAATCTTGCAAATGCAGATCAAGGTGTTTAAATGGTTTATATTGAAAAACACATGAAGAACTCAATCAACAAACAAATAACATCTGGCTGGAAACAAATGTATTTTTTTCCCCATAACCACAGAGCAGTCAGTAAAAAATACACTCACTTCATTGGATCCTGTAACCTCGAAGGATAATCTCTTGTTTCCTGTTCTGGTCACTACAAATAGGGACACAATTGAAATAGTACAGCACTCATAATTCTCAGCATATTTAAAACTAACAAAAATAACTTGTTACCCTCAAAATAAGACGTAGACCGATGAACTGAACTTCCCTGGCGCCTCAGCAAGGTTTATCCAAAAAGTGGCTGCCTTATACAATCAAGGTTACATCCCCATCCATGTTGAGTTGATGGGTTACAGCTAAGGTGGTCATTGGGTTCCAACAATTGCCACTAAAGAGAGAGGTTGCTGGACTTGGCTGTCCTCCAAAACCGCCTGCTGGAAGAAATTTAAGGACATTGGATGAATCCAGTGAAATGGATTGTTCAATCGTTTCAGAATGAGAAAATAGCTGAGTAGCAATAGCGTTCGGAGGGCATTCAAATATGCATGACTGCGGGGAGGGGTCATTCAGCAACGCCCCCCCCCCCCTCCCCCCACCCTTCCATTTTTGGCAGGCAGCAATGATAGAAGTGGAGGGGGGAGGCAAAGAATCCAGCGGGAGTCTCAAAATGGTATATACTGATGGAACCAGCAATTCAGTGAACACGTGTAGTTGGATCTGAACAGAGGCTTTAATACACTTACAATAGAGCCAGCCTATTCATCGTTGAACTTCAGGTGAACTGGCAGGCTAGCTCTAAGGCACTGATTTTTAGACATCGGTCCCAGGGGGAGGAGTCCTGGGCGGATCCAAGGGAGGAGCCCAGTACAAACTCTCGCGTACTCACAGAGCGACTCCCCCTGGTGGTCGGATAGTGCAACTGCACTTACAATGGGTAGATAACGAACATATATACATGGAGTGATATTGGCAACTATATATAGTGTGAATCCCATTCACCACATATACGTTGGCGGGATTTCCTATTACGATTGTCCCCGCTCTCAACAACCTAAAATGTTTCCCACCATGAAAGTCTGCGAACCTTGTGAGAAAACATTAATATACACAAAGTGGGCCTTCCTAAAGATCATTCCCCATACATTAAATGAGATCATTAATGATCTGATATGATAATTCTCAATTCCACTTGCCCACCTGATCCCCATGACCGTTGATTCCCTTCCTGATCAAAAGTCTGTCTCTCTCAGCCTTCATGACCTCTCCTCTCCATTCTGTGCAAAGGAATTCCGCAGATTCACTGGCCTCTGAGAAAATAAATTCCTCCTTATCTCTGTCTTAAATGGGTAACCCCTTACTCTGATATAATGCGCTCTGGTCATCGACTCTCTTTGGTGGCTCGAGACACACACAGACGGCTTCCAGTAAAGGCAAATGCAGTTAAGTAGCCGACAGAGTACACAATTTAACTCTTTGACTCTGTGGTCCACTTTGTCCAGAGTCCTGCTCTCAGGGTCCCGCATAACGTCGATTTGCCAGGGTTTGCTCATTCCCACATGATTGGCCTCGAGCCAGTCATTATAACCTTCATGAGGACCATAGGGATCACTGATTGATCTCCCCATGTGCTTCGTAGAGTACCCGTGGTGAGCGGGCGGAAGCCCGTCCAGTTGAGGCTCATTAGCAGGACCTTTAAATGTAGCTCCGCGACCCGGAATGACAGTTCCCGATAGTTCTGGGCTGGGACGTCTGCCATGGTAGCAGCTTTATTTTCAGTTTAAAATAGAGCAGTTTGGCCTTTCACTCTTCGCCTCCAGTCTTCATTACACTTATATTTCTCAATAAGGTCACTTATCATTCTTCTGAACTCTAAAGAGTACAGGTCGAACCTACTCAACCATTCCTCATTAAAAAATCCCTCCATACCTGGGATCATCCCGTGATGCTTCACTGGACTGCTCCCAATGCCAGTATATTTTTTCCATGTAAGGGGACCAAACCTGTTCACAGTATTACAGATATGGCCTAACTAGTGTCTTGTATAGATTTAGTAGGCCTTTCCTATTTCTATATTTTATTCCCTTTGGAATATGGGCCAACATTCCATTGCCTTCCCAATTACCTGCTAAACCTGCATGATATATTTCTTTAATCTATGCACAAGGACCCCTAAATGCCTCTGTGCTTTCTCCATTTAAATAGTATTCAACTCCCATATTCTTCCTGCCAAAGTGCCTTACTTCTCATTTTCCTACATTATATTCCATCTGCCAAATGTTTCCCTCTCACTTTACCTGTCGATATCCCTCTGTCGATTCTTTTTCTCATCCTCAACACTTGCATTCCCACCTATTCTTATGTCATCCGCAAACCTGGCAACATTACATTAATTTCCCTCATCCAAATCGTGGGCTGGTTTAGCTCACTTGGCTAAACCGCTGGCTTTTAAAGCAGGCCAGCAGCACGGTTCGATTCCCGTACCAGACAGGTGCCGGAATGTGGCGACTAGGGGCTTTTCACAGTAACTTAATTGAAGCCTACTCGTGACAATAAGCGATTTTCATTTCATTTCATATATTGAAAATAATTGTGGCCCCCGAACTGATCCCTGTGGCACTCCAGTTACAGGTTGCCATCGTGAAAATGCCCCTTTTATCCCAACTCTCTGCCTTCTATCAGTTAGTCAATCCTCTGCTTATGCTAATATGCTACCCCCAACACCATGGGTCCTTATCTTGTTTAGTAGTCTTTAGTGCAGGACCTGATTAAACTCTTTTTGGTAATCCAAATATAGTACATCTACTGGTTCTCCTTTACCTATCCTGCTCATTACCACCTCAAAGTCATCTAATAAACTCGTACGGCATGACTTTCCTTCATAAACCTATGCCGACTCTGCTTGATTCTATTATATATTTCTAAATGCTCTGCTATTACATCCTTTTTAATAGACTCTAACATTTTCCCAATGACAGATGTTCAGGTAACTGGCCTATAGTTATCTTTTTTCTGCCTCCTTCCCTTTTTGAATGAGGGTGTTACATTGGCAGTTTTCCAATCCTCTGGGACCAGTCCAGAATTTAAGGATTATTGGAAGATTACTACCAGGGCATCCACTATCTCTGTAGCTACTTCTTTTAACATTGTAGAATGGAACCCTTCAGGTCCAGGGGTCTTATCAGCTGCTAGCCCTATTAAACTCCCTTGTGCTTTTTCCTCAGTGATAGCTATTGGGTTGGATTCTCCGTCCCGCTGCTCCCATTTTCTGCCGCGACGCACCCCTGCCAGCAGCGGGATCCTCCGTCCTGCCAGCCAGCCAATGGAGTTTACCATTGTGGATTGTCGGCAGCCCCAAGCTGTCAGGAAATCCACTGGTTTGAGTGTGCTGCGGGCGAAAGAGGAACCAGCCAACGGAGAATCCAGCCCATTGTATTTATTTCCTCCCTGTCTTTTACCCCCTGATTATTTATTATTTTTCGCATTCCATGGTTCCCCATTATTATTTCCCCAGTCTCACTCCCTCAGGGACTATGTTCACTTCCTTTATATATATTTAAAGAAACTCTTACTGTCAATTTGTATATCAATTGCTTGTTTGCCCCCGTAGTTTATCTTCTCCCACTTTTTTATTCTTTGGTCATCTTTTTTTGGTTTCGAAGACTTTCCCAATCCTATGGCTTATCATTAATCTTTGCCCTATTTCATGTTTTTTCCTTCAATGTAATACTGTCCCTAACTTTAATGGTTAAACACAATCCCCTTCCTAGATTATTTTTTCCTCGCTGGGATATATCTTTCTTATGAGCCATGAACTATTTTCATAAATGGCTGCCATTGCTGATCAACTATCTTTTCTGTTAAACTCCTTTCTCAGTCCACTCCAGCCAACTCTGTCCTCATTCCTTTGTAATTATCCCCATTTAATCTGAGCATATTTGTTTCTGACCCAGATTTCTCACTCTCAAACTGAATGCTAAATTCTATCATGATATGCTCAATGTTTCCTTTGGGGTCTTTTACTCTGAGATTGTTTATTGTACCTGCTTCATTACACATTGTCAGATCAAAAATAACCTGATCCATGGTTGGGCCTACAGTATATTGTTCTAGGATACTGTCCCGAATACATTATATAAATTCTTCCTTATGACTACCTTTGCCAATATGATTTTCCCAATCCACATGAAGATTAAGCTGTCCATGATTAATGTACTGCCGTTTTTACATGCTCTCATTCCCTCCTGATTTATTCTGTCCTCCAACATAGCTACTGTTTGGGGCCTATTGATTACTCTCACCAGTGTCTTCTTCCCCTTGTTATTTCTTACCTCCACCTATATGAATTCTACATCTTCTGATCGAAGATCATTTCTAGCTATCGGACTTATTCCATCGCACACTAACAATATTTCCCATCCCTATATAAAAAGGAAGAGAGAGAGGTGGCGGTGAGCTGTCTTCTTGAACTGCAGTTCTTGTGGAGTTGTTATACCCACAGTGCTGTTAGGGAGGGAGTTCCTGGATTTTCATCCAGCGACAGTGAAGGAATGGTGATATATTTCCAAGTCAGGATGGTGAGTGACTAGGTAGAAAACTTCCAAGTGGTGGTGGTTCCATATTTCTGCTGCCCAATCAAGTGGGCTGCTTTGTCCTCGATCGCGTTGAGGGTCTTGAGTGTTGACGGAGCTACACTGATTTAGGCAAGTGGGGAGTATTCCATCACACTCCTGACTTGAGATTGCCGAAGGTGGACCGGTTTTGGGGAGTCAGGAGAGGAGTTGTTTGTCACAGGATTCCTAGCAAATGACCTGCTCTTCTAGCCACCGTGTTTATATAGCTAGTCCAGTTGGGCTTCTGGTCAATATTAACCCCAGAATGTTGATAGTTGGGGATTCAGCAATGTGAATGCCATTTGGAGATGGTCAATGCCTGGCCTTTGCGTGGCACAAATCATAGAATCCCGACAGTGCAGAGGGAGGCTATTTGGCCCATCTAGTCTGCACTGATTCATATCCCACCCTTTTCCATGCATCCCTAACCTTCACATCCCAGGACATGAAGGGTCAATTTAGCATGTCCAATCCACCTAACCCGTACATCTTTGGACTGTGAGAAGCAAACGGAGTATCTGGAGGAAACCCACGTAGACAAGGGGAGAAAGTTCAAACTACACACAGTGACCCAAAGCCGGAATTGAACCCGGGTCCCTGGCATTGTGAGGCAGCATTGCTAACCGCTGTGCTACCATGCCACTCTGAAATATTAATTTACACTTGTCAGCTTAAGCCTGCATTTGCACATGGACTGCTTCAGTATCTGGAGTGTAGCGAATGGTGCTGAGCATTGTGCAATCATTACCAAACATCCCGACTTCTGAACGTATGATGGAGGGAAGGTCATGACTCCAACCAGTTGAGCATTTTCCCTCTGATTTCCATTGACTTCAGTTTTGCTATGGCTCCCTGATGCCAGTTTGGTCAAATGCTGTCTTGATGTCAATGGTGACATTCTCACCTCATCACTTGAGTTCAGCACTTTTGTCCATGTTTTGACCAAGGTCGTAATGAGATCAGAAGCTCAGTCACCCTGGCAGAACTCAAACTGAGAATCAGTGGACAGGTTATTGCTAAGGCAGGGGCTGTTTAGCACACTGGGCTAAATCACTGGCTTTGAAAGCAGACCAAGCAGGCCAGCAGCACGGTTCGATTCCCGTAACAGCCTCCCCGAACAGGCGCCGGAATGTGGCGACTAGGGGCTTTTCACAGTAACTTAACTGAAGTCTACTCGTGACAATAAGTGATTTTCATTTCATTTCATGATAGCACTGTTGATAACCCCTTCCATCACTTTACTGATGATCAAGAGTAGACTGATGGGGTGGTAATCAGACAGGTTTGATTTGTCCTGTTGTGAACAAGACATACACCTCGGTAATTTTCCACATTGCCGGGTAGATGCCAGTCTTGTAGCTTTTCTGGAACAGCTTGGCTAGAGGATTAGCAAGCTCTGGAACACAAGCCTTCAGTACTATTACCAAAACATTGTCAGTGACCAAAGTCTTTATCAGTATCCAGTGCCTTCAGATGTTTCTTGATGTCACAAGAAGTTTCTTGAGTTGACTGAAGACTGACACTGTGAGGCTGGGGACCTCTGGAGGAGGTTGAGATGGCTCATCCACTCAGCACTTCAGGTTGAAGATTGTTGTCAGCCTTATCTATTGCACTGGTGTGCTGGGGTACCCTGTCATTGAGAATGGCGAATTTGTGAAGGCTCCTTCTCTGCTGAGTTAATCATCAACCACCATTCATGGCTGGATGTGGCAGGACTACAGAATTTAGATGTGACCTGTTGGTTGTGGGATCGCTTAGCTCTGTCTATTGTTTGCTGCTAATGCTGTTTAGCATGTAAGTAGTTCTTTGTTGTAGCCTCATCGGGTTGACATCTCATTTTTGGGTATGGTTGGTGCTGCTTCTTCATTCTGCACTCTTCATTGAACCAGGAACAATACCTTGGCTTGATGGCAAATGTAGAGTGGTGAATGTGTCGGGCCATAAGGTTACACATTGTGGTTGAGTACAACTCTGCTGCTGCTGATGGCCCACAGTGCCTGATGGATGCCCAGTTTTGAGTTGCAAAATCTGTTTGAAGTCTATCCCATTCAGCACCATACTAGAGCCACACAACACAATGGAGGATATCCTCAATGTGAAGATAGGACTTGGCTTCCACAAGGACTGAGGTAGTCACCCCTACTGATACTGGCATGGTCAGATGCATCTGTGGCAGACAAGGTGGTGAGGATGAGGTGAAGTATGTTTTGCCCTCTTGTTGGTTCCCTCATCACTTGCCTCAGATCCAAACCAGCAGTTATGTCCTTGCAGACTCGGCCAGCTTGGTCTGCAGTGGTGTTACTCTTGCACCACAATTATGGTTGTTTTGGGCAATTCTCGGATTGCTAAGCATTTGCAGAGACTTTTTGCAGAAAGGCTCCTTCAATGCAGAAGCTTACGCAATCTTCTGGATAAACGTATTACTGAGTGACAGGGACCTCCTCAGGAGAGGAGACAGCCAGAAGGGAGAGGGGTCCAATTGCCTTCTGGCACTGTTGCAGGGTCGCTTTCCTATGGACCAAAAGGCATAGCCAGTAGAGTGGAGGGCTAGTAGGATTTGCAAGGGAGAAGGGTCTGGAGAAGCCGTCAATACCCAGCGGGTTGTGTGCAGGCAGCAATCATGCAACCTTAACATATCCACGCTTAGGTGCTGAAGAAGGTTACGCTGCTCAGGGACACTGTCACCTCTATCTGTGACGTGATTGGCCCTGAAATTGCCTTCAACTGTGTAGGTGGCCACCCTCTGCCAGTGGCCCTGAAGATGACAGTGGCCCTGAATTTTTATTCCTCAGGCTCGTTCCAGGGGTTAGTGTAAATCTCTGTGGAGTCTCACAAGCTGCTGCCCACAGCTGCATCAAATTGGTTACTTATGGTCTATTCAAAAGGGTCAACACTTTCATTCACTTCAGGACCTGGACTTTGCCAATTTTATCACAGGCAACGTCCTAATTGGCTGCCCATGGGCTCCATTCCAATTAAGGGCAGTGAATGGGCTCTACTTCTTGCTGGTTCCATTACAGGGCCGGCAGCCTTGAAGACAAAGCAGCAGCAGCAGGAAAGTTGGTTACTGCCGAGATATGTGGGAATCCTGGGGCCGACAGCAGGAAGGAAAAAATATTCATGGGGTCCTAGGTTGTAAGGGAAACTCTTCTGGGGAGGTAATTGAGACCATAGATGCTTCCTTCTCGCCCCAAAGCCCCCTTTTTACTCCATAGAATTACTACAGTGCAGAAGGAGGTCTTTGGGCCATCAAGCTTGCACCAATCCTCTGAAAGAGTATCCTATCGAGACCTACTCCCCATCCTATCTCCGTAACCCCGCCTAACCTGCACATCTTTTAGACACTAAGAGATAATTTTAGCATGGCCAATCCACTTAACCTGCACATATTTGGTCTGTGGGAGGAAATTGGAGCACCCGAAGGAAATCCATACGTACATGGGGAGAATGTGCAGACTCCAGACAGATGGTCACTCAAGGTCAGAATCAAAGTCGGGTCCCTGGTGCTATTAGGCAGCAGTGCTAAACTCAGGGCCACCATGCCACCCATTGAACCATTACCACACCACAGCCTCCCCAACCCCAAACCCTTGGCTGTGATGCTGCCCATCTAGTGGTGGCCGCCCCACACCAGCAGTGTGCCAATGGCACTATAGAATTGCCGCGACCCAGAAGGAAAAAATACACAGGGCTGGATTCTCCGCCGGTGGGAGGCTCTGTTTTGCCGGCAGCCTGGGGATTTGCCGATGGCGCAGGGCTGTCCCACAATGGGAAACCCCATTGACCAGCCGGCGTAAAGGAGCATCCCGCTGACGGGGTGAAAGAGAAATGTGGCGCGGCTGGGCAGAGAATCCACAGTTCATCCCAGCATTCTAATTTTCCCATTTTACTGTTTTATCCTTCTGGGTTATGTAACTACGTAAGTCGATTGGTCATCTCTCTGGAGCAGGTAACCGCTGTGCATCTAGTACAACCATTGGTAAAATGCCCGAGAGTGGCACCACGCCAGGGAGCTGATCTGATATAACCCCCCCCCCCCCCACAATTTTACTCGCCCGGCTCCTCCCCGCCACCACCTACCAATTGTTCCCAATTGAGACATGGACAGACTGAGGTGATTGCATCACCTGAGCAGCAGTAGGATAATTATGACAAGGAGTCATCCAGACTCGAAACATTATCTCCCTTCTCTCTCCACAGAGGCTGTCAGAGCTACTGAGATTGTCCAGTATGTTCTGTTTTTGTTTCAGATTCCACCATCCGCAGTAATTTGCTTTTATATTCAGAACAATTATGGGATGGCTCTCATGTCTTTGACTGGTTGGTGCAAAGAAATATTCAAAAACTCTAAACAGTAGCTCTCAGCAGAAACCTTTATTAAAAGACAAAAGATTTATACGAGCTGAAGAGAAACTGGAGTACAAATGGTGGAATAGCGATTGGAAGCTCAGAAGAAAGTTTCTCCCCGTTCTCTGAGGTGGATATTTCATGTTTACACAGAATTTACACCACATAAATTCAGGCCATCAAGGCCAACTGGTCGATGTTGGTGCTTTAAGCTCCACAAGGGCCTTCCCTCAGCCTGCACTAATGTGTTATTTGGCGCGAGGAACCATTGACAATGAAAACAAATTAAACCACTGTAAACACGTGAGTAAATAATGAGCAGCTAGGGAGGGCGAGCAGCAGAACACTGTGTTTCATATGACTAGGGCATGGTATGAATGGCAGCCTTAGCTCATGTTTCAAATTACACAGATGTTTAATTCCTTTAATCTCCACCCCCCCCCCCCCCCCCCCCCCCCCCCACCCCACCCACCCACTGTGACACATTTTCCAGCGGTGGAAGCTTTTTGTGTAACTCGCCTGTCCTGCCTCCGGGATACCTCCCGAGGTGGGGTGGAGGGGTCGCCTTTGGTGGGTGCGGAAGATCTAGTCGATGGGGAGAACTGGAAGATCCCACCCTTAGGGCGGAATTCTCCGCAATGGCCGACGCCGTCGTGAAACCCGGAATGTTTCACGATGGTGTCGGAGGCCGCTCCTCGCCCCCTATTCGCCCCCCACCATTTTGGGGGGATGTGGTGTGGGAGAATCGCGATTCTCCCACCCGGCTTGGGGAGCGGAGAATCGCGCCCTTAGTGTTTAAGTTGAATGCTTTATCTTGAAAGAAAAAAAAACTGGCGCAACTGTGTCTGAAGATACAAATTTCTTGTCAGCAAATTGAAATTAAACAACAATTTATTTTTAATGAGCAATGATGTGGAATGTATTTGTAATGTGAAGTGCAGGTTTTATATTTATAGAATGACTGCTCTGGCATATCCTTTTAATCAGCAGTAAAGGAGTTGGTGGCGTGTGATATTATCACTGGACTAGTAAACAAGCGATCCATACTCTCGGCACCCAGGTTCAAATCCTGTCACGGCAGATCGTGAAATTTGAATTAAATAAAAATCTGGAATTAAAAGTCTAATGATGACCATGAAACCATTGCCAATTGCCGTAAAAAAACAACTGGTTCACTGATGCCCTTTAGGGAAGGAAATCTGCCGTCCTTACCTGGTCTGGCCTACATGTGACTCCAGACCCACAGCCTCAAGGGCAATTAGGGATGGGCAACAAATGCTGGTACACCAATGTCCCATGAACAAATTAAAAATAAGTAAATATTAAAAATTATCAGATATGTATTTTCAATCAAGGCTCCTAGTTAAACACAGCTGTGCAATGCAATGGGATGCCCGAGGTGAGAAGAACGGGAATTTTAACATAACTTGTACAATCCACGATGTGTTCAATGATTTTCAAGTTGCATTTAAGCTTTGTTTGACTCTGACTGCTGTTCACTTAACCTCAAAGTGATCAGTTTACAGAGCTGTGAAGTTGCCCTTTCAGCACATCAAGGAAATGTTCTGGCAGGTTTGCCGACAGCAAAATATTAACCATTCTTTCAGATCGTCCCAGAAAAACTACAAGAAATCATGTCAGCAGAAAATATTTCACATTACAATTAGTGCTAATGCATTGTTAAAACTATCTACATTCCAATATAATTCTTCTCCATATTTTCTTTGAAATGATTTTCTTTACATGCTGGACATTCTCAGAAAATGAGCGCAAGATACTTGATGTAGGCTTTCAAATCATTATGTGTTGAATGATGAGTAGGAGCACTCAACTTTATGCCTGGGTTGCTGGGACTGCTATAAAATTATGATTATCATTCCCATCCAGAATTACATACAATGGCAATGATCTTGAGAAGCTTTGATCAAACAATCACCTTGGCGGCTGAACCTGCTTTTCAAATGTGGGCATTTTACCGTGGGCAGCACGGTAGCATTGTGGATAGCCCAATCACTTCACAGCTCCAGGGTCCCAGGTTCGATTCCGGCTTGGGTCACTGTCTCTGTGGAGTCTGCACATCCTCCCCGTGTGTGCGTGGGTTTCCTCCGGTTTCCTCCCACAGTCCAAAGATGTGCAGGTTAGGTGGATTGGCCATGATAAATTGCCTTAGTGTCCAAAGTTGCCCTTAGTGTTGGGTGGGGTTACCGGGTTATGGGGATAGGGTGGAGGTGTTAACCTTGGGTAGGGTGCTCTTTCCAGGAGCCGGTGCAGACTCGATGGGCCGAATGGCCTCCTTCTGCACTGTAAATTCTATGTAAATGCAGCCGCTGCTCTCCCATTCTTGGTTAAGCTGGGAAGTTCTGAGAGGGAGGACATAAATAGGGATGGCTTTGGGGACTCCCATCAATTTGCCCCCAAGTCAAGGCCTTTACCCTCAGTCCCTCTAACAACAGGGGCTCTACAGCCCCTGCACAGATGAAGGTGAGGCAGTATTTGGCAGGGATATCATAGACTCCAGAACAACGAGAACATCCTGTGTGGCAGAAGTTGGAAATGAGTAGGGTACTTCTAACTCTGCTGCAGCTACACAGGTCGCGCCATGCATCAATACGAAAAAGGGGACAGATAAGGTTTCAGTCTCACACACACAACAGAATTCAGTTGGATACCTATTTCAATGTCAGTTTCACAGGAAATAATTTATTTCAATCAGGCATGTGTTTTTGTCACCTGATCATTGTCAAGGAGTTGTTTCTGTCCCCTCGCACGTTGAACACGGGGAGGTGAAAGGAAGGGACTGGTGTGGAACTCTTGGATGGTAGGTTTGACAAGCTAATGGGTGATGTGTTGGACTGGCTGGGTCGACGTGGACTGCACTTGATGCAGTGTAGCGAGAGACAGACTTCCAACACTTGATGAGATGTAACACGATTTTATTTAACATCTAAACTATAATACATGTTCAACTGTGGGTTGACACTATGCTGACTTGAATGGAGACCTAACATTAGCCTGCCCAGACGTACTAGCTACCACATGGTGTTTGCACTGGCTGCTGCTCACGAGCTCTGACTGTCTCAGAGACTGGGTCCCGAGAGAGCGGGAAAACTGGTGCCCTCTGGCTTTATAGTGGTCGTGCCCTGTCTGGTGATTGGCTGCTCTGTTCTGTGTGCTTACTGATCATCCTGTTTGTGAATCACTGCCTGTCTGCACTCCATTATATACATAGATGTATATTATGACAATGGGGGGATAGTCCTTTGCAGTGAATAGTTTGGTTTGTTGAAAGGGGTTGGTGGGTGTCATTATACTGTCAGCCATAGGACTCGGATGGCACAACAGCTCTTCGGGTTTGATTGGCTGCATCTGTCTGAAACCTGATGTACTGTGGTGCCCTCCTAAATAAGGTATCTGTCCCCATGGCTGTGGATTGTAAGATCCTGAAGATATCATCCTGCAATGAGCAGAATACAAAGTAGTTGAGAGCTACGTTCAGTTCGACCTCCACGATCAATAGGTGAATTGACCTGAGATCCTCCTCCATGAGGGTGCAGATGTTTGCAGTTACCTGAAGAGAGTGTTGCAACATTCGGAGACTCTACCACTCAATGTGTTCAGGAACCTTAACCCTGACCTATAGATCCAATGGTGAGGGCTGTGCCTTCCTCCAGGTGCTGCCTGTAGCCATCACTTTATTGTGTCCAGATGCCTGTGGATGTATTGTGTGCTGTAGCTGTTACTCCCCATGGTTGTTACTGTCCCTATTGTGGCTGCTGTGCTGAAGAATACGGCAGCTCCTCCTTAACTCAATTTTGGAATATGTGGCTCCCATGTCCCCATGTAAGCTCTCAGATAAAAAGATCAATAACCCTCTACGGGTGCCCATGTCTCCTCGAGGACCTGATACAAAGTTCTTTCCCCAAACATATGTGCCTCAAGGACCTATCAGCACAAGCCTTAAACTATGGCTGGCCTCAGACTTACCTCTTTCCCTTTCATATTGATGATTTCACCTTGACTTCAGCCTGCAATCATTTCCCGCTGCGCACTCCTGTGTCTAACCTGCCGAGTTGTAGACATAGTGTCTGACCCGTGTGAAGTTGAGAATCAAGCTTTAATAGGCTCTTATTTGCCATTTTAATTTTTTTTTGCAATTACGGGGCAATTTAGCGTGGCCAATCCACCTACCCTGCACATCTCTGGGTTGTGAGGGTGAGACCCAATCAGACACGAGGAGAATGTGCAAACTCTACAGGGACAGTGACCCGGGGCCAGGATCAAACCCAGGTCCTCGGCGTTGTGAGAGCAGCACTGCGCCACCGTGCCGCCCTATTTGCCATTTTTATTGCCTCAATTTGCATCCTGCAACTGTAACTGAGGGCATCATGGTCATCTCTGGCATGCAGTTCTATGGTGGCAGTCAACAGCAGCACCTCCGCACAGTGATAACCCACCAGGACCTATTCCTCTTTGGCTTCACTCTTTGAGGAATCTGGGCACTGCCCACCTTTGAACTGCAAAGTTGTGGAGGGGTCTTTACAACACCATTATCTGGGTGACCCGTGCCAGTCCAGTTTGAAGGATGTGCCCAGATTTGTCATGGCACTGAAACTTTCTTTATTCGTTCATGGGATGTGGGCTTTGCTGGTCAGGCCAGCATTTGCTGCCCATCCCTGAGGGCATTTAAGAGTCAACCACATTGCTGTGGGTTTGGAGTCACATGAAGTCCACGTAATACGACAGATTTCCTTCCCTGAAGGGACATTAGTGAACCAGATGGGTTTTTACTACAATCGACAATGACAATTTAATTCCAGATTTACATTGAATTCAATCACCCCGGTGGGATTCGAACACATGTCCCCTGCGCATTACCTTGTGTCTCTGGATTACTAGTCCAGTGACAATACCACTACGCCACTGGCTCCCCACTGCAACCTGTGCAAACCATTAGCTTGTCCTATTGTGGCACTGGTCATAATTAGGCTTTGATTTTACCTCTTACGTGCACCTACAATTGTACTGCAATATAAGCAGCAGGAACGTCAGTGGGCACGCCTTGTCATCCAGGAGTCAACCATTGAGGATGCCTGATAGGGTGAAGAGCTGAGGACCCGAGGCTGCCAAAGGAGAAAGGCATCATGGCGGATTCCCGGAAACTTCACAAACACCCTGAGGATTCCTTGCAGTGGTCGCAAACCAGATGCACATGCAAGGAATGTAAACAAATTAATCCAGCCCTTTAGTGGTATGGTGAATCACAGTAGCGTAATTCACACTGTATTACACATGTTGTACTCTGTCTCTGTAAGCTTGGCACATGAGCAGTTGCGCTGCTCTGCTACTAGGAGGAGATGCATTGGGAGTGTACGGGAGTTTGTACTGGGCTCCACCCTTGGCTCCACCCACGGCTCCTCCCCCTAACCGGAAGTATGAAGGTTGATGCTGAGAGCCTGCCTGCCAGTTCATCTGGAGTTCATCGTGTCACAGGCAGGCTCTGTTGTAAGACGATTAAAACCACTGTACACTTCTAACCACGTGTCGCGTGAATTGATGGCCTCATCAAGTGGAACCTTGCTCACCACATGGTCATTGTATAACACCCAGGACCTGAGGAAATCCTGTGGGAGATGAACCCAACAGCTCTTCGGGTTTGATTGGCTGCATCTGTCTGAAACCTGATGTACTGTGGTGCCCTCCTAAATAAGGTATCTGTCCCCATGGCTGTGGATTGTAAGATCCTGAAGATATCATCCTGCAATGAGCAGAATACAAAGTAGTTGAGAGCTACGTTCAGTTCGACCTCCACGGGCAATAGGTGAATTGACCTGAGATCCTCCTCCATGAGGGTGCAGATGTTTGCAGTTACCTGAAGAGAGTGTTGCAACATTCGGAGACTCTACCACTCAATGTGTTCAGGAACCTTAACCCTGACCTATAGATCCAATGGTGAGGGCTGTGCCTTCCTCCAGGTGCTGCCTGTAGCCATCACTTTATTGTGTCCAGATGCCTGTGGATGTATTGTGTGCTGTAGCTGTTACTCCCCATGGTTGTTACTGTCCCTATTGTGGCTGCTGTGCTGAAGAATACGGCAGCTCCTCCTTAACTCAATTTTGGAATATGTGGCTCCCATGTCCCCATGTAAGCTCTCAGATAAAAAGATCAATAACCCTCTACGGGTGCCCATGTCTCCTCGAGGACCTGATACAAAGTTGTTTCCCCAAACATATGTGCCTCAAGGACCTATCAGCACAAGCCTTAAACTATGGCTGGCCTCAGACTTACCTCTTTCCCTTTCATATTGATGATTTCACCTTGACTTCAGCCTGCAATCATTTCCCGCTGCGCACTCCTGTGTCTAACCTGCCGAGTTGTAGACATAGTGTCTGACCCGTGTGAAGTTGAGAATCAAGCTTTAATAGGCTCTTATTTGCCATTTTAATTTTTTTTTGCAATTACGGGGCAATTTAGCGTGGCCAATCCACCTACCCTGCACATCTCTGGGTTGTGAGGGTGAGACCCAATCAGACACGAGGAGAATGTGCAAACTCTACAGGGACAGTGACCCGGGGCCAGGATCAAACCCAGGTCCTCGGCGTTGTGAGAGCAGCACTGCGCCACCGTGCCGCCCTATTTGCCATTTTTATTGCCTCAATTTGCATCCTGCAACTGTAACTGAGGGCATCATGGTCATCTCTGGCATGCAGTTCTATGGTGGCAGTCAACAGCAGCACCTCCGCACAGTGATAACCCACCAGGACCTATTCCTCTTTGGCTTCACTCTTTGAGGAATCTGGGCACTGCCCACCTTTGAACTGCAAAGTTGTGGAGGGGTCTTTACAACACCATTATCTGGGTGACCCGTGCCAGTCCAGTTTGAAGGATGTGCCCAGATTTGTCATGGCACTGAAACTTTCTTTATTCGTTCATGGGATGTGGGCTTTGCTGGTCAGGCCAGCATTTGCTGCCCATCCCTGAGGGCATTTAAGAGTCAACCACATTGCTGTGGGTTTGGAGTCACATGAAGTCCACGTAATACGACAGATTTCCTTCCCTGAAGGGACATTAGTGAACCAGATGGATTTTTACTACAATCGACAATGACAATTTAATTCCAGATTTACATTGAATTCAATCACCCCGGTGGGATTCGAACACATGTCCCCTGCGCATTACCTTGTGTCTCTGGATTACTAGTCCAGTGACAATACCACTACGCCACTGGCTCCCCACTGCAACCTGTGCAAACCATTAGCTTGTCCTATTGTGGCCCTGGTCATAATTAGGCTTTGATTTTACCTCTTACGTGCACCTACAATTGTACTGCAATATAAGCAGCAGCAACGTCAGTGGGAACGCCTTGTCATCCAGGAGTCAACCATTGAGGATGCCTGATAGGGTGAAGAGCTGAGGACCCGAGACTGCCAAAGGAGAAAGGCATCATGGCGGATTCCCGGAAACTTCACAAAGACCCTGAGGATTCCTTGCAGTGGTCGCAAACCAGATGCACATGCAAGGAATGTAAACAAATTAATCCAGCCCTTTAGTGGTATGGTGAATCACAGTAGCGTAATTCACACTGTATTACACATGTTGTACTCTGTCTCTGTAAGCTTGGCACACGAGCAGTTGCGCTGCTCTGCCACTAGGGGGAGATGCACTGGGAGTGTACGGGAGTTTGTACTGGGCTCCACCCTTGGCTCCACCCACGGCTCCTCCCCCTAACCGGAAGTATGAAGGTTGATGCTGAGAGCCTGCCTGCCAGTTCATCTGGAGTTCATCGTGTCACAGGCAGGCTCTGTTGTAAGACGATTAAAACCACTGTACACTTCTAACCACGTGTCGCGTGAATTGATGGCCTCATCAAGTGGAACCTTGCTCACCACATGGTCATTGTATAACACCCAGGACCTGAGGAAATCCTGTGGGAGATGAACCCACCAGCTCTTCGGGTTTGATTGGCTGAAACCTGATGTACTGTGGTGCCCTCCTAAATAAGGTATCTGTCCCCATGGCTGTGGATTGTAAGATCCTGAAGATATCATCCTGCAATGAGCAGAATACAAAGTAGTTGAGAGCTACGTTCAGTTCGACCTCCACGAGCAATAGGTGAATTGACCTGTGATCCTCCTCCATGAGGGTGCAGATGCCTGCAGTTACCTGAAGAGAGTGTTGCAACATTCGGAGACTCTACCACTCAATGTGTTCAGGAACCTTAACCCTGACCTATAGATCCAATGGTGAGGGCTGTGCCTTCCTCCAGGTGCTGCCTGTAGCCATCCCTCTATTGTGTCCAGATGCCTGTGGATGTATTGTGTGCTGTAGCTGTTACTCCCCATGGTTGTTACTGTCCCTATTGTGGCTGCTGTGCTGAAGAATACGGCAGCTCATCCTTAACTCAATTTTGGAATATGTGGCTCCCATATCCCCATGTAAGCTCTCAGATAAAAAGATCAATAACCCTCTACGGGTGCCCATGTCTCCTCGAGGACCTGATACAAAGTTGTTTTCCCAAATATATGTGCCTCAAGGACCTATCAGCACAAGCCTTAAACTATGGCTGGCCTCAGACTTACCTCTTTCCCTTTCATATTGATGATTTCACCTTGACTTCAGCCTGCAATCATTTCCCGCTGCGCACTCCTGTGTCTAACCTGCCGAGTTGTAGACATAGTGTCTGACTCGTGTGAAGTTGAGAATCAAGCTTTAATAGGCTCTTATTTGCCATTTTAATTTTTTTCCGCAATTACGGGGCAATTTAGCGTGGCCAATCCACCTACCCTGCACATCTCTGGGTTGTGAGGGTGAGACCCAATCAGACACGAGGAGAATGTGCAAACTCTACAGGGACAGTGACCCGGGGCCAGGATCAAACCCAGGTCCTCGGCGTTGTGAGGCAGTAATGCTAACCACTGCGCCACCGTGCCGCCCTATTTGCCATTTTAATTGCCTCAAGTTGCATCCTGCAACAGCCATGAGGATTTCTGAGTGAGATCTACCGATCATGTTGTGCCCGAAAAGCAGCGCAACACGGCCGACAGATGCCGGGAGATTTCCACTTCCAGGATCTACACAGCTGTATTGCCTTGCAAGATGGAACATGATCTCATAAGATGCCGTGATATGAATCCTGCCAATTGTGGACAGGATCACTTCCTGGCTAATCTGCATATTAGAGTGAGACAGCTAGCCTCACTCTAATATGCGTTCCCAAGATCTAACCAAGGAGTGGGAAATAACACGCTCGCCCATGAGACCTCGGATTAGTGCCATTTAATGCTGGTCCCCACAAACGGGGACCAGATGGAATGGCACTTGTGATGGTGTCCAGGAGCTCGGGGGACCCGCAGACGCTTGCCTTCTGGGCAGGATAGTAACCTGGCACTATTGGTGCCTCTGGTGGGGTGGGTTCAGGGCCGTTATCAGGGGCTCATGAGATCGGGATGCCATTAAAAAATGTTGTCCCGATCTCTCCCTGTACTGAGGTTTTCCGGCGAGCGGAACTCGTCAGTGCAGGGAACCGGGCTAAGTGTGGTCTCAGTCACGCATTCACCGCTCAGGCCCCCAATCTACCAGGTTAGTCAATAGATAGTGGGATCTTTCTCAGCAATCTTAGCGCCAGGAAACACCCGGCTAATCGCACGCTACAGGACTCTGTCCCCATTCGGGTAGACCACGCCTTCTATATTTTCGTCTCAACCCACCCACGTGAAAGAGGGATGGAGGTGGGAACACGTCAGGAAACCAGTGCATTGCCATTTTCAGCTAATTTCCTGCCCCACCCCTGAACCCCTGCCAGTTCCATTGGCCCAGAAAAATCCCACCCGATTTTTCTATCAGTGCAACATACTCCCAGACTGCATCAGGACTGCAACTTTAAAGCTGTCAGCTGTTCGGACGCAGACTGAATCATCATTTTCTAAAGTCGGCATGTCTGTGGCAAACCTGTGACTTGCCTATTCATATTTCAGTATAACATTTTTCAAGTCTTTCTGGCAAAATACAAGGGTGGAATTCTCTGGTCTCCAAGCCGCGTGTTTCTCAGCCGTTCGCTGGAGGGGGGCGGGGGGGTGAGGGGGGCAGGGGGGCTTCTCTGCTGCCACTGCTGTCACTGGGGATTACCATTGAAGCCACCTAACGCTGATGGGAAACCCGTGGACCAGAGAATCTCACCGCCGGTGAACGGCCGGAGAATTCCGGCACAGAGTTTGAGTGAGGGACCACAACTAGAAGTGCATTTTGTTTTTACCGGGGGGGGGGGGGGGGGGGGGGGGGGTGGGAAAGGCCTTTCCTTTCTAAAAACTCTTAGAGGAAGCAGGTGAAGAGACAGCTAGTAATGCCATTGCCATATGTACAGTTCAGGGGAAACTCATACGCTTACTCCTGGCTGGGCCTTGTGTGCACAAGCCGGAATCAAATGAGTGCAGGTGCAGGGTGCTGAACATCAGGCTCTGAGATTGACTGCTATTGGAAGTCAACAGCTAGAAGGACCTGAGTGTCTACAGGCATGCTGAGGGTGTGACGGTTAGAAATATAGATCAATCCATCTTTAGAACATAGAACAGTAGAACATAGAACAGTACAGCACAGAACAGGCCCTTCGGCCCTCGATGTTGTGCCGAGCAATGATCACCCTACTCAAACCCACGTATCCACCCTATACCCGTAACCCAACAACCCCCCCTTAACCTTACTTTTCAGGACACTACGGGCAATTTAGCATGGCCAATCCACCTAACCCGCACATCTTTGGACTGTGGGAGGAAACCGGAGCACCCGGAGGAAACCCACGCACACACGGGGAGGACGTGCAGACTCCGCACAGACAGTGACCCAGCCGGGAATCGAACCTGGGACCCTGGAGCTGTGAAGCATTTATGCTAACCACCATGCTACCGTGCTGCCATTGGCCAGTGAAATTTCCACTGACTGACTGACTGAGCAGCAAGGTTCCAGAGACAGGTTCTGGGAGATGACATTAAGCTACCTAACCGCCACTTGCAATGGAAAGAGGTTGGAGCTCAAGAACACCTCCTCTCTCTCCTCATTAGAATGCCAATGTCACACCTGTGAGAAATACAAGCCTAGTAATGTTTTGTGGAGACACTCTGGGATATTCCAACAGTGAAATATAGGTGAAGGTCTTACATTTTAAATTCACCCCTTATCATTTAGCTTGTGTTATGATGTGGTAAATGGTAATTACCGGGCTGTCAAAATCTTAAAGGGAAACTTGCACACGATATCGCAACAATTTACTATTTGCACTTGATAATGGCATGACATCTACACTGAAGTCAGGAGCAGAAATTTCAAACACGCTTGGAGATTTTAAATTTTAAATTGAGATATTTATTAAAAAAAGAAAAATAGACGCACAAGATTACATGCACACGATTAACTGTCGGTCAACAAACATTTCCCAAAAGATTTCTGCTTAGTTCAACTCAAACTGAAACACAACTTTTCGGCAAAACATCCTCTTTGATTTTCTCGAAAAAACTCAGGTGAAATTCCCGCAAACATCTACCATTGCTGCAGGGTGTCTAAGTGTGGCCGCAAGCTACTTTTCTTCACAAGTCTGTTTTAGTGCACATTCTCTTCAGGACCTCATGACCACACCCCTGTATATAGCCTTCAATCTATTTTTAAATATGTTTTTCCCTTTCATCTTTAAACCTATTCTTTTTGCATCCATTTGGAAGTACCTTTTCCCAGAATGGTTTCTTTCATGTTATCTTTTTATAGCTATTATTAATACTTCGTTTTATTAATTTAGGATCATTGCAATTGTACATTTTCCTTTGAAATACAATACTTAAGCTGCAAGCTGAACTCCTTACCTTCCTAATGCAAGTTCCCATTTGTGCTGCTCTCTGGCCCCATCTTAGTCCTGCCCATCTCCACTTAAAAGCACTTACATTCACACTTCATCTCTCTTTGGTGTTTTTAACCTTGCAGCCCAACTGTCTTCAGTCTAATTGAATTAGTCACACACATCCACACACACACACCCACACAACACATGCCTGTGTTATGGTATACCACAATGATATTGGGAAAATAGTGAAAAATAAGATACTTTGATCACATTTGTTTTTGCAGAATGCTGATTTGGCAGCGAAGAGGATCATCTTCCCTCGAATATCTTGACATCTGGATTTCACCCTGATTATTTTCATCCCTTCCCATCTTTGCTTCATGTAGGGACATCTTGTGGCACAGCACCTCCAATAATGACCACCCCGTGGTACCTCACCCAATTAAATACCGTTCACATGTGACTCTTTCGGATGATCATTGATGACCACCTTGGATGTTTGGATTTGGATTTTTGTTTATTGTCACATGTACCAAGGTACAGTGAAAAGTATTTTTCTGCCAGCAGCTCAACAGATCATTAAGTACATGAAAAGAAAAGGAAATAAAAGAAAATACATAATAGGGCAACACAAGATGCGCAATGTAACTACATAACACCAGCATCGGATAAAACATACAGGGATTTAGTGTTAATGAGGCCAGTCCATAAGAGGGTCATTAGGAGTCTGGTAACAGCTGTTTTTGAGTCTGTTCGTGTGTGTTCTCGGACCTTTGTATCTCCTGCTCGATGGAAGAAGTTGGAAGAGTGAGTAAGCCGGGTGGGAGGGGTCTTTGATTATGCTGCCCGCTTTCCCAAGGCAGCGGGAGGTGTAGATGGAGTCAATGGATGGGAGGCAGGTTCGTGTGATGGACTGGGCGGTGTTCACGACTTTCTGAAGTTTCTTGCGGTCTTCGGCCGAGCAGTTGCCATACCAGGCTGTGATGCAGCCAGATAGGATGCTTTCTATGGTGCATCCGTAAAAGCTGGTAAGAGTTAATATGGACATGCCGAATTTCCTGAGTTTCCTGAGGAAGTACAGCCGCTGTTGTGCTTTCTTGGTGGTAGCGTTGACGTGGGTGGACCAGGACAGATTTTTGGAGGTGTGTACCCCTAGAAATTTGAAATTGCTAACCATCCCATTGCTAACCATTGGGAGTCAATGGATAAAGATTACAATCAAAAGCTGCAGCCAATGTTGTACCTGCCAAACCTAAGGGTATTCATAGAGAATTACAGTGCTTCTACCATCATCCGCTTGAGATCAGATAAGAGCAAAGACAAGCGATAATGTGTGATGCTTTCCTGATCTGTATGGATCAGCCACTCACTAGATAAAGATGCTCTGCTATTAGAGGAAACATTTTTGACACGATATAGAGCACCAGAATTTTTATGTCAGTCACTTTCCTTGAAAGTCCAATGAAACATTGTTCATTATAAATATTTTAACTGTGCGTAGTGATAAAGATTACACATAGTGCATCATTAAATAATTCCATGTAGCACAAGATTGTTCAGAATCTACGCTGGTTGAAGCTACAGAACTTCTTACTGAATAATTTACCTTACTAAGTTCTTCAGAAATTTGTCAGACTGCTGAGAACTTTCCTGTGCCTAGTGGCACGGAAAGCAGACAAACGATGTGCTTATGTCTGTTTCCATGGCGGGTTTTCCTGGAACAGCTCGTGAGCCTGTCACCAGAAGCTACAACTTGAGGGGCGTGACTCCACATCAAGCATGGCTGACCAGGGGACTATTCTGCTCCTACTGTCTTTCATAAGTGTACCAGAAAACATTACAGGTTGATAATCAACCTTTTGGTCACACTATGAATGCACACTCCATGCTCATCATGTCCTTTCGTGGGACTGAAACCCAGAGCTTCGGGCTCAGAGACAGAAACGCGACCCATTGAGGGCAGCACGGTAGCACAGTGGTTAGCACAGTTGCTTTACAGCTGCAGGGCCCCAGGTTCGAATCCCAGCTTGGGTCAATGTCTGTGCGGAGTCTGCACACTCTCCCCATGTCTGGGTGGGTTTCGCCCGGGTGCTCCAGTTTTCTCCCACAGTCCAAAGAGGTGCAAGTTAGGTGGATTGGCTATGATAAATTGCTCTTAGTGACCAAAAAGGTTAGGAGGGGTTACTGGGTTACGGGGATAGGGTGGAGGCGTGGGCTTAGGTAGGGTGCTCTTTCCAAGAGCCGGTGCGGACTCGAAGGGCTGAATGGCCTCCTCCTGCACTGTAAATTCTATGATTCTTCCCATTGGTCCAATCAAGTAGTTCAAAATCTTTTTTTAATTCAAAATAAGGATATTTGATGATGTATCTTTTATTTCTGGATCTATGAAGCCATTGTGGCCAGCTAACCTTTAAAACAGTTATCTTCAAAAATTCATCAATAGGACACCTCACAGATCTTAATTTATTTTCACTAATTCAATTAGATTGAAGACAGTTATCCCTGTGAAAACACTTGCAGGTGTTTACACAGGGTTAACTGTCTTCAATGTAATTGAATTAGTCACACACATCCGCACACATAGACAACACACACACGCCTGTTTTATTGCATACCACAGTGATATTGAGAAAATATTTTAAAATATATTTTCATCACATTTGTGTTTACAGAGTGTTAATTCAGCAGGGAAGAGGATCATCTTCCCTCGTATATCTTGACATCTGGATTTCACTCTTATTATTTTCAACAAGTGATATCGAACAAGAGCAGATCAGGTCACAGTTAAAAATATAAAAATTGAAGGCAAGACCTGATAAAAACCAAAGCCAGTTTGGGCAGGGAACCACAGAACCATGAAAAGATTATGGTGTGGAAAGAGGCCATTCAGCCCATCGTGTCTGCTGAGATTCAGGAAAATTCATCTCCAATCCCTTCGATGATCAAAACCCATCCACGAGATTGCTGTAACCCTGATTACCTACTTTCAGTCAGAGGTGACCTTCTCTTCAGCCAGTTGTTGCTTAATTGAATTAATCAAATCCACTTTCACCACAAGATTTGGCATCCTGCTACGGAGATCACCAAATATTTTTCTTTATTAATTCATGGGATGTTACCTATATAACTTTAAATTGTGACAGGTGGGGTGGGATTTTCTGACCCCCCAGGGGCCCCCTGAGATTAGGCAGGGGAGGAAATCATGCGGCGCCGGTCGGCGGGCCCCCAGTGGCGATTCTCCGGGCCACGATAGGCCGAAGTCCCGCCACTGACAGGCCTCTCCTGCCAGCATGGATTAAACCACCTACCTGACCGGCGGGATTGGTGGTGCGGGCGGACTCCAGGGTCCTGGGGGGGGGGCCGCGGGGCAATCTGACCCGGGGGTGCCCCCATGATGGCCTGGCCCGCGATCGGGCCCACCGATCGGCGGGCGGGCCTATGCCGTGCAGGCACTCTTTTTCTTCCGCCTTTGCCATGGTCTTCACCATGGCGGAGGCGGAAGAGACCCCCTCCCCTGCGCATGCACGGGGATGACGTTAGCAGCCGCTGACGTTCCGGTGCATGCGCGGACTTACACCGGCCGGCGAAGTCCTTTTGGTCCTGGTTGGCGTGGCGCCAAAGGCCGTTCACGCCAGCCAGCGGAGTGGGAACCACTACGGCGTGGGCCTCGCCCCTCAATGTGAGGGCTCGGCCCCTAAATGTGCGGAGAATTCCGCACCTTCGGGGCGGCCCGACGCTGGAGCGGTTCACGCCACTCCACCACGCCGGGGCCCCCTGCCCCGCCGGTTAGGGGAGAATCCCGGCCCTGGTTCCCACTGACCTATTTAATTGGAAGATACCGTCAACTGGAACATAGGGAAGGATTTTACAGCTCTTCCCACCGGTGAGAAGTTCCAGTCCTACCAAAGGTGACCCCCCCCGCGCCCCCCCCCCCCCCCCACGACTGGTTTCCTGGTGACAGGATGGGCGTGCCACGCCATGCGATGTAAACATTGGCGAGACTGGAAGGCCCGCTTGTGGTCAGCGGCAAACCGCCTCTGCTGCTAGAAAACATGGTGTGGGGGGGGGGGGAATTGGGGGGGGGGTGGTGGTAGGGGGTTTTGCAGGAAACTTCCAACCTATCTATTCCATTCAGTACCTAAAAACTGCAATCAGATCATCCCGGCCACTATATTTATCTGATGTTCAAAGTCTCAAATCATTTTGCCTATCTTGATAGCTCAGATGCTTTAAACTGACAACTGCACCCTTTCCAAAATCTCAATAACATTCACTATGTGAAGAGGCCAAACTGGGTGCAATATTTCAACTGAGGCCTGACTGAGACATGGTATAACAGGTGGCATGACAGCACAATGGTTAGCACTGTTGCTCCACAGCGCCAGGAACCAGGGTTTGATTCCCGGCTTGGGTCACTATCTGTGTGGAGTCTGCACGTTCTCCCGTATCTGCGTTGGTTTCCTCCGGATGCTCCGGTTTCCTCCCACAAATCCCGAAAGAGGTACTTGTTCGGTGAATTGGACATTCTGAATTCTGTGTACCCGAACAGGCGCCGTAGTGTGATGAACAGGGGATATTCACAGTAACGTCATCGCAGTGTTAATGTAAGCCTACTTTGACACTAATAAAGATTATTGTTATAAGAACAACATATCCATTTGTCTTTTAGGCAATTAATCTGTAAAGACACCCCAATACTCTGGATAAAAGTCGACGAAAAGTGTTGAGCCCAGAATTCATTGAGATGGGAACGTAAGGGTACAAAGCTGAGTCCTTTCCTGAGTACAGCACACTCAGCCTCAGAGAGGGGAGGTCAGAGAGCATGTTGAACACGTAGCAAGGGCTAGGGTTAGAAGAAATGTACAAGGGATTGGGACGGGTGGAGGGCTGAGGATGGGCAGTGGTGTTGATAAGTTGTTGAAGCTTGCATTCCTTAACATCTGCAAGAAACAGGAAAAGTTTCTTGTTCAGGCGTTGCATGATGTGAAGGATGAAATGGAACTGGGGACAGGGAGCGCTTTGAGAGAAAGAAGGTGCTGCTGGAGAGAGATGGCGAGTGTCTTCATGTGGTGGCACGGGCACTGAGAGTGGCTTTCAGGATGCGTCAAGAGTAGCAGTTCGATGAGTGTTGTTATCAAATACTCCAATACCCCAATACTCTATTTGGTCCAGCTATCACTTTACGGCTTTGTTCATGAAATATGCACTGGCAGGGTCAGGCCTCCTTCTCTCTCCACCTGCTGTAACGCTTGACCCTAAAGGGCACATATATGTTGAGCATTCAGCGTGCCCATAAGTGTAAAACTACACCTTGCCAAAATGAAATATTTTTTTCACCCTTGAGCCCAACGCCCCAAGACTTCAAGATTTACCTGAAGCAGTCGAGAATCATCTGCAGTTCCGACACTTACGCAGATCTTGGTATAATTTTCAGTTTGCTGGTCACGTCACCATTACCTACAATTAGAACATTAACAAAAGTAAGGCGACAGGTTTAGATAAAGGATCTGGATCGGCGCAGGCTGGGAGGGCTGAAGGGCCTGTTCCTGTGCTGTAATTTTCTTTGTCCTTTGTATGATAGAGCGATGGTGCCTGCAGGTCATAAATGCTCCAAACAGATCTGAATCCATCTGTAACTATTTTCTACCAAAGGCATTCCACCCAGTTCTCAAGCCAGCTCAATATATCACCATGAATGACAGAGGCTTGTAGATTTTGAGAGAAATCTCTTATCATAGACTTTTTGCAAGTCTAAGCAGTGTCAATTGAGTTTTCGTCATCGCCGTTTGGTGTCTTCTTCAAAAAATATAGACCCAGATTTTGCTTTGGGAATAAGAATGCAACTTCCAGAATACACACATGCATGGTTAAAAGTAGAGATCCACGGGTTATAGTCAAAGTTGCCCAGCACTTTCATATGCTGAACTTTAACAGTGCCTTGTTGGTAGACTCTTCATTGAAATTACTACATGCGTGTGAATTTGCAGTACTTGCCCACTGGTTACCCCTAAACAGAGCAGAAAATTATAGGCTGCCATGCAGTCAATTGTAAATTATTTTTCAATTCTCATGATTAGTCACTGACAATTATTGTCAGTACTGACAGGGACTGGTTTAACTCAGTTGGCTTGACAGCTAGTTCATGATACAGAGATTGACCAACAGAGTTTGTTCAATTCCGTACAGGTTGAGTTTATTCATGAAGGCCTATCTCAACCTTGCCCCTCACCTGAGGTGTGGTGATCCACGGGTTAAATCACCACCAGGCAGCTCTCCCCATTAAAGGAGAAATCAGCCTGTTATCATCTGGGACGCTGGTGAGTTTTCCTTACCTACTGCCAAAACTACCTCTCTGGCCCTGATAATTGAATGTTCGAAGGCTAGAGCCACATTTCTTCAATCTATTCTGCCCATCTCTTTAATCTATAGTTTTTAATACTGCTATAATCCCCACCAATCCAAAATAACCATTGAAGGCAACTGATAGAAACTGAACAATCTGAACAAGAAAATCAATGAACAAAATTTAACTTTTTAAATAACATTTACTTTAACCATCAAAATAAAATCAACTTAAATGAATCATGACTTAACAGGAAAGGTTTGCTTAAATGAACTCTGGATTATATATTAAATCTACTTATGTGTTGTAAATAATTTTGCCAGGTGTACAGAGTTGCTGCTGTTGAGCTGGTGCACAATACCCTACCAGTTATTCTATTTTATTTGTTATTGTATTTTTTTTATTATTTATTATTTTATTTTCTTTGGTATGTTTGGGTGTGCCCTTCTCTTCTATATATGCATACGTATATATTTTTCTTACCCTGTGTACATAACGGTAAATATACTTTGTTCAAAAACCCAATAAAAAATATTTATGAAAAAAAAATATCAGTTACAGCAGAGGTAAATCTCATTGGTTTACTGGGAAATTCCTTCGGCATATAAGGAATCAATTTCAACCACAAAGTGATTCAAAACTCTAAACTTATCTGGGCAGCATGGTGGCACTGCTGCCTCACAGCGCCAGGGAACTAGGTTCAATTCCAGCCTCGGGTGATTGTGTGGAGTTTGCACTTTCTGCCATGTCTGCGGGTGCTCCAGTTTCCTCCCACAATCCAAAGATGTGCGGGTGAGGCGGATTGGCCGTGCTGAAGTGTCCCTTAGTATCCAATGGTTAGGTGGGGTTACAGGGATAGGATGGAGGAGTGGGCCGAGGTAGAGTGCTCTGTCAGAGGGTCAGGGTAGACTCAATGGGCCAAATGGCCTCCTTCTGCACCATAGGCATTCTAATCTATGTTAAATTCCAGACCTTTTCTTCAAGGGTTTAGTCACCAATTTTCACCATACAGCAGCTCTCAACCACTCTGAATTTGGAAGTCATAGTCTTTACCATAATGTGTCCAGCTGTAAACCTTTTATCATTTATCTATACTCCCAGATGCAGTCTTCATATTCACCCTATACAACTGCGAGCACTGCACCACATAGATCTGAGCTTAGATAGCTCTGAGTCTTTTTATCTGCCCCAGGTTCTGAAGAAAAGTAAAAGACAGGATTCTCCGTCCAGCAATGCCGGAATTGTGAAGTGTCATTGGGCAGAGAATCGCGCGTCAGCTGAAAATTGAAGCCGGCGCTGGGCGCCCAATGGAATGACATGCTCTAGTGCCTTGACAGTGGTGTGAATTAATTCCACGCTGCATGCCATAAACGCTGTTGAAATATCATCAACGGGCCCAACCAGGAAATTTCTGACCTCCTGCGATGCTCTGCGACTGCCAGGTGGAATTATCAATGGCGAGGTTCACTTACAGTATTGAAACTCGGGAACCAGGCACTGTGGGTGCTGAGGGAGAGAGTTGGGTATGGATGGTGTCCAACATCGCTATAGTGAGTGGACAGTTGTGCCGCTGGCTGGGGAGCACCTGCCAGGACTGCGGGGTGTAGCGAGGGGCAGCCAGGAGGTTGGCCATGGGGGTCAAGGTGGATGAGCATGGATCACCATTGCCACAGCCTGCAAGGCAGCCATACGGCTGCGTAAGCCGCTGACTGCCCACCGTGAATTTAGCGCCACGGGTCATATGGGTGCCTCCCCAGGCCGCCCCCAAGGTACCCTCTGGCCCCAGTCACCCATAAAGGGATGGGCATGCTCCAGAGCACTTGCCAGTGCCATCTTCTTGGTTGGATGAGGGTGTGTGGGAAGTGAAGTGCTAATTTGCAGCTCCTGCTTGTCAGGCTTTCTTATGCCGATCCCGACCCTGTCATATCACACGGCGGCATGATTGGAATTGCGCTATTTCCACATGGTACCAGTGTTAGCCCGCCCAGTGTCCTGAATTACTCTGGGACTGACACCATTTTTGGGGCCATAGAACACTTGCGATTCAGTCCCGACGTCAGCACTTAGTCTCTGAAACGGAAAAATCTGGCCGAAGTGTTCGTTTCCGGTTTGGTCATAATTTCAGTTCTGGTTTCCATTAAATCATGAAGGTTAAGTTTCCCTTTCAGTTAAGGCCTCACCCAAACAAAACACAAGCTTTGAAAACACAGGCTCCATCACAATCCCATCTGACATTTCTACTAATTATTTGGCTTTTGGTTCATGGTTTAAATCTAATGTGTACCTCCGAGTTTGTACTTCAAAGTTTAGACTCTACAGAATTAATCTCACCTCAGAGGTGTGTATCGTGAGAGTGATAAAAATTAGAATGGAAATTTTGGTTGCACAATGTTCTTGAAATTCTTACAGTATTTAATTGCAAGACATCTTTTAAATATTTTCCATACATTTCCAGGCTGCCTGTCAGATGCAAAAGCCGGCACAAAGTCACCGTCAAGCTGAGATCAAGGTAGGCCTCCTGGGGGAGAGGTGAGATCATGGCCCTCCCGATGCAGTGCGGGTAGCTGACCAGATGATGGTTGGTGGGAGAAGATGGTGATCAGAAACAAATGATTCTCAGGGGAACCTATGGTGGGGTGGGATGGGTTGTGGGGTTGGGCAAGGAAGAGCTTTGGTAAGCTTATTGATCTTTGAGGAGTACTTTGAGGAGCGGCTGTTTAGCTCACAGGGCTAATCGCTGGCTTTGAAAGCAGACCAAGGCAAGCCAGCAGCATGGTTTGATTCCCGTAACAGCCTCCCCGAACAAGTGCCGGAATGTGGCGACTAGGGGCTTTTCACAGTAACTTCATTTGAAGCCTACTCGTGACAATAAGCGTTTTTCATTTCATGCTCCTCGCCCCAAAATAATAACGCAATGTCACTTACCTCTTGGATTCATCCATTATTGTCTACCTTCATTGATCGAGTTTCCTTAACCCAGTGAGTCCTGGCCGACTATGGTGAAAAGTAGAATCACTGGATTGGCTGCATGACTCGTGTCACGCCTCTGCTAAAATCAGAAATAGATGTGGCTCAGGTGTGTTGACGTCCTGGTGCAGATTTCTCTGACCTTTTCACCCAGACCATGCCCACCTGTTTTGGGAGCTTAAAGCTACACTCTGCGTCTCAGTGACGACCCTTCAATTTGATTGTAAGGGAAGCTTGCCCTGCTCACAGAGTTCATCGATCCTGGTAGAGGGCACTGCACTGGATCAGGCGCTGGATGACAGCAAATTTTCATTTTAAAAACCTCCAACAAACATTGGACAGTTGGCAGCGTAGTGAATGGCAAACATTGTTGTTTCAGTCCTGATTGCAATAATCCAGGCAATAATCGAAATTTTTAAGACTAAACTCTCGTTTATTGAAGTTACGTTTGGTATCAGTAATTTACTCCTACAAGTATCGATATATGGTACCCAAAATGATTCCATCAAGTATCTTTCCTATTATTGCCACTAAAATAACTGAGCATATGGTTACCTGCATATCTTGTCATCCTTTATGAATTTTGATTTGGTTTGATTTATTACTGTCTCATTTATTAGTATACAGTGAAAAGTATTGTTTCTTGCATTCTGTACAAACAATGCATACCATACATAGGAAAGGAACGAAAGACTGCAGAATATAATGTTACACTTATAGCAAGGTGTACAGAAAAGATCAACTTAAAATGAGGTAGGTCCATTCATAAGTCTGATGGCAGTAGGGAAGAAGCTGTTCTTGAGTCAGTTGGTACGTGACCTCAAACTTTGGTATCTTTTCCCTGACGGAAGAAGGTGGAAGAGAGTATGTCCGGGGTGCATGGGGTCCTTAATTACGCTGGCTGCCTTTCTGAGGCAGCGGGAATTATAGATAGAGTCAATGGATGGGAAGTTGGTTTGCGTGATGGATTGAGCTAAATTTGTAGTTTCCTGCAGTCTTGGGCAGAGCAGGATCCATACCAAGCCGTGATACAACCAGAAATAATGCTTTCTGTGGTGCATCTGTAGAAGTTGGTGAGAGTTGTAGCTGACATGCCAAATTTCCTTAGACATCTGAGAAAGTAGAGTCGTTGGTGGGCTTTCTTAACTATAGTGTCGGCATGGGGGGACCAGGACAGGTTGTTGGTGATCTGGACACCTAAAAACTTGAAGCTCTCGACCCTTTCTACTTCATTCCCATTGATGTAGACAGGGGCATGTTCTCTACTTTGCTTCCTGAAGTCGGTGACAATCTCCTTCATTTTGTTGACATTGAGGGAGAGATTATTGTCGAAGCACCAGTTCACCAGATTCTCTGTCACATTCCTGCTCTCTGTCTCATCATTGTTTGAAATATGACCCACTACGCTGGTGCCATCTGCAAATTTGAAAATCGAGTTGGAGGGGAATTTAGCCACACAGTCATAGGTGTATAAGGAATATAGTAGGGGGCTGAGGACACAACCTTGCCAGGCACCGGTGTTGAGGATGATCGTGGAGGAGGTGTTGTTGCCTATTCTTACTGATTGTGGCCTGTGGGTTAGAAAGTTCAGGATCCAGTCACAGAGGGAGGAGCCGAAGCCAAGGCCACGGAGTTCGGAGATTAGTTTCGTAAGAATGATGGTGTTGAAGGCTGAGCTGTAGTTGATAAATAGGAGTCTGACATAGGTGTCTTTGTTATCTAGGTGTTCCAGGGTAGAGTGCTGGGCCATGGAGATGGCGTCTGCTCTGGACCTGCTGCAGCGGTAGGCGAACTGTAGTGGTTCAAGGCAATCCGGGAGGCTTCGTGCCATGACTAACCTTTCGAAGCATTTCATGATGATGGGTGTCAGAGCCACTGGACGATAATCATTAAGGCACACTGGTTGGCTTTATTTTGGTACAGGGATGATGGTCCTCGTTTTGAAGCAGATAGGGACCTCAGATTATTGTGAAGAGAGGCTGAAGATGTCTGCGAATGCCCCCACCAGCTGATCCGCGCTTATGAAGCTGGGGGCTTCATGAACCCTTCCTGCAGGCCACAGGAATTGTCTTGGAGTACTGTGAATTAGTAAACATAGAGGCAAGTGGCTCATGTAGCACTAATGTAATTTCTCTGCAGACATTCAGTGAATATGATCCAACCCAGCTGCTCTATCTATTATCATGTTCTTACTTCGATTGAAAAACCTAGGTCGCACTTTTGTTAAAATGTCCGAGATATAAGGTGGGAGGCTCCAGCCATGTTTGCCCGGCAACCGGAGAATCCCGCCCAAAGTCAATCGATTTTTCCATTATCGGTGTCTCGCCATTATCTGTGGCGTTTTTGCGGTGGGCGGTGCGGGAGAATCCAGCCCGTAATGTTAACATCATCGTTTGGTCCTAACAGTTGATCATCAATTTCAGAAATGAAAACCGATGCACACTATTCATTTAGTACTTCTGCCATATTCTTCCTAACCTTTTCTTGAATATCTGTCAATGGCCCCTTACAGTCTTTTGACAGTTCTTTGATTCTTCACATATCTGAAAGAAAACTTTTCTCATTACTTCTACAATTATCTGCAATTTTCTTCCTCCATTATAATTTACCTGATCTAAAGGAAGCTTTTGATCTATTGAACTGCCCCTTGTACTTAAGTCTATTTATTTGTGTATTGGATGCCTTTCGAGTGTAGGCAATGTTTGTTTACTCCTTAATTTGTCTTTGTACAGCCAACCAATTTGGATCTTTCTTACCACACTGTCTTTTCTCGAGGTTTTGTTGTTGTGAATGTGAGGTGATATATCCTGAATATTTCATAGTTTATGGCCACAGGGCAACAGAAAGATGACAAGAAAAAACATATTGGGATTCCAACCTTGGGATGATGGAAGCATGTATTAGCATTTTGGTGAGGGAAGGAAAGAGTTGTTGCAATTTTTAAAAGTGAAAACTGTCTGAGAAACATAGAAGCATGAAAAATAGAAGCAGGGGTAAGTCATTCAGTCCTTCAAGCCTGCTCCACTATTCAGTAATCTGATGGAAGAACCTCTAATTTAACACCGCACTTGCAACCCCCCCATACCCCTTGATGCCTTTAGGAACATAGAAATTAGGAGCAGAAGTAGGCAATTCAGACCTTCGAGCCTGCACTGCCATTCAATTAGATCATGGCTGATCTCTTCCTGGCCTCAAAGCCGCCTCCTCACCTCTTCCACATATCCCTTTAACCCATTTTTAAATCAGAAATATATCTATCTGGAGTCTGGAAATATATCTATTTAGAGTCTGGAAATATATCTATTTGTTTCTGAAATATATTCAGCGACATGGCCGCCACAACCTTCTGTGGTAGAGAATTAAATGAATTAAATAATTTTTTTAAAATAAATTTAAAGTACCTGTCATAATATACACCAGTATATCATGGTGCAGACACATACTGATGGACATACACTAGGACCAATCAACATGCACAAACACCGCAGCCAATCACCAGTTAGAATACACACACTATAAAGGCAGAGGGCATCATTTTTCCCGCTCATTCTGGATGCTGCCTCTCAGAAGCACAAGAGCTCATCAAGTTTAGTACAGACTCACACCACGTGCTGAGAGATTCAACTAGTTCGGACAGGCACAGATCTCTAGTTAAACTAGCATTGTTTAAACCCACAGTTCTCGTATGTCTATTATTTTATAAGTAGTTAATAAAATAGAGTTGAACCTTCTTCAGTGTTTGTGGCATATGTTAGCTTCGCAAGTCTACATTGTCCAACACTTCAGTACCCAATTATTGTTTTCCAATTAAGGGGCACTTTAGCGTGGCCAATCCGCCTACCCTGCACATCTTTGGATTGTGGGGGTGAAACCAACGCAAACACAGGAAGAATTAATTAATAATAATCTTTATTATTGTCACAAGTAGGCTCACATTAACACTGCAATGAAGTTATTGTGAAAATCCCCGAGTCGCCACACTCTGGCGCCTGTTCGGGTACACAGAGGGAGAATTCGGAATGTCCAAATGACCTGACAGCACGTCTTTCGGGTCATGTGGGAGGAAACCAGAACATCCGGAGCAAACCTACGCAGACACAGGAAGAACGTGCAGACTTCACATAGACAACGACCCAAGCCTGGAATCGAACCTGAGACCCTGGAGCTGTGAAGCAACAATGCTACCCACTGTGCGACCATGCCATCTTGGTTACAGATGGATATGTGAGACAAATGGAGCAGACATATATATTTAGATCGCGGTCACGGTTGCAAAGTCTGATAGAATTCAGCTCAGAGGCGCAGGAGCAGTTTCTTTGGTTTGGACAATGTTTCACTCGCCAAAGTGAAAATGAAAATGGCTTATTGTCACGAGTAGGCTTCAAATGAAATTACTGTGAAAAGCCCCTAGTCGCCACATTCCGGCGCCTGTTCGGGGAGGCTGTTACAGGAATTCAGATTCTAAAGTCAGATACTTGGTTGGAGAGAGTGAGTCCTTTGGCTCAGTGAAGGATTTGGAGAGGAAAAGTGCGAGCATGCGGAAACTGACTACGTGCTGCCATTTTCATGCCCTTTGACACTTTACAAGATGGAGAAGCGAGCTCTGGTCAGGAAACAAAGGAGTTAGATGGGGAAAAGGATGCTAGTTGAATCATATGCAGAAGTGTAAATGGAATGCATTTGTGCATGTGTACATTCTTAGCAAATAGATCAATATGCTGTAGATTTTCTGCTTGTGTGCGCACAGCATTGAGATTTACCCATTGAGTGTGCATATCAGGAAATTGCGAGCATGCAGACGATGGCTTTTACCCATTAAACAAATAAAGTAAAAGACTGTGTACTCATTGACCACAAATTTCAAATATTCTTCTGGTGGGCCGTGATTCTGGAAAGTGCAAGTGAAACATTTACTTTAATAAATCTTTGATTATTTTGCGGCTGAACAATTACATATTGCTGTCCTTCGGCAAGTGTTTCATTTCTAATTCAAATTTCAACGCTCTTTCACCGACAAGTTCAGTATTTGTTAAGATTTTAATCAAAACATTTCAGGTTAACGACTTCCATGTGTTGTTTTGCAGAAAAGGAGTGTGATTGTTTTGATGTAAAGGTTAATTTCAGTGGTTCTGTCACTTCTGGAACTATTTTGCATTTACCAAGCATAAAATACCCCACACTTTTTGATGGTAAGGAGATATGCTGTGAAAATGTACCCTTTTCATTTGTCACAAGTAGGCTTACATTAACACCGTAATGAAGTTACTGTGGAAATCCCCGAGTTGCCACACTCCAACGCCTGTTCGAGTACACAGAGAGAGAATTCAGAATGTTCAATTCACCTAATAAGCATATCATTTGGGACTTTTGGGAGGAAACCGGAGCACCCAGAGGAAACCGACGAAGACATGGGTGAAACATGCAGACTCCTCACAGATAGTGACCCAACCGGGAATTGAACCTGGGACCCTGGCGCTGTGAAGCAATTGTGCTAACCGCTGTGCTACTGTGTATCCTCAAGTGCTGGCGATGTATGCAGGATGAAGATATGTCCAGCAACCAACTATTTGTTTGCAATTATATCATGAAAATGTTTGCTCCCCGGGCTCTCAATATTTTGCTTTGAAATTCCTTTGTTCACAATTTTAATGTTGACGTTTATTTACTTCTAAAAGAAGTTCATACCTTCTTTAAAATAGCATGCGCAGGAATTCCATCAGGATGTTGGAAAGTCCTTGCACATATCCGAGCAGTGTTATCTTAACAGATAAGCTGCTTTGACGACCAGAATAGGAAAGAGCAGAAATGAAAAGGAAAAGTCCATAATCCTGGAAACCTGCAGGAAACATACAAAAGGACCTTTGGCATCTGTAAAGCAGATTAACAAGATCTGCTGAGCGATCCCGGCCCAAAATGATCTTTCTCTTTATAGATGCTAATGGCTGATTAATAGATTTCCAGTCTTTTCTGTTCTTGTGCCGCTTTGTGCCTCAATTGGTTCCTGAGTCAGAGAGAATATAAACTCAAGTTTCAGACCAGAGCTTGAGCACAGAAGCCTGGACTGATAGCCCAGTGACGTACTTAAACTGAGGCCTATTTCCCCCTCTTCAGTGGTTGTAAAATATTCCATGGCATGATTCAAGGAAGAGCAAGAGAGATATCTCTGGTATTCTGGCCAATATTTTTTTCTCGACCAATACAAAAAAGATGACGGTATCATTTTAAATAGTTATTCAAGCGATGTGGGCTTCGTTGGGCGGGCCAGCATTTCCATCCATCCCTGATTACCCTTGAGCAGGTGGTGATGTGCTTCCTTCTTGAAAAACTGCAGTCCAAGTGGCGAAGGTGCACCCACAGTGATGTTAAGGGAGAGTGTTCTTGGATTTTGACCCAGTGACCATGAAGGAACTGCCAAAATATTTCCAAGTCGGCGCGGTGGCACAGTGGTTAGCAATGCTGCCTCAGAGCACCAAGGATCCGGGTTTATTTCCGACCTCAGATAACTGTCTGTGTGGAGTTTGCACATTCTCCCCATATCTGGTGCTGTTTCCTTCTTCCTTCGGTTGCTCCGGTTTCCTCCCACAGTCCACGATGTGCAGGTTAGGTGGATTGGCCATAATAAATTGTCCCTTAGGGTGCGGTTAGATGGCGGGAGATTAGGGTTAGATCTGGTGATCTTTCAAAGTCTCGATACAGACTGGATGGGCCAAATGGCCTCTTTCTGTACTGTAGGAATTCTATGATTCTATGTAGTCATAACGCTGAATGGCTTGGAAGGGTTCTTCCAGGTGATGACGTTCCCATAAGTCATTATTGAATTGCTGCTGTGAGATCTTGCTGTGTATAGACTGGCTTCTATGTTTCCTATATTAGGACAGTACACTTCTAAAGAACGTCAATGGTTGGAAAGCACTTCTGGATGTCCTGTGGTAACAAAAGGCACTATATAAGTGCATGTAATTTGTTTTATTTTTTTTCCATGAGGCAACACAATAAATATAATTCTGTAAATAATGGGTGCAATCGAAAGGCTACACTGAGTCCGAAAAGCAGCTCGCAGCGCGGTCGATTGAAGCCGGGAGACCATGATCCCGGAATCTACCCCTCTCACGAGAGCATAGTGCGATGGGGCTTGGGGCCGCTTCGGGAGCCCCAAAGATTGGCACGCCATTTAAAAATGGCATCACGAGCTCTCGCTATGCTGAGGAATTCCAGCGGGTGGAGCTCCTCAGTACACAAAACGGGGCTATGTGCAGCCTTGGCCGCGCCGTCCCAGCTGAGGCCCCTTATCTAACACGAGTAGCATTTTATAGCCACCTGTTTCTTGGCGCAGTGAGTGCCGGGAAACACGCGGCTAAATGCGCTCACGATGGGACTTTGTTCCTTTTTAGTAAAGTCGCACCCATTAGCTTTTCAAAGCAATATTTACACCAGATTTTGTGGGATCCGGGGGCTGGATTATAACTTAATTGATCCGCCAAGTATTGGGATGGGAGGGGCATGTACTATTAGGGCGTGTGAGGGTCAATGTATGGAACTGTGTAAATAGCACCTCCCATAATGCTGATGTATGAGAACACAAGGAGGAGTCAAGAGGGAGAATGTTCATGGTTTCGTCAGTGTAACACGGAGACGTGAGCAGCTGTAAACCAGGTACTGTTTGAACATACCTACATCTCAAAAATCTCCATCCACTACACTAACCAACATATAACAGGGCAAGTGGCACTGGGAACTCAGAATTCAGGGTTAACCTGCATTCTTTGGAGTTTTAACTTAATAAGGATGCCCATTCAGAAGCATACATCAGCATTATGGGAGGTGCTATTTACACAGTTCCATACATTGACCCTCACACGCCCTGATGCAACGCGTGGCTTCCAGTTTGGCAGGGAGCAATTCAATGGAAGCTGCAGGATAAGGTAGGCCTGTGCCCTTGAGTGGAGGCTTGAGGGGGAGCAGGAGGATGCAATATAGGGGTTGGTGGGATCAGGGACGAGGAGAAGGATGCAATCCTGAGGGTGGAAGGTGGCGGTGGAGAATCCTGAAAGGTGGGCCGGGACATACTGAAAAGGAACACAACCCCGGAAGGGGGATGATGCCAAGTTTTGAAGCCTCATTATAACATTCGAAGTGCCAATACTCCTCCCTGGAGCTCTGGGAGCCCTCTCACCATCACACACGGATCTAAACCAGAAATGGTTCGTTGGAGGCGGAGATCCAGGTTTTTAAAATCACTTTAGCTTCCTAGCCAATGCACTCCTCAAACTTTTCAATTTTAAGGTTAAAATGTACACCAGCTATCCCCAGTTCAATTTCCCAGACTTTGATTAGTACCCTATTATTTAGACCTTTTCCTTCACCCAGTAGCTCAACAAATTATTCCTCTTTAAGTTATTGAATGTAAAAATGCAATGGGACATTTGGGATTTCAGTGAATGATGGGACAAGCAATGTATTTGCTGAGCCAATGAGATATAAGCATTGAAAAGGAGCAGGGAAGACAGAAATGCTGGCTGAATTAGAATCAAATAAGATGCAGAAAGAGGAAGGAAGAATCAGAAACAAAGGGCGTGATCAAATAGCCACGTTGCACCCGAAAGGCAGCTCGCCATGGCGCAATGTAGCCGCTAGAAGCCAGGGGATCCCGTGCCCGGGATCTACGTGTCTCGCAGCGCCTCGTGAAGTCTAACGTGATCTTGTGAGACATTGAAATGTCAATCCCGACCTTTATGGGCGGGATCACCTTTTGGAAAATCTGCAGATTCGAGACAGACAGCTCGTCTCACTTTCCCAAGGTACCCGAGGTGATGGTTCTATCCCCTTTGCCCTTAGAGACCTTGGTGAGTGCTGTTAAGCACTGGTCTCCATAAATGGGATCTAGAAGGAATGACACTTGAGGGGGTCACCCAGGCGATGGATGGCACCGGTGCTGGGCAGGGTGGTACCACCCTGCTACTGGTCCCACCTGGCAGTGCCTGTCTGTCAACTTGGCTGTGCCACCAGGGTGCCAACCTGACACTGCCAAGGTGCCTGGGTGGTACTGACAGGGGCACTTCCAGGTACTGCATTGGCACTGCCAAGCTGGCATTTTTCGTATGCTGGCGATTGGGCTGGAGGTGCCCTTGGGTAGCTGGGGACCCCCTCATAGTGAGTTGTGGCATCGGGGGCTCCGGAGATCGGGGCGCCATTTTCAAATGGTGAGTGGAGTTTGTCAGTGCAGAAAATGGTGCTATGTCCGCCTTCAGCCGTGCATTACTCGCTGACGCCCACTATCTAACCCGAGTAACATTGAATAGTGTTGTGTTTCTCACCGCTGGGAGTGCTGGGAAACACACGGCGAAACGTGCTCACTTTGGGACTTTGTTCCTATTTAGTTAACTTGCGCCTAAAATGTAAGAGGAAGCAAATAATGTTGAAATTAAACATTAAAAAATTCTTGAGGAAGAATAATTACCCTTGGAAACGGGAACCCAAAATTTCAGTTCTTCCCTTTCTCGGAAAGGCTTAATGGTATTGCAAGGACATAAATCTCCAGGTTATGAAGTAGTAGCTTAACTCTCTGTAGTCAGTTTAATTGTATAAATGCAGCAATTTAATGAAACTCACTGGGAGGATGAGATTGAGCTGCTTTCCTCAGGCAGAGCAGCTTTGGGTGGTACATAATTAATGGACTATCACTTCCTCTTTACAGGCAATTCAAGGCCAAACTTCCACCAGCACATCTCCTGTCCCACCAGGGGCGACAACACTCTTGACCACAGCTAGTGAAAAATCAAGGGCGCCTACCGTTCCATCCCCCGACCGCACTTTGGTAAATCAGACCATAAGACTGTGCTCTTTCTCCCGGCATACAAGCAGAAGCTCAAGCGGGAGAATCCAGATAAGAAGGTTGTGCAGTGCTGGTCCAAGGAAACAGAAGAGATCTTGCGTGACTACTTAGAGACAGTGGACTGGTCCATATTTAAGAACTCAGCGACCAACTTAAATGAGTATGCCACCACCGTGACAGACTTCATCAGCAAATGTGTGGACGACTGCGTGCCAAAGAAAGTAGTAGTTCCCCAACAGGAAACCATGGCTCAATCACGAGATTGACTCCCTACTGAAGGACAGATCTGAGGCGTTCAAGTCAGACAAATCTAACCTATGCACGAAATCCAGGTACGACCTCCGCAAAGCCATCCGAGATGCCAAGGGAGAATTTCAAACCAAGCTAGAGTCACAGACAGACTCTCAGCAGTTGTTGCAAGGTCTAACCATCATAACGGGCTACAAAGCAAAGCCGAACAGTATCTCCGGCAGCAGCGCACCCCTCCCCGATAAACTCAATGCATTCCATGATCGGTTCAAGCAGGTAATCAACAATCTGCTGTCGAGTGCCCCAGCAGCCCATAGCTCACCCATACCCACCATCACAGCTTCCGAAGTCAGATCGGCCTTCCTGAAAGTGAACCCTTGGAAGACGACCGGCCCGGACGGGATCCCTGGTCGTGCACTCAGAGCCTGCGCAGACCATCTGGCAGAGGTGTTCGGGGATATCTTTAACCTGTCCCTCCTCACTCTGAGGTCCCTACCTGCTTCAAGAAGACCAACATCATACCGATGCCAAAGAAAAACCAGGCAACGTGCCTCAATGATACCGTCCGGTGGCCCTGGCTTCAGTCGTAATGAAGTGCTTCGAGAGGTTGATCATGAAGCGCATCACCTCCATACTCCCAGAACACCTTGATCCACTGCAATTCGCATACCATCACAACCAATCCACAGCAGACGCTATTTCCCTGGCCCTACACTCATCCCTAGAGCATCTCGACAACAGGGACTCCTACATGACTCCTATTTATTGACTACAGCTCCGCCTTCAACACCATAATCCCAGCCAAACTCATATCAAAGTCCAAAACCGAGGACTTGGCTCCCCAATCTGCAACTGGACCCTCGATTTTCTGACCAACAGACCACTATCAGTTAGAATAAACAACATCTCCTCCACAATAGTCCTCAATACCGAGGCCCCACAATGTTCCGTAATTAGCCCCCTACTCTACTCCCTGTACACACACGGCTGCGTGGCAAAGTTTGGTTCCAACTCCATCTACAAGTTTGCTGATGATACGACCATAGTGAGCCGGATTTCGAATAATGACGAGTCAGAATACAGGAGGGAGATTGAGAACCTAGTGGAGTGGTGTAACGACAACAATCTCTCCCTCAATGCCAGCAAAACTAAAGAGCTGGTCATTGTCTTCAGGAAGCAAAGTACTGTACACACCCCTGTCAGCATCAATGGGGCCGAGGTGGAGATGGTTAGCAGTTTCAAATTCCTGGTGGTGCACATCTCCAAACATCTGTCCTGGTCCACCCACGTCGACGCTACCACCAAGAAAGCACAACAGCGCCTATACTTCCTCAGGAAACTAAGGAAATTCGGCATGTCCACATGAAATTTTACCACCTTTTACAGATGCACTATAGAAAGCATCCTATCTGGCTGCATCACAGCCTGGTATGGCAACTGCTGGGCCTTGGACCGCAAGAAACTTCAGAGAGTCGTGAACACCGCCCAGTCCATTACACGAACCTGCCTCCCATCCATTAACTCCATCTACACCTCCCGCTGCCTGGAGACAGCGGGCAGCATAATCAAAGACCCCGCCCACCCGGCTTACTCACTCTTCCAACTTCTTCAATCGGGCAGGAGATACTGAAGTCTGAGAACACGCACAAACAGACTCAAAAACAGCTTCTTCCCCGCTGTTACCAGACTCCTAAATGACTCTCTTATGGACTGACCTCATTAATACTACACCCCTGTATGCTTCATCCGATGCCAGTGCTTATGAAGTTACATTGTGTACCTTGTGTTGCCCTATTATGTATTTTATTTTATTCCCTTTTTTTCCCATGTACTGCTTGCAGAAACATAATTTTCATTGTACCTCGGTACACGTGACAATAATCCAATCCAATCCAATATTGAATAATTTATACTTTTATAGGTGAGTACCATTAAAATTGCCATTCATTTTGGTAGCAAGATCTCGGCCGTTAGATTTATGGGACATTTGTTCTCACAATGTTGGCTGCTCTGGTTGGTTACTATCAGTCCAGATAAAAAAATGGAATGACATACCTCTCCATGGCTATTCGCGACAGTGTAACAACCAGGGTAATAATGATTTCATACGCAGAAAAATGTATTCAGTAAATAAAGCCACATGTATGCTTCCAGGGACAGAATGGGAAAGGGGGAGTTAGTTACAAGGTTAGTTTGGAAAGACTTGGATTGTTCAACGTTGAGCATAAGAATTGAAGGGGAGATTTGATGGAAGTGTACAAGATGATGACAGCCTTAGATAATCTAGACAGTGACAGATTCTTCCCATTGGTTGATGGCACAAGAACTGACAAGCACAAATCCAAGATTTTAGGCAAGAAATGCAAGGGGAATATGGGGAAGATGTTTTTCACGCAGCGAGTGGTAATGATCCAGAACTCAATGCCCATGAGGGGAGAGAAGCAGAGGTAATCAGCGATTTCAAAAGGAAATTGAATGTGAACCTGAGGTAAATAAACTTGTCGGGTGTTATAACCTGCCTGCTTACCACTGGCTGGGGACAAATGGCAATCCCACAATCCTTTGGGAGTATGAGCTTCCCCAATTAAGGGGGCGGAGAAATCATTAGCAGATTCCCTGCATGAATAAATCTGGCCAGTTTTTTTTTTAGAATTTACAGTGCAGAAGGAGGCCATTCGGCCCATCGAGTCTGCACCGGCTTTGGAAAGAGCACCCTACCCCCTACCCAAGGTCAACACTTCCACCCTATCCCCATAACTCAGTAACCCCACCCAACACTAAGGGCAATTTTGGACACTAAGGGCAATTTATCACGGCCAATCTACCTAACCTGCACATCTTTAGACTGTGGGAGGAAACCGGAGCACCCGGAGGAAACCCACGAATGAGCAGCAAGGGAGTTGCTGCTGCTGTTGTGTGTATATATATATATATATATATAATTATAATGAAATGTTATTTCTTTCTATCCTTCAACTCGTGCTGGATTCTTCGTGGCCCTCACAAAAAAGGGTACGGAGCGGGGGAGGGCGGGGTGGAACTGATTAGATTGCCCTCCGGGAAGTCGGCATTGACTTGTTCAATCAAGTGGCCTTGTTTTGTGTTCTAAATAACGCTATGGCTGGGATTCTCCAGCCCTGACGTGGCAGGACCCGCTGTTGGTGATTTGGCGGTCCAATCAAAAAGTTAATTCACTTTTTGTGGGGCAGGAACGTCCCACCTTATCACTTTCTACCAATCACTGGAATTCAATGCTGACTACAAGACTGTATTGCCAAGGTCCAAAGAAGAAAGAATGTGGATCCATGAAATGATAGATTAATTGTAGTGCTGGCCTATTACCGGGGCTGGAGCCAACTGTGTGTTTTTCAGTGGCAAGCTGATCTCTGGTGGGGGGATTCTCTACTCCCATCGCTTATCATTGGCGGGGCTGCGCTGCCGGCGGCAACAGAGAATCCCAATGGCCGCCGAATTCCGGCCCTGATCTCTGAATTCGGAAAGAGAAGAAAACATTCATGTAGTCCCTTTTGTTTCTCAAAAAGGACCTTATTAAAGATGAACAGCTCTGAAATAGAACGATTGGTGTTCTGAGAAACTCCTCTACTCGAGTACAACATCTGTGTGGAAGAATGGGTGGGAATGTCCAGCCCCTCCCACCAAAAATACCATCCAGTCCCAGCAAAAGTCACTGGAGGTTTGGCTGGGCCGCTGAATGTCCTGCGGTGGCGGATCCTGGCACAACAGGCCCAAGAAAGCCCGTTTGGCCAGATGGACTGAGCTTTTACTTCAGTGCTACACATGGTTTTATTCCAAAGGTTGAGGTGCTACTGCAATAGCTGTTCTGCTCCTGGAACCAAAAGGGATATGGATCATAGACTATCAAACCTTGAACAACAAAAACAACAACTTACATTTATACAGCCCCGTTAACATAATAAAATGTCCCAGGGCACTTGACAGGTGCATTGTAAAGTAATATTAGACACTAAACCTCATAATGCAATATTAAGGCAGATGGCCAAACGATTGGTCAATGACATAGGTTTTAATTGGTATCTGATAAGGAGAAAGGGAGATAGACAGTCAATTCCCCGGCCTATTCCTGCAATCCCACCCTCAGGGGCAATTTAGCATGGCCAAACTACCTAACCTGCACATCTTTGGACGGTGGGAAGAAATCAGAGCACCCGGAGGGAACCCACGCAGACAGAGGGAGAATATGCAAACTCCACACAGTCACCCAAGGTCGGATTTGAACCCTGGTGCTGTGAGGCAGCACTTCTAACCACTGTGTCACTGTGCTGCCCCCTCACATGAGCTAGAGCATGTTGGAAGTCGAATCCAGGGGTAACAAAGGCATGATAGACATATGGATGATAAGGGAATAGTGTAGATGGGCTTTAGAGTGGTTTCACAGGTCGGCTCCGCCCTCAAAACATGCCCAGTGGAAAGGGGCGTAAAATTGAACCTCCATTGTGTTATTTTACATCTAGGGGACAGGACATGATGGTACCAATCTTGTAAAGGTTTTCTTTATACAGTTTTGTGACATACCTCAACTTGGGAACACACATGCATCATCGAGAAAGGGAGCACGTATTTCAAAACAAGTGAAACATTTAACAATCCTCAAGTACAAGGTGGCATGGGTACATTCCTCCATAGTCAGCTCCTTTCTGTTGTTTTTCATTGCAACATCAAAAGCATGAGATTATTTTCTCTCGAACCTGAATGTGATTAAACAGCAACATTTTATTGACTGTAAAATTTAATGTAAAACTTGAAGAACGGCCTTGCAAATTGGCTAAGTCGCAGCAACTGATGGCGTGATCTTCTTTCAAATGCGCTTTGTGTATGTCTTACAATGTCTTCATTGCACTTTATTTTTGAGAACATGGGCCGAGATTCTCCCTGACCCGGCGGGGCGGGGTGTCCCAGTGGGACAGAGTGGCGTGAACCACTCCAGCGTCGGGCCTCCCCAAAGGTGCGCAAATCTCCGCACCTTTAGGGACTAGGCCCGCGTCGGAGTGGCTCCCACTCCGCCGGCCGGCGCGAACAACCATTGGCGCCCCGCCAGGTGGAGCCGAAAGGCCTTCGCCGGCCAGCAGAAGTCCGTGCATGCGCCGGTGCGTCAGCAGCTGCTGATATCATACCGGCGCACGAACAGCGGTGTGGTTTCTCTTTCGCCCCCACCATGGTGAAGGCCATGGCGGGGCGGAAGAAAAAGAGTGCCGATTCCCGGGTGGCGGAGAATTCGGGCCACGGCGGGGGCGGGATTGACGCCGTCCCCAGGCGATTCTCCGACCTCCTGGGGGGTCGGAGAATTCCGCCCATGGAGAGGGAAGTGTAAGATTTGTAAATGACTGAATCACACAGCTTTAATATTTTTGTGACATCGCCATAAACACTTGTAAGAAAAATATTTCCAAATTTTCCATTTGTTCACTTACTGACCCCGTATTATTCACATTTATTATAATAAGTAAAGCTAGTGTGAAAGGATGTGGAATATTTCTGTGTTGTGTTTTTAGTTGATGTTGGATAGATAATGGGTAGGCGGTGGGGTAGTGGTATTGTCATTGGACTAGTAAACCAGAGACCCAGAGAAATGCTCTGGGGATCCAAGTTCAAATCCCACCACTGCAGATGGTGAAATTTGAATTCAATAAAAATGTGGAATTAAAAGTTCCAATGATGGTTGGGAAACCCGAACCGATTGTCGTAAAAACTAATGATCCATTTACATCCACTTACTGGGCCCGCCACCAGAGTCTCTGGGCCCTTGCGATTCTCTGGTCCTCGGGACCGGGAACCATGTGGCTGCGGATCATTACAGGTATCACCAAATGTGAACCTGATGTGATGCACTCACGGTGGGCCAGAGGTTTAATTCTTTAAGGGAGTTGCCTCCAAAAACCACCTGAGGGCCACCTTCCCGCCCCCGCACACAATGCACTACCTGCCCACCCCTCGCCTATCAGGCACCCACCCACCCCACCACCACACCCCTCCCAGAGACCCCCTAAAACAGGAGACATCCCCGTTGGACCACTAAATAGGGAGACCTCACAGGGACCCTCCAAATGAGAGAATACCACCTCCCCACAAACCCCCCCCACAGGGACCCACTTTAGTTACACAACGCAATTCACTATTCCTCGTCATGCACATTTATGGATGGTGAGGGATTCCCGAGGGAGTCCCACTATCGGGTCACCATTTTGAGCAGGCAGCCTAATATCTGGCCACTCCCCCCCCCCCCCCCACCCCCCACTCCAGCTTGACCTGTTAGGCCCTCAATCCCCCCTTCCCCCAACTCAAAGCAGGCCCCCACCCATGGATTTTCTGGGTGCCCACTGCTTCGGCCAAGTATGGGAAAGATCCAACCCCTTAAATAGGGAGACACCTCACTGGTGTTCCCTAACTACATGAACCCCCCATAGAGACCCATTAACAGTGAGACCCCAGGACCCCCTAACTAGAGGAAACCGCCACAGAGAGCCCCTAAAATGGGAGACACATCAAGGAGCTCCAAAATAGGGGGACCCCTTGGAACCCTCTAAATAAAGGGACCCCCAAACTAAAGAAACCCCCCTCACAGAGGGATCCTCCCCCCCCCCCTCCCCCCAGAGACCACCCAAGAAAACACACCCTTTTGTCAAAACTAGAGAGCAGTCCAGACAGGGGCAGTGAAAAAAAATCACAGGTGTAACACTCACCAGGAAGCACCATGTGGGCTATCCTGGAAATGGAACAACTGTGAGCTGTGTTTAAACCCCTCAAATCCTTTAGCAGCAAGTCAATCATTCATTTCTCATCGCGGGCTGTGATTGACAGCTTCCACAAAACAGCTTGGAGTCTTGCTTTATTCATCTTCTTCATGGGTAAGTGATTCCAGAGCTCTGACCACAATGTTCACAAACATCAACTACATCAAAGAGAGTTAACTCTTTTGAATCATGCCGCTTCACGCTTGAATGATGTTGAACTGCTGAGCTGGAAATTGACAGCACTGAAGATGAACAAAGCAAGGTTCACAGTTCTTTTGTGGAAGCTGCTAATTACAGCTCTTGCTTCATTCATCCTCTTCACTCTTAAGTGCTGTAAACACATTGCTTTCCAACATCATAGAACCATAGAATCCGTATAGGCTATTTTGCCCATCGAGTTTGCAATGACGCTCTGAAAGAGCACCTTAGCAAGTCCCACTCACCCACACTATCCCCGTAACCCCACCTAATCTTTGGACACTAAGGGGCAAGTCAGTATGGCCACTTCACCTCACCTGCACATTTTTGGACTGTGGAAGGAAACTGAAGCACCCAAAAGACACAGGGAGAATGTACAAACCCCACACAGTCAACCAAGGTCCGAATCAAACCCAGTCCATGGGGCTGTGAAGCAGCAGTGCTAATCACTGTGCCACCATACCACCCACAACCACATCAAAGAGTGTTAAGTGCTGTCAATTTCCATCTTAGCACTTCAAAATCACTCAAGCGTGAAGGTGCATGTTTGCAATGCACTTAACTCTTTTTTGATGTGGTTGATGTTTGTAAACATTATGGTCACAGCACTTAGAGTGAAGAAAATGAATCAAGCATTGCTGACAGCTGTTTTGTGGAAGCTGTCAATCACAGCCTACTATAAGAAATTAATGAATGGCTTGCAGCTGCAGGATCTAAGGGGTTTAAACACAGGTCACAGCTGTTCTTTATCCAGGAATGGACAAGTGGTGCTTCCAGTTGAGTGCTGCAACTGTAATTTATTTTACGACCCCTGTCTGGACTCCTCTGTAGCTTTCAGACAGGGGTCGTTTTTCTGTGGAGGGGCCACTGGGGGAGGGGGGTCCCTCTAGTTAGGGGGTACTTGTGGCAAGTCCTTTTAGTTAGGAGGTCCCTATCGGGGGTCCCTTTAGTTCTGGGGTTTCAGGGATCCCTTTGGTTAGGGGCTCTTTGTGGGAGGGGGGAATTTCTTTGGTTAGAGTGTCCTTGTGGGGGTCTCATTAATTATGGCATCTTATGGGGGGGGGGGTCTGGCCACCTGCGATACTTGGGGGAAGGCAGCAAGCAGAAAATCTGGGGTGGGATGTGGGGGTGAGGGGACTGATTTGCATTGGGGGGAGGGTGGGGGGTGTCAGGGAAGGGGGGCATCAGCCAGGGGCTTCTATCGTGCCACCCGCTCACAATGGCGGCCCAATAGCAGGATTCCCTTGGAAATCCCTTGTATTCCTCACTATGAATAAATTTGCATGGCTCTTCTGCATGTTTCCCGTATCGTGCATATTGTTTACAATCAAATAATTATCTAATGCCCTTTTGAATGTCTCAATTGAACCTGCCTCCACCACACTTCCAGGCAGTGAATTCCAGACCCAAACCACTCGTGTGGAACGGCTTTTATAATAATAATAATCTTTATTGTCACAAGTAGGCTTACATTAACACTGCAATGAAGTTACTGCGAAAATCCCCGTCACCACATTCCGGCGCCTGTTCAGGTACGCGGAGGGAGAATTCAGAATGTCCAATTCACCCAACACCACGTCGATCGAGACTTGTGTGGGAGGAAACCCACGCAGATAGGGGGAGAACGTGCAGACTCCGCACAGATAGTGAACCAAGCCGCAAAACGAACATGGGACCCTGTGAAGCAACAGTGGTAACCACTGTGCTACCATGCTGCCCAATTTTTTTTCACATCAGATTTGCTTCTTTTGCAAATCGTTTTAAATCTGTGCCTTTTTATTTTTGATCCATTTATGAATGTTTGATAGCTTGAGAGGCAAACTGGAGGCTTCCAGTAGTTCACAGGCAGTTATGGCACTGAACACTATACAACCAGGTCTTAACACTTCAGATCCCTTGTTCACACTGTCCGGGGTCCTTCTCCAGGTCCCTGCGCAAACTCCCCATTCACTTTATCCGCTCCCATGCGATTGGCCCCACGATGGTCACAAGTACTGTGGAATCCGCTCCCTTAAAAGGGCCATGTTACCACAGAGTGGGAATAGTTTCTCCCTATTTATTCTGCCCCTTCATGACTGAACGTTTCTATCAAATCTCCTATTAGACTTCTTCCATCGAAGAAAAAAAGTCACAAACCCTCCAATCTATTCGCATAACTGAAGTTTCTCATCCCTGGAATCATTCTTGTAAACATCTGCAGTCTCCCCAATAAATAATAGCTCTTGTTATTTGCCTTCAATTCTCTTCAGAGATCGCAACGCCGGTTTGAATAATTGGCCCAGATTTTGTTGCAAGAATAGCAGTAAGAATATCAGAGTTCACCATTATTAAAGAGTAACTTTCAGTGACCGCACATGCACAGTTAAGCAAGAGATTGTTGTCTGCTCCTCAAGAAACGTCGCAACACCAGAACTTTGTCATTAGATTTTGCATTGACCCACACAAATGCCATGAAATTGCTGTACCCAACCACTAAATAGCCACAAATCACGCCCGCAAAAAATCAGGTTGACAAGACATAGGACATCTCAATTTCTCTGCTGCATGAGTGGCCATTGTGGGTGGGTAGAGGTGTATAGGGTGGCATGGAGCATTTGAGGGGCCATGGGGTGAGTGGGATTCATGAGTTGGCACGCATGAGGCAAAGGGAGTGTGTGGATGGTAAAGGGATGTCAGAGGTAAGTGTTAGAGGGCTGTATTTTGTTCTATTTAATAGCTAGGACAAAGTGCCAGTACATTGAACTTGGCCTTTCAGTCAGCCCACCTCCGCACCAGGCAGTCCCTGCTCCCAGAGTTGGTGGACCTGATGGCCATTGACACCCACGTTACATCCCCCCCCCCCCCCCCCCCCCCCCCACCTCAACCAGAATGGGAATTAAGCTATCCAAAGAATTTTCACTCAAGTCATGTTTGTGGAGTCGGGAATGTTCCCAAATCTGTGATCCTGGCTCGGGAACGACAGTTCAGGCCTATGTTTATCTCTTTGGAAATGTGGCCGGACCTGATAAATACTTCTAGTACTTTCTGCTTTTATATTTGAAAACAATTAAGGCTTGTACACTTCAATGTAAATTCCTGAGCTGAATTCTACGTGCCCCAACGGGCCTTTTTCCCGTGGTAGTGGCATGTAAAATGCCCACCTTCCAGCCCATCACCATGCTTTTCCCCAATAGTACCGGTGGGCAGGGGTGGCGGAGGGGTGGGTGCGTTGGGGGTGGGAGGGGGGGGGGCGCAGGTGGGCACCAGAATCAGCACCCTGGCCGCCATAGTCAAATAAATAATCAACTGTCAAACCAATTGAATCTGATACTAACTTCCGATGCCATTAAACGATTGACATTGGCAGACAAATGCTTTAGTGGCGGAAAGGAACGGGGTGGTTGTATGCTCTTTGGGACTGCCTTTTGCCAATTAGGCTGAACTCTCCTCATCCTATCTCTTCCCCACCACTTAAACCCACCCTCTCAAGCACTGTCCCTCTCTCTAAACCACCCAAGTCCTCCCGGTCCAAGAGCCAAGACTTGCCTGCTCCAGGGATCCGTGGATCTTGATCTTCTTCTTCTCCTGCAGTTTGGCAGCTGCTACTGATGTCTGGTGCTGCCGGGACTGATTTCCATCCCTTGACCTGGTGTACAGCAGCCTGCTTAGTTATATTCATTTCAATGAACAGCCTTCACAAAGTTTGCATGCCACCTGCATCGGACACATTGGGCTTGAGGTAATTGCCCATCACAATCCCTGCATCATTTTCTGTGTGGTATCGAATTTTGCTCCCACACTGTTCGTCCTGTTGTTCACCAATCTTCCAGGTGGCCTGTTTGCCTTGCTTCACCATTATCAGCTCACAATTCCAGCAAGCGTATCGGCAAAGAAACTTAAGTGCAAACAATTGAGGCGAACAAAAGGATACTCTGCAAGATGTTCTGCTGCATTAAAAGCTGGACAATCCATTTCAAATCAATAACAATAATGTGCTGCAGGCAAAATTCTAAGTTGCATAAGAACCGGAGTAGTCCATTCAGCACCACAAACCCATTCTCATTAACATTAAATTATCGCTCTATTTATCCATGTCAGACATTCTTTGTCACCAGTATTCAACAGAAAAACTATCGATCTTCATCTTCAATATTTCATTTGACCCAAGATCCACTGTTTTTTTAGGAGAACAAGTTCCAGATTTCTGTTTCCAAGCATAGAAACATAAAATCCCTCCAGTGCAGAAGGAGGCCATTCGGGCCAATGAATCTGCACCAACCCTCTGAAAGATCATCCCATCTAGGCCCTCTCCCATAACTCCACCTAACCTGCAAATCCCTGGACACTAAGGGGCAATTTTATCACGGTCAAACCACCTGACCTGCACACCTGACCCAAGGCCAGAATTAAACCCATGTCCTTGGCGTTATGAGTCAGCAGTGCTAACTACTGTGCCACCCTGCTGCCCATGGTGCAGAGAGCGCCTCATGCTTTTATTCCTTTGTTTTTTTTATAAATTTAGAGCACCCAATTATTTTTTTTTCCCAATTAAGGGGCAATTTAGCGTGGCCAATCCACCTCACCTGCACATCTTTGGATTGTGGGAATAAACCCTCACAGACATGGGTAGAATGTGCAAACTCCACATGGACAGTGACGTGATTTTATTCCTTAATTGGATGGTTCCAATTTTAATATTTTGTGCATGGATTTTCGCACTGGAAGAAATAGTTTCTCCGTATCTGCCCCATAAAGTCCTTTTATAATATTAAACAACCAGATTTAATCGCCCTTTTAATCTTCAATCTCAAAGGATTATAAGCTAGTCTGTCCTTATTATATGGCCCTTTGAGCCATTGTGTAACTCTGCTGAACTCCACACTGTTCTCTCATAAGCAATGTATCTTTCCTGAACTGTGAGACCCAGAATTAAATGCATTAATCTAGAAGAGGTACGAGCAAGAAATCCCAAGTCACAGCTTCCTCCCTCTTCAGGCCTCTTCAGGGAGCCTCTTCAGGGAGCAGGCCTCCCTGCTTCAGCCCTCTTGTGAAAAAGGATAAAATTCTCTTAATTATTTTGATTGCTTTCTGTACATGTTGGCCTCAATGCTGGAAAACCTTATGCAACAGCCTGACAGAAGTGCAAATGTTCATATCTTGTGTTTTTGGATTGAGCAAAAATAATTGCCATTACGGTTGTGGTAGCCTGTCAGGAAGATAGAACATAGAACATAGAACAGTACAGCACAGAAAAGGCCCTTCAGCCCTCGATGTTGTGCCGAGCAATGATCACCCTACTCAAACCCATGTATCTACCCCATACCCTTAACCCAACAACTCCCCCATTAACCTTATTTTTTAGGACACTAAGGGCAATTTATCATGGCCAATCCACCTAACCTGCACATCTTTGGACTGTGGGAGGAAACCGGAGCACCCGGAGGAAACCCATGCACACACGGGGAGGACGTGCAGACTCCACACAGGCAGTAACCCAGCCGGGAATCGAACCTGGGACCCTGGAGCTGTGAAGCATTTATGCTAACCTCCATACAAGAAGAAGAGGAAGGCGTAAGGTGAGAAGGAAAGAAAGGTGACAAGGGACTTAAATGCAGTGGGATTGGAAGAGGAATGGGTGATTGACACAGGGATATGGATAAAGGTGATCAACCAGCATTTTGCCGAGCCCAGGTAAGACAGAAGAAGCTGAAATAAGAAGATTAGTGTTGTGATAGATGCTGACATCAAAATCAGTTGCACAATGAAGTGCGTAGGAGTAACGAACCTCACTGATGTTTGAGAACTTCAGTCAAATATTTGGGGAATCCATTTCCAGATTTTATTCCTTTTGAGAAGGATGTTAACTGATTTTCACTGACTCTGCCCAGTGACAGTGGAGCTCTGGCTGGATGGAAGTGGCTAGTCCCTTAAAACAGGGGCATGTGTTCCTTTGTTTTATTTTAAATTTAGAGTTAACCAATTCATTTTTTTCCAATTAAGGGGCAATTTAGCGTGGCCAATCCACCTACCCTGCACATCTTTGGGGTGTGGGGGTTAAACCGACGCAGACACGGGAAGAATGTGCAAACTCCACACAGACAGTGACCCAGAGCTGGGATCGAACCTGGGATCTCAGCACCGTGTGGAAGCAATGCTTTTTTTAAATATAAATTTAGAGTACCCAATTATTTTTTCCAATTAAGGGGCAATTTAGCGTGGCCAATCCACCTATCTGCACATTTTTGGGTTGTGGGGGCGAAACCCACGCAGACACGGGGAGAATGTGCTAACTCCACACGGACAGTGACCCAGAGCCGAGATCGAACCTGGGCCGTGAGGCAGCTGTGTTAACCACTAGGCCACCGTGCTGCCCTCGTGGAAGCAATGCTAACCACTGCGCCACCTTGCTGCCCGGGGGCATGTCTTCGTTACTTCCAACTCTGCTGCCCTTGAGACAGGGGGCAGGATTCTCCCATGCCGAGCCGTTTGGGAGAATCGCCGCTTGCGATTTTTCACACGATGCCGGTCCGACGCCGTCCCACCATTCTCCCAACCGGCGACAACGGCTTCATCGAGGTCAGCGCCGCACCTGCCGCAGAATTGCCCGAGGTGCTAGGTCTGGCGATTCTCCGGGCCCCCCTCTATTCAGCGGCCGGATGGGCCGAAGTCCCGATGGTGTGACCCCAGATTACGCTGTCGCCGTTCACCCCTGCTGAATAAATTTGTCAGCCAGTCGTGCTCGGTTACGAGGTGGAGTAAGGAGGTGAGCGGCCGATGTTCTCGGAGGCAGCATATTGTGGCGTCCACAGCCGGTGCTGGTGGGGGGAGGGGTTTGGGGGAAGGTTGCTGCTTGGGGGTGGGGGAGGAGGGGGAGGAAGGAGGAGGGGGGGAAATGCCGCCATGCTTGGAGGGGGGGGGGGAGGAGGGGGAAGGAGGGGAGGTAGGAGGAGGGGATAGGAGGAGGGAGGAGGAAGAGGGGGAGGAGGAGAAGGGGGAGGAGGGGAAAGGAGGAAGGAGAAAGGAGGAGGGGAGGAGGAGGGGAGGAGGAGGGTGGGAGAAGTGGGGGAAGAGGGGAGAGATGTGGGGGAGGAGGGGGGGAAGGATGCAGTCATGTCCGGAGGAGGCAATCAGGGCAGGGGATTTTCATGTCCTGGGGGGGGGGGGGGGGGGGGGGGGGGGGGGGTTCCACGGGAGCAACATGGCCGGCCTGCCACGGCAGGACGGTGGTGAAGACACGCTTGCAAGTTGAGGTCAGCTGATGGGCAAAGGCTATTGGCGCCGCCATTCTGTGCGGCTGCACGCCTTGACCTTGGATGCTCCCAGCACCCCTCCCATACAGGAGCCGCAACACCCAGCCCCCGTGAAAGCATGGCCAGCCCACGTTGGCGCAATGAGGAGGGACTGGGCAAACGCAAACTGGGCTGTGGACGAAGACTGTGGGCAGGGGTCAGGGTGTCTGCGTGTCTGTACCGAGACCAGCCAACCGGGGAACACATGTACCCCATGGCACCTGGCTGTCTTGGTGTCAAAGCCCCATCGTTAAATATGTTGTATCTCCTCCACCCCCCCCCCCCCCCCCCCCCCCCCGGTCGTCATGTTTGCGCACCAGCCAGCGATGTTTGCCGCCTCTGCAGGCCCGCCTGCCCGACAGGTGCAGGAGGAGGCAGAGGGGGACGATGACCACAACATTGTCGGGGACACACAGGACGAGGATTCTGATCTTGATGGGGCACAGGAGGAGGAGGAAGAGAGCAGGTGATGGTGCCAAGGCGCCAGAGGCATCCCATGAGGCCTCGAGGGAACCGTCACCACATGTCCTTCAAGGACCTGCCGGACAGGGCATGCAGTCGGAGACTCTGGATGAGTAGGGAGACCGTCGCACATATACATATACATATACCTCATGGCACACCAGGCACCACGTGGAACGGGAGGAGGACATGCTATCCCGGTGACCGTCAAGGTGACGGTAGCCCTCAACTTCTCCGCGACGGGGTCATCCCAGGTGCCGAGCGGGGACCTGTCCGGTATCTCACAAGCATCGGTGCATCGGTGCATCCAAGCAGTAACCGACGCTCTGTATGCCATCGCCGACTGGTACATCCAGTTTCCAGAGGACCGCGTACACCAGGATGCCCGGGCAGCGGGATTCGCCTCCGTGACCAGGATACCAATGGTCCAGCGGGTGATTGATGGGGTGCACGTCGCCATGCGTCCACCCTCGGAAAACAGGGACGTGTTCATGAACAGAAAGGGGACCTACTCCATGAGCATTCAGGTGGTCTGCGACAACTGCATGCAGATCATGCACGTGTACGCCCAGTACCCCGGCAGTGTGCATGATCCCTTTATATTGGCGCAATCTTACATCCCCGCCATGTTCGAGGGACACCCCCCGCCGGCTGAGGGACTGGTTGCTGGGCGGCAGGGGCTACTGTAGCCATCAAAGATGGACACTGGGCTACAAAATGGAGAACTGCTAAGGCTGCAGGCAAAAACAGTCTTAGTGAGGACAAGCAGCTTGCAGAAGACTAATTTGCATTCTGCACATACAGAAACCAGTTTTTGGCCAGGTGCAGAGTTTCAGCCAAAGGTGCAAATGGGAAACAGATCTGCATAGTAATGAGGTGATCCAGATCCAGACCCCGCACAATAGAAACATTTAAGTATCAATGGATACTTTCCGTAGACGCCCAGACAGAATGGCGCCACAGTAACCAACACAAAGAGCCGTAGGAACCGCCACACCCATCGAGGAACGACCCTCAGATTGGGGGGTTTGGAAGATATCGATTGGGAAAGGCCCAATCGATACCTGGCAGGTAAAAGAACCACCCCAAGGGGGCACGGACTTCTAGGACCTATAAGAGTAGACCCCGCACATGGTTCGGTCTGTTGCTTTGCTCCGGCTCAGGACTGCTTGCTTACTCCGACCCGAGTTTGTTGTTTGTTACATCGCATCCTGACTCCAGTTTCATCACCAGCCGTTGAGCCATCAGCCATCGAACTGTAAGTGCCAATACAACAATCGCTACGGGATCCAGACCTTGCTAGATCTTGACAACTTTACGATTCAGAGAGTTGCAGACCAAGAACGGGACGAAGGCCTTGTTCCCTGACCTTGCCTGTTCCTGTCTAGACAAGTATTTAGTTGTTTAGTATTAGAAGTAAGTTAGTCTCTTTAGCGTATGCATGTGTATTTATTATATTTGTTATAATAAACAACAATCGTTTGAACTTACTAATCGGTGTACTTATTTATTACTTTGAACCTGACCTTGATATACTTGTGACGGTGTCTCAATACGGCACCTGGCGACTCCGAGCATAATTGCATATACAGAGCCATAGTAGTGTTAAGCACACGGCCTTTAAACGGAGGTGTGTTAATCACACTCCAGTAAAACGAGCAACACTACCCATTGCGGTCGTGTCTGATGACACCTATACGGAGGCCACACACCAACGCAGAGACCGTTACATGCAGCAACCAGGGGTGTTGACGAGAGGTGCTTTGGCCTCTTGAAGATGCGCTTCAGGTGCCTGGACTGATCTGGATGGGCCCTCCAGTACCATCCAGAGAGGATTGGCCGAAAGTTGTTGTCTGCTGCGTGCCGCACAACATAGCCCAGCAGAGAGGTGATGTCCTGGAGGAGGAGGCACAGGGGGAGCCCGATGAGGGTGACACATCTGCACATGAGGAGGAGGAGGATGGGGGGGGTGGAGGGCACAGACACTACATGCGGGCTGGATATGGCCGGGAGGCTGCACGACGCCACCGGCTTGGCGAGCGAGCACGCGAGGCGTTGTTCGCCGCACGTTTCACGAACTAGGGGGAGGGCAACGCCGAGCAAGGCATTTGCACCTCCGTTCCACATAAGCGCACCACCCAGCACCCCCCCCTCCCCCCCCCCCCCCCCCCCCCCACCTCCCACACCATCCGACAGCCCGAGCTCCCACACAACCACTTTCACAGCACCTTACACCTGCGGCACAACGGGATGGTCTCACACAGTTGCTTATGTCAGCGGGTGTGATCACTGCCATGTTGAATGATGACAACCCGCTCTGAGATGAGCTGTGAGCTCCGGATTGTCACAATGTCTGACTTATGCCCACAGCTACTCCCTTACACCCTCCACCTGGGTGGCCCCTGTATGCGTCACGGACACTCCATCACATGGCCATGTGGGGTAGCTGGTGCTGGTGTGCCGAGGAGGACGGGGTGTTGGGGGGGAGGGCGGGGGTGCGCAGGGGAACACACACACACGGCCTCACCGTTGTACCGAACTTCGACCCCAGCGCCTCACGACCCCTCAGGCACCGGACATAGCACTGTGGCATCTAGTTTTGGTGTAACAGTGACTTTAATCGTCACATTCACATACAAGGGCCCTAATCCCTATAACTAAGCTGTGCCCTGCACCCGTGCCAACTTACTACATGTCGAACTTCTTTGCTTTCCGGGCTCTACCACTACGCCTTGGTATTTCCCCAGACGGTACAGCAGGAGTGGAGGCAGACTGCTGAGACTCCTGCCCTGCGATGTGGCTCCCCGTTGGCACACGTTTTCTGGGGCAGCCCGGCTTGGATGGGCCAGGCTGCTCGGCGGGCATGCTGGATAGCGTGGTGCCACCCTGTTCTGCCCACTGCCCACCAGATGCACCAGGGACGGAACAAGGGGAGTCCGAGTGTTCCGGGACCTCCCTTGCTGGAGTCACCAGGACTCCCTCCTCCCTCGGGGAGCCCGGTGACCCCCGGGCCTCAATATGGGACGGCGGTGTAAGCGGAGACAAGCGCCATGGCACCACCAACACCTGGCACTGCCAGTACTGGAGGCCCGCTGTGGCATCGACCAGAATCTGAACGTTCGCAACAATGGAGCTCAGGGAGTGCGCCATCTGTCAAGGACTGTGCAACCTCCCGCTGAGCTTGCACGATGCCATCTAGCACGTGCGCAAGGCAGCCGATGCTCTCAGCGATGGTCTGCTGGGACTGGGCCATGGCCTGCTGGGACTGGGCCATGGCTTGCTGAGACTGGGCCAGACCCCGGAGCACGGCGACAATGTCCTGTTGGTTTTTGGGATATGGCTGCCTGTGAGAGGGCAGCCCTGACCTGGGCCACGGATGACGCGTGCACATGAAGCCCCACGCCTTGCAGAACCTGACCCATGTCCGAAACTGTTGCCCCCATTGCCTCCACTGCGGACACCACCCATGCATTGTCGGCCTAGGTGGCAGCCATGACCGGCACCACTCCCTGCTCCTCCAGCTGCGACTGCAGATGTTGGAAGGCGGCGGTCATCCCGTTGTCCACTCCCTGGGTTTCCAAATGCATTGGGTCTGTGGGTGGGTCTGACAAGTCCAGGAACCCGGGAACCGTCTAGGCGGAAGCTGGGTGCTGGGCCTGGGCTGCCCTCCGACCGTCCAGCCCCTCGGCTGCTCCTACCTCCACCTGCTGCACCGGTTAGGCTGTGTGGTGTGCACCAGTCAGTGTCCCAAAAGCCTTATCACTAATGTGCCCAACCGAGGTGAGGGTATCTGCAATGGTGGAGCATGTGGGTGACAGCAGTGACGCAAGTTCCATGTCCTCATCGGACCCCAGGTCTGGAGGCTCTCCTGGGTCGAGCCTTGAACTGATGGACGTTGTCCCCGGCCCATGTGAGGTGCCGTGCCGGTCTGTCCATCATCTGTCTGGCTGTCCTCTGTGCGTCACTGTCCAGAGTCCCCGACCTCTGACCATCACTGTCCTGGCTCTTCGTCTTCTCTTCGTTCGTCTCATGGCCGTCACTGTCCATCCTGTGTTCATCAGTGTTGTTTCTGTCAGTCCTCTGTGCATCCGCTTCCTGTGCCTCGGCCTCGGTAGATGGCCCTCCTGTCCGTCTTCCCTCCCATCCCTGGCGTGCGTCCCTGTGGCCGGATTAACTTGGACATAGACGGCAGGGGCTTCTCCGAGACGTTCCAGGACGATCGGCTGCTGGCCCTGGAATACACAATAAAGCATGTATCGTTAGGCACGTGGAGTCGGGTGTGAGGGGGTGGAGGGGGCAGTGTGAGGGGGTGGAGAGTGAGGGGCTTGGGGGTGGAGGGGGCAGTGTGAAGGGGTGGAGAGTGAGGGGGGTTGGGGGTGGAGGGGGCAGTGTAAGGGGGTGCAGTGTGAGGGGGGGTGTGGTGGAGGTGAGGGGCTGAGGGAGTGTCGCCAGGCATGGGAATCTCACTTGGTACTGCGCCTCCCAGGTGGCGGCTCCCCCAGCGAGGTCCAGAGCCCTATGCTCATTGACGGTGAGGGGGTGCAGAACAGGTTATCCCCCTCCAGCTCTTGCACGCTCACGATGGTTGTGGGCTGTCTTGTCCTGCGGGGTGGAGCGGGGGGGGAGCGTCAGAGTTAGGCGGTCAGCAGCAAGACGCGCAGATGTTGGCAACATTATGACTGGGGCTGAGGGGGGGTCACTGGGCACCACGCCATGGCAGCTTGCATGGGGGTCATGTGCAATGTGGTGCCACCCCCCTCCTGCGTGGGCGGGGGGGGTGGGCGCGCGACACGTGGTGGGGGAGGGAGGGAGGGGTGGGGTGTGGCCCGAGGGAACTCTCGAGGTACTTACCCTGGCAACGCTCGTGAGGTCGTGGAGCTTCTTGCGGCACAGGTCTCCAGAGCGGGGTTGTGCTCCACAGCGCTGACGGCTATGGCCACTTCACGCCAGCTGTGCTTGACTGTGCTGACCGCGTACTGGTGGCCACATCTTGGTCACAGGATCGCCCTGCGCTCTTCAACTGCGTCTAGCATGCCTCCAGGTCATTGTCCCGGAACCTGGGAGTGGCAAGGTGGGGCTCAACCATCTCTCTCTGTCGGCGCCTGTGCACGGATCGCGCACATTAAATGACGCGCCGCGGCGTCATCAAGGCGTCGCGCAATGACGGTGCTGCTCTGACGCCACGCCCACCGCATTTCTCGCAGCCCCGCTGCTGACCCCTTTTCAGAGCCTGAATCGATGCTGTCGGCGGCCTGTTTGCGCCGTCGTGAAACGCGACGGCGTTCACAACGACGCGGACTCTCTGACTCACCATCGGAGAATTCCACCCAGGGCTTTGGGAACCTGCTGAATGGCACTTTTCTCCGTCAGCCTGAGTCAGAATTTCAGGCGATAAAGGTACGGCTGCATTTCAGGATAAGTAACTAGGAGCGGAGTTGTGATCCAACTGTGAGTTCTGCCACAGACATTATGGATCCACTAATAATTTCATTATCTCATAGTTGGTTTTCCGATCTTGCTGCGCGTGACTGGTGCTGCAGTTCCTTCATTACAACAGTGACTCTGCTCCAAAAGACAACTTGATTGGTTTCCTGAAGGCACCTGGACACTGTGAAAGACGGTCAACAAATGCAAGTTTTCCTTGCTTTCTGCGGGCCTTCTGCTGAAGATCTGGATCATGAGGAGAACCTGACAGCAATTTAACTCAGAAAGAATATATAATTTTGGAAAGAAGACAATGTGAAGTACAAGGAATTAATTAGCTAGATTTGCAAAAAAATTCCAACTTTCCACATAGAAACATTGATCACTGAAAATACACTTGCGTTGTCGATTCTTCAGCTGTTATATAATACACAAGACACTCCTGTTTTAAAACCTGAAAGGAATTTTTGATTATTTCATAAATATTACCTGGGTAGACTGCAGCGCTGCAAAGTACCCTGCCTGAATTTCCTCCATTAACTCAAAAATTCACAGAATATGCACATTCTTCATTTCTCAGCTATATTGGGGCAGATTTATTTTAATGGTTAACGTACGCTCAGGTACAATGTCAAATATTCCACAAAACTTACCATATTTCAGTTTGTATTATCCAACAAATTAATTGTATAATTATTGTACAAATAGTAACATTCCATATCAAATTACATAGAAACTCTTATGTCATGGTTTATCAATGGGCAAAACCCATTTTAAGTGCCTCAGCATTGAACAGCACAGTCAGCTGCGCTTGTTTATGGTGAGGTGTTTAAATAGTTAAAATAAAAAGGCTATTCACATCTGCATGTCATTCCAGGTTCTGGTCACTGAGTGTCTCTGTACATGTTTGCAGCTCCACGAAGATAGCAAACAGCCAAGTTGCTATAAGAATGTAAAGGGAATTAAATCTGTGTGTTGAAAATAAATGTATTGTTTTATTTTTAATAATCCCGAATCTCCCAGATTCTTATGCACTCCAGTTGCTGACAGAAAAAAAAACATTTGCCCAAGGCCTGGTCTTTCTTCAAAATCTGATCAATTGCAGCCTTCTCTTTCCCTGACTTCCTCCCTCCAGCCATTTCCCCCTCCTCTAACCCATTTCTCCTATTATCTGCTCTCCTTTCTGCACTCCTACTCCTTTCTTCTCCACTCCTGTTTCAAGCTCATCCTACCCTTTTTCTCTCTCCTCCTTTCTCCCTCCTCTTTTCCATTCCTTCCTGCTGAATTCCCACCTCTCCGCTTAATTATCTTCCTTTACTTTTCCTCTTTGTCATCTCTTCCCATTGCTCCTGCCTTCTGCTTTCCCTTCTTTCCTCTCTGTCCCTACTTTCTCTCCATTATCTCGATTCCCTTCCTCCTCCCCTGCTACCTGTCGCCTTCCCCCCCACCCCCCGCCCCTCCAGACTGTTTCCTGCAGCCCCCTAACCTGCTTGATCCGAATTGAGTCCATTTGTGCAATGCTTTGCTTGATTGAATTTAAATGCAGTGAATATAAAGGAACATTCTACAATCCAATGATCCCAACTAGAGCCCACTAATGCATCTGGCATTATTGCAGGTGGTTATCAAGCTACAGATGGTTACTGGGATAGATTCCACAGATCTTGCTGAAGCTTGTTTCTTTGAAAAAAATATTTGCTGAAGCTATCCACCTCCAGGAACTTGCTGAGAAATCTGTTACACTCATTTACCACCCACTGTGTGAGGTAATTAAAATATAAATTGTCTGTTCCCCTTCCCTCTTTGGAGCGTGAATATATTTCTTGATTACAGCATTCATTGTTATGTCAAACCAATTATTAAAGCTTAGTTTATCCAAGGCCTTATAATCTTGCAAACTTTATTAGGGCATCCTGAGCCTTTTTCACTTGAGAATCAATCTTCACAGCTTCCTCCATCTCGCTTCACAATTCAGGTGTCTCATCCTTCGTGCCCATTTAATTGGCCTCCTCTATTTCTTCTCCAAAGCCATGGTCTCTATAGTGATCAGAATTGTATGTGATAATATACAGTAAGTTCAAAACAATATTCTATATGTTTGTTACTGTCTTTTATAATCTGAAAGGATGAGAGATTGGGACACATACCTGTTTTACAGCTTTATACAGCCTACTAAGGGACCAATGTGATGGGCAAGAAATGCGTGCATATTTCAGGCTCGAAATGTGTCATCCACCACATTGGATAATCCAATACTTTGTTGACGCCTGCAGCAGGTGTTTAGTCTTTTGCATTGATGCACAATCAATGGACACGAAACGTAGGTGAAGTCCGAAACAAAAGGCTTTAATCAGCAAGGTGTGAGCCCGGCAGCAGATGTACAGAAATGGCCTGGCTGCTGGGGAACATGATTCTTATACCCCGCCTTGTAGGCGGAGCTACCTTCCTCTTGGTCAATAAGAATACAGAGAACACGATACTTGGGCCAATGGGCAGCGAGCCCTCTGCACCAATGGCGGCTCACACTCCCAGGTACCGTAATACCCCTAGTCACACTACCACATGCATGTTCAGTTCCGGTGCCTAATGTCCACATGGCATGATAGAAAGCAAGCCTCCTGCAACTGCAGCTCTCCTACAGCTCATGACATCAGGGCCCCCGACCTGGAAACAGTTTTGATTCCCAGCCTGACCTTGGTTGTGCATTGACTTACGGTCCCCCTTATTCAACTGTACCTCAGAGCCACTTACTTGTGACATTAAAAGTGGCCCGAGTTTTCACCCAATCCTCTCCACTTTTTGCTGTCTGTGGCAGCAGTACAAACCCTGAAAAAGTTAGGCCTGAAGCCTGAATTCAGGGACATTTCAGACCTTACCAGTCGGCAATTCTGTGCCCCTGAACGACCACAACCAGCTACTCCTGAATTGCTAGATCATGTTCTTTCTTCTTCGGCATTTCTAAGGTCTTATTGCCTTCTTTCATCCTATCATATTTTGTATTGATGATTTTAGTGAGCCATCTACTTGTACCCCAGATCCTTCTGTGCTCTGTCCCGCAGCCTAATTTCCCCAATTATATTATGGTTTCAATGCCATGACTTATTTCACTTCTGCAACCCCATTACCTTCAATAATACATGTCACCTATCAGTCTAGTCCCCTGAAATGCACTTCGTCAATTGCATTACACATTCAGTGACACTGGAATGCATTGACACGACATATCAGTGCAGGAATTTTGCTTTTGTTTATTATTTTGGCCACTCTTTTTCCTTATGCCATTTGTGGCATCACTTAGCCATCAGCATGGATGTTAAAATTAAAAGGGAAACTAAAAGTGAAGTTATTGGTTTGCATACTGTGAGCGTTCACTCAATTTCTGAATCTTCTGAAATTGAATTGGGCAGCAATGGCAGTCTTCCCTGGTCAATAATACGCCTGTGGTGAATGTATTGCTACTGCTATTCACCACTGTATTGTGTTGTATTATATTGATGCCCTTGTGGGCTCCGCCTGTGGCTCCGCCCCCTCGGGGGTGATATATAAACCTGTAAGCCTGTCGGCGGCACTCAGTACAGAGCAGTCACAGGCAGGCACAGATCGAGCTTATTAAAACCACTGTTCACTTCTACTAATCATCTCGTGTGAATTGATGGTAGCATCAACGCCAGCATTGGAAGTGCGGGTTACATGCTTTTGGGTAGTTTGGTGTTGCACTCAATAAGCATTTCATGTTGAATGTAGGTGTACTAAAGGGTACTGCAGTTGTTGTAGTTTATTATTTCAGCAAAGTCTTTGACAAGGTCCCACTTGGGAGACTTAGAAAGAAGGGAAATGCACTGACACACAGAGCAATTCAATAAGGTGGATACAAAATTGGCTTAGCTGTAGAGTACAGGGTGAATTTAGGTGGCTGCTTTAGTGACAGGAAGCCAGTGGCCAGTGGCGTAACACAGAAATCTGTGCTGACTCCCCTATTATTCATCATTTATATAAACGGCGTAGATGACTGTGTGAGCTAGGATCAATAAGCTTGCAAATTACACTAAGATTGGCTGGGTGGTTAACAATCAGGGTGAGTGTCTTTATTACAGGAAGGTGTAGATCGGATGGTCAAATGGGCCGATCAGTGGCAGATGGAATTAAACTCTGAAAAGTGTGAAGTGATACACTTTTGGAAGGAGTAATTTGACAAGGAACTATTCAATGAATGGCATGGCACGAGAACATTCTGAAGTGCAAAGGGACCTTGGCATGTTTGTCTATAGATCTCTGAAGGCAGAAAGGCAGCTTAATAATATAATATCCCGCATGGGAGCTATGGAGTGGAAATGTTTGTCTTCCCCGATCTCCTTGCAGAGTATCAGCTCCCCCGCTAGGGGCGGGTATCTCAATTACCCAATGTATATAAGGTCGGCCAGTGATCTACCGACCAGAGAGGAACCCGGTAGGGATCTACCAAGTAGTGTATATATTGTTTGTGTAAATAAAACTTTGTTCATATTTACTCAGTGTAGACTCCTCTTGTCCTTATTAAAAATAGGGTGGTGAGAAAGGCAGATTGGTCTCTTGCCATTATCAATTGGGGCATAGATTACAAAAGCAGGGAGGCCATATTGGAGTTGTATTGAACTTTGGTGAGGCCACAGCTCGAGTATTGTGTGCAGTTCTCCTCACCACGTTATAGGAAGGATGTGATTGCACTGGAGGGGGTGCAGAGCAGATTCACCAGGATGTTCCTTTGGATAGAAAATGTAAGTTATGAAGAGAGATTGGATAGGCTTGGGTTGCTTTTTTGGAGCAGAGAATATTGAGGGGCGACCTGATTGAGGTATACAAGATTGCGAGGGGCATGGGCAGGGTGCATAAGGAGCAGCTGTTTCCCAAAGTTGATGGGTCAGTCACAAGGGGACACAATTTTCATGGTGAGGGGCAGGAGGTTTAGGGGGGAGCTGTAGAAAAACCTTTATACCCATAGGATGGTGATGTCTGGAATACACTAACTGCGATGGTGATAGAGGCGGGTTGCCTCAAATCCTTTAAAAAGTACCTGGATGAGCACTTGGCATGTTATAACATTCATGGCTATGCGCCAGGTGCTGGTAAGTGGCATCAGATTGGTAGGTAAGGTGGGCGTGATTCTCCGCACCCGGGAGAAATCGTGAGGCTGGCATCAAAAATGGGCGGGTTTGACGCCAGCCTCCGCCCCCCGACCGGGAACCGATTCTGGTCCCCGGTCGGGGCTAGCATCCTGCAGCCGTGAACTCCGGCATCGCGGGCTTAACGAGTTTCGTTAAGCCCGCTAGCCAGAGTTTGCGACGGCTGACGTGTCACATGACGTCAGCCGCGCATGCGCGGATTGGACGACTCCAACCCGCGTATGCGCGGATGACATAATCACGCATTTGCGTGAAAACCCGTGCATGCGCGGGCCGGTATGCCCCTCAGCCGCCCCGCGAATGGATACAGCGGGGCGGCGGAAGGATAAAGAGTGCGCGGGATAAGTACCCGCTGCCCGCGATCGGTGGGCACCGATCACGGGCCCATGGCACCCTTGGCACGGCCGTGGTACTGCCGTGCCAATCGGTGCCATGGTTCCCCAGATCGGGACTTTACGGCCGTTTTACGAATGGTCAGACCAGGTGTGTTTGACGTTCATAAAAACGGTCGTAAAGGCCTTGGAATTCGGCCCAGCTGAGAATCGCTGCTCGCCGTAAAAAAACGGCGGGCAGCGATTCGTGTCGGGAGGCGGGCGTGGGGGGGGGGAGAATAGCGGGAGGGCGTCAGACCAGCGTGGCCGTAAAAATTTACGATGCCCGCTATTCTCCGCACCGTCGTGAGTGCGGAGAATTGCGCCCGGCGTTTTCCACTTGTCCGTGCAGACCCGATGGGCCAAAGGGCCTCATCTTCACTCTGTAATTCTGTGATTCAGTGATGCTACTGTGGATAACGTGTTCCCTGCTGTCAGCTCTTTATTGCAGCAAGAAGCTGATCAGATTAAATCCTGCCCTTGATCTAATTTCTGCATTTGTTCACCATGAAACTGCAGAACCATAGATCATCTTAACAAGATAAGACCATTTGTTTTGCACAGTTTTAGCAAACAATTACAGACAGGATTATAGACAGGACGTTCCAGAAAACAGACACAAATCACAATCAGAACAAATTTTTGTCACAATGCAAATAATACAAAATAAAAAGCTTTATACAAATAGAAATCAATGGAATGACAGATAGGTGAAAGTTCAATATATAGGATAAGGGTACCTGGCATAGCAAGGGTTAACGTGAGACTGGAAAACAGTATGGCCCACGATGCGATGTAAAGTGACACATGACCTGAAACTAGGGTCAGTTGTGGACTTGACAGAGAGGCATGCAGAAGCAGGCATAGATTTGGCCTATACCTAGGGCTATATACTGTATAAATGTACATAGTTTTGCGTTATCATTAAATACTTCATGTTCGACCATTATAAGACTCCCAACCTCTTTGTGAGACACACAGGAAAAACAAGATAATGGTAGTGAATGGAACAGCCCAGCCCCTCAGAGAAGCTGGAGCAGAAATTCAAAAGCTGGAAAATTAAAGGGACAGCATTGCAATCTGACTGAAAGTACCTGAAGTGAAGGCACAGAAGGACGTCACCTGAAAGAAGTTTCATTGCAGGTTTGGAAGCAAAAAGGGCAGGAGGCCGCCAGCATGTAGCTGAGGATGAGGAGGTCCATTGTGAATGCCCCCATAGTGCGGAGTCAAAAGACCCAGCGGGGTGAGAAAAACATTCAGTTCTAAGCCAGGATTAGTTTAAGAAACTTGGGTGCTGTTAAAAAAAAGAGCAGCCCATTTTCAGAACCATGGATCATATTAACAAGATACAACCATTTGTATGGTTGTATACAATATAAACAATTTAGTAAACAATTCTAGACAGGATTACCCAGAAAACAGACACCAATCACAATCAGAACAAATTTTTGACACAATACAAATGTTCAACATATCATGAGGAGGTTCAGAGTTGATGCTTACCACATAGCAAATAAAGTATCAAGGATTTAAAAATCTCAACAAAATCCGGAATCAATTGTAAATGTCCAAAAATCCTTTGATTCTGGGAGGACCCAGAACAGCTGATTGAGTGATTGCTGCATAAAGCGAAAGGCAACCATGTTCAAAGATATGCAGGTTACAGGGATAGGTCAGGAGAGTGGGCCTAGAAAGGGTGCTCTTTCAAAGGGTTGGTGCAGAAGAGATGGACCAAATGGCCTTTTTTTGCACCGTAGGGATTCTAATTTCCATTACGATTTCCATTACAATGTTAGGGCTGCCATTACAGCCAGAGCCCACTAAAATGTAAGACATTGTAAAAAAAACAATTACTGTGCAATGCCATCTTTAAAATCTTCACAACATGTAAAGCTGTATTCCTGAACATTAAAAGCAACCATGGACAACAAATAAAAATTACCAGAGCAATTTGGGCTGATTCGTGGGCCAGACCAAACAAAGAATTGGGGACTTTTTAAAATTCTTCAGACATGCTTTAGAGTTAGATAGAAGGACAGAGCTCAACAAGTGAATACACACCTTAATTTAGTAGTTCCAAAAGCCGATAATATTATTGTCAGGCAAGAAAAAAATTAATCCTCAGATAAATTTAATGAAGTTCTAAAATTATTTGCTACAAATTTCAATCTATGAAACAAAGCATTTTAGAGAGCTTGATATTCAGCAAATGTGTTCAACAGTCTGGAGAACCAGTTGACTCTTTCACAAATGAATTATACTGATTGGCTGAAGGCTGTGACTATGATGACCATAAGTCAGAACTCACAACCCCAACTGTCCATCTCGTAAAGCAACAAAGGGGCAGAGAGGTTGAAAGCCAAGTCAGACAATAGCCAAACCAACTGCAAAAGACTAGGTGACCATACCAGGGCAGTGGAGCGAAACAACTTCACAGGCGAGATCAATATCCAGAAATCTCAGTGCAATGTTTCAACTGAAGCCACCTGGGACACTTCAGAAATCTATGTAAAGTTAAGACACTCAGACATAGAACATAGAACATAGAACAGTACAGCACAGAACAGGCCCTTCGGCCCTCAATGTTGTGCCGAGCCATGGTCACCCTACTCAAACCCACGTATCCACCCTATACCCATAACGCAACAACCCCCCCCCTTAACCTTACTTTTATTAGGACACTACGGGCAATTTAGCATGGCCAATCCACCTAACCCGCACATCTTTGGACTGTGGGAGGAAACCGGAGCACCCGGAGGAAACCCACGCACACAGGGGGAGGACGTGCAGACTCCACACAGACAGTGACCCAGCCGGGAATCGACCTGGGACCCTGGAGCTGTGAAGCATTTATGCTAACCACCATGCTACCCTGCTGCCCTAAGACAGGTGGAAGGTCCCAAGAAAATCCATGAGCTTGAGGTACCACACCAGAAAGAGACCAACCATACTTCTTGGATGAGGTCAAGGATCCTTGATTCTCTTTTTGGAATGTGGACAACTCAGTAACGGTCATCTCACCAACTTCAAATTGGAGCCAGTGTTACAGTCCTCTTAGATAAGGGGTCATGGTTGAGAGACCTTTGGCTATGAGGGACTGACACATCACACTGTGGGCCTGGAGGAATCCAACTTCCAATCATAGGCATGGTTCTGGAATCATTAAAGCACAGACTTTTAAAGTCATGTCCATCACCCAAAACCAATCTCTCTTCTCTCTTGAACAGAGATGCCCACGTTTCTTAAAATGAGAGACTATGTAATGACAACATCTGTCATCAACTAGCAGGAACTGCAGGCTCCTGAAAGGCTTACCAGTCAAGCCCCCCCCCCCCCCCCCCCCCCCCGGCGATTCTCCGACCCGCAATGGGCCGAGTGGCCAGCTGGCGTAAATCAATCCAGGTACGTACCGGCGGGACTTGGCTCTGCGGGCGGCCTGTGGAGTCCTTGGGGGGGGGGGGGGGGGGCAGGGGGATCTGGCCCCTGGAGGTGTCCCCACGGTGGCCTGGCCCACAATCGTGGCCCACCGATCCGCGGGCGGGCCTGTGCCATGGGGACACTCTTTCCCTCCGCGCCGGCTGCCGTCAACCTCCGCCCTGGCCGGTGCGGAGAAGAACCACCCTGCGCATGCGCTGGGATACGCGAACACACGCTGGCGCTCCTGCGCATGTGCCATCTCATGCCAGCTGGCGGAGGCCCTTTGGCGCCTTGGCGCGGCACCAACCCCGCCGGTGCCAGCCTAGTCCCTGAAGGTGCAGAGGACTCCGCACCTTCCGGGCGGCCCGACGCCGGAATGGTTCATGCCACTCCTCGGCGCCGGTACAGCCCGCCCCGCCGGGTAGGGAGAATCCCGCCCCAGATCTGAATTATCTTCATTCTTCATGGAGCCGCTTTGTCCAATTTCTTTGCAGGCATCTTTGGTCAGACCAGCCGAACCTTTAAATAATTACCACTGTACCTCAAGTGGAAGACACACATGAAAATGACCAGCAGCAGAAGAATGAGCCTGAGCCCAAGGGTCGTGTTACCAGTAAATACCACAGCACAGACATTGCAGCATTCAGCTATGCTCAAAGTTGCAAGATGATGCTGGAGCAAGCAATTAGTTACCATCAACTCACCAGAGCACACCTCTGTGAGGCACAGGAGACACATGGAAGAACACAGTGAGTGGGATCCTACGGCCTCCCATCTGCATGTTTCTTGGCAGTGGGAAGAGACGCGGCATTGGCTGATGGCAGGATTCTCTGTTCCCGCTGTTGTCAATGGGAATCTGCATTGAAGCCACCCCACACCAGCGGAAGTGCGCTATGGCGGGACCAGAGATTCTCGCTGCCAACAAGAGGCAGGGCAAATCCAGCCATGTCATAATAAATGCCAAATGCGAAAGGCAACTTGAACCAATGACGGGGATCATCCAAACAATAGTGAGAAAGTCCCTCACAGCAGACAACACCTGTAAAACTGGTTCACACCATGAATGAATGGAATGAATACTCGGGGCAAGCTGGTCGTCCCAGGGAAGAAGAGGTGGAGAGTTGACAAAGAGAGGTTTAACTCCAAACAGCGGGAAAAGTATATCAGAATGAAAACAAAGTGCCAGAAATACGGACTACAACTCAAAACGCCAAAGCAATGAAGTTTGGCCAAATCACCAGACTACCACTATTGCAAATGTGATCGGAAGAAGATTTGGAAGCTTGTCACGTCTCCCGGCTGTCTGAATTTCTAGATCTGAATTTTACATTCGACGGTCAGGTGTGTGCGTGACTCGAACACACTTAAACTTTGATGCCGGCATGCCTCCCGATACACATGCAATATTGTGGTCAGCGGCTGTGCACAGGAGTTGGAGCCACACCCGCTGACAATTAAAGAGTCAATTAAGGCCATTAAAAAGCCTATTGACCGAGATTTAACTTTACCTGTCCAATTTTGCACTCATTGCAAGGGCAAAGCGGGCAGGTGGCCAATCTTTTTTTCATGTCACCCAGGGGCAGGAGTTTAGGAGATAGTTTACTGCTGGTTGCTTTGTGAAACTTGACAGCTTTATGTCTGTGTTTAGCTTCAGTCTTTGCACGGCTAACCTTCATTTCAGGACTCAACGGTGTATCCAAAGCTCTTGGAGCATTTATACCATGTGGAGCCTTCTGGTCACCGGACCACTTTCTATTTTTCTGTTAATGGGGATTGTCTCTGCCATTAGGTGGAGCTCCTCTGGGAAGAAGGCTGGGGCAGAGGAAGAGAAGGGAAGGGGAGGTCAAGGGTCCACAGGCAATATCCAAGGGTGCGCCCTATGGAAGGAGAGGCATAGGCTCAAAGGGTGCATGGCCAGTAGGGGAGTACAAGATGGAAGGGGCCGCAGACGATACCCATACATGCTGCCAGAGTGCGCAAGCAGCTATCCAATCACCTCAACATATCAGAGATGCAGAACCAAAGGAGTTTCCAGGGAGGCTGTGACCTTCATATGTTAAGGCCGGACATTGGCTTTGAATATGTGGGTGGCGACCCCATGCCAGTGGCTCTAAATGTCACAATCGTCCTCAACTTCTATGTCTCTGGCATTTTCGAGGGCTCAGTGGGAGAGCTATTTGCTATGTCCCAATCTGCTGCCCACAGCTATGTCAAGCTGGCCACTGACACTCTGTTCAGGTGAATAATAACATTTATTCAGTAGTAGATGGACAAGGCCAACCAGGTTGAGTCAGCCAGAGGCTTTGCTGTTATTGCAGGGTTCCTTCAACATCCAGGGTGCCAGCGACTGCACTTACGTAGCCATCAAAGTAGCAGCGGGTGAGCCATTGCAAAATCCACTCGGTATCTGCACAATTACGTTTATTGCTCCTCACATCCAGCATGAGACACTGGTGTACCCTGCAGCAATAAAACAAGTGAAGCATACTGAGATCATCAACACAAAAGCAAAATTGATATGCTCTTGGCACCTATGGACAATGAACATACCATTACAAGGTGTTAACAGTCACACCAGTAAACAACTTACCAAATAGTGGCAGAAAGTTTGATAGCCCATATAAAGTCCCTCTTGTGCTCATAATGATTTGCACTTACATTTGCTGTGTCCCCCACCTCCCAGGTTGGTAGCAACATTGGAGATATATGTGCCACACTACATCATGGCCACTCACCTGGGCTGCCACCTCTTTCCAAACCTTCTTGGTCAGGTATAATGCCCTCCTCCTGCCATCGCTAGACACCAAAACGTACTTTCTGGTGCTGGCCTCCTCCATCAGCACACCGAGGCTTTCATCCAAAAGACTGGATGGGGCAGAGTGCCACTGGGTCACGATCAGCTCCCGTCCGCACTCTTGGCCATTCAAGGGGCGCGTTTCATGCCAGGCAGGTCTTAATTGGCCAGCCAGCATGAAATTGCATTGCTAGTGTGATGTTTCCCGGGAGCGTATTTCACATCCGCTTCTGGGCCTGTAAACCCGGCATTTCCAACAGGTCTAAAATCCAGTCTCTAAGTCTGTAAGTTAGAGACCTGAAGCAGTAGCATTATTGCAATGTACATATGCCAGCTAAGGACTTGGTGGAGGTGTAGAATAAAGGTATCTGGCATAGCGAGAGTTTAAGTGGGATTGGGAAACAATACCATTCACAGTATGATGTAGAAAGACACAGAGTGTGACGTAGAAAAACACATGGCCTGAAACAAAAATCAGTTCTGGACTGGACAGAGACCTGTGTAGAGGCAAGCATGGAGTTATCTAATCACTTGGGATGTACCCTGTTTTTGGTATATATTTATGTGTTATCAATAGACACTTACGTCTGGATTCTCCGCCCCACCGCGCCAGATTTCTGGTTCAGTGCGTCGGCGGGTGTCAAAATGGGGTGTCAATTTCTAAACGTTTTAAGTGCAGTTTGTCATAACTTGAAAGTGGTAAAGTCAAAGACTGCCTGTTCGTAATGGGACACTGCTATAATAACTTCAGGAATTGGCTCCATCTTACAAAACATAACGATTTATTCCAACTACAAACAACAGTGTGCTTAAAATGGTCTTTCCATACTCAGCTCTTGGGCCCAACTGCTGGGGCATGTCCCAACACCACCCAGTGAATTCCCAACTCCTGTCCCTGATTGGACTAGCAGGTCACATGACTCCTCCCTCAGTGAATGTCCCTTGAAGGGGTGAGCTGCCCCAACTACTTCACATCTGATGTTTCGTCAAATCTTGACAAAAGTACAATGTGCTTAACAATGTACCTTACTCATGTCCTAATCTTAAAACCAGCTGCAACGCTGAATTCATCCAGGAGGAATTAGAGTCTCTAAAAAAGAAAGTTCATTTTTAACTATTTACCTGTAAGGAAAGGTTTGGAACTACAATCATTTTGTCATTCATTTGATTTAATATCTAAGAAGCTAATAACAATTATACCAGAATTTGCCGAAAATAAAGATAAAGCCAATAACCATTGTTGACTATAGCAAATGCAAAATAAAGGACAGTCATCTGGATCAGAAGTCAGGATATTATGGAATCAAAGATAAAAGAAAGAAGAGGTTGAAATTGATATTATTCAACCTTGGTGATTTTCAACTTCACTGTATGATACATGCCACTCTACAACAGAACACGTTATGAAGGGGAACCATTAACATTTCAGAGAGGCATTACAATAGGATCTCCTTCAAAAGCCAACTTTTTAAATTTTCCTCCTGGATTCACTGTGAGAGGAAGTCCTGCGTACGCTATTTATTTTGTTCAATTACACTATGCCAACCAGTCAAAGCAGGAGCAATGCATTTGAAGAAATACTCCCCCCCAAAAAATCAAGCAGCTTGTGAAAGCTACTTTTGGGAAAGGATTTTGTACACCTAAAATCAGTGACAAGTCCTCCATGCTCTGTGTAGCTAAATGATAAACCCATTTACAACTGAGAGAAAATTCACCAAGCTTTATGAAGAAGGTTTACAAGGAATGTCACACAGTAGGAGATAAAAGGACTGACTAAACTTGTAAAACTAGCACAGGTGCGAGAAGAGCAAAGTCAAATACACGTCTAGCTACAGAAAACTCAGAACAGCACTTTGATGGGGTGGTCTACAGAAGAAGGCTGATATTGAAATGATTGACGCATTGGCAGGCCTCATAACATTGGCAGCCCGTAGTCAATGCAGAGGACTGTGGACGTGTCCAGCATAAACCTGGCACAAGGCTTTGCCTAGAGCTTGGAATCCACCCCCTCCAGAATGGAAGTGGTGGACAACTTCAAGAGAACACTTGCAGACCTAGCCATGACTGATGTCTCAGCTTCCATTGCAGCATAAACAGAATCCATCTGTCTGAGTGCTCCAATTGAAGCTCGGACAGAAATCATGCAACCTCAGCTTGCTGCCACTCAAGCTCACACTGCTGCCATCATTGCAGTGAGCACCAGTGTTCCAAGGGGCTTGCAGAGTATTACAAGGAGTCCAGCAGTATTTCATCCAACACATTGCTAGGATCACTGATGTCATGCCAGGGTGTGTGAAACATGACCAGCTATCCTTTTTGTTGGGATGATAGCATTTGTACTCCCATTAATGCCTCACTAAGGCCTGTGCCTCTGTTGTTGCCTCTCAGCAGACAGTGCAGACCGCTGCCATCCATGCTGAGCTGATGCAGTCCAAAGTCAGGGCTTCAAGGGGCAAAGCTGCTCAAGGTCATCTTGCAAGGGTATCTGCAGGATCCCTCACTAAAGGTGAACAGCCTTCCACCAGCTTTGCTGCAGTCACTGGCAAAGGAGATCTAAAACAGGGAGGGGTTCATGGAAGGCAGGAAAAAAGGGAAGGCACAAGATTGTTTCATTGACATTTATATGCAGGCATGGTTTTGTTGGAAACTTTGTTTGGGATATGTGTTTTGTGATGCTTTTTATTTTTGAATTACGACCAAGTGGACACTAAGATGGTTAAGAACAGAGGAGAATAATGTATAAGTTGATGATACATGGAGAATTGGGGTTATGCTTATGGCATCACAGTCAGATGAATCAAATGCTGACAGGTCGCGAAGAATGTGGCTGTGTCGCCTGTCTACTCTTCCCCTGCTCCTCCTCCACCTTGGCTGTTCACTGTCAGCTAATGGTAAGCCCTCTGTCCTCATGATTGTGAGGGTCCTGCAGCAGCAGCGGATGACCACATATATTGACGCACATTCTACAGAGTACAGCAAAGACCCTTCAAAATGATTTTGGCAGTGAAAGCATTGGTTCAGAACCCCCAAATGTCTGAATACTGTGCAGAAGAGGCCCTCTGTTCCATCGAGTCTGCACCAACACATGGAAAACACCTGACCTGCCCACCTAATTCCATGTGCCAGCACGTGACCGTGGCCTTGAATATTATGACGTGCCAAGAAATCGTCCAGGTACTTTTTAAAGGATGTGAGGCAACCCACCTCAACCACCCTCCCAGGCAGTGAATTCCAGACCATCACCACCCTCTGGGTAAAAAGGTTTTTCCTAAAATTCCCCTAATCCTCCTGCCCCTCACCTTGAAATTGTGTCCCCTTGTAACTGACCCTTTAACTAAAGGGAACAGCTGTTCCCTACCCACCCTGTCCATGCCCCTCATAATCTTGTACACCTCGATCAGGTCACCTCTCAATCCTCTCTGCTCCAGCGAAAACAACCCAAGCCTATCCAACTTTCTTAATACCTTAAATGTTCCATTCCAGGCAACATCCCGGTGAATTGCCTCTGTAACTCCTTCAGTGCAATCACGTACTTCCTATAATGTGGTGACCAGAATGGCACACAGTACTCCAGCAGTGGCCTCCCCAAAATTCTATACAACTCCAACATGACCTCCCTGTGTGGTATTATCACAACTATCAGCATTACAAGGGTTAATGTAGTACCATGAATAGCCACTAGGTTGAGCTGCATATACTACTTTATGAAGCAGTAATGCTAGACCTTAGGAGAGGAGTGTAAGCAGGAGACAGCTAGTGAAGGTCATAAGAGCAGTTAGTGTGAGAAGGTTAGATTACAGTTCATACTGTATTGATTATACTGTTTATGTTATTGATTAATTCTGTATTCTAAAAGGACTAAGTGTCGAAACCCAGTTTAGTGGTGTAAATAAAACCATAGCTTTGTTTAAGTAAAAGCTATATTGTGGCCTTTGTGGAACACTACGCCAACCATCCTAAATAAGCAACACAAAGAACACCACACCCTGCTTTTGTAATCTATGCATTGATTAATAAACACAAGTGTTCCATATGCCTTTTTCACTACCCTATTAACCTTCCCTGTTGCCTCCAGAGATCTATGGAGAAACAAGCCAAGGTCCCTTTGTTCCTCGGAACTTCCTGATGTCATGCCATTCATTGAATACTTCCTTGTCAAATTATTCCTTCCAAAGTGTATCACCTCACACTTTTCAGGGTTAAATTCCATCTGCCCTTATGTACCCATTTGACCATCCCGTTCATATCTTTCTGTAACCCAAGACACTCAACCTCACTGTTAACCACCCAGCCAATCTTTGTGTCATCTGTAAATCTACTGATCCTACCCCAGACATAGTCATCTATATTGTTTAATAACAAATAATAGAGGACCCAGCACAGGTCCCTGTGGTACTCCACTGGGCACTAGCTTCTAGTCACTTAAACAATCATCTGTCATCACTCTCTGTCTCCTACAGTTAAGCCAATTTTGAATCCACCTTATCAAATTATCTTGTATCCCATGTGCATTTTTCTTCTTTATAAGTCTCCCATGTGGGACCTTGTCAAAGGCGTTGCTGAAATCCATATAAACAACATCAATATCCTCGAATATTTTCCATACCACTGGCGTGAGAATTACTGGCCTGTAGTTCCCTGGTTTATCTCGACAACCTTTCTTAAATAGGGGACCACACTAGCTGTTCTCCAGTCCTCTGGCTCCTCCTCCGTGGATAGAGAGGAATTAAAAATTTGGGTCAGAGCCCCTGCAATCTCCTTCCACGCCTCCCACAGGAGCCGGGGACACAATTCATTTGGACATGGAGATTTGTATACTTTTAAACCAGCAACAGCTACAATACCTTGTCACTCCCTATGTCAATTTGTTCAAGAACTTCACAGTCTCTCCCCCTGAGTTCTATACCTGCCTCCTCATTCTCTTGGGTGAAGACAGATATGAAGTATTTGTTCAACACCATTCCAATGTCCTCTGGCACCACCCACAGATTGCCCCCTTTATCCTTAATGGGCCCTACTTTTCCCATTGATATACTTATAGAATATCTTGGAATTTTCTTTGCTTTTGCCAGCCAGAGCTTTCTCATATCCCCTCTTTGCACTCCTCATTGATTTCTTAAGCTCCATCCTGCACTGTCTGTACTCCACTATTGCCCCTGCTGATTAGCTCACCTTGTGTTTTACAGCAGCAGGTTTCGTCATGGCCTTCCACGTCTGTGGATGCATGTCCTTTCAAATTTGCAGAAGGAGTAGGTTGGCACTTGCCCTGTGTCAGTCCTGTCCAATAATGCAACCCAACTATTTCCTGGGATTGTGGGTTTGACAAATGAGGAGAGATTGAGTCGGTTACGCTTATATTCGCTGCCGTCTAGGAGAATGAGGTGGGATCTCATAGAAAGCTATGAAATTCTAACAGGACTAGACAGGAATTTGTTACCACAGAAAGTAGTTGAGACCAAAACATTTTATGTCTTCAAGAAGGATTTAGCTATAGTTCTTGGGGTTAAAGGGATCAGAGAATGTGGGGGGAAGGTGGTAACAGGCTATTGAGTTGGGTGATCAGCCATGACCATAATTAATGGCGGCGGATCAGGTTTGAAGGGTCTATTTTTTATGTTTCTATGTAAATTCTGACAAGCACTTGGGACCATGTGTTGGCATCTATGTTTTCCCCGTAACTGATATGTGTTCACTGCTCTTTATCTTGTTGCATACATTATCATCAACCTGAATACTTACACAGGAAATGCTAGGCTGATTAAAGCCTAGTCTAACAGCTGGGTAACTACAGAACTGACCTCCAACCCATCACACCGACCCCCTGACTCTCCCATCCAGCATCCATCAACTCCCCCAGACCTCTTGACTAATCTCCCCTGACTCTCAAATTCTACCCAATCTGACCTGACTAACCCCCACCACCCACCTACACCTCACCCTGCCGACTGCCCCTCTTACTCCACTGACTCCCTCGACCCGACCTAATAACATCTCATCACCTGCCTCCCTCTCTTTCAGAACAATTTGCAAAAACAGCTCCAGTGACATTCACCCCATGTACTATTGGAGAAGGAAGGGCAAAAAAAATCATGAGAATGTCCACAAAATCATCCAATTTGAACTGGGATGCAGCTGATCGACTATCCAATTTCAAAATATGTCAACAGTATGAAAAGCTATGGTTTCACGGCAATGGGTAGAGAGCAGGAATATGGCATTCAGATAGATGATCAGACATGATCATATTAAATGGCGGAGCAGGCTCAAAAGGCTGAATGCCTACTCCTGCTCCTAGTTTCTATGTTTCCTGATTGAGATGTATCTGAACCAGACAAAAAAAAAGACATAAAACATCACTTAGCAATTGGGAATGAAGTTCTAGAGAAGCTGAACATGTCAGGATTAATGGCATATTAGATAAAGGAGCCCAACAGAAATGGACTGCGTGGAAGGTTGTGAATCAATTGAAAGTTCCATTTTCATCAACTAAAATTCATATTATTTCGGCAACAACCTACAAAATCCAGAGACCATATGCAGAAAAAATGTTACCATGGAATCCATAGAATCCCGACAGTGCAGGCGGAGGCCAATTGGCACATTGAGTTTGCACCGACACGCTGAAAGAGCAAACGCAGAGTAGCAGACAAAATTATTGAGTTGCTGATTGCATCCACTCCCATGGGAGTATTCCAGAAAGATTTGCTGGAAAAGTGTACAGTCGTGAAAACCTAAAAAAGTATAGATGCAAGTATGAAGCGATCCTTGAAGGGTATCAAGGTTGCACAGTGGTTAGCATTGCTGCCTCACAGCGCCAGGGTCCTGGGTTCAATTCCAGCCTTGGGTGACCGTCTGGGTGGAGTCTGCACTTTCTCCCTGTGTCTGCGTGAGTTTCCTCCGGATGCTCTGGTTTCCTCCCACAGTCCAAAGATGTTCACGTTAGGTGGGTTGGTCATGCTAAAGTGCCCCTTATTGTTCAAAGATATGGGGTTATGGGGTTATGACGATCGGACAAGGAAGTGAGCCGAGATAGGGTGCTCTTTAAGAGAGTTGGTGCAGACTTGATGGGCCAAATGGCCTCCTTTTATATTATAGGAATTCTATAGTTATATTCTTCTGAAGCTTACAGGCCTGAAGTACAACCCCAACTGTTGACTGGCTCAGGACAATACTCAAACCTAGCAATCATTGTGGAAGGTATGGGGCTGGATTCTCCGCAGCCCTGCCCCGAAATCGCGTTTGGCTCAGGGGACGGAGAATGGCCGTTTGTGAGGAAATCAGGACCGGCGCCGCTGAAGCGATTCTCCGTTCCCTGGATTCCCTGGATTCCTCATTGACAGAGGCCCACCCCGTGATTCTCCGTGCAAAACTGACTCCGTCCGCGGCCGCCCTGGTGGGGGATTGGTCACGGTGGGGGGCTCGTGGATGGCCAGGGGAGCGGTCGCGGGGAGGCGGGGGGGGAGGGGTGGGGGTGGTGTGGCTACATTTGGATGTTGCTCCGTGGTCCGAGTCCGGAATACTCCGCACCTTTGGGGGCTAGGCCCGCGCCGGACAGGTTGGTGCCATGCCAACTGGTGCCAAAACCGGCGCCAACGGCCTTTGACCCCCGCCGGCCAGCGTCGGGGCTGGATGAAAGGCCTTCACTGGTTTGCGCATGCGCCGGTTCGTCAGCTGCCGCTGACGTCACCACCGGCGCATGCGTGGTAGGGTGGTTCTCTTCCGCCTCCGCCATGGTGAAGGCCGTGGGGACAGCAGAAGAAAAAGAGTGCCCCATGGCACTGGCCCGCCCGCGGATCGGTGAGCCCCGATCGCGGGCCAGGCCACCGTGGGGGCACCCCTCGGGGTCCGATCACCCCGTGCACCCCCCAGGACCCCGGGGGCCCGCTCACACCGCCAATCCCACCGCCACCAGAGATAGTTGAAACCACGGCAGCGGGAGAGGCCTCTCAGCGGCGAGACTTCGGCCCATCGCGGGCCGGAGAATCGCCGCGGCGTGCACGCCAATCGGCGTGGCGCGATTCCCGCTCCCGCCAATTCCCGGGTGGCGGAGAATTCCGACCATGGTGGCGGCGGGATTTCTGCCGGTCCTGGGTGATTCTCCGACCCTTCGGGGGGTCAGAGAATTTCGCCCCTGGTCTCCAGATACCCAGAAACCAAAAGTTCTGGGCCTTTAGCCAATATTGCGTGGTCCGGTTGCAACAAATTCCATGACATGGTTCCCTTTCCTATTTCGGCAGATCCGATGAAGGGTCATTAACTCTGTTTCTCTGTACAATTATTCCGCCAGGCCTGCTCAGTGTTTATTGGAGGTTCCCAATATCTGTAGCATTGTGCTTTGCAAAACTGGTCAGCAACATTTTCACCAAACACATGGGGCAGGATTCTCCATTGGCTGACGCTGAATTGGGATAGACAATTGGGAGGAGGATCAGTCTTGAAGCGGCAATCGTGGCCAACACCAGCGGCGGAAGTCTCCCCGAACCGATGGGGAGGGTCACTCTGGCGCCGAGGAGTGGCGTGAACTACTCCGGCGTCGGGCCGCCCCAAAGGTGCGAAATCCTCCTCACCTTCAGGGGCTAGGCTGGCGCCGGAGAGTTTGGCGCCACGCCAACCTGCGCTGATAGACCTCCGCCGGCCGGCGTGAGTTGGCGCATGTGCAGGAGTGCCAGCATGAGCTAGCGTCACCCCAGCGCATACGCAGCGGGGTTCTTCTCTGCACCGGCCATGGCGGAGGTTGACAGCGGCTGGTGTAGAGAGAAAGAGTGCCCCCACGGCACAGGCCTGCTGTGATAAGTGGGCCCCGATCACGGGCCAGACCACCATGGGGGCACCCCCGGAGCCAGATCCCCCTGCGCACCACCCAAGGACTCTGCAGGCCGCCCGTGGAGCCAGGTCCCGCCGGTAAGGATCTGTTGTGATTTACGTCGGCGGGACCCGGCGAAAACGGGCAGCCACTTGGCCTATCGCGTGCTGGAGAATCGCCGGGGGGGGGCGCTGCCAGCAGCCGCTGACCGTCACGCTGTGATGCCCGGCCCCGCCAAGTCCCCGGCACTGGAGAATTCATTAGCCAGCGTGGGCGGGATTCACACCGCCCCCCACGGCGATTCTCCGACCCGGCGGGGCGTCGGAGAATCCCGCCCCGGGTTCGTGCCAAATCACGATTCCCCAGTGCCTCGAAGGCAGCGTCAATGCGTTCCACTCCGCACGTACAATAAACGCCGTTTTCATATAGTTAGCGAGCCAGACGCGGTATTCTCCGGGTTTCTGCGATCTTCCACTCCACCAGAGGGAATTCCAGGCAGCAAGGTGCACTTGTGGTTTTAAAGTTGGGAAACAGGTGACATGGCTGATGAGGGAGAGGGAGGCTGTAGGACATGCAGAGGCGTGACACTGGGCTGCCGGTCCTGTCACTGGTCGGGCCGGGAGGGTTACGGGTTGTGGGTGGGGAGGAACGGGCCGTGGTGCCAAGGCAGCCCCCCCCACGGGACCGGGGTTTCCAGGCATGGGCCGTCACTGCCGCGGCCCACAAGGCAGCCAACTTGCTGCGCACCCCAGCGACCATCCACCGTGGCTGCTGGTTCTGCCACCTCAAAAAGCCACCACCCATCAGTAGGGAATCATACTGCCACCCAAGGGCAATGCCCACAGTAGCCCCTACAAGGGGGGTATTCTGAATGTGGGCACAGAACGTATCACTGTCAAGGGCAGCACCAGCTGATGACACCCCTGGCAGCAGGGGTGACTATCCACTAACACAACTAACTCCCAACTCCTCGAGGTACAGAGTCACGTGGTAGATTACACTGCCACCTGCTGGTTGGAGATCACTTACATCATTATATACATGATTGCTTATGCATATCATTACATCCCTTTTCCTTTGGGAATGTAACTATTTACATTCATGACTTTGTTCTACAGCACAACATGATACACATCATTCTTTAGAACATTTAACTATTTTGAAATTCAGTCACTCAGGTTTCTGACTGTGTCTTGTTGACCTTCTGAGTAGTGGTTGAACTCAGACCGTGTTTCATTTTCATTTGTTGTTCTTGATGTTTCTTGTTCTTCTTGAATTTCTGTATTTTGACTTTATTTGGGCTCTGTATTTTCAACTGCCTGAGGAGGGCTCACAATGTCTTGTGGTTTTGTAATCTTCTGTCTCTTTTTTTGAAGAATAATTTTCCTCTTTTAGCTTTGGTTAGCTGGTTCGTTCAACAGATTTTACCAAGGCGTCTTAGACTCTATGCAGTTTTTTCCCCCATTATTTTAATATTGAGGTTGATGCCTAGCCAATAAACTGTGGGCGCGATTCTCCGATTTTTACGGACACGCTGGTCCGACGCCCTCCCGCTATTCTCCCCCCCCCCCACGCCCGCCTCCCGACACGAATCGCTGCCCGCCGTTTTTTTACGGCGAGCAGCGATTCACCCCTGGCCGATGGGCCGAATTCCAAGGCCTTTACGGCCGTTTTTATGAACGTAAAACACACCTGCTCTGACCGTTCGTAAAAACGGCCGTAAAGTCCCGATCTGGGGAATCATGGCACCGATTGGCACGGCAGTACCACGGCCGTGCCAAGGGTGCCATGGGCCCGCGATCGGTGCCCACCGATCGCGGTCAGCGGGTACTTACCCCGTGCACTCTTTCTCCCTCCGCCGCCCCGCTGTATCCATTCGCGGGGCGGCTGAGGGGCATACCGGCCCGCGCATGCGCGGGTTTCATGCATATGCGTGATGACGTCATCCGCGCATACGCGGGTTGGAGTCGTCCAATCCGCGCATGCGCGGCTGATGTCATCTGACGCGTCAGCCGTCGCAACTCTGGCTAGCGGGCTTAACAAAATTCGTTAAGCCCGCGATGCCGGAGTTCACGGCCACGTGGTACTAGCCCCGACCGGGGACCAGAATCGGTTCCCGGTCGGGGGGGGGGGGGGGGGGGGGGGGGGGGGGGGGCGGAGGCTGGCGTCAAACCCGCCCGTTTTTGACGCCAGCTTCCCGAGTCTTCGTGACTCGGGAGAATCGCGCCCTGTATCTTTGGCTCTTCCCTTGCACTTTTCAATTCCCAAGTGCCCTGCATGAAGTTTTTGAAGAATCATCGACTTTAATGATTGTGGAAATACAATCCTTTATTGTCAATGCAAAAACTCATTGGCATCAATTAATTCTGCCCTTCCATTATAATAGCTGGACCAGGGACCTTTAGGCCATCCCCTGTTGAGATATTTCATCACCTTTTGTAAGTCTGTGTCTTTGATCTTTTCTTCATTAATCGGTTGTGATTTGTCATCAGATATAGAAAGGGACTCAGTGACAAGATTTATATGGACTTGAACATTCTCATCCGTCAGGTGTATCTCTTCCATGCATGTGGCTCGGGATAATACATCGGCTACGACGAGATGCTTGCCTGGTATGTCGATTAGATCAAAAACATATCTTTGTAGCTTCATCATCATGCCCTGGATCCGAGGGTACATCTTGTTCAGATTTTTTCCAACTATTGCTACCAGTCGTCTGAGGTCAGTTTCCACAATAAAAGTTGGTAGACCATGTGCATAGTCATGGAACTTAGTAAGACCATTAATTAAACCTAAGCGTTCTTTTTCAATCTGAGCACACTGTTGCTCAGTTTCAGACATTGACCTGGAAGCATTGGCAATTGGAAGCCAATTTTCATCATTGTATTGTTGCAATTACACCGCTCTCAACCCATCTTTCGATGCATGTGCCGATATTTTTGTCTATCTGGTAGGGTCAAAAAATGACAGCACTGGCATTGTAGTCAATGCTCACCATTCCTGTTCATGTTTAGTACCATTGGAATATCGTGGTCGGAATTCTCCATTGACCAATGCCAAAATCGGGGAGTGCAATCGGGCAAAGAATAGCCCCCAGCGCCGAAACCGCAGCAGGCGTCGGTTTAACTCCAAATCGCGATGCCCCGGCCCCTCGAAAACAGAGTCAATGTGGGGTGCAGCTCTCCTTACTGCCATCTTGTTAGCTGGGATGGTGTGTGTGTATGTGGGAGGAGTGCAGTGTGTATATGCGGCTGCAGCTTGTCAGCTCCTGAATGTCAATCCCAAACCCGGCGAATCTAATTCTAATCGATTATTCTAATTGATTGTGCTCCATGTGGTGCCGGTGCTAGCCCCTTAAATGTCAATGTAAAGGTACAGGTGTGGTGCTAATTTTGCAGTAATCAAAGTCCATTAATCTTGCACTGGTGTCAACATTTAGGGCGGGATTATCCGGCGACTGGAAATTCCTGCTTGAGGAAAATGGACTTTTAGATGGTCTGTCTCCCGCCCATGGCAAACTTGTGGCAGGTGGACGGGGTGCAAGAATCCAGCTCTTAGTCTCAGGAAGGGAGAATCTGGCTCATGTTGCTTAAAAAGAAATTCTCAACTAACATTAGCCGTTAAATGGTGGTGAATATGATCACATAGACAAAGTATGTCTCTTAAAAAAATATGAAATTAGTAAAGTAATGTAGTCTATTTATTTTATCCTTCTAACTGCCTCTATATAAGGCAGATTGATTAGGCTTGGACAATTCCATTATACACTGCTTGACAGTTGTCACAACCTTGTGTTTGGCGGTATTGTTCTCTTCAACATAAAGGGGCTTTTTGAAAAACTGACCTTTTTCTGCAAGTGAGATAAACATTCAGAAATACTGTTCATCGCATGCCAACAATGGGGATGCGTGGGGATCGGGGGGTGGGGTGGAGATGGAGAGGAGAAAAAAAACAAAAACACTCATTGTCTAATATTTCCAATTTAATAGCCAATTAATAAAATAATTATCTTCCCAGTTTACAACTTTAGGAGATCTTGATCTGTTCTGCTCCCCATATACATAACTCAGACAGGAGGACAAAAGTTAATTTTACATGAAGTGCTTTGAGATGTAGTAAGAGATGTGATGAGCTGTAGAAGGTATTTGGCTTAGATGTTTCCATATTAAATTCCTTGGGGCATCCAATTAATTTGTTTACATCCATTTATGTGCCAGATATTTTTCAACCGTCTATATTGAATAAAAAGGCAAAGCGAAGATGAATGTAGAAGCGTTGTCTGTAAATGATACCTTGCCAGTGACAGCATTTTGCAGTTTTCTGAGAATTCCTCTTATTGTCACAAGAATTAGCAGAGATTTCAGGGATAGCTTGTTAAGTCTCCGTTAAATACCAATTTAGCTTATTGATTGCACATCCAAGATCCTTTGCCTTTGTGCTTTTCCAGCCCATGTTTGCATTTTGCCAATAAAATGTGAAATAGACTGGTAATGTTCTGCAAGGGATCAGAAGGGTATTAGAGCTATGGAGGGCACTGTGCTATTGTCTCCATGGTAGCACGGCTGCTGTACTTGCTAACTTGTTATTGAATTATTTAAAGAAGGAGAACCGCTTAGAACTGCAGTAGGCAAAGGGAAGGGTACATAGAGTCTGTTAGTAGCCCTGATGCAGTGACCCCGATCTCACCAGGAGCAAGGCCTCAGGCGGTTTGATGACAGTAGAAAGACAGTCTCTGATTTATGCCACCATTTTACTTTGTAGATCACTCCTTAACGCAATGTTACAGGAACAGGTTTGAATCAGTCAACATTCAAATGATTCAGAACCACTGTCAAGGGATCATGTTAACTCATGCGTTTTTGAGAAACACAATTGATGGACAGCCGGCATGGTGATCGCCGCTACAATTATTCAGAGATGAAATGAGACATGGAATGTAACTCATGGGGAAGCTAGGCTCGCCGTTACCACTCGATTTAATGACACCTGTCATAGTTTCCACATCCCAATGGAAAGCACTTGAATAAATGATGACCATGGCATCTGAAATTCTGAGATAATTTGTGGATGCTTGGATCATTCAAGAGGAACATGACTATATGAGCCAATGTCAGAATGTCATTAAGTTCCATGTCACACAATACAGCCATAGATAGAGGCTGTAAGAAGATGGGGGGTAGCATGAAGCCGGGAAAGAGCATGAGGGATATGATTTGCTCAAGCCCTTCGGAGCAAATAAGCCAGCATCTGATGATAAAATGGTTACAGACCTTCAAATTGTCATAACCTTCAGGTAGATAATGCAGGCAAAACAGTCAATACTTCCGACTGGAATACAAATTAAATCAAACTCAAAGAATTACCCCAAGTCAAGGTCCGTGTTCAAGAACAATACCCTAGGATAAAGGAGTCTCCAGAAAAATCCATACCTTATATAACAAATCAGCTGAAATTCACACTTCTATTGGCTGCCTTCCTGATGAACAGAAGGTGAACTCAAAGTACACTTCTTCCACTCTCCTCATATATTAACTCAGGCCTCAGAAGAAGATTTTCTACCGCATCAATTATTTTTAACTCCTTTTAATATAGTTCAATGAATTGTCGTTCTTTAGTTCATGTCTGCCAGGACTTGGTTGAGAGTCACCTAGGATCTTTACAGCCCACCCATTCGAAGAAAACTGAAGTAATATTGTAATTTACCAACCCATCTTTCTACCCTTGTTAACAATCTTGTTATCACTAAGGTCAAGCCATACTTGAAATGTAAAGTAAATACGCAAACAGCTTGTCTTGCCGGTGTTGAATCACACCCAATCACTGACACTTGGAAAATTGAGGCCTGTGTCAGTTAAGATTTTCCCAATATTGCCTGGCCATTATTTATCTTTCAATAAACTAACTTCGACGCACAACTGTCTTTTTCAGAAATATACCATCGAATCATACAATTGAAATGTGAGGATGGAATTAGTGTATAATTGAGCACCTCAAATGTCTTTTTTAGCTTTTGCCACTCTGTAATATATTGCAGTCTCATTATATCTGGTGAAAAGCCCTTCTGCCAAGCATCATTTGACATAGAAACCATTTACAAGACATAATGAGACTTGATTAGAGCAGGAACTGTTTATGCAAGCATTGATTTTTTTGAAGTCAGTTGGGTAGGAACATCAACCGAGAATTTACCTCTGTTTATCTGATCAATTGTCCATCTACATTTTAAAATGCAGAACTATTGTTCTAAGTTTCCCATTGCTTTTGAACAACAGTGCAAAATATTTAAAGTCATATTGAAATCTATTTGATTGCTTCCCATCCCCTCTTCCCTCTTAATTACCTGATCGTAGTGTTACGATTAACTAAATTCATGTCGTCTAGAATCTACGTAACATCTAGCTTCCAGCAGTCTAGAATTTACAGATATGGAGGTGATTTTCTGCCCGTGTTGGCCGTGCATGGGATCAACCACGTAGGTGGAAAATTCGGAGAGAATCGAGAAATGCAATTTTCTCCGGGAAGATCGAATTTCCCGATTTCCTACTTCCCTTGCCAGTGACATCACGATATTCACACTCACAAAGGGTGAGAGCCTAATTTTAATATTTTGCATACATTTTAATGTAATTACCCAGCCCCTCCACCTCATGATCCCCCCTCACTGAATATTCAAACCTCGCCAATGTGACATCAGCGAGGTTTATAACAGCAATTTGAAGACGTGAATCAGTCAAAAGGATTCGCCCAGGGGCGCAAAGGTAAGTATAGCCCACAGGTGGAGGGGGGAGAGGGGGGGAACAGGGGGGAAATTAACATTGTCATGCTGTTCCCTGCCACTGCCACCTGGCACTGTCTGCTGCCACAGATTGGCACTGCCAGGTGAGCATAGTACCAACCTCGCAATGCCAACCTGTGCCAAGCGCCAGTGCCAGGTGTCATGATATGCAAACATTCAACCAATGAACACTCAGAATAGGACACAACCAATGGGCAGTCAGGACACTCAGAGGTGGCATCACCACAAGGGGGCATGACATAAACACTATAAAAGGGATGAGGCACTCACACCCTGCCTCTTTCCACAGAAAGACATCTTAGAGAGTTGGACAGGGTTGATCAGCAGCATCACACCCCAGCACATGGCTTAGAGCAAGCTGGTACATTTAGACTGAGGTACTACAGTTAGATTAGCAGAGAGTCGGTCAAACTCATTTGAGAACTGTGTTAATAGTTCAATAAACACGTTGAACTCATTTCAGAGTCTGGAGCATCCTTGAGTTAAGACTGCATCAAGTGGCGGCCTGTGTTAACTGAAGCAGCACAACACAACATGATACCAGGTGTGACTGTTCAATCTATTTAGTTCAACTCAGCAAAATCTGTGACAACGAGCTGCTGAATACAGGCACAATGGACAATATTCAGGCTCCTCATCAGCTCAGGACCACCTGCAATCTTAGTGCCAACTGGCGATCATTCATTCAAGCAGAAATTTCAACCATGCATGGAAGCATCCGACCTCAATGGCGCGACCTGTGCTCGGAAGATAGCTCTTCTACTCCCCACTGCAGGTGACCATGCGATAGAGATCTTCAACCCCTTTCACTTTTCTGAAGGACAGGACAAAACGAAGTACCAAACCATCCTGGACAAATTCGACAGCCAATGCGATGTGGATACCAACAAAATCTTCGAGCACTACATCTTCAACAGAGGATGCAAGGTAAAGACAAATCCTTCAACTCCTATCTAACTAACCTTAGACTGCAAGCGCAATTCTGCAATTTCCGTTATATCACTGACTCCATGATCAGAGACCAAATCGCTTTTGGAGTCCAGTCTGATCCTCTGCGAGAGCAATTGTTGAAAATCAAGCACATGACCCTACCAGTCGCGATTGAAACGTGTGCTGTGCATGAGCACTCTAAAAATCGCTATTCACAGTACAAAACGGCAGAAAGTGAAAGACAAGCCTCCTATGAGGTGGAGAGTGTTCAGGCCATCTCCAGAGATCAGCGCCTCCACATTGACGAAAGCGGCCATTTTACACGCTCTTCCCGGGGCCCGACACATGTGCAATGCCATCGGGAACATGAAGCGGCCAAAAACCGCACTGTGCAGGTACAGACGTCCGAAAATCGCACCGCGCATGCGCAACGATGCCCTGAGCATCATGACGCCAACGTCATGATGTGTGCGAACTGCAGCACTGCCCATTTTTGAAAAAACTGCCCTGCAGGAGGCAAACGCTGTTTAAACTGTGGGAAACCAAACCACGATGCAGCCCTGTGCAGATCTGCACCATCATCAGGAGCCAGCACTCCCAATTCCGACAGTGGCGCATCAGAAGTGAGCAACACCAAATGCATGACTCTGATCCAGGCAGTGCGACGGATTGAGTTGATGAATACCTGGACAACGCTTACTGAGTGGGCATTATTACGAAGTGCGAATACGCCACACCAGACACATTGCAAGTCCAATCAATCCTGGCCATGGATTCCGAGGACGAATGGCATGCAGTGATGAAGGTCAACCACTGCTCCATCCAGTTCAAACTGGACACAGGTACCTCTACCAACCTGATTTCGCAGGTGGACTTCAAGAGAATCAAGAAGCCACCCACACTCCTTCCAGCTGCCTGCAAACTCCTGGACTACAATAAAACACAATCAAGGCACTGGGGTCCTGCCATCTGCTTACGCTTCGAGATTGTCAAACCAGACAGGGTATCCCTGCTAGGTGCGCACGCCTGCAAGCAACTGAACCTCATTCAAAGGGTCTATGCCACAACGCCGTCCCATTCGGATCTTCAGGCCATCAACGACACCCTAACCCAGTACTCAGATGTATTTAGCGGGATGAGCACGCTGCCATAAGAGTACAAGATTCTACTGCGGCCTGATGCCAAGCCAGTGGTCCACGCACTACGACGAGTCCCTGCTCCACTGATAGAGCACCTGAATGCAGACTCACGAGTCTACAACAAAAAGGCATCATCACCAAGGTCACTGAACCAACCGACTGGGTCAGCCCGATGGTGTGCGTAAAGAAGCCTTCAGGGGTGAAAAATCCAGCAGAAGGCTCTGCACCTTCAACACGCCTTTTGGCAGATTCTGTTACAACCGAATACCATTTGGCATCATCTCGGTATCAGAGATTTTCCATCGCATCATGGAACAGATGATGGAGGGAATAGAAGGGGTTTGTGTCAACGTTGACGATATCATAATCTGGTCCACAACTCCAGAGGAACATGTGTCGTGACTCAAGAAAGTATTCCACCGCATACATGGACATGGCCTCAAGCTGAACAGGTCCAAGTGCTGTTTTGGGACATCCATGCTGAAGTTTCTGGATGATCAGATTTCGCAACACGGTGTGCGCCCGGACACAAAGGAAATTAAAGCCATCGAGGCAATGGAAGTCCCCGAGGACAAGAAGACAGTACTGCGCTTCCTGGGAATGGTCAAGTTCAACCCGAATTTGGCTGCACATACCACGGCCCCAAGCAACCTGGTGAAAAAAATCAACCGCTTTTGAGTGGAAGGCAGAGCACCGAACAGAATGGCAGGAGCTGAAAGCCAAGCTCCCCACTGCACCCGTCCTTGCATTCTTTGGCTCAGACCAAGAGGCCAAGATATCCACAGATACGAGTCAGGATGGCATTGTGGCGGTGTTGCTTCAAAGAGACTACACGTCATCCTGGATACCAATAGCATATGCGTCACGGGCAATGACACCCACTGAGACCAGATATGCGCAGATTGAGAAGGAGAGTTTAGGTCTTCTCACAGGCATCCTCAAATTTCATGGTTATGTCTACGGCTTGCCAACATTTACAGTTGAGGTGGATCATAGGCCTCTGGTCCACATCATCCGAAAGGACCTGAACGACATGACACCACGTTTGCAGAGAATTCTGCTCAAACTCCGGAGGTATGATTACAATTTGGTGTACACACCTGGCAAGGAGCTCATCATCGCCGATGCATTGTCCGGCTCCGTCACCTCACCTAGTGAACCACTGGAGATCATCCAGCACATTGAATTGCAGGTGCAACTGTGTGTAAGCACTCTCCCGGCAACAGATGAGAGGATCGTTCTCATCCAAGAAGAGACGGCCAAAGTCCCCCTGTTGCAGTGAGTCATCCAAAACCTCAGCAATGGCTGGCAGAAAGGGCAATGCCCTCAATTCTACAACGTCAAGGACGACCTGACGCTGATCAATGGCATCCTGCTCAAGCTGGACAGGATAGTCATCCCACTATGTCTCCAGAGCATGGTGCTGCGGCAGATTCATGAGGGACACCTGGGCGTAGAAAAGTGCAGATGCAGGGCCCGGCAAGCTGTCTACTGACCCGGCATCAACCAGGACATCTCAGACATGGTCTTGAACTGCGAAACCTGTCAGAGGTTCCAACCAGCTTAGAGCAAGGAGACGCTCCAACCACACGACCGAGAGACCACTCCGTGGTCCAAGGTTGGCATTGACCTATTCCACGCAAATGGATGTGACAGTATTTTAATCATCGATTACTTTTCAAACTATCCTGAGGTGCTGAAGCTGCCAGACCTCACCTCACGGACCATCATCAAAGCATGTAAAGAAACATTCTCACGGCATGGCATCCCGAACACCGCCATGAGCGACAATGGCCCGTGCTTCCACAATCGAGAATGGTCCACGTTTACCAAGAGCGATAACTTCAGGCATGTCACCTCCAGTCTGCACTATCCGCAGTCCAATGGCAAAGTCAAAAAAGGGCTGCATATCGTTAAGCAGCCCATCCGCAAGGCCTTGGATCCTCTTCCGACATACACCTTGCACTACTTGCGTACCGGGACCGGGCGACTCCCTTGTCCACTGGCGTGTTGCCAGCTCAACTGCTGATGAACAGGGACCTGCAGACGATGCTTCCAGCCATTCTCCTGCCCAACCTTGATCACCTCCCGGTGCTGGAGAAGATGCAGCAGCTTCACGACAGCCAGAAGCAGGGCTATGACGCACATGCCACTGATCTGGACGTGCTATCCCCGGCAGACACGGTCAGGATCAAGATTCCGGATGGTGGGTGGTCTGCTCCAGCTGGTGTTGTTCGACAGGCCACGCCCAGATCCTATGTCATACATATGCCTGTATTTCCAATGGCTCCATTGGGCGAAGGAATCGAAGGGCACTTCGATTAGTTGCTGCACCACAACCACTTCCCCCTCCATTTCCACATGTCGAATTGCCACATCCAGACACCTCGACCCATGAGGCCACCAGTTGTGCCTCCCACTCGCCTGTCAAGAAACCGTCATCCCCTCCACCAACTCTCCAGCGGTTGAGGAGGATCAGACGCAAGCCTGAGAGACTGGATTTATGAGCATTTGATTTGTTTGTTCTGTTCTGTATTCCTCAGTCAGTCACATTCACATGTATATATATCTAAAAAAACAAATAACAAAAAGGAAGGACGGTAGAAAGAGGGAAAATCGACCGTGGATATCTAAGGAAATAAGGGAGAGTATCAAATTGAAGGAAAAAGCATACAAAGTGGCAAAGATTGATGGGAGACTAGAGGACTAGGAAATCATTAGGGGCAACAGAAAGCTACTAAAAAAGCTACAAAGAAGAGTAAGATAGAGTATGAGAGTAAACTTCCTCAGAATATAAAAACAGAGAGTAAAAGTTTTTTACAAATATATAAAACAAAAAAGATTGGCTAAGGTAAATATTGGTCCTTTAGATGATGAGAAGGGAGTTTTAATAATGGGAGATGAGGAAATGGCTGAGGAACTGAACAGGTTTTTTGGGTCGGTCTTCACAGTGGAAGACACAAATAACATGCCAGTGACTGATAGAAATGAGGCTATGGCAGGTGAGGACCTTAAGACAATTGTTATCACTAAGGAGGTAGTGATGGGCAAGCTAATGGGGCTAAAGGTAGACAAGTCTCCAGGCCCTGATGGAATACATCCTAGAGTGCTAAAAGAGATGGCTAGGGAAATTGCAGATGCACTAGTGATGATTTACCAAAATTCACTAGACACTGGGGTGGTCCCGGTGGATTGGAAATTAGCAAATGTGACACCACTGTTTAAAAAAGAAGGTAGGCAGAGAGCCGGAAATTATAGGCCAGTGAGCTTAACTTCGGTAGTAGGGAAGATGCTGGAATCTATCATCAAGGAAAAAATAGTGAGGCACCTGGATAGAAATTGTCCCATTGGGCAGATGCAGCATGGGTTCATAAAGGGCAGGTCATGCCTAACTAATTTAGTGGAATTTTTTGAGGACTTTACCAGTGCAGTAGATAACGGGGAGCCAATGGATGTGGTATATCTGGATTTCCAGAAAGCCTTTGACAAGGTGCCACACAAAAGGTTACTGCATAAGATAAAGATGCATGGCATTAAGAGTAAAGTAGTAGCATGGATAGAGGATTGGTTAATTAATAGAAAGCAAAGAGTGGGGATTAATGGGTGTTTCTCTGGTTAGCAATCAGTAGCTAGTGGTACCCCTCAGGGATCAGTGTTGGGCCCACAATTGTTCACAATTTACATAGATGATTTGGAGTTGGGGACCAAGGGCAATGTGTCCAAGTTTGCAGATGACACTAAGATGAGTGGTAAAGCGAAAAGTGCAGAGGATACTGGAAGTCTGCAGAGGGATTTGGATAGGTTAAGTGAATGGACTAGGGTCTGGCAGATGGAATACAATGTTGACAAATGTGAGGTTATCCATTTTGGTAGGAATAACAGCAAACGGGATTATTATTTAAACAATAAAATATTAAAGCGTGCTGCTGTGCAGAGAGACCTGGGTGTGCTAGTGCATGAGTCACAGAAAGTTGGTTTACAGGTGCAACAGGCGATTAAGAAGGCAAATGGAATTTTGTCCTTCATTGCTAGAGGGATGGAGTTTAAGACTAGGGCGGTTATGCTGCAATTGTATAAGGTGTTAGTGAGGCCACATCTGGAGTATTGTGTTCAGTTTTGATCTCCTTACTTGAGTAAGGACGTACTAGCACTGGAGGGTGTGCAGAGGAGATTCACTAGGTTAATCCCAGAGCTGAATGGGTTGGATTACGAGGAGAGGTTGATTAGACTGGGACTGTACTGGTTGGAATTTAGAGGGATGAGGGGGGATCTTATAGAAACATATATAATTATGAATGGAATAGATAGGATAGATGCGGGCAGGTTGTTTCCACTGGTGGGTGAAAGCAGAACTAGGGGGCATTGCCTCAAAATAAGGGGAAGTAGATTTAGGACTGAGTTTAGGAGGAACTTCTTCACCCAAAGGGTTGTTAATCTATGGAATTCCTTGCCCAGTGAAGCAGTTGAGGGTCCTTCATTAAATATTTTTAAGGTAAGGATAGATAGTTTTTTGAAGAATAAAGGGATTAAAGGTTCTGGTGTTCGGGCTGGAAACTGGAGCTGAGTCCACAAAAGATCAGCCATCATCTCATTGAATGGGGGAGCAGGCTCGAGGGGCCAGATGGCCTACTCCTGCTCCTAGTTCTTATGTTCTTATGTTTAAAGTCATGATATGCAAACATGCAACCAATGAACATTCAGAATAAGGTATAACCAATGTGCAGTCCGGACACTCAGAGGTGGCATCACCACAAGGGGGCATGACATAAACACTATAAAAGGGATGAGGCACTCACACCCTGCCTCTTTCCACAGACAGACATCGAGAGAGTTTACACATTCTGCAAAACTGGCCTGTGCTGCTGGGGAGAAAATATGCATCCTCTCCAACTCATACAACTTTCACACATCTTAGAAACAATCATACCCTCTTTCATTCAGCATCTGGACATATTACGGGCATGCACATTTGCAGCGAGCAAATCAGTTGGGCAAGGAAGCAAAGAGCTCAGTTGAAAACGACAGGGAAACAGAAGGCACGACCTAACCAAAAATAATCAGAGTCCGTTCTGGGCAGGATTAGCGGTGTCGATCCCGATGCTTGTAGTGCCGGGATCGACCTTGGTATCTAACAACACCATTTCAGGCACCGACGGAAAACACCCCCTCTCCTCCCCATGGCCACACTTAGCGCCGTTCGGCCTCCCGGACTCTCGACTGCTCCCCTCTGCATGGCTCTGGACCCCTCAATTCACCTATAAGGGGGTCCTTGAGTCGCCCGGCGCCCCACCTCTCCCAGACAGGGCCAGATCCCAGCATGGGCAAACTGCCTGCCTGGCACCCCGGCAGTGCTCCTGTCGGCCTGCCTGTGCCACCTGGACATGCTGGCAATACCATGCTGGTGCACGGGTGGCACTGCCAGTGTGCCAGGGTGGCACTGTCAGGGCGTCAGTGCCAAGGTGTCAAGCTGGTACCAGCAATGTCAGGATGCCATCCTGCCTGGAGGCTGACCACCCAGCGGCCTCCGATCATCTGGAACATTATTTGTGGTCCACTTGTGGGGACCAGTGCTAAATGGCACTCGGCTGGGGTCGCCTCAGCAATGCCGATAGATGCCAGGTGGCCGCTCCATCTAGCGCAAGCGTAGTTAAAAATGCTTTTCAGCTATTTTAGCTGTGCAAGTCTGGATCACGCCCACTGTAGGCAGGATCCAGATCGCAACACCTTGCGAGATCTTGTTAGATGTAGTTAGAACTCATGAGGCATAAGGACTGTTAGAAATCTTGGGGGAGCCTTTCCGAGGATCTATAGACTGCATCCAGCCCCAAATCTGACAGATGCAACCAGTAGATCGCACCCAGAGAGTGGGAATGGCCGAGCAGGGAAGTGAAGAGCAGGGATCATTAGGCAGGAAAATAAAGGACAGGAATGGTCAGACAGGGAAGTGAAGAGTGGGGATTGTCGGGCTGGGAAGAGAATAGTGGGAGAGGCTCAGGCTGCAGGAAAGGCTGCTCTAAAATGGCACCGATTGGGTTATGCCTCCTCTGTTGGCCTTGATGCTGAACAATGCTGCAAAGAAAGGAAAGGATAAATCCAGTAGCTAAGTGCATATATGGATCTTCTATCCGCAACGCTAAAGCAAAATGACACTGAAAGCAACAACTTAAAGATTGAGAGTATCAAATCACTCTCAATCTCTTCTCTTTCGAAGCACTGGTTACTTTGCCTATGAAGAGTTGACATGTTTTAAGTGCCCTGAGGCTACTTTCTGGCCCAAACCTTGAATTAAATCATCTCCTTCCTCCCCATTCTCTATTCCTATGGCTCTCCATTGTGACTGTCAGACAGGAAAAAGCACATTATGGGAGCTCAGATCTAGAGACAGGATAGTCTCCTTCTTCAGCCGCCATTGGGATTTTGTAGGCTGCAAGCCCCAAAATCCGTCCCAAGGTCTGGGAAGTCCTGTTCTAGGTGGTGGAGGTTAAGGGTTGGAAGGAGCTGTTGAAGGAACCTTGGCAAGCTGCAGCTGTGCCACAGTGGTGGAAGGAGTGGATGTTTAAAGTGGTGCATGGGATGCCAATCAAGCTGCTTTTTCTTTGACGGTGTCGAGCTCCTTGATTGTCTTTGGAGCTGCATTCATTCATGCTCCTAGACTGTATTCCATCACACTCCTGACTTGCGCCTTATAGATGGTGGATAGGCTTTGGGGAGGCAGGAGGTGAGTTACTCGCCACAGGATTGCTAGCTTCTAAGCTGCTCTTGTAGCCACAATATTTATACAGCTATCCAGTTCATTTTCTGTTCAATGGTAAACTCAAGGATGTTGACATTGAGGGAAATCAGCGACGGTAATGCCATTGAATGCTAAAGCGAGATGGTTAGATTCTCTGTTATTGTGAATGCCCATTGCCTAGCACTTGTGTGGTGTCAATTTTACTTGCCACTTGTCAAGCTAAGCCTGAATTCTCACCATGTCTCCTTGCATATGGACACATGTTGCTTCAGAATCTGAGGAGTTGCAAGGAATGACGAATAATATACAAATATCAGCAAAATTGCCATTTATGAACTTCTGATGGAGATAAAGCCATTGATGAAGCAGCTGAATATGGTTGGGCTTAGGACGCTACCCTGAGGAACTCCTGAAGTGATGACTGGGGACTGAGATAATTAATCTCCAACAGCCACAACCCACTTCCTTTGTGTGGGTCTGACTCCAACCAGCGGAGAGTTTCCCCCACTGATTTTCATGGACTTCAATTTTACGAGGTTCCTTGATGTTACTGGGTTATTTGGTCTTGATGGCAAGGGCAGTTATTCTCACCTCACCTCTTAAGTTGAGCTCCTTTGTCCGTTCATTAGTGAGGGCTGTAGTGAGGTCAGGAGCTGAGGGGTCCTGGCAGAACCCAGACAGAGCGTCAGGGAGCAGTTTGTTTCTGTTTAGGTAAACATTCCGTTACTTTGCTGATGATCGCAAATAGATAGTTGGGATGGTAACTGGTTTGGATGAATTGATCCTGCTTTTTGTGGGCAGGACATGACCATGTTATTTCCCAGATTTATGAAGGTTTTTGATTTGATTTGTTTTGATTTATTATTGTCACATGTATTAGTATACAGTGAAAAGTAGGGTTTCTTGCATGCTGTACAAACAATGCATACCATAAATAGGGAAGGAAGGAGAGACTGCAGAATATAATGTTACAATTCTGGCAAGGTGTAGAGAAAAGATCAACTTAATACGAGGGAGGTCCATTCAAAAGTCTGATGGCAGTAAGGAAGAAGCTGTTCTTGAGTCGGTTGGTACGTGACCTCAAACTTTGGTATCTTTTTCCTGACGAGAGAAGGAGGAAGAGAGTATGTCCGGGGTGCGTGGGGTCCTTAATCATACTGGCTTGCTTTCTGAGGCAGCGGGAATTATAGATAGAGTTAATGGATGGGAGGCTGGTTTGCGTAATGAACTGGGCTACATTCATGACCTTTTGTAGTTTCCTGCGGTCTTGGGCAGAGCAGGCTCCATACCAAGCTGTGATACAACCAGAAAGAATGCTTTCTGTGGTGCATCTGTAGACGTTGGTGAGTGTCGTAGCTGCCATGCCAAATTTCCTTAGTCTTCTGAGAAGTAGAGTCATTGGTGGGCTTTCTTAACTATAGTGTTGGCATGGGGGGACCAGGACAGGCTGTTGGTGATCTGTACACCTAAAAACTTAAAGCTTTGAACCCTTTCTACGTCGTTCCCATTAATGTAGACAGGGGCATGTTCTCCACTATGCCTCCTGAAGTCGATGACAATCTCCTTTGTTTTGTTGACATTGAGGGAGAGATTATTGCCGTCGCACCAGTTCACCAGATTCTCTATCTCATTCCTACACTCTGTCTCGTCATTGTTTGAAATCCGACCCACTACGCTGGTGTCATCAGCAAATTTGAAAATCGAGTTGGAGGGGAATTTGGCCACACAGTCATAGGTGTTTAAGGAGTATAGTAGGGGGCTGAGGACACAACCTTGTGGGGCACCAGTGTTGAGGATGATCGTGGAGGAGGTGTTGTTGCCTATCTTTACTGATTGTGGCCTGCTGTTAGAAAGTTCAGGATCCAGTCGCAGAGGGAGGAGCCGAGGCCAAGGCCACGGAGTTTGGAGATGAGTTTTGTAGGAATGATGGTGTTGAAGGCTGAGCTGTAGTCGATAAATAGGAGTCTGACATAGATGTCTTTGATATCTAGGTGTTCCAGGGTAGAGTGCAAGGCCATGGAGATGGCGTCTGCTGTGGACCTGTTGCAACGGTAGGCGAACTGTAGTGGATCAAGGCAATCCGGGAGGCTGGAATTGATTCGTGCCATGACTAACGTTTCGAAGCACTTCATGATTATGGATGTCAGAGCCACTGGACGGTAGTCATTAAGGCATGCTGCTTGACTTTCTCTTGGTACAGGGATGATGGTTGTCTTCTTGAAACAGATAGGGACCTCAGATTGTTGTAAAGAGAGGTTGATGATGTCTGCGAATACCCCCGCCAGCTGATCCGTGCAAACCTGAGTGCTCATCCGGGTACCCCATCCGGGCCAGTGGCTTTCCGTGGGTTGACCTTCAAGAAGGCTGCTCTGACGCCTGCAGTGGTGATCTCAGATACAAGTTCATCTGCGGCTTCTGGGGTGCAGGGCTCGATCTCGCTGACCTCTTGCTCAAAGCGGGCATAGAATGCGTTGAGCTTATCAGGGAGGGGTGCTTTCGAGCCGACGATTTTACATGCCTTCATCTTGTAACCCGTTATGTCTTGCAGACCTTGCCATAGATGACGGGGATCCGTGTGGCTAACCTGGGACTCGAGTTTGGTCCGATACTGGCTTTTGGCATCTTTGATGGATTTCTTTAGATAATATCAGACTTTCTTGTAGAGGTCAGGGTCACCTGACTTGAATGCCTCAGACCTAGACTTCAGCAAGCAATGGCCCTGTTCTTCCAGGGTTTCCGGTTGGGAAACACGCGGATTTGCTCATTTGGCACACAGTCTTCTACACACTTACTAATTAAGTCGGTTCCTGTAGTGGCATACTCTTTCAGGCTGGTTGCAGATTTTTTAAGTCCACTGACTCTAAGCAGTTCCGATCTAAGCAGATCATCCGATTCCTCAGACCAATAATGGACGACTTTCTAGACGGATTCTCCCGCTTCAGTTTCTGCCAATAAGATGGGAGCAGGAGCACAGCCTTGTGGTCAGATTTGCCAATGTTTGCCACTGGTAGTTGCCAGTGTTGACGCTGTACAGGAACAGGTCGGCCAGGTCCACGGCTAGTTCTGGAGCACAGGTCTTCAGTACTATTTCTGGAACCTTGTCAGGATCCACATCCTTTAAAGTAACCAACGCCTTCAGCAGCCTTTGCCATACCCCATTCAGCATCAAGAAAAAAAGACAGATAAGGATTACCTTCAGTGCTTTGTCCCCCACTTGAGTAAATGAAAATTAAATGCAATCTGACATAAGGTGGCATTTTGTTGGTTAGATTTATAAACAAATCGATTAAAACTCAATTAGAAATTCTAATTTGTTTTACTTTGCTTGCCAAAAAATGTCTGCGTTCAAGATGAAGGGGGATATTCTCGTTTGAATTTCAATTTGCAGTCTGGTGGTACGTGTACAGTGAATCCTTGGTTCGTGTTGCTTCATTCAATGCCGTTTCGCTTTTACGTTGCCTTTTTGATGAGGAGAATGTATCCTTTGCACTTCACGACACTCATCACTGCGTCAGTTGTGCATGGGTTGTTGGAAACACAGAATGCTAGGCCACCAGGAAGGAATAAGGATGAGATTTTTGCTTCTTTGATTAGATCTGAGGCAGCGGAAGGTATGGTCACGGGGCAACACATGGCAAAACAAGGAATCAGCAAAATATTTTCCTGCGACAAAGAAAAGCTCCTGCAGATCATATGGAGGTCAGGCTAATTAATCTAGTATTCTGGACAATGAATTGCCGATAGATAAGGATACTCACTTAAGCCACTTACTGCTGCAGGATTTGGGAGTCACATTTTGATGTGACCGAGGCAAAAGTGTCGCTGTTTGTTGAGCAGAAAAATGCAGTACTAATTAATTGCTTTGGGAAATTATAGCATTCCGCCCAGACTAATCACATTCTACAGAGCCTGCAACATTTTGTCACCTTTCCCATTCATCTGAGAGGGCAGTCATGGCCTTGGTTTAATATCTCATCTGAAAAAATAATACCCCAAACGATACAGCACTATACTCCACTGGAGAATCAGCCTATCTTGTACTCCCAAGTACTGGGCTGTGACTTGAACCCACCACCTTCTGACTGAGAGGTGAGAGCGCTACCACCTGAGCCAGTACTGAGACATGATGCACCATCGATTAATCAATATAAAACCTTGGCTGGGTCAGAGTCAGCAAATCATGTGTACTTTTACGGAAAGATGATAAACCAGAAAGAGAATATGGCATACCTGTATATTCACCAGGCTAATCCCTGGAATAGAACATAGAACATAGAACAGTACAGCACAGAACAGGCCCTTCGGCCCTCGATGTTGTGCCGAGCAATGATCACCCTACTCAAACCCACGTATCCACCCTATACCCGTAACCCAACAACACCCCCCTTAACCTTACTTTTTAGGACACTACGGGCAATTTAGCATGGCCAATCCACCTAACCCGCACATCTTTGGACTGTGGGAGGAAACCGGAGCACCCGGAGGAAACCCACGCACACACGGGGAGGACGTGCAGACTCCGCACAGACAGTGACCCAGCCGGGAATCGAACCTGGGACCCTGGAGCTGTGAAGCATTTATGCTAACCACCATGCTACCGTGCTGCCCAATTATAGCATTCCGCCCAGACTAATCACATTCTACAGGAATGGAAAACTTTATCAAGAAGGAAAGACCTTGGATTCTGAAACTAGTTCTGCTGAAACAACAAAGGTTAAGAGATTTATTTTAAATTATGATGGCCTTTATTGGAGGAAATGCTGAAAGACTATTGATTCTAGCTGGGGAGCCAGTTAAGAGCAGTTCATCAATGTAAACTTGTCGCTAAAAGCATGAGGATCGACGTTAGGAAAAACTTACTCCATGGGCTATTGGGAAATTAGGATGTTATGCTGCAAGGCTGGGATGAAGAAGAGACCTTTGCATCTTTGAATATATATTTGAGGTAAGGGAAGGTATAGCCATAGGGAGAATCCATAACAAAGCAAAGAATCAGCAAAATATTGTTCTGCGTCAAAACAAAAAGGCTGATGCAGATCCCATGGCGGCCAGACTAATTAATCACGCATCACAGACAACGCAAAGCCTGTAGAAACAGATATATCCACACAAGTAGGTCCATAAATCAAGATGGGGTTTTTCCCCGTAGTTTTACTGCAAAGCAATTTCAGAGAAAGCTAAGCTTTCCATCTGAATGAACATCTAAGTTGTTTCAGCTTTTAGCTCCTGAATTGCAGCCAATTTCAGTGAGGATACATCATTGTGGTCAGTATAAAAGTTCCAACTGCTCTGAATTTCTCTTGCAGTGGATATAATCACCCTGCCTTTTGGAACAAAGACCAAAGAGATGACCTGCATTGTCAGTCTGTGTCTACCAGCTGTCAAATGGTCTGTTCAGGTGGTCATCACAGCTTATTTCTGTTCCTATGGGCCCCAGCAAAGCAGATTGAGCAGCTACTTTTACAAGGTTCCTGGATTTCCTTCGGGTCTAGATGTCACTGATAGGGCCCATATAACAATGAGCATTCTATGTGACCACCCTTTGAGCTTTACGTGCAAAGACGTTTTGAACTAGTTTCCAGCTGATGTGCAATGCGATCCACTTTTATATTCTTTATGTGCGTATTGGCTGGGAAGCTATCATGATGCTTTTTATCTTTTTCCAGTCTATTAAAGTGGCATTAATCTTCTAGGGACACGTGTCTGAATGGTTAAGTGGTGGGTAGCGATATGCCTTGCAGGAAAAGCAGAGAATAATAATTGCCATGAAAAACATGACCAACAAGAAATGCGATTGAAAAGATCTTAGAGATTGTTAGGATATCGGACAACACCACAACATTTGTTTGGATACCGGACAACACCACAACATTTGTTTGGATACCGGACAACACCACAACATTTGTATGGATACCGGACAACACCACAACATTTGTTTGGATACCGGACAACACCACATTTGTTAGGATCCCGGACCAGATCCCAATATTCGTTAGGACCCCGGGCCAGGCCCCAATATTCGTTAGGATCCCGGACCAGACCCCAACATTTGGTATGATATCGGACCAGACCCCAACATTTGGTATGATATCGGACCAGACCCCAACATTTGGTATGATATCGGACCACACCACAATATTTGTTCGGATCCCGGACCAGATCCCAACATTTGTTAGGATATCGGACCAGACCCCAACATTCGTTAGGATCCCGGACCAGACTCCAACATTTGTTAGGATATCGGACCAGACCCCAACATTTGTTAGGATCCTGCACCAGATCCCAACATTTGTTCGGATATCGGACCAGACTGCAACATTTGTTAGTATGCCGGACCACACCCCGACATTTGTTCGGATACCAGTCCTCTATTAATGGTAAGGGATGCTGGTTGGCATACAACAGTAGGTTAATCACCAGTTCAATTTTTCGATTGACCATTCACTTCTACTTGCAGTCAGATACAACCCTTCACAAGGATCAAGGCAATCCGGGAGGATGGAATTGATTCGTGCCATGACTAACGTTTCGAAGCACTTCATGATGATGGATGTCAGAGCCACTGGACGGTAGTCATTAAGGCACGCTGCTTGACTTTCTCTTGGTACAGGGATGATGGTTGTCTTCTTGAAACAGATAGGGACCTCAGATTGTTGTAAAGAGAGGTTGATGATGTCTGCGAATACCCCCGCCAGCTGATCCGTGCAAACCTGAGTGCTCATCCGGGTACCCCATCCGGGCCAGTGGCTTTCCGTGGGTTGACCTTCGAGAAAGCTGCTCTGACGCCTGCAGTGGTGATCTCAGATACAAGTTCATCTGCGGCTTCTGGGGTGCAGGGCTCGATCTCGCTGACCTCTTGCTCAAAGCGGGCATAGAATGCGTTGAGCTTATCAGGGAGGGGTGCTTTCGAGCCGACGATTTTACATGCCTTCATCTTGTAACCCGTTATGTCTTGCAGACCTTGCCATAGATGACGGGGATCCGTGTGGCTAACCTGGGACTCGAGTTTGGTCCGATACTGGCTTTTGGCATCTTTGATGGATTTCTTTAGATAATATCAGACTTTCTTGTAGAGGTCAGGGTCACCTGACTTGAATGCCTCAGACCTAGACTTCAGCAAGCAATGGATATCCCTGTTCTTCCAGGGTTTCCGGTTGGGAAACACGCGGATTTGCTCATTTGGCACACAGTCTTCTACACACTTACTAATTAAGTCGGTTCCTGTAGTGGCATACTCGTTCAGGCTGGTTGCAGATTTTTTTTACGGCCGGCAGCGATTCACAGCTGTTTGATGGGCCGAAGTCCCAGCCCTTTACGCTGTTTTTACGAACGGCAAACAGACCTGGTCTGGCCGTTCGTAAAAACGGCGGGAACAACTCGCTTTTTATAACCATGGCACCGATTGGCACGGCAGTACCACGGCCGTGCCAAGGGTGCCATGAGCCCGCGATCGGTGGGCACCAATCGCGGGCAGCGGGCCCGATGCCCGCGCACTATTTGTCCTTCCGCCGCCCCGCAGTATCCATTCGCGGGGCGGCTGAGGGGCATCCCGGCCCGCGCATGCGCGGGTTTCGCTCAAATACGCAATGACGTCATCCGCGCATGCGCGGGTTGGAGTCTTCCAATCCGCGCATGCGCGGCTGATGTCATATGACGCGTCAGCCGGCGCTAACTCCGGCAAGCGGGCTTAATGAAATTCATTAAGCCCGTGATGCCGGAGCTTGCGGCGTCGGGCTGCTAGCCCCGACCGGGGACCAGAATCGGTTCCCGGTCGGGAAGGGGCGCGCTGGCGTCAAACCCGCCCGGGTTTGATGCCAGCCTTACGATTTCTCCCGTTTTGGGAGAATCGCGCCCTCTGTGTATCACCTTGCATCGATAATGCACCAATTTTTAATTCTTTCATCTCCGTCGACATCATGGGCGGGATTCTTTATGATGTGACACGCCCCTGTCGGCAGTGGGATCCTCCGTCCCAGCAGCCGGCCAATGCGGTTTCCCATTGTGGTCAGTCCCACGGCGTTGGTAAATCCGCGGGCATGAGTGTTAAGCCAGCGAAGCGGAGGATCACACCGAAGGGAATTTGCCCCATATCTTCCTGGGAATTTTCACTGTCTTTGGGCATTCTGTAGATTCTTTTTGTGGATTTGGGTGTGATCTTGTTCTTACCCACTGTCAATGTTTGAGGCTTTTGTCTGGCCCAATATGCCTTTGTTATGTGACCTTTCTTGCCACAATTCTGACATTTCCTATCTCGATACCAACATTCATGGCATAATAGCTTGTTGAGATATCGGCCGGGATTCTCTGACCCTCCCGCCGGGTCGGACAATCGCTGGGGGGGGGGAGGCGGCGGCATGAATTCCGCCCCCGTCGGCTGCCGAATCCTTCGGTGCCGAGGATTTGGCGGGGGTGGGAATTGCGCTGCACCGGTTGGCGGCTGCTGGCAGCGCCCACCCAGCAATTCTCCAGCCTGCAATGGGCTGAATGGACGACCATTTTTTGCCAGTCCCGCAAACGTAAATTAGAGTAGGTACTTACCAGCGGGACCTGCCTCTGCGGGCGGCCTCCAAGGTTCTCGGAGGGGCGCGGGGGGATCTGGCCCCGGGTGGTGCCCCCACATTGGCCTGGCCCACGATCGGAGCCCACCAATCTGCGGGCAGGCCTGTGCCGTGGGGGCACTCTATTCCTCCGCATCGGCCACTGTGGTCCTCCGCCATGGCCGATGCGGAGACAAACCCTTCAGTGAACGCGCTGGGATGACGCCAGCATACACTGGCGCTCCCACGCATGCGCCAATTCGTGCCGGCCGGGGGAGGCCCTTCGGCGCCGGTTGGCGTGGCGCCAAGCTCCTTCGCCGCTGGCCGGTGTGGCGCAAACCACTCCGGGGCCGGCCTAGCCCCTGAAGTTGCGGAGGATTCCGCACCTTTAGGGCGGCCCAACGCCGGAGTGGTTCACACTACTCCTTCCTGCCGGAGTTTCCCGCCCCGCCGATTACGGCAAAATCCCGTCCATCATCCTTTCTCAGAATTCATCTTGTTTATATTAGTGCCAGCTCCAATGTATGTAGCTTCTTTTGCTGCCAATTCCATAGACACTACTATTTCAACAGCAAGCTTGCGTGTTATTGAGCTTTCTGTTAGCAATTGTCTCTGGATTGTCTCATTACTCAATCTGCGCACAAGTCTGTCTCACAGTGTGTCCTCAAGAGTCGATCCAAAATCACAATTCTTGGCTAGTTTCTGTAGCACTGCTACAAATTGTGGAATATTTCCTCCCTCTTCTTGACTACATCAATAAAATCTGAATCTCTCTGCTATGATTAACGGTATGGGCAGGAAGTATTCTTCAACGTTGTTTGTTAATTCCTCATAAGTTATTGTACCAGACTTTGCAGGATGCACCAAGCATTGGAATAAGGTGAATGTTTTCTGCCCTATTACACTGTAGAAATTAACTACTTTTATTTAATCCAGTATCCTGCCTGCAACAAGGTAGTGTTGGAATCTCTCTTCACAGCGACTCCATGATTCAGCATTCTCACCAAATGATTCCATAGCACCACCTTCTCCAAACATAGCAGTTGTCAGTTATTAAGTTGTGGTTCTTTCTTTAACTTTTCCTCCCGTCCAATTTATTTCTGTTCCAATTTAATTTAATTTGCATTATTTATTTTGTTGTTTCTTTAAAAATGCTCTCTTCTCAGTTGGCTGTGGCTTTCAGAATTTTTCTTTTGCCAATCTGTTTCAAAAACAGAAGATTTCAGCTGCAATTCTGATAATCTTGGTTACAATCATGTTATTTTTCCATCTTCGGTAGGTCTCTCTATCCGAGATCAAGGATTCGAACGCTGCATCCCTCTATGTGCGAAGGTACGGCGGTAGAAAATTTCACTAGCTTGGTGGAATAACTCGTTTTTCTACAGCCTACCACTTTATTTCCTACCTTTCTCTGCTCGTTTTCCAGGAGAGTTTCATTCCTTAAGCCCACCAACTGTGCACATCAACCAGCACAGCAGCCAATGCTCTGGCCAAACATATTTTCTCTTTTCTCAACTTATCATTAGAAATCCTGCAAAAAGCTAAAGGAAGATCACAAAACTTTGAACACTCAATTTGGAAGCAACGTGATTCCTATCTGAATTTACTTTGTTTCGAAAAGCATTGAGTTGTGTTTTCTGGATCTCAATATCTCCAAACCAGATAAACAAAGCATGAAAATTAAAATTGCTAAAGGCAATACAGACGTCCATGCACACTGAAAACATCTGGTTTTTCCAATGGCCATCTTAACATTCCAAAAACAATAGGTTCGACACTCAAAGGTCAATAGGAGTGAGTCTGAATTTCAGAAAACACCGTCCGGAATTCATGTCTTTTAGACAACAACCAACAGAGGCCATTGATGATTTCATCAACAGATGCAGCAATAAAGGGCATGATTACGACTTCATAGCAGCAGAGTTTATTTACAGAATAATCAAACTCGTAATAGCATCTACCCCAATGGAAACGTTCCAAAATTATCTCTTGGACCAACACAAAGGTTACACCATCGAAGCACTACTGCAAAGCTGACAAGAGTCTGAAACCATATTAATTGGTAGATGGAATTTACAGGTTATGTGTAATTCATCCACCATTGGCAACAGTGGCAATAGCCAAAGCAGACAAACCTAGTAAGCAAGGCGGGCAGCGCAGCCTCATACACCCACCCAGAAATTGCCCAGCTTTTAAAGTTATGAAGGAATGTGGCACCAGAGGTCACTGGCAGCACCAATGCAGAAAGCAAAGGTCAAAACAAATGGTTCAACAGCATGAAAAACCATTCCAGTTGCAGCATTCCAACCAACCTTCCTAAACAGCATCAGGGCAAAATCCACAAGATGTCTGTAGCCACGTACAGGACAAGAAGGTGAGGATGGCCAGACCATCAACACACAAAGTGAGCAGGCATTCAGCGCGGTGAACATCAAAGGATAAATTGGCAAAGTGGTGTCAACAGTAGCCTTTGCCACCATATAGGTTATGTGCCCACAGGTTAAGTGTCAGCATAACCTGCGTACAAAGCTTGATACTAGTGTAGGTGCAGGCATCCATTCACTTTGTGCACTGAAATGCATGAAGCCATAGAGGTGGCAATTGATGATTCTATTAACCAAAGCCAAACTCACATGTCCATGATTTGGAGATCCCATCCCTTATTTCCATTATACTCAAGGACTGTGACAAAAACTTACTCTGGCCACCCCAGATATTTCATGTTGTGGTGGCATGGTGGCACAGTGGTTAGCACTGCTGCCTCACAGCACCAGGAACCCAGGTTCAATTCCAGCCTTCGGTGACAGTCTGTGCAGAGTTTGCACATTCTCCCCGTGTCTGCGTGGGTTTCCTCCGGGTGCTCTGGTTGCCACCCACAGTCCAAAGATGGGAAGGTCACACAGAATGGCCATGCTAAATTGCCCCTTACTGTGCAGGGATGTGTAGGTTAGGCTAAGGAGTTTTTGGGATAGGGCAGGTAAGTGGATTTGAATGGAGTGCTCTTTCTGAGGGTCAGTGCAGACTCAAAGGGCCGAAAGGCCTCCTTCTACATTGTCGGGATTCTGTGATTCTATCACAAGTCCAGTGATTGCAGGCCTTCAGGTAGGCAAGAACATGCCCTTGGTCACCATCCATGGTGCAGTCAAGACAATAATGAGGTCCACAGACTACAAGGGGTTTGTGTGCGGTGTCAGTAAGTTGAGGAGGGTTAGGTTTGACACCTCTTTGCCAAAGCAGGGGCTGGTTTCGCACAGTAGGCTAAACAGCTGGCTTGTAATGCAGAACAATGCCAACAGCGCAGGTTCAATTCCCGTACCAGCCTCCCCGAACAGGCGCCGGAACGTGGCACTGAGAGGGGTGTCATACCAATGGCACTGAAGAACACTTGATTTACAGAGTTATTCGTTGAAAAAGAGATCTCTTGACATTGCCATACAGAAATGATCTGACTCCAGTCTGAACTCCTGCAGGAACTCTGGCTGGATGGCTTCAAAAGATGTTTTAAATGGTTTATTTCAGCTCCCCATTGTCTTCAGACATGTCTGAACCACTTTAAATACAGTTAATCTCTTTTAACTAACTTACAGTGAGAACAAACTGCCTTACCTGGGGCGGGGTTCTGCGGATATCGGCGGGCAACAACGGCGCGAAGGAGTGGCGCGAACCACTCCGGCATCGGACCGCCCCAAAGGTGCGGAATCCTCCGCACCTTCAGGAGCTATGCCGGCGCCGGAGCGCCAGTAATTATAGGCCAGTGAGCTTAACTTCGGTAGTCGGGAAGATGCTGGAATCTATCATCAAGGAAGAAATAGCGAGGCATCTGGATAGAAATTGTCCCATTGAGCAGATGCAGCATTGGTTCATAAAGGGCAGGTCGTGCCTAACTAATTTGGTGGCAATTTTTGAGGACATTACCAGTGCAGTAGATAACGGGGAGCCAAAAAATGTGGTATATCTGGATTTCCAGAAAGCCTTTGACAAGGTGCCACACAAAACGTTGTTGCATCAGATATAGATGCATGGCATTAAGGATAAAGTAGTAGCATGGATAGAGGATTGGATAATTAATAGAAAGCTAAGAGTGGTGATTAATGGGTGTTTCTCTGGTTGGCAATCATTACCTAGTGGTGTCCCTCAGGGATTAGTGTTGGGCCCACAATTTACATAGATGATTTAGAGTTGGGGACCAAGGGCAATGTGTCTAGGTTTGCAGATGACACTAAGATGAGTGGTAAAGCAAAAAGTGCAGAGGATACTGGAGGACTGCAGAGGGATTTGGATAGGATAAGTGAGTGGGCTAGGGTCTGGCATATGGAATACAATGTTGACAAATGTGAGGTTATCCATTTTGGTAGGAATAACAGCAAACTGGATTATTATTGAAATGTGCAGAGAGACCTGGGTGTGCTAGTGCATGAGTCGCAAAAAGTTGGTTTACAGGTGCAACAGGTGATTAAGAAGGCAAATGGAATTTTGTCCTTCATTGCTAGAGGGATGGAGTTTAAGACTAGGGAGGTTATGCTGCAATTGTATAAGGTATTAGTGAGGCCACACCTGGAGTATTGTGTTCAGTTTTGGTCTCCATACTTGAGAAAGGACGTACTGGCACTGGAGGATGTGCAGAGGAGAATCACTAGGTTAATCTGCAGAGCTGAAGTGGTTGGATTACAAGGAGAGGTTGAGTAGACTGGGACTGTATTCGTTGGAATTTAGAAGGATGAGGGGGGATCTTATAGAAACATATAAAATTATGAAGGGAATAGATAGGCTAGATACGGAGAGGTTGTTTCCACTGGTGGGTGAAAGCAGAACTAGGGGACATAGCCCCAAAATAAGGGGAAGTAGATTTAGGACTGAGTTTAGGAGGAATGTCTTCACCCAATGGGTTGTGAATCTATGGATTTCCTCGCCCAGTGAAGCAGTAGAGGCTCCTTCATTAAATGTTCTTAAGATAAAGATAGATAGTTTTTTGAAGAATAAAGGGATTAAGGGTTATGGTGTTCAGGCCGGAAAGTGGAGCTGAGTCCACAAAAGATCAGCCATGATCTCATTGAATGGTGGAGTAGGTTCGAGGGGCCAGATGGCCTACTCCTGCTCCTAGTTCTTATGTTCTTATGTACACAAATTGAAATAGCAGAACAACAGAATTAAAAGAATAAATAAAGGAAAATAGGGATTAACAGGAGGATCCTTACACTACCCAGCAATTACATCATCCCACAAGTCCCATATCTCTCCAAGAAATCCCTTTAATCAAAATATTAACCCAAGATTTTATGACGGTTAATTGCACCTCGGGCTCTTAAAAGCATTGTTGCCTTACAAACCAATTTAAAAGCAGAAAGATTTTAAAAGCAGAATTCTGACCTGATGAAAAGCATCAGAGGCGAAGGCGCAGAAGGAGATCATAAGAAAAAATCTCCACAGCCGAATTAAAAGCAGAACGTAGACATAAAACTCCACATGGCAATAGAAGACTCCATTGAATCCCATAGAAGTCTAGCTTCAATATCCAAAGAGCACAGGGTACAAGTGGGGGAGCTACAACACGATATGGTAGCACAGTGGTTTGCACTGTTGCTTCACAGCGCTAGGGTCCCAGGTTCGATTCCCGGCTTGTGTCACTGTCTGTGCGGACTCTGCACATTCTCCCCGTGTCTGCGTGGGTTTCCTCCGGGTGCTCCGGTTTCCTCCCACAAGTCCTGGAACACGTGCTCTTAGGTAATTTGGACACTCTGGGACGAGTTTTTAAAAGCTGTTATGTCAACAGCAGTCAGAATTGCCACATTTAAAAAGGCATCAGAGAGCCAAGTCCTGAATTGACCCAGGATACATGGCAGTCAAGGTCATTCCACAAAGAAAAAGGGATTGAAGAAATAGTTGGGCGTTAAAACATCAAAGAAAGCTGGTGATTGATTGTTTCACAACTTCAAATACTTAGATACAGTGGGAAAGGCTCAGAAGTGTCATGTCGCGACATCTTGGGCATGTGCGTGAGCAATTCCAGCTCCATTTGACTCGGAGATGTAACTCAGGTGAAATTAGATTTTATTTCTGAGCCCAATAAATGACAGTCACTGGGTTTGTAACTCTAAAACACAAGTAACCCTTTATTATGAAATGAAATTAAATGAAAAATTAAAATCGCTTATTGTCACGAGTAGGCTTCAATGACGTTACTGTGAAAAGCCCCTAGTCGCCACATTCCGGCGCCTGTCCGGGTAGGCTGGTACGGGAATGTGCAGTATTACAATTAAATGAACAGAAAATGTAACTGACTATCCACTATCCCTTTCCCAACATCCTCTTTCTAGCTCATCCCACTCTCTGCACACACACAAACAACATAGAGGGAAAGCGTGGTGGAAAGGGAAACTAAATAAAAATAAAAGGATCAGTATATTTGATGCACTGGGAAGACTTCCAGTCAAGCCTGGAAGGAAGAAGTACCAAAATTAAAGCATGAAATAGACACAAGTACAAAGACCATGATGGGCCGAAGTCCCGCCGCTGTCAGGCCTCTCCCTCCGACGTGGTTTAAACCACCTCTGTGCCGGCAGGATTGGCTGCGCGAGTGGTCCACCGGGGTCCTGGGGGGGGGGGGGGGAGCAGGGCGATCGAACCCCGGGGGTGCCCCCACAGTGGCCTGGCCCACGATCGGGGCCCACCAATCGGCGGGCGGGCCAGTGCCATGGGGGCACTCTTTTCGTTCCGCCGCCGCCACGGCCTCCACCACGTCATAGGCGGAAGAGACCCCCTCCACCGCGCATGCGGTGACATCAGCGCCGACCGGCGAAGGCCTTTCAGCCAGCCCAGACGCCGGGCGGCGTGGCACCAAAGGCCGTTGGTGCCAGTTTTGGCGCCAGTCGGCGGAGCGGGAGCCACTCCGGCGCGGGCCTAGCCCCTAAAGGTGCGGAGGACCAACACCGGAGTGCTTGCCGCCACTACGCTACGCCGGGACGCCCCCGCCCCGCCGGGTAGGGGAGAATTTTGCCCCATATGTTTTCCCACTGGCAGGAGCACTTTGTTGCCAACCAGGAGCATCACCGCCAATGAATCCTGTGTAAATTTGACAACGTTTTAAAAATCATTTGACACAAACTTTAATTTGCACAATAACATGATCCTTGAAAGAGTTAACAAACGTGTCCAACAGCCAGGGTAACCTGTTGAACCCTTTGTTAATGAGTGACACAGAGTGGCTAAAGGCTGTGAAAAATGGTGACCTGAAATTAGAGCTAATCAGGGACAGAATTGTTGTCAGAATGGTGGATGATGCTCTCTTGGATATGATTCAAGCTAAAGAAGATTTGACCCTTGAAAAGGCCAATCAGGCAATCCGAGATCTGTTTCCAACACAGATCCATCTTAATGAATGATAGCAAGCCATGGTACAAAGCAAACTTCATTGACAAGATAGAAAAGCATCAGAGGACGCTGGCTGGGCCCCGATGCTTGTGTTGTGGGGGTGGGGGGGGGGGGGGGGGGGGGGGGGGTTGCTTCCCCAACGCTTGGTTCATGAGGGTTGTTTATTTTTAATGCAGATTGGGGCGTCCTTTAAAGAGGGTGCCCACATCTCTGGGGAGCTAGCTTGCCATATGTAGCAGGTGCCAGCTGCCTGAGTGATGACGCAAACCATGCCCCAGATTCTCTGTGCACTGAATGCCCGGGAATATGGAAAGAAAACTTATCTGTGCATCTGGAGAGCCACATGCAGGTTTTCAATCTGGACAGATATGGGAAAAAGGTCCACCCATTGTATCAAGACTTGGGGGGAGTGTAACATAAGAGTCTGATGTAGAAAGGGTTAACATGGCACTTGGTACAGTACCGCCCAAAGTGTAAGGTAAAGGAACACATGACCTGAGTCGAGAGGACAGGGCAGAGACAGGTGCAGGTGCAAGCATAGAGACAGCTCCTGGCTTAGACATGATACTGTATATACCTACATGGTAACAGATAGTTAATGAAAACTTACAGTCAAGTTATGCAAGACTCAAAACATATTCATGAGATCTACCACAATACACACAACATCTTAACATAGTATTTACCTCCAAACGACCTAACACCCTAACACCATCTCCAGGTATGGATAGTGGACACCACTTCTTCTCACACCAATGAGGATGATACTGCACTTACAGGTATGTTGCACACATAGGTTTCTATTCATCACCTGATAAATGGGTCTGTTTGTATTGAACTTGCAACTTAATGGCCATTAAATACTACATAATGAAATCCATGGACAAATTAATATTGGGCGTGATTTTCTAATCCCACCTGCCCGAGGAAGGATATTTCCCACCTTTGATCAATGGACCTTTGGCTTATCCGTCATATTTACTAACCCGCATACATCAATTCCTACAGCAGGCAGAGCTGGTAAATTTAGGTTATTGTCTCTGTTCATTCAAGTTCTTTAAAATCAGGTAAAACTGATGTAAATTTAAGGAGAAATGCTACCCTTCCATTTGTAATATAAGAACATAAGAACTAGGAGCAGGAATAGGCCATATGGCCCCTCGAGCGTGCTCCGCCATTCAATTAGATCATGGCTGATCTTTTGTGGACTCAGCTCCACTTTCCGGCCTGAATACCATAACCCTTAATCCCTTTATTCTTCAAAAAAACTATCTATCTTTATCTTAAAAGCATTTAATGAAGGAGCCTCAACTGCTTCACTGGGCAAGGAATTCCATAGATTCACAACCCTTTTGGGTGAAGAAGTTCCTCCTAAACACAGTCTGAAATCTACTTCCCCTTATTTTGAGGCTATGCCCCCTAGTTCTGCTTTCACCCACCAGTGGAAACAACCTGCCCGCATCTATCCTATCTATTCCCTTCATAATTTTATATGTTTCTATAAGATCCCCCCTCATCCTTCTAAATTCCAATGAGTACAGTCCCAGTCTACCCCACCTCTCCTTGTAGTCCAACTCCTTCAGCGCCTGGATTAACCTAGTGAATCTCCTCTGCACACCCTCCAACGCCAGTACATCCTTTCTCAGGTAAGGAGACCAAAGCTGAACACAATACTCCAGGTCTGGTCTCACTAACACCTTATACAATTTCAGCATAACCTCCCGAGTCTTAAAATCCAACCCTCTAGCAATGAAGGACAAAATTCCATTTGCTTTCTGAATCACCTGTTGCACCTGTAAACCAACTTTTTGCGACTCATGCACAAGGGCAAGAGTTATAGCTGGGGGAAGGGCAATTATGATGCCATTAGACATGACTTAGGATGTGTTGGTTGGAGAAGTAGGCTGCAAGGGTTGGGCACACTGGATATGTGGAGCTTGTTCAAGGAACAGCTATTGCATGTTCTTGATAAGTACGTACCAGTCAGGCAGGGAGGAAGGAGTCGAGCGAGGGAACCGTGGTTTACCAAAGAAGTGGAATCTCTTGTTAAGAGGAAGAAGGAGGCCTATGTGAAGATGAGGCATGAAGTTTCAGTTGCGGCGCTTGATAGTTACAAGGAAGCGAGGAAGGATCTAAAGAGAGAGCTGAGACGAGCAAGGAGGGGACATGAGAAGTCTTTGGCAGGTAGGATCAAGGAAAACCCAAAAGCTTTCTATAGGTATATCAGGAATAAAAGAATGACTAGGGTAAGAGTAGGGCCAGTCAAGGACAGTGGTGGGAAGTTGTGTGTGGAGGCTGAGGAGATAAGCGAGATACTAAATGAATACTTTTCGTCAGTATTCACTCAAGAAAAAGATAATATTGTGGAGGAGAATGCTGAGACCCAGGCTATTAGAATAGATGGCATTGAGGTGCGTAGGGAAGAAGTGTTGGCAATTCTGGACAAGGTGAAAATAGATAAGTCCCCGGGGCCGGATGGGATTTATCCTAGGATTCTCTGGGAAGCCAGGGAAGAGATTGCTGAGCCTTTGGCTTTGATTTTTAGGTCATCATTGGCTACAGGAATAGTGCCAGAGGACTGGAGGATAGCAAATGTGGTCCCTTTGTTCAAGAAGGGGAGTAGAGATAACCCCGGTAACTATAGGCCGGTGAGCCTAACGTCTGTGGTGGGTAAGGTCTTGGAGAGGATTATAAAAGATACGATTTATAATAATCTAGATAGGAATAATATGATTAGGGATAGTCAGCATGGTTTTGTGAAGGGTAGGTCATGCCTCACAAACCTTATCGAGTTCTTTGAGAAGGTGACTGAACAGGTAGACGAGGGCAGAGCAGTTGCTGTGGTGTATATGGATTTCAGTAAAGCGTTTGATAAGGTTCCCCACGGTCGGCTATTGCAGAAAATACGGAGGCTGGGGATTCAGGGTGATTTAGAGATGTAGATCAGAAATTGGCTAGTTGAAAGAAGACAGAGAGTGGTAGTTGATGGGAAATATTCAGAATGGAGTACAGTTACGAGTGGCGTACCACAAGGATCTGTTCTGGGGCCGTTGCTGTTTGTCATTTTTATAAATGACCTAGAGGAGGGCGCAGAAGGATGGGTGAGTAAATTTGCAGACGACACTAAAGTCGGTGGAGTTGTAGACAGTGCGGAAGGATGTTGCAGGTTACAGAGGGACATAGATAAGCTGCAGAGCTGGGCTGAGAGGTGGCAAATGGAGTTTAATGTGGAGAAGTGTGAGGTGATTCACTTTGGAAAGAATAACAGGAATGCGGAATATTTGGCTAATGGTAAAATTCTTGGTAGTGTGGATGAGCAGAGGGATCTCGGTGTCCATGTACATAGATCCCTGAAAGTTGCCACCCAGGTTGATAGGGTTGTGAAGAAGGCCTATGGTGTGTTGGCCTTTATTGGTAGAGGGATTGAGTTCCGGAGCCATGAGGTCATGTTGCAGTTGTACAAAACTCTAGTACGGCCGCATTTGGAGTATTGCGTACAGTTCTGGTCGCCTCATTATAGGAAGGACGTGGAAGCTTTGGAACGGGTGCAGAGGAGATTTACCAGGATGTTGCCTGGTATGGAGGGAAAATCTTATGAGGAAAGGCTGATGGACTTGAGGTTGTTTTCGTTAGAGAGAAGAAGGTTAAGAGGTGACTTAATAGAGGCATACAAAATGATCAGAGGGTTAGATAGGGTGGACAGCGAGAGCCTTCTCCCGCGGATGGGGGTGGCTAGCACGAGGGGACATAGCCTTAAATTGAGGGGTAATAGATATAGGACAGAGGTCAGAGGTGGGTTTTCTACGCAAAGAGTGGTGAGGCCGTGGAATGCCCTACCTGCAACAGTAGTGAACTCGCCAACATTGAGGGCATTTAAAAGCTTATTGGATAAGCATATGGATGATAAGGGCATAGTGTAGGTTAGATGGCCTTTAGTTTCTTTTTCCATGTCGGTGCAACATCGAGGGCCGAAGGGCCTGTACTGCGCTGTATCGTTCTATGTTCTATGTTCTAAGCACACCCAGGTCTCTCTGCGCAGCAGCATGTTTTAATATTTTATAATTTCTATAATAATCCCTTTTACTGTTATTCCGACCAAAATGGATAACCTCACATTTGTCAACATTGTATTCCATCTGCCAGACCCGAGCCCATTCACTTAACCTATCCAAATCCCTCTGCAGACTTCCAGTATCCTCTGCACTTTTTGCTTTACCACTCATCTTAGTGTCATCTGCAAACTTGGACACTTTGCCTTTGGTCCCCAACTCCAAATCATCTATGTAAATTGTGAACAATTGTGGGCCCAACACGGATCCCTGAGGGACACCACTAGCGACTGATTGCCAACCAGAGAAACACCCATTAATCCTCACTCTTTGCTTTCTATTAATTAACCAATCCTCTATCCACTACTACTTTACCCTTAATGCCTTGCATCTTTATCTTATGCAGCAACCTTTTGTGTGGCACCTTGTCAAAGGCTTTCTGGAAATCCAGATATACCACATCCATCGGCTCCCCGTTATTTACCGCTCTGGTAATGTCCTCAAAAAATTCCACTAAATTTGTTAGGCACGACCTGACCTTTATGAATCCATGCTGCGTCTGCCAATGGGACAATTCCCATCCAGATGCCTCAATAATTCTTCTTTGATGATAGATTCCAGCATCTTCCCGACTACCGAAGATAAGCTCACTGGCCTATAATTACCCACTTTCTGCCTACCTCCTTTTTTAAACAGTGGTGTCATGTTTGCTAATTTCCAATATGCCAGGACCACCCCAGAGTCCAATGAACTTTGGTAAATTATCACTCGTGCATTTGCAATTTCCCTTGCCATCTCTTTTAGCACTCTGGGATGCATTCCATCAGGGCCAGGAGACTTGTCTACCTTTAGCCCCATTAGCTTGCCCATCACTACCTCCTTAGTGATAACAATCATCTCAAGATCCTCACCTGCCATAGCCTCATTTCTATCAGTCACTGGCATGTTATTTGTGTCTTCCACTGTGAAGACCGACCCAAAAAACCTGTTCAATTCCTCAGCCATTTCCTCATCTCCCATTATTAAATCTCGCTTCTCATCCTCGAAAGGACCAATATTGACCTTAGCCACTCTTTTTTGTTTTATATATTTGTAGAAACTTTTACTATCTGTTTTTATATTCTGAGCAAGTTTACTCTCATAATCTATTTTACTCTTCTTTATAGCATTTTTAGTAGCTTGCTGTTGCCCCCTAAAGATTTCCCAGTCCTCTAGTCTCCCACTAATCTTTGCCACTTTGTATGCTTGAAATGTTTGTCAGTGCAGTAACCCCCACGATGCCAACGGGAAACAATAATTGATTTCCTCCTGTGGAGGCCCAGTCAGCTGGGGCTAGTAAGATCGAGCATAAAGGCCAGCCCAAATGGGGAACGGCATGTTGGTTGTCTCTTTATGTTAAGCTAAATAAATTCTGGGCGGGATTCTCCAATAATGGGGCTAAGTGTTGACACGGTCGTAAACACGGTTACAGTTTACGATGGTGTCAATGGGCACCGAGGTCCATCGGTTCGACGGCCTACAAGGGGCCAGCACGGCACCATGGGAAGCACCCGAGGGAGCAGCCGCTGCTCGGCCGCCGATACGCGGGTTGCGTCATTGACGCGACGTCGCTGCTGCTTAAAATATCTACCCCCCACACACAGCTGCCGCAGGGAAGATTGCTGCCCGCCGTGCAACGCCTAGGTTCTGAGACGCTGAATTGGACACCCTCCTGGACGCCGTGGAGCACAGGTGGGGGGTCCTGTCCCCCGGACCCGGCCGCAGGACACCATGTTCCATCGTTCGGCTTTCATGGGTGGCGGTGGGCGAGGCAGTCAGCGCCGTGGGGTCGGTTGCCAGGACAGGTGACCAGTGTAGGAAGAAGCTGCACGACCTACTCAGGACATCCAGCGTGTGTACCCAGCACTATGCCCCTGGGACCAACCCCCCTACCTCCCACACCAATGTGCCCCCCCCCTCCCCAGGGGAGGGTGCCACCCCTGCCCTGACCCACATGGCTGCACCTACCCATGCCAGCCGCAGTGGTCAGGTGCCCTGTGCACCTATGCCATCATAAAGCCAACTGCTGGGCTGCATGCTTCGGACCGTCTAACACTGTTGATGTTTGTGTGCCCCCCCCCCCCCCCCCCAGGAGAAGTCTGTCCATAACCGTAGGGAGTGGGAGAAAACTGGAAGGAGAGCACCAGAACTACGTCTCCTTACCGTGTGCGAGCAGAGGGCACTGGACATCCTTGGCGAACCCGAGGAGTGGTAGGTTGCCTGTGCCGTGATCGGAGGTGCGCCACCAAGTGAGAACCCCCTGCCTGGCTGCGGATCCTCACACCAACCCCCAGCCCCTCACCCCACCCCCTCACCCCACCCCCTAACCCCTGTCCGCCTGTCTAACCATACATGCTGTCTTGTGTCTTACAGGACCAGCCAGTGATAGTCCCGGCCCATCCGGTGCCCCCACCCCCAGCCAGTGTCAGGGTCGGTGCCCCCCAGGCACTCAAGCACCAACGGGGAGGCCAGCTGTCTCAACAGTCCTGCACCCACACGAGCCAGGTCACAGAATCACAGGGGACAGAAACACGAGACAGTCACACAGGACAGAAACACAGGGGACAGAAACACAGAAGACAGAAACACGGGACAGAAACACAGAGGACAGGAACACGGGACAGAATCACGGGACAGAAACACAGGGGACAGAAACACAGGACAGAAACACAGTGGACAGAAACACAGGGGACAGAAACACAGGGGACAGAAACACAGGACAGAAACACAGGGGACAACGGCAACGGCAGCGAAGTCCGCTGCCTGGGCATCCTGGTGGGCGCGGTCCACAGGGAACAGAATGTACCGGTCCGCAACGTCATACAGGGCATCGGTCATGGAACAGATGCACCTGTGCACCAATGCTTGGGAGATGCCGGGCAGGTCCCCACTCGGTGACTGCAACAATCCCATGGCATAGATGCTTTGGGCGACTGTCACCTTGACGGCCACCAGGAGACCGTGTCCTCCCCCTGTCCCAAGTGGTGCCAGGTGTGCCATCATTTGGCAGATATGGGTGACGGTTTCCTGGCTCATCTGCAGTCTCCTCCTGCATGCCCAGCCCGGGAGTTCCAGAAAGGACATGCAACGCCTGTACACACAAGGCCTCATCAGGTGCCTCCATGGCACCACCTCCTCCTCACCCTCTCCACTTCCACGTCCTGCGGCTCCCCCTTGTCTTGGTCCTCCTTCTCCTCCTTCTCCGCCTGTTGGGCGGGCGGCCCTCCAGCCTGAGTGGCTGGCACCTGTCCTTCTGTGGCTCACTCCTCTGCTGCAGACTCCGCCTCCTCTCTGAGCCGCATGCACTCACTTTGCCACAGGGCTGCATGCAGGGCAGCAGGCCCCGCCACAGAGGCCAACATCGCTGGCTGGTGCCCAAACAATATGAACTGCACGGGGTGAAGGTACACAAAATTTTCTCATGGTGCATACACCCATCCACAATCAGGTGCCATGGGCTACATGGTCGCCCCGGTTGGCAGCTTGTGCCCCAGCCATGCATGTTCCCCCCACCCCCTCAGTGCCTTGGCTCCTGGTGCCCGTCCCTCCTGCCAAGGCGACCGTTTAATGGCACTGCCCTCAATGGGGGCTGCCGTGGGTGTGGTCCTGGGTCTTCCCCCCGGTGGGTGCAGCCGGCTGGGTGGGGTGCCCTGAGAGGGGTCCAGCACCCACCCAAATGGTCAAGAGGCCTGCGCTGAGCCAGCGCCCGGTGTGGGTGCCCATCAACATTGCCGCCATTATGGTGTTCATTGCATTGGCACCGCCCTGTCATGTCGGGTGACTCCTGGCCGCCCAGCCTGTTCCCCCATCCCTTCCCCGACACTCCCCCGACCGTGCAAGGCCCCCCCGGTCCCCTTTAGCAGCCATGGCCATGTCCGTTTCGAGAGCCGGAAGTCCATCCCCCCACGTCGACCCCTACCTCCCTCAGATGCCTCAACAGCTAGCACGACTGGTTGACAATTTTTAAAACGTGGTTAGAACCAGGCCGTCGGGAGTTCTGCTTATCCGGGGCACAGAATGTGTAAGGGCCCGAAGAATTGGTCGTCAGGGCACCTCCCTCGGTTCTCCAGACCGTGCGGTGCCCGCCGCAATCACACTATTTTTTGGGGCGCGGAGAATTTAAAATCGGCGTCGGACCAGGGCAGAGCCGAATTCGGTGTCAAATCTTATTCTCCAGCCGATCCCGTTCCGCGATTTCAGTGCAGAGACTGGGAGACTCCAGCCCCCTTGTTTTTCCTACCGCTGACTTCTTTGTCATTAAAATCAGGTTGCTAATTGAGTGTCACATTCATCTGTTGCTGCTGCAATTCTGGAACGAGCATCACCATAAATAATTGTAAGAGGTTGACATATAGGTCAGAGCATTCCTTCTGTCATCAGCCCATCATTAAAGTATTTCATAATTTCTGTGTTGCTCAGACAGAATACTTCAGGGAAGTTTAAGTTTCCTACAATTCTACAGAACTGCCTGATTTCTAATCAGTACAGAAACAATTTATCTGCAGACCTTTTAATTGGACCATTAATCCCGATAATCTCCTATGTAAGGACAGGGAAAGGATTATTAACCTATTTCATCCCCTACAGAAAATATATTGGATTGGATTAAAAGAGGAAATATGGTACAGTAGATGTTATTTTCTGGATGTTTATCGCTAAATCATTATAACTACAGCTTTGAAACTCAGAATTAGTTTTCACAATACATAAACTATAAAATGGGCAGAAAACTAACATCAATATAAAGGAAAGATTCTAAAAGCATGTTGTATTTGACGAGATGAGGAATAACATTGACCAACTAAATTACGTGTAAAACATTTTAAAAAATTAAATACTTGAATGCATATCAATTTTCAAAGGAAAAAAAAATCTTTTGATCTTCTTTGGTAGCAGTTTTTAATTCCCTCACCAAACCTCTCCTTTCCTCTGCAGATGTTGAGTCCTTGCTGGGACCGGGTTCACAGGTGGCAGGTGGCCACTGGGGCTCTCTTTGTGTGGTTAAAATCTGGAGGAGGCCATTTTCACAGCAACTTCATTGCAGTGTTAACGTAAACCTACTTATGACACTGATAGAGATTATTATTGAAACAATGTGAGAGCTGTTAATCTATGTCTCTTAAATGTAATCCATCCTTTTTTTTAAAGTTACTTTCAAAGCTTCCATGTTTTTCTTCAGATCTGAAGAATATACTCAGGGCTGAATTCCATCTGAAAGAATTGTTGACTGACACAAATGGGCTTGATAATAATCTGCACCTCACCGCAAGGGGCAGCAAAGTGTCAGAAAGGCACCGAGGCTAAAAGTGAACAGAAAAAGAACTGGCAATGCATTCCTAATTCTTTTTTCAGGTGGGAGGTGACGTGTCATGTGGATGTCCTGCTGTTGAGAGATGGAACACGTCATTAAGATATTTATGCCAAGGAAATTTTATTTAACTGAATAATCTTTATTGTCATACGTAGGCTTACATTTACACTGCTGTGAAGTTACTGTGAAAAGTTTATAGCCGCCACATTTCAGCGCCTGCTCGGGTACACAGAGGGAGAATTCCTCAAATGACCTAATTTGGTAACAGCGCATCTTTCAGGACTTCTGGGAGGAAACCGGAGCACCCGTAGGAAACCCATGCAGACACAGGGAGAACCTGCAGACTCCGCGCAGGCAGTGGCCCAAGCTGGGAATTGAACCTGAGACTCTGGTGCTCTGAAGCAACAGTGCTACCCACTGTGCTAAAATTGTGGGAGATTTGGTAACAAAAGTGATATGGGAGCTGGTGGCTCAATGAAACAGTGCAAGTGGTTTTGCTGGCACTCTTTGTTGCAGTGGAGAAGAAGGTGTGCACTCCCGGGCACCTCTTGGAGCATCCAACAACTTTGTGCCGATCATTGCTGCTCTCTCCCTCACCTACATTTTTGAAAGTTTCTCAAATAAACCACGGGACACAGAAAGTTCTGTTTCTGACACAATAGCACATGTGATAAATCTAAAGCAGTGACTTTATTGCATGGACCAGCTCATTGAATGGAATAATTGCCCATACATTCTGGTAATAACTTCAACAGATTCCCTGTTGTTTAGACTGAGATGATGACTATGCGTTTTGTTGTCAGTGGAGACAGTTTTGAGGACAATTTTTACTTTTAATGTTGGATGAAAAACAAGTAACAGTAAATCAGCAATAAAAACAGAAAATTCTGGTAATCTCAGAAGTTCTGGCAACATCGGTGGAGAGAAACAAAGTTAACATCTTGCATCTAAATGAACCTTCTCGAGCAGCCCATTTTACACAACACCTGGAGCTAACAGGCTGAGGATGAAGGACCCATGTATTGATACCAGAAATTATGCATCTTCAGATTCAGGTGGGTTCCTTTGTGTGCATCCTTAATTGCAATAGTACAAATGAAATTCCTTTCCCCCAATCCTCTGGATAATCCTGACTATAGGCCCTCAACATGGTCTTTAAATTTTGGTGCAATCTTTCTAATTAGCGCTTGATTTCACTTGCTCTACCCAGAAGCTATTCACAACTTCCCTGAATGACCTCAACATAAAATTTGATCCTTGATCTGATGGGATTTCTTTTTAGAGTCCCTATCTAGAACATAGAACATAGAACAGTACAGCACAGAACAGGCCCTTCAGCCCTCGATGTTGTGCCGAGCAATGATCACCCTACTCAAACCCACGTATCCACCCTATACCATACAACCCCCCCTTAACCTTACTTTTTAGGACAATTTAGCATGGCCAATCCACTTAACCCGCACATCTTTGGACTGTGGGAGGAAACCGGAGCACCCGGAGGAAACCCACGCACACACGGGGAGGACGTGCAGACTCCACACAGACAGTGACCCAGCCGGGAATCGAACCTGGGACCCTGGAGCTGTGAAGCATTTATGCTAACCACCATGCTACCGTGCTGCCCTCATCTGGTTAAAAAAAAACATTGGTTACCTCCTGTGCACCCCTCTTAATAACCCCCTTGTAATATTTTGTCATGGAATAGCCTCCAAAAATCTAGTAGACACATCCATTATTGTCGACAAATACTGATTCCCACTTTTTGTTTAAGGAAGTGGTACCACGCAATCATTAAGGCCCGAGTAAAAGGTTCCTTGAATACCGGAATGGGTATTAGGAGTACGGGTTTTTCTATCACCTGACATTTGTTATATATGTGACAAAATTCAAGCACATCCTTATGCTGTCCAGAACAATAAAGTTGCTTTTGTATTTTTGCTTCAGTTTTCCTTACTCCTAAATGTCCCTATACATGAATTTCATGCTCTACCTGCAAAACCTCCTTTCTATAACCCACCGGTAATAAAACTTGATGGACTTGAAATTTCTCATCTGCCTGAATATGTAAAAGTCTGCACTTTCTCATTACATTATCTTTAATGTAATAACACTTCAGTATACACTCAGATTCTATTTCTTTGTTTGCTTTCTGTTCCAACTGCTTTATCTTTAAATCCTTCTGTTGTAATTCTACCATCTTTCCTGAGCTAAAGATATCAGCTGCATCCTCCACCTGCTCTTGTTCTTTATCAGCAATCTGGCCAAAAATTATTTCTGATAAATTCAGCCTCCCTACCTTTACTCCTTGATTTCTCACCCTCCTGCCTCAACCGGTGGCTTTGTTATCTTGTCACCACATATGCTGGAAAGACTCCAGGATATGCTTCTTGCGACACCTCAGTTGTCTTATATTCCACCATCTTTTCAACCACAGTAGGCATCACTCCCACCTCTGATCCAGCTATATCATTACCCAGGATAAATTATACCCTGCAAAAGGTGATTTCTCTATTGCTCCTACCACCACTTCACCACTTTTCACTGGACTCTCTAACCTTACCGTATAAAATGGAACACGACTCACTAATTCACCCATTAATCCCACACCATCCTTTCTGGCAATACTCCTTCTGAACTGCATATCTCCTTTACACTAGTAAAGATTGCCTCCCTCCTGTATCCCTTAAAATGCAATCATCCTTACCCGATCCACCTTGTACACATGAGTAAACCTCACAAATAAAGTATTTTAAAAGATCTGACACCTGCTAATAAACCGACCTCTAAAGTGGCTGTGCACACTTTTGCATATTTTCAGCTGCAACCATGTTTTATTTTCACTTTAATAAACTCCACTGGCTTATTCTGTTTTAAAGAGTCTGCCTTCCCAGCACTTTTCTTATTCCACCAACACTGTGATTTTGTGTGTCCAACTTTATTACAATTAAAACATTGAAATTTTCTTATCTCTCTTCCACTCTCATAAGTTTCATTTTTAACCTGAGGCAATATCTCTTTAATATCTCCAACTGGACCTCCTTTGCTTGACCACCTGTGGACTTTTCAATCCCCCAGTTTCTTTCCTTCACAGACTGAAAATTATGTTGAAAACAAACCTTCATTTATGAATTAATTCAAAATCATCTGCCATTTCTATGCTTGTCTAGCAGTTTTAACCCTTTGCTCCTCCACATGAGTTCTCACTACTGCAGGAAGTGAATCTTTAAATTCCTCCAGAATAATCATTCCCTGAAGAGCTTCATAAGTTAGGTCTATTTTAATGCATTTATCCACCTATCAAAATTATTTTGTTTGATCCTTTCAATTTCTATTTATGTCTGACCTGGTTCTTTCCTCAAATTTCTAAACTTCTGCCCGTAGGTTTCTGGCACTTGTTCATATGCAATTAAAGTGGCTTTTCTTACCCATCATAATCCCTAAATCCCCCTCTTGCAGTGATGTAAACACTTCACTCACTTTACCGACTAATTTTGATTGAACCAACAGTGCACACATTGGGTGGGATTTTCTGATCCTGAGGTTAAGTGTTGACGCCGTAGTAAAAGTCGTTGCGTTTTACGATGGTGTCAACGAGCTCCCAGGATCAGCGATCCTGAGCCCTCCAGGGGGCCAGTACGGTATTGGAGCAACTCGCGCAGCTCCAGTTGCCGATACTGGTGTCAAATGTGTGGCACGGGCCTATGCACGCGTGCTGCAGCTGGCGTGAATTTGCGCATGCACGCTGCAACCAGCACGAACTCGCCCATGCGTGCTAGCTTCCTTCTCCGTGCCGACCCCGATGCAATATGGTGGAGAACTACAGGGGCTGGTACGAAGTAAAAGAGGCCCCACCAGGAGAAGCTGGCCCGCCGATCGGTAGGCCCGGATCGTGGGCCAGGCCACGGTGGACACCCCCCCCCCCCCCCCCCCCCTGGGGTCGGACCACCCCTCCCTTCTACCAGGCCGCCCCCGCAGGATGAACGCCGAGGTCCCGCAGGGCAAGACCACATGTGAACGGCGCTGGCGGGACTCGGGATATCTTAGCGCCCACTCGTCCCATCCCGCACAAAATCACCGGGGGGGAGGGGGGGGGACGTGTCGACCGCGCCGGCGCAAATGGCGGCAATTCTCTAGTCACCGGAGAATCAGGGGAATTGGAGTCGGGGCAGCATCGCATAAATCGCTCCCGGCTCGGCAATTCTCCGATCCAGTCCTGGGGTCAGAGAATCCCGCCCATGGTTTTTGGTTAATTAAATTGTTTAGCTACTTTCTCAAAAGAGATAAAACATGTTTCCATGTATTCCTCAACAAACCTTGATAGTGCTTGAACATATTGAAACATATCCTCACAGGGGCAGATGCTACCACAGGGAGGCACGGTAGCACAGTTGCTAGCACTCGTTAGCCAGGGTCCCAAGTTCGATTCCCAGCTTTGGTGACTATCTGCATGGCGTCTGCACATTCTCCCCGTGTCTGCGTGGGTTTCCTCCGGACGCTCCAGTTTCCTCCCACAAGTCCCGTGCTGTTACGTGATTTGGAAATTCTGAACATCCCCCTCTGTGCATCCAGCGCGGAGTGTGTTGACTAGGGGAATTTTACAGTAATCTCATTGTAGTGTTTATGTCAGCCTACTTGTGACAATAATAAAGATTATATGATACAAAGATTTGGCACAGGAATGGGTCCAACTCCCTCAAGACTTTCCTAATCTTCAGCCTTTAACTCCAACCTTTTGAGGTGATATTCTCTGAGCCTTTCCAACTTTCCCACCTTCAAGTCTATTTTCTGAAGTTGAAGCTCTCTCTCCTTTTCCTTCACTTCTAATCCAAGCTGTCTCATGTCTTTAGTATGTTGTAATTGTTTAATTTCCAACTGGATCTTAGTTAATTCCACTAATTTTAGCTATAGTGTAGGTTGTGTATCTTCCAAATTTAAATGCTCAGCTATCGCATTAATTATCTCTACCTTCTTCACCCATGCAGATGATGCCAACTGCAACTTATCTCCCAATTATAGAAGTTTTATTTTAACCACCTTCTGTAAATCACCCAGGATTATTTCTTGAAGACCCAGCAAACTCTCAGCCACTGAAATAGCCATTTTAGAAGTCACTCGTATTAAACTGACTGAGTATCAACACCTGAAAACAGCAATTCCTCACACTTTTTTTAACTTCAATAATCCCAAGACAAACAAGCAATTAAGCTTTTTAAAAGTGACCCCAAATTTTCTTAGGATGCCAACAATTTTCAATTTGTAAAATTGTGAGGGAATGCAACTGCACAGGAGTATCAACGCTCACTTTTTGGTATATTTCATGTTGACACAATCTTTTTTAAAATAAATTTAGAGTATACAATTCATTTTTTTTCCAATTAAGCGGCAATTTAATGTGGCCAATCTACCTAACTTGCACATCTTTTGGGTTGTGAGGGTGAAACCCACGCAAACACGGAGAGAATGTGCAAACTCCACACGGGCAGTGACCCAGAGCCAGGATTGAACCTTGGACCTTGGCACCGTGAGCCGCAGTGCTAACTCACTGCGCCACCGTTCTGCATGTCAACACTATCTTTAATTTAAATACAGAAATAACCATTTAAACAACAAAGACTCTTACAACAGAGAAACTTAAACTTACTTTCTAAACCTGCCTCTGTAATCGAATTAAGCAAACCAATATAGATCAAATACCAAGCATGAATAAAGTTAACAGCAAGATATCTACTTGCTTTTCTCTGTGCGGAATCTTCAGAGAGAGAATATTTCAATAATAATATTTATTGTCACATATAGGCTTACATTAATACTGCAATGAAGTTACTGTGAAAAAAACCCTCGTCACCACATTCCGGCATCTGTCCAGGTACACAGAGGGAGAATTCAGAATGTCCAAATGACCTAATAGCATGTCTTTCGGCACTTGTAGGAGGATACTGGAGCACCCGGAGGAAACCCACGCAGACACAGGGAGAACATGCAGACTCCACACAGACAGTGACCCAAGCCGAGAATCGAACCTGGGACCCTGGTGCTGTGAAGAGTGCTAACCACTGTGCTACCGTACGATCAGGACCAAAACTGAAACACCTTTGTTTGTATTTAAATCTGAGGAAGAACTAGCTTTTTGAACAGGACTGGCTCCTTCCCTTAATTACATCATCTGTACCCAAAGCATAAGGTATTCTTTTGCCTCCTCCCACAAGATGTCCTATTTATTCAGAACCAAACACAATACCCCTCATAAATAATCTACACCCCAGCTGTCCTTTAAATGTAAACAATATTCAGTTAGCAGAGTGTTTCACCTGCAAACCCAATGATTGACTCACTTTTACGATTCCTTAATCACATCTTCAGCAGATACATTCCCGAATGCATAACCTAAGCTTTAATAATATTACTGCAAAAAAATATAAAATATGACAATTCCTTACATTCGCCCAAAAAGGTTAGGAGGGGTAATTGGGTTACGGGGATCAGGGTGGAAGTGAGGGCTTAAGTGGGTCGGTGCAGACTCGATGGGCCGAATGGCCTCCTTCTGCACTGTATGTTCTATGTTCTGTGTAATTGCTGACCCTATTCCTGAAATCCAGGGGTCCACATAAATCTAGACTGTGATGTCTATAAGTCTACAATTACATGTCTTTGTTGTCTGCTGCTATTTGATGTTTGGATCAACAGGTAATTCATCATTTGGCAGGCCATTACAACATGACAATGGATAAACCCAATTACTTGACCGCCCATTTCCAAACTCTGGAATTCCTCAAGTTTGATGGCTTCAGTGTCTCCAGAAAACTATCAGTTCCTTCATTTGGATTCACAAATACATGCAATTAGGTTTATTTTTTAACATGCATTCATTATTATAGGCAGGTGCAGAATGTAATTTATGCACAGCAAGGTCCCATAACATCAATGAGTTAAATTGCTAGCGAGTGGCAAATGTTGACAAGGTTACTAACACAGCTTTTATACTCATTTTCAAACAAAGGCATTGCACCTTTTACATTTACCTCAGAGGACAGATGAAGTATGATTGCATGTGTCAGGTAAATTGTGTCACCTCTGACAGAGCAGCATTCTCCAGTATATCTGGTGTGATATTAAACATTTCTCACCATAGCAATACAGTGGGCCACAATTCTCCCACAATATTTCAAAGTGTGGTCTCCGGCAGTAAATGAGGTGCCATTCCCATTGGGTGGTATGGTGATGCCGATCACAATCACAATCCACCCACAATTAGGATTCTTTTTTGAGGTTGCCATGAAGTATGCCCGGAACGAGATGAATGGGATCTGCAGGTCCAGCTCCTCAGAAATCAGGATGCCCTATTTAAAGAGTTCCCTGACCTCAGATTAATAAACCAGCATCCCTCCTTCTCGCCGACAAAGACCCCCCCCCCCCCCCCCCCCCCCCCACCCCCCCCCCCCCCCACCCCCCCAATTGTTGGTACCGGAAGACGCAGCCCTCTCCAGATGAGTGACACTCCATTAAGGGGTCGTCAAATGAATCCTTAAGGCGCCGCCCCCGCCAGATCCAGTCTGCTCAAGCCCCTCCCCCTTCAGGCCCCAAGCATTGGCAGTGCCAACCTCGCAGTGTCACCTGGCACCCTTTCAGCCAGGTTATTATTGCCAGGCTGGCACTGCCTGGGTGCCAGCATGCCAAGGGGCTATGCCAGATCACTGACCAGTTAAGTCCCTGACCACCCGAGGGTGACAATGGCTTCTGAGTCTCCCTGGCATGGTCATCACGCCTGGTCTCCGTTTGTGGGACCAGTTGTGTTTCATGCCAGTTTCACATTGCGCCAGCAAGTGGGAGAATTGCATGAGCCGGGAGAATCCGATTTAAAATAGATACTGCATATTTAAATGAGGATATAAATATGCGAATCTGGTTCATGCCCAGCGAAGGCACGAACCAAATCACACCAGCTGGAGTGGGCTGGGAACATTGGAAACTGTTAGACACCCGGCACAAATCCATTTTGGGCCTCTCCTGGAATTTTCCCAACATTGCGGGATTTGCGCTGGGCGCAACACAGCCAGAGAATCAGCCCCCGAATGGTTTTCATTCCATGCATCTTTTGCCGAGCATCAAATTGAACACAAAGACAACCGAAATGGGGACACTCGTTCTAATTAGTAAAAGGCAAATTTAGGATTAATATAAGAATATTATTCACACAAAGAATAATAAATACACGGAAAGCATTTGCAAGTAAGAAACTTTGCAAATGATCTGACCTCACAAAAGCCTGCAGTCAATGAAGATATCCGATACTGTGACGAAAGAGCAGTGAAGTCTTTCTGAAAGTTGAGCTGAGTGGCTTTCTGCTACTCTGGGCTATCTTGTGATACTGCAAACCTTTATGTTCTTCCCTCTTGTAAGGACAATGTTATCCATCAGGAAATAATCAAGCTGTCAACCGTTTTGACCAGAGACTTAAGTTTCCCATCACAACCACTTTAGCTGTAACATTTATAATGCTATTGGTAAAGCGATTTACTACAAAGAGGATGAATCACTGCTCTTTCAGCTCTTGGATCTGAAATAGAATCTACCCAGATTTCCCTCTATGGCGCGGTTCCCACGGGAAATGAATTAGAGCTGGATCCGTGCCCATTTGTGCATCCCGGTTCTAACCCCCCCCCCCCCCCCCCCCCCCCCCCCCCAACCGGGTAAGTGCGTGGTGAATTCCAGCTCTATGTACCCCCGAGTCACAACACAAGTGAATTGACAATAATTTGTATGACAAATATTTGGCCCTTGGCTGCCCAATAATCACAAACTTAGCAGGTTTGCAAGTTTATACACAATTATAGTTTATTTCTAACTGGAACAAATATGAAATATGCAGTCCCTTAACACCTGATTCCCCTTTCACTGCGCCACCCTCTACCCACACACACAAGACAGACAAACACAGAGGGGAAGGAAAAGAGTGAAAAAATAATAAGGATTAAGGTCAAAAGATAAAAGTCCTTGCTTCAGATGATTAGTTCTTCAATGCACTCTTTTCACCGTATACGAGTGTGGTTTAAAATCTCTGAATTACAGCATGTCTTCTTTGCAGCACAACAGTATATCTTACTCACAGCTTTCCCAGGAGAGGCCTCTGGCCCCACAAAAGCCTGTTCTTAGAGAGGGCTATCAGATTCTGGGCCAGGATTCTCTCCTATCCGGTGGGGCGGGGGGTCCCGGCGTGATGGAGTGGCCCAAAGGTGCGGAAGTCTCCGCACCTTTAGGGGTCAAGCCCTAACATTGAGGGGCTAGGCCCGCGCCGGACTGGTTGGCATGCCGAGGGCTGGTGAGAACGGCCTTTGGCGCCACGCCAGCCGGGGCCGAAGGGACTTCGCCGGCCGGCGGAAGTCCGCGCATGCGGCGGAGCATGGCGTCATCCCCGTGCATGCGCAGGGGAGGGGGTCACTTCCACCTCAGTCATGGTGAAGACTATGGCGAAGGCGGAAGGAAAAAAGTGCCCCCACGTCACAAGCCCGCCCGCCGATCGGTGGGCCCCGATCGCGGGCCAGGCCACCGTGGGGGTACTCCCCGTGGCCAGATTGCCCTGCGCCTCCCCCAGGACCCCGGAGACCACCCGCACCGCCTGATCCCGCTGGTAAGGTAGGTGGTTTGATCCACGCCGGCGGGAGAGGTATGACAGCGGCGGGACTTTGGCCCATCGCGGGCCGGAGAATCACCGAGGGGGGCCCGCCGACTAGCGTCGAGCGATTCCCGCCCCCGCTGAATCTCCGGTGCCGGAGAATTCAGGACACGGCGGGGGCGGGATTGACGCCGGCCCCCGGCGATTCTCCAACCCGGCAGGGGGTCCGAGAATTCCACCCCTGGTTGTTATTTTTTGCAGAGAGAGTGTTATCAGTTGCTGTATTCTGTTTGCCCAACCAGTGAATGGCGTGAATGGTCAGATTCTGGTCTCTGTTTCACATTGGTCCAAAAAGGAGAGAGACAAAGAGCTCTTACAGAGGATTTCAAGAGTAAAAATTTGAGAGAAAGAGATTTAAAGCTCCTCCATCCAGGCTTCAGAACCAAAAGTGAAACTGGAAACCCAACCTTGTCTCCGAAAACATCTCACTGAGATAGGAACCTATCACCACTTATTACCGGGCAAAGCACAGAACTTCGAGCCAATTCATCGGCCGCCAGCCAAGTCAGTCAAAGCGAGCCATCACTGCTGTCACCTGCTGCTATAATCATCTGCTCGAGGTAAAGGCACTGGCCACATACCAGCTGCTTTGCCTTAAAGTCGCAGGCCCATCAATCATCCATGCATCAAATGGTACTGCAGAAACAAAAGAAATGGTAAATAAGGGAATAGGCAGGAACAAACAGGAGGGCCCTTGCACAATGCACAACCAGGCTAATTTCAATGCTGATTATGGATTTTGTGTGCGATTTATGCGTCTGTCAGTTGTCTACCTGAAAGGGCACAGCAAATGGCAGCAGCATCTGATCACTTTGTGACATACCCTTTAAATCTAAAAATGAATATTAGACTATAGGAATGCAAAGGGTTTCTGACACCCAATGGGCGGCATTCTCTGCCCCCCGCCGGGTCGGAGAATCCGTCGAAAGTGGCGTGAATCCCGCTCTGACGCCAGCTGCCATATTCTCTGGCGCCGGTTGTCGTGTAGAGGTGGGATTCACGGCACGCCGGTCGGGGGCCGTTGGCAGCGGCCCAAGCAATTCTCCGGGCCCCAATGTGGCGAGCGGCCTCCCGCTTTTGGCCAGTCCCACCGGCGTGGATTGGACATCGTCCCACATGGCGGGACCTGGGACGTACGTTGGCTGGTGCGGTCCTCGGGGGACGCGGGGGTATCAGACCCCAGGGGGGACCCCCATGATGGCCTGGCCATCTGCCGGCAGGCCTGTGCCATGGGGGTACTTCTTCCTTCCGCGCGACCTCTGTAGGGCTACGCCATGGCTGGGGCGGAGAAGGCTCCCCCTGCGCATGCACCAGAATATGCCAGCCGGTTTGCGCATGCGCAGAACCACGGCAGCGGTTCTGCGCATGCGCTAACTCGTGCAGTCCCTTCGGAATAAAAAGTAGAAAAGTGTGAGGTTATGCACTTTGGCAGGAAGAATGAAGGCAGAGGCTATTTTCAAAATGGGAAAAGACTGAGAAAATCAGAAGCACAGAGGCACCTATGAGTCCTCGTGCAAGATTCTCTTAATGTAAACGTGCAGGTTCAGTTGCTACTTAGGAAGGCAAATGCAATGTTAGCATTCATGTCAAGAGGGCTAGAATACAGGGGCAGCATGGTTGCATGGTGGTTAGCATAAATGCTTCACAGCTCCAGGGTCCCAGGTTCGGTTCCCGGCTGGGTCACTGTCTGTGCGGAGTCTGCACATCCTCCCCGTGTGTGCGTGGGTTTCCTCCGGGTGCTCCGGTTTCCTCCCACAGTCCAAAGATGTGCGGGTTAGGTGGATTGGCCATGCTAAATTGCCCGTAGTGTCCTAAAAAGTAAGGTTAAGGTGGGGGGGGGGGGGGGGGTTGTTGGGTTACGGGTATAGGGTGGATACGTGGGTTTGAGTAGGGTGATCATTGCTCGGCACAACATCGAGGGCCGAAGGGCCTGTTCTGTGCTGTACTGTTCTATGTTCTAATACAAGAGCAGTGATGTGCTTCTGAGGCTGTGCAAGTCTCTGACCAGACCCCATTTGAAGTATTGTGAGCAGTTTAGGCACCATATCCAAGGAAGGATGTGCTGGCCTTGGGAAGGGTCCAGAGGAGGTTCGCAAGAATGATCCCTGGAGTGAAGAGCTTGTCATATGAGGAGTGGTCAAGGACTCTGGGTCTAGACTCGTTGGAATTTGGAAGGGAAGGATGAGGAGAGATCTTACTGAAACTTACAGGATACTGCGAGACTGAATAGAGTGGATGTGGAGAGGATGTTTCCACTAGTAGGATAACCTAGAACCTGAGGGCACAGCCTCAGACTGAAGGGATGATCCTTCAAAATGGAGATGAAGAGGAATTTCTTCAGCCAAAGGGTGGTGAATCTGTGGAACTCTTTGCCGCAGATGGCTGTGGAGGCAAAATCACTGAGTATCTTTATGCCATAGATAGAAAGGTTCTTGATTAATAGGGGAGAAGGCAGGAGAATGGGGCTGAGAAACATCAGCCATGATTGAATGGTAGAGCAGACTCGATGGGTTGAATGGCCTAGTTCTGCTCCTATGTCTTACAGTCTTATGGTCTTATGCCCCGTGCAATGTGGACCCAAGAGTCAAGGAGTAAAGACCTGTATGAGATACCTCAGTGCTTTTATATAGTTAAACCTTATTGATATTCCCAAAAAATCTCTTTGTTATACTAGAAGCCTCCTCAGTGATATCTTCCGCTATTACATTGGTGACGAGAATAAATCAAATAACAATCACAAGTCTAGAAACTCGTGGGGGAATGGGTTATATTGTTAATCTCCAAGAAACAGAAAAGACAGGGTCGGCAGAAGAACAGGGGCCGCGATTCTCCCAAAGGGAGACAAAGTGCCGACGCCGGAGGCCGCTCATCGCCCCCTATTCTCCCACCCCCAGGGGGCTAGGAGCTGCGGCACGTCAATCTCGCGCACCGGGCCTTGACACTTACCTCAAAGCGGCGCTGCCTGAATGACGCGGCCGGCGGCGCCTAAATGACGTCACCCACGCATGCGTGGTTGCCGTCTCCCCCTCCGCTGCCCCGCAAGACATGGAGGATTGATCTTGCGGGGCGGCGGAGGGAAAAGAGTGCATCTTTCAGAGACGCCGGCCCGACGATCGGTGGGCACCGATCGCGGGCCAGACCCCTCCTGAGCACCCCCCTGGTGCTCGATCCTCCCTCCACCCCCCACAGGCCCCACATGCAGCGGTCGCACAATGTTCACGCCGGCAGCGACCAGGTGTGGTGGTTGGCACCGGCGTGAACCGGGCGTATTAGGCAGGCCGCTCGACCCATCCGGGCCAGAGTATCGGCGCTCGACCGGAGCGGCAATTCTCCGAGTTTTGGGTGGGGGGCTGGGAGAATCGCGTGCGGGTGCCAGGGCGGCGTGGCGTGAATCGCCCGGCACTCCCGCAATTCTCCCACTGGGCGTGGGGGGTCGGAGAATCACGCCCCGAGAGTGAGAAACAATGCCTATGAGAGTGAAACTCGGTCCATTTGAACAGGGGACTGAAGACTGGAGTCAATACGCTGAGTGGCTCTGGAACTTTTTTTTCATTACCAATGAGATCACGGGGGAAGGTAAGCAAAAGTCATTAGGAATTTAATGTCCTCATAGGCCGGAGGTGTTATGTTGTTTGACCAGCTCGTGGCACTTGTGAAAGAGCACTTCAACCGCAGACTGTACATTATACTGCAGCGCTATCAATTCAATTTGGCCTTCAGGGGCCCAGGACAGACAACTTATTTTCTTGTCAGATTTCTCCAAATGGCGGAACACCCCGAATTTGGCTCGACATTAAGTGGCATGCTATGCAACCATTTAGTACGCGGCATTAACAATATCAATGTACAAAGAAAATTGTGAGCTAAAATGAAAATTACCCTGGATAGGTAAAAGCGAGAGAAATAGCTCAAGCCACTGAATGTATCGAGAAGAGTGCTTCTGAGCTACAATGTGTGCAGGAAGGTGAGGTAAATCCGCATTGGAGTGGGATGACTTATGCGAGCTTCCTGAGTGACAGGCACAGAGGAAGCTGCACAGGGATCCCAGGAGCAGGATCGTGGTCAGAGGCAAGGAAGAAAAGTGGGCTGCCAGCCTGGAATTTCGATGAGTGTTACAGATGAGGGGGAGAACACCCTCAAGAAGTTTGCCTTTGCAGAGATTTTGTGTGCTTCAAGTGCAATAGGAAAGGCCACATTCAGGCACGTTACTGTGTCTCACACATACAATGGACGGGATTCTCCATCCCGCCAGCCGGCCAACGGAGTTCCCCATTGTGTGCAGCCCCAGGCCATCGGGAAATTCCCGGATGGGGATGCGCTGCCGACACAACCGAGAACCCCACCAGTGGAGAATCCAGCCCAATTTCACAGCATAAAGTAGTGAACAACCTCAAAGAGGAATCTGAGATTTGCAGGTTAAATCTGGGTAAAGTCAGCAAGATGGTTCCTGTAAAAGTAATTCTTACAGTCAATGGGTGACCATTGAGGATGGAGATCCACACAGGGGATGGAAACTCTGGTGGGTGAACAAATCTCCAAGAACCCTCAAGGAGGAGCCCAACCCCTGAGTCTAAGCAGCACGACTGCAAAGTTAGGAACGTTTACAGGGGAAACCTTAAAGATTTTAGAAACCATGATGACACGCATGTCGTATCCACAACAGTAAGATCAATTGCCCATGATTGCTGGGGAAGGACAAGGGCCAAGAGCCATGGGCAAGATTGGTTACATTGGATAATAAAGCTAACCTGGCTAGAAATGTTCAGGACATCAGATGGCATTTTCCAAGAAGTCCCGTGCAAGTCCAAAAATGTGTCAAAACAAGCTTGGCCGAATATGAGGGCTAAAGGGAAAAATTTACAGGACCCTGAATCCACACCAAAATTCTTCAGAGCTGGGCTCATCCCGTATGCTCTATACCAGAAAGCAAAGGACAAACTGGCATTCTAGGAAGCGCGAGGGATCATAAAGAGAGTACAATTCTCTGAATGGGTAACCCCTAATGTCCCTGTCTTAAAACCTGATCATTCTGTCAGAATCTGCAGTGACTACAAACCTCTCATAAACCCAGCAGCCCAACTCGACAAGTATCCAATCCCTCGGATAGAAGACCGATATGCAAAGTTATCGGGAGTCACACACAGTCATGATTTAAATCATGCTCACTTACAACTGGAGCTGGACAATGACTCCAGGAAATCCGTGACCATTAATATGCATAACAGACTTATCCAATATACCAGTTGCCTTTTGGGAAATTATCTGTTTGGACAATATTTCAAAGAATGATGGAGAACTTGTTACAAGGAACCCCAAACGTCATGTTGTACCTAGACGGCGTCTTGGTGATGGGGACTTCATATTAAAGCCATCTGGCCAGCTTGGAAGAAGTCCTTAAAAGGTTTATAGATGCTGGCACCATATTAAAAACAGAAAAGTACATATTTCGGGCCAGCGAGGTCATGGGCTCGATTCTCCCTTTTGGAGACAAAGTCCCCACACCGGCATTAAAATGGTGGTCTTTTACACCAGGAAAACTGGCGTCAAAAGTCCACTGATTCCATGTTTTGCTGGGGGCTAGCAGGGAGCCGACATAGAGTTCACAGATCTGTCTGCCGATACGACCCCCAGCACTTACGGTTCAGAGGCTGTGCATGCGCACAGCAACAGCCTGCAGCGGCCGCGCCGTGCTTCATGGCGGACTCAGCCCGCGCACCTGCACCGCCAAAGTAGTGCCCTGCTCCGACCGCTCGCACACCCCGGACCTCCCGCCCACATTTCCACCAGCCCCGAATGAAGACCCTCCCTGCCCGCCGATCGGCCCTCCCCTGACTATGGCGCCACCGGACTGAGTCCGCACGCCATGCGAGGAACCCGGACGATGTGAGCACACGTAACCCATGCCATCGGGAATTTGGCCAGTCAGCAACAGAGCATCGTGGCGTGGACCTCAAGAAATGGCCTGAAATGGTGGATACTCAGTGCGGCATACTCCTAAAATACGCTGCTTTTCAGCGGGCGGAGAATTAAGAAACAAGTGCTGCTCCCGAATTCGGCACCAAAATGGATTCTCTGCCCCTTCGCCGAACGCAATTTTGCCGTCGGGGAGCGGAGAATCCAGCCCAATGTATTTGGGATTGAAGGTGGATTCAAAAAGCTTGTAGCCTTTAGGGGACAGGGTAAAAGTTATCAAAGAAGTCTCGGCATTGAAGAATCATGCATAATTGAAACCATTCTGGGCATGGTAAATTACTACAGCCAGTTCATCCCTAATTCGCCAACTATGTGTGTGCTGCTATATCTCCTTTTTAAAAATCACCAACGCTATTATTGGAAAGACCCACAAAAGCTTTTCCATCAAGTCAAATGAGCCCTCCTATTGTCTAGTTTGTTGGTCCAATCCAACCCAGGCAAACCAATAATATTGACCTGCGACACTTCTGGGATAGGGGTGGCCCTGTCCCACAGTATGGAGGACAGCACTGACAGGCCCACTTCCTGTACATTCCCCAACACAGAACAAAAATATGCACAAATGATGTACTGTCTCTGATGTACGCTATTAAAACAATTCCATCAGTACATGTCTGACCACTGGTTCACCATTGTAACCAACCTCTAGCCAGTACAAGAGCTACTTCATGAGGCTAAACCAATTGCTTTGGCCAGGGTGCAAAGGTGGGCCTGGCTATTGGCAGCCTATAGTTATAATTTCCAACATCGACTGGGGAAGCAGATCTGCAATGCCGATGTCCGAAGCTGGCTTCCACTCCTCCAAAGTCTGGCACTACTATCTGTGCCACAAGAGATTATCCTGGCGTTAAACTTTCTGGATACCCTGCCAGCCTCCTCAACCTATATTAAGAACTGGACTAAACGTGACATGGTCCTCTCGAAGATCAACCAAATGATTCTAAGTCGATGGCACCATGACTCAAAACCTACCAACTGAGGAAAGACAAGGTCAGTTATGAAGATAGAGCATTGCTTTGAGGTTCCTGGGTGGTCGTGTCAAGAGAGCCACTGGGTGATCGGCCCAGCAAGAGAGCCATTGTTGTAAGAGCTGCACAGTGCACACCTTAACCAGACTAAGCTGAAAGTGTTGGTCAGGAGCTACATATGGTGGCCGAGTATTGACAAAGATACTGAGATCCTGGTTTGTCAGTGTGACTGCTGCCAGTCACAGCAAATCTTACCGCCTGTGGCTCATTTGCCTCCATGGGAGTGGCCTGACCATCCTTGGACAAGGTTACACATTGACTTCACTGGTCTCTTCCTGGGAAGAATGTTTTGATACTGGTGGAAGCCCACTCCGAGTGGCTGGATATCCAGGAGATGGGGGTCCACAACCTCAGCGGCCACCATGGAAATCTTGAGGTGTATTTTCACCATTCACAGCCTTCCAGAGGTACTGGTTTCCGATAATGGCATGGCATTCATGGGGGAGGAGTTCCAACACTTCATGCAAACTAATGACATCACCATATCCGAATGGTCCTTCATCACCCGGCCTCGTGTCGCCTGGAGATAAAGTATTGCAAACTTTTAAATCTGCCATGCAAACAATAACGAGATAATTCATTGCACCTCAAATTAGCTAACTTCCTCCTCTTGTACAATACTGCCCTTCACATTACTACTGGGTCATACCAGCAGAGCTATTAATGGATTGTCACTTCCATACTCAGTTGGATCTAGTTTTCTCTAATTTGCCAAAGAGCGCGTGGCGGGGGGGGGGGGGGGCGACAGGGAAGGGGGGTGGGGGGGGGGGGGGGGGGGGGGTTGCGGTGGAGGTGAGGTAAGCCTCCCAAAAGAAGTAACACTATTCAGTGAAAGGCAACAGATTGTTTAAAACAGGTGACCAGATCTTTGTAAGGAACTTTGCACCTAGTCCATGGTGGATACCTTGGAAAACTATGGCCAAATCTAGTCCTGACTTATACCTGGTGGACTTACCAGGGAGATCAGTGCTGATGCACAAACACCATAGAAGGAGCTGAGAGGCCATATCCCCAATGATTGAACAGGTGGTACTGGTGGGCACGACCAACGTCTTTTGGTGGAGCCTGAAACAAGGGAACCGGAGAGTTCATAAGTGCCCTTCCTCCTGTTCCTGAGGGGATTGGAGAGGGGTTGGCCCCCAACGCACCTGTTGAGACCTCAAAGCAACAATCCATTGTTGACAAAGTTATTGCCTCACTGGTGGAGAAATCAGTCAGGAAACTGGAGTGTTCCACCAGGCATAACATGTCCCCTGACAATACAGTGAAAACTACACTGTATTGATCTTATTGTACATAGTTAACTGTAAATAACCTGTATTATGTGTGTCAAGGGACTTTAGGGGGAGAGATGTTGCAGCTTGGCCCCTTTAAGGGGTGATCTTTCACAGGCCACGTAACCCAATTGGGGCCTATCACGTGGGAACATGTGAACCACGACCATTGGGAAAAAAGCTCGGAGCCCCAAGGGCAGCGGCCTGGGCAGTGTGGACCTGGACGTTAAGGAGTATAAACCCATTTCAGATACCTCTGTGCCTGCATATAGTTAGACTTCATTATTGTTCCCAATAAACCTCTTTGTGAAGCCTCCTCAGTGATACCTCGTACTATTACACAAGCGGAGTACAGCTCCTTGCCCTTTCACTGTGAGGGTGCCTGCTCAAGAGAATCAGGTTGACCTCAATTCAGCTCTCAGTGAGCAGGAACCCACAGCACAAAACTGTTCTTCACACTACATTAATTAGCATTAATGTGAAAATCCCAACCAGAAGCTGGCAGGGTGGTTGATGTGGAAAACTGTGACACTGGTGCAATCGAGGTGTTATTCTGTGATTGGGACTGAGCAACATTAATGAGTGCAAGATTCACACAAGAAATGCCAAATTGAAACACCTCTCAGGAATTGCTTAATTTGTTACTATAAAAGTTTGCAATCAGATTCCTTGATTGTCTTGGGTAATTATACATTATTCTAATTGCTCAGGAGTGGTTGGAAGAGGAGTCGCTTTCTCTATTTCCAGCATCAAATTGCTCAGTCAAATTAGATCAACATCCATACTGCAGGTCTCTCTCATTTTACAAATAAACTGCAATCCTTTCTGTCATTCTTGAGAGACCAGAACTCAACCATTTAAATTATTATTGCTAATATTTTGTCACTTTTGGTCCATACCTTTTCCTCCAATGCATTCCTCCAGGTGATATCTAGGCTCTCTGATCGAATGTTTAATCTGTTGAACGCAATTACTGTGAGCCCTCCCGCTGCTCTTTATACTTATGAGCTCTGTTTCCTTTCAAATAAACTGCACATTTTCCAAAATTAAATTCACTTCTGATGAACGGCTAAGATTCTGGAGGCGCAGGATATCGTGACTTTTAATAAAGTTCACCCTCTCATCATCTTCCATTTTTTGAAAGAATTCATGCTGTGCCTGTGAAAATTAATTGTAGTTTTCTTAGCAGGTTACTGCATGATTTCTTCCTTATTTTTATTGGCCTTTTGCACTGTTCCATTGCAACTTTTCGTGATTTCTAGAACAAAATACTTTCCCTGGCTAAGTGAAGTTCTCTGGAAAGCAGAACTGCTCTGGTGTTTCGTGGGGTAACACCTTTCGTCGTGCGATATAATTTCTTCGCCGAAGGTTGACCCCTTGCATGGGCAAGCTTGAGAGGACATCTTCTGTTACCTGCCCGGGTGTGAGTTCACTCTTTCAGTGGATCTTCAACAACGGTGCCTCAGTACCCTCTTGGGTGTGTCTTTTGACGATCATTTTGGATTTTGTCCTGCTTCCGCATGGGAAATCCTCAATTCTCTTTGTTATCTGTAATCAAGCTGTATCCTGGAGCAAGTTAATCTCCTCATCAGGCTCTCTGGAATACTAGGGACCATTTCCCCATTACATATGAAAACCCAATAGGGTTCTGAGCATTCCTTTGTATTTGTGTAAAAGGATACGATTTTAGTGACAAGCGATATGGGGCATGTTGGAATGCTGCCTGTGGCTTTCTTTGCATGCCAGCATGTTCCTTTATATGGTCTGGCTTTCCAAAATTAAAACAAATGGGGTGCAGTCCACAGCGAGGGCGAGATCCAGATCACCAAGGCCGGAGCAAATCGGGTGACTCGCAATCCGCCCGTCGCCTGGCGCAAAGCCTGATTTGGGGCTCTCGCGTGATTCAGTCCTTGCGCCCGGATCCATGGCGGCTGTAACAGAGTCGCTGAATCGTGCTGATAACGAAGAGAATTGAGGATTTCCCATACGGAAGCAGGACAAAATCTACAATATGAAACAACTGCATGTAAAGAGAGTTTCAAGAATTTCTTCAAGCAAACAGGTACTTTATTTAATTTCCTGCTGTTTTCAGCACTTCTCCATGTGTCCTCACGGATCACTGTCCATGTGGTGTTTACACTTTATCCCTGTGTCTGCGTGGGTCTCACAACCCAAAGATGTACAGGGTAGGTGGATTGGCCATCCTAAATTGCCCCTTAATTGGAAAAAAAATTGGGTATTTTAAATTTTAAAAAAATAAAATTTTCAATATAGCCAGTGGCCACACAATCACTTTTTACAGTGGCATAGTGGTTAGCATTGCTGCCTCACGACAAGAGGTCCCTGGTTCGATCCCGGCTCTGGGTCACTTTCTGTGTGGAGTTTGCACATTCTCCCCTTGTTTGCGTGGGTTTTGCCCCCACAACCCAAAGATGTGCAGTTTAGGTGGATTGGCCACGCTAAATTGCCCCTTAATTGGAAAAAATGAATTGGATACTCTAAATTTATAAACAAAAAAGAAGTTCAGCCCCGGATCTGGAGCCTCGCATTTTCCGTGGGGTGGCAGGAGATATTCCACACATGCGTGGTTCACAGAGGCAGCAGCACATATAAAGTTTTAGCTGCCTTGACTCAGTTACATTTTCCATCATACAGGACACATGGGCAGAATTCTCTGATAATAGGGCTCCCCACGCCCACGAGAAAATGAGCGCTGCACTTCCAGCCGCATGTCCGCGCAACATGGCGGACCCACACAGCGGGCCAGCACCAAAAATATAGGCCCCACCCCAGATTGCGCCGCTCGCCAATTGGTGGCCCCAATCGCGAGCCTGGCTGCCCTGGAGGCCCCCTCTGGTGACAGATCCCCCCAGCCCCCACCAGGGTGGCCGCAGACTGTGTCCGCTGCCACCATCCCGAGTGCCCGCCGGGTGGAACCAACCATGAATGAACCACGTTGGCGGGAACTTAGCCGTTGTCGGTGGAGATCCGTCGCGAGAGCCGTTTTCAATGGCCCCTGGCCGGCGTCACGTCGACCGCGTGCGCGATTGGCAGCGTTTCTCTGGTCCCCAGAGAATCGCGCGAAGGCATGGGACTTGATCACGGGCCTGACACCCCCTGCGCCGAGCGCGATTGCGGCACGGAATTTCGGAGAATTTCGGCCATGGAGTTTAGACATTTGAGGAAAAGGTCTATCACAACTAGAATTCTTTGGAGAGTTGTGGTCCCCTTTGGAGAGGTCCTGCTACCTTTTTTGTGGGGTCCCGGTACCTATTTGGGATTGCTAACAGTGTATGAGTAATATAAGGAAATGGTGGATAAACCTATTGGAACTGTGAAGCTGTCAAGGCATTTAAATCCCCTGTTGTGACTCTCAGTTGAAAAAAAAATTGATTGATATAACTAAAGGCTATCATTATCGTCTTAGTGTTGATTGACTGCTTCTACAAACTATCATATTCAAAATGAGGGGGGGGGGCTTTCAAGTTCACAGTTTTATTGACAGCACCTATTGGTTATAAAGGGATTAACTGTCTTTGACGCAGAGTTATAATTACAAATGTTTGTTTTTATAAGGGATTGAGTGCTCACTGGGATTTAAATTTATTGAATGGGCTTCCATCAATGATATTATTGTTTAATATAGTAAAGTCTGTAATAGATACTTAGAACTACTTGATTTCATCTCATCATGGCTGCCGCTGGCAGATACAAGATATGTTGTGTCATGGAGGTTTTAAGGGCAAAGGTTGCAGTTGGGTCGTGGGTTGGTATGAATTGGCACTAAGTTGGCATGGAGGATATGGGGGCATATGGGTGGGAATGAGGTGGTATGGCAGATATAATGAACTATGGGAGTTGGATGGGGGGTCATGCAGTGGCATAACCTCACATGGATTAGGCATAGGGAGTTTGTGGGAAAAAGTGGGTGTGAGGGGTGGTGGCTAGAGGCCCAAACCACTTTAATTACAACTGGAGCAGAGCACTGAGGCAGGTTGGTTAGCCAGCCTGCCTCAACGCTTGGCAGCCCTGAGCTGCATTTGCACTGTTTTCAGGGGCCGTTGGGTCCAACTTCAGTTACTAACAGCTCTCTGGAAGAAAACTCAGACCAGTCAGGGAAGTTTCTCCCGAGTTGGGTTTGGGGATTTCACTGATCCTGCGCATCGCACGTGGGAGTGAAAATTCAGCCCTTAGTCTCTTTAAACCCCTTTTAACTTCCTGCTCCCCATCTCCACAAATTAATGTTCCTGATGTAGCGCTATCTTCAAACTTGCATATATAACTCTGTACCTCTATCAAACTATTGAGGGATTCTTGCCAATTTATTGTTATTCTTTTACCTGGCATTAAATTGCCTCATCTCAAGTGAGTTCTGAAAAGGTCCTTTCTCTTTGGGCTCCAGGCATGGGACTTTATCTTGGACAGATGTAGACATACTCTAATATCTGCTTAATGCATGTTTATTTATACTAGATCTAAGCAGGTTACAGAGTCGGCACATTGCTCCCAGTCATGGTTTTAACGACTCTTGAAAGAGGGTCAAACACAATGGAATTCTATCAGTGGTACATAATACATTAGCAGATCCCGTCTGTTAAATTTTTATACCACAGCTCCCCCAAGCATGCTATCCTACTTTCAATATCAACGACTGGTGGGATTTCCTGGTTCCGCTTGCCACTGGGATCATCCGGTCCTGCTGAAATTCCATGGACTTTTGGGCAGGATGCTGAATCTTCTGCAGTGAGTCCCCACCATTACAGGGCTGGAAAATCTGGCCTTTGTCTTTAACTATTTACATTACATCTCTCCAACTCCCTTTTATTACAACTGCAGATTCTACTTAACTCCAAGTCCTACTCTTCCCCTCCCCAAGTCACAGTGCTGGCGGATTAATAATAATAATAACCTTTTATTGTCACAAGTATGGAGTTACTGTGAACAGCCCCTCGTCGCCACATTCCGGCGCCTGTTCGGGTAAGCTGGGACAGGAATTGAACCCGTGCTGCTGGCCTTGTTCTGTATCACAAACCAGTTACCTAGCCGACTGAGCCAAACCAGCTCTCAGTATTCTCAGCCCTTAGGGCGGATGATAGAATCATAGAATTTACAGTGCAGAAGGAGGCCACTCAGCCCATCGAGTCTGCACCGGCCCTTGGAAAGAGCACCCTACTTAAGCCGACACCTCCACCCTATCTCCATAACCCAGTAACCCCACGTAATCGTTTTGGACACTAAGGGCAATTTAGCAAGGCTAAATCACCTAACCTGCACATCTTTGGGCTGTGGGAGGAAACCGGAGTACCTGGAGAAAACCCACACAGACAAGGGGAGAAAGTGCAAACTCCACATAAATAGTGACCCAAGCTGGGAATCGAACCTGGATCCCTGGTGCGATGAAGCAACTGTGCTACTCACTGTGCTACCACCAAGATATCTTGGAACATGAGAGCTTTCTGCTGCATCTGGTGGGGCATCATCATCTGCACAATAGGACATTACTTTAACCAATCAAAGTTATCTGCCAATATGTTAACCGCAGCTCCATTATGACTTTTACAAGTAATGAACCATAAATGCAGGACTCTGAAGGATGAGCTAATCCATTACTGCGTAATCATGGGCTTGCGGGATGAAAGAAAAGTGGGCTGTAACTGACCAGGAGTCTGGATTAAGACTATTAACGGCCTCGAGGAATCCTGTCTTTTTGCCTTTTTCTTGACTTTCCATTTCTTGGAAGGAATGTGTTTTCTGATTGCTTTCTGGTCTTTGACTTTGATTAAAATTACTGGATTTGCAGGAAGCTTGCTGCATCCAGTTTCTCCACACTGGAAGCATTCCATAATCTTGGTGCCTAGGCTGGGTTTTCATGCCACCATGCACACATGGCTGCTGGCATGGAGTTTCCTGTCCTTTTACTTTCCACTTTCCACAGGTCCATCTGAAATATAAACGGAGTCTCAGAATTGCCCCACATTATAACCCGTTTAAACTCGGCCTGCCTCGCATACTGGACCCCTACATCCAAAGTAAGATTATCTTCGTCTGCAGAACAGTTGAGACTTTTCTTTCATCCCGGGTACCCACGACCATGCGATCATGGATTGGCTCATCTTTCAGAGTTGTGTATTCACAAGAACCAGCTCGGCGATATAGGTCATTAAGGATTAATTTAATCAATTTCCCAAGTCATTGCGAGCGCAGGTTAAAACTTGCTTGCTCCGTTGCCATATTTTTCCTTGGGGTGAAATAAGTATCAATGGCTTTGAGAAAGGAGTCAAAGCCCACGGTGAACTCCTGTACTTACTTCAAGAGGTAGTCATCTGCTATTGGATCCGCCACGTAAAGAAACAAATTAACTTGAAGCTTGACTCCTTTTTTTTAAAAACCTGATGTTTCTCTGTACCAGAGAAAATGGTGTTTCCAGAAATCCCACTGCTGGCCTCTCTGTGGGCACTCAAGGCAGTCAAACAAACAAGTGTCGAGAATAAGGCCGCTACCATTGTTCTTTGGCTTTGGCGAGAAACGGCTCACTGAGACTTCACTTGCATCATTTCCTGGTGACCTCACCCTGGGATGATGTCACATAGCTCCTTAGAGGGTGGAACAGGGTAGGCGGGGAGTGGGGTGGGATTTTGACTATGTCGCGAATTGGGGGGAGGATGGAGGGGAATGTGGGGAGTGGGGAATTGGGGGAAAGGAGGGATTGTCGCGGGGGGATGTGATTTGGCGAACAAAGCTCATCCTATGAGAACCGAGTGAGGATGAGGCCTCCCTGGTCTTCCGGAAATGCCAGACCGTTATCACCACCTATCCTCTGTACTCTGGTTCACCATGTCGGTCCACCCCCCGGGCTCATCCAATTATTGTCACGTGCACCGAGACGGGTTCACATGATGGACTGGGCTGTGTTCACATCTCCCTCTGCAGTTTCTTGCAGTCTTGGGCCGAGCCATTGCCGTACCAGGCTATGATGCAGCCAGATAGGATGCTTTCTCTGGTGCATCTGTAAAAGAGTCAATGTGGACATGCCAAATTTCCTTAATTTCCCAAGGTAGTATAGACGCTGTTGTGCTTTCTTGGTTGTAGAGTCGACATGGGTGGACCAGGACAGATTGTTGGTGATGTCCACACCTAGAAATTTGAAGCTGTCAGCCATCTCCACCTCGGCACCATTGATGCTGACAGGAGTGTGTACGACACTTTGCTTTCTGAAGTCGATAACCAGCTCCTTAGTTTTGCTGACATTGAGGGAGAGCTTGTTCTTGTTGCACCATGCCACTAGGTTCTCTACCTCCCGACTGTACTCTGACTTATCATTGTTTGAGATCTGACTCACTACAGCCTTGTCATCAGCAAACCTGTAGATGGGGTTTGAGCCGAATTTTGCCACACAGTCATGTGTGTACAAGGAGTGTATAGGGGCTAAGTACACAGCCTGGGGAGGGGGGGGGGGTCCCTTGGGGTATTGATGACTACTGTGGAGGAGGTGTCGTTGTTTACCCTTACTGATTGTGGTCTATGGGTCAGGAAATCAATGATCCAGTTCCAGAGGGAGGAGCCAAGTCCTAGGTTTTGGAGCTTGGATATGAGTTTGGCTGGGATTATGGTGTTGTGGGCAGAACTGTAGGAATTCTTGTTGTTGAGATGCTCCAGGGATGCTCCAGTTGATCACGGCAATCCGGATGTATGGAGTTGATGTGTCTCATGACCAACCTCCCGAAGCACTTCATAATGATAGAGATGTCAAAGCCACCGGATAGTAGTCATTGAGGCACATTGCCTGAAATATCCCCAGTGCTGAAGCCCAGCTCTTGATTGTTGGCTGCTGCGTCTATGGTGCTGACGCATCTAGAGTTCAGGAAAACTGCTCAGGCTTCAAGTTTGATTGAAATGCGATGCAATAATTATCGCATGAGACATGGCATTTATACCCATGACAAGCCACTTGAGAATACTGTGAAAAGTAACAAAGATTTGAAAATCAACTATGTAACATTCCACATATTACACATTAACCACTAAATAACAGGTAAACATCACTGTTCCATATACCGTATATCGTGTATCATGCGATCTCGCGTATCATGCGACCCCTAAATTTTAGACCCCAAAACATGATTTTATGCTATACCTCATGTATCATGCGAGTCACTTTTTTGAGACACCAAATGAGATACCAAATTACGCTGTTAACAACCGCCGTAAACAACCAGCTGTTTTGCGGTTTCTAATCACGGTAATAAGCAGTTAACTAACGCGTAACACATAACGGTCGAATACATTCTGCCATTAGCCACTATGGAGAAAAGATCTGACAAGAAATATACTGCCAAATTGAAGCTGCAAGTCGTTGCCGAAGCGGAACACAGCAACAACGTTAAAGCTGCAAAGCTGTTCGGTGTCGGAGAAAGCTGTGTCCGCAACTGGAGAAAACAGAAAGAGAAATTGATGGAAAGTCCTTCCTATAAATGCGCTAATCGCGGGTCGAAATGTCATTGGCCGCAATTAGAAGATAACGTCTCAAAGTGGGTGTCCGAAAATCGGGAAAATGGTTATCTTTAAACGGGAATTAATGCCCAAAGTACAATTTCCAAATGGTATCGTTGTCCATGTCCATGAAAAAGGTTGGATGAACGATAATGGTTGCAAGATTTGGCTGAAGAGGGTTTGGGAATCAAGAGCAGGTGGTTTACAACGCCCAAAAAGTTTACTTGTGTGGGATATGTTTAGGTCACATCGCGTGGATTCTGTTGTGAAAGCTGTTTGCGAATCAAACACCAATATAGCAATCGTTCCAGCTGGCTTGACTAGCGTCGTTCAGCCACTTGACGTATCCATTAATAAGCCATTTAAAGACAATATAAGAAAGAAATGGAATGACTGGATGATGGAAGGAGAGAAATCATTTACGAAGGGAGGGAATATGAAGGCTCCGGATTTGCCTCCACTGTGTTTGTGGGTAAAAGAAGCATGGGCTGAGATAGATGCAGATTTGATTGTTAAAGCATTTTAAAAATGTGGAATAGCAAATGCTTTGGATGGAAGTGAAGATGATGCTATATTCGAATATGCAGGAGAAGAGGATGAAAATATTGAAGACCTGGAAGATGATCAGTGTGACGACTGCCTCGATGAAGAAGAATTCCAAGCTTTATTTGATGATGACACTGATAGCAATGAAAGCGAATTTGACGGATTTTAGTTAACCTACAAAAGTTTGTTTTAATAGTTTTTTTATTAAAGTTTTATTAAAGTTTGTTAATTAACCTACACATGTATTCCTGTTTTATATTTCATTATGTCCATAATAATGTCCATTTGACTTTCCATTAATGGATACGGTCTGCTTAACAGCCTAACAGCCTAACAGCCTAATCTTGACCAGTACTTCACACCCAAAATTTTGTATCTCGCGTATCATGCGACCCCCAAATTCAGGTCAAAATTTAGGTCTTCAAAGGTCGCATGTTACGCGAATATATACGGTAGGTACTAATACAAAGCTATATCAGCTCATTTTCACAAAAGAAAAATGAAACACATGTGGCGGGATTCTCCGCCCCGCCACATTTCTGCCCCGACCGGCCGGCGGGATGCTCCATTACGCCGGCCGGTCAATGGGGTTTCCCATTGTGGGGCAGCCCCACATCATCAGGAAACTCCCAGGCGCCGGCAAAACGGAGAATCACGCCGGCGGAGTAATTATCTATCCATCAATGTGTTACATGTTCCATGTATCAGTGCCATTCTCCGTCCGGGAGCTGAGGCAATGCAGGACCCCCCACATGGCCCAATCTCACCAGAACCAAATCCTGGCATCCTCATATTCCACTGGTACTCCAGGTGCAGTTGAACATCCTTGACTTCCAGCGTGTTTAACCTGTGGTGACGTGCCAGTTACACGCAGCACTCACCACGCCAGCAACAACACCATCAGCAATCTGCAAAATCATTGCTCCAACGCCGTTATCAAATGGTTCATTTGGATCAATTTTGCGCACCAGGTCCCGTAGTGTCTTCTTCCTTCAAACCGGATTACCATCTGGTCTCATACCAAGTATCTCAGAAAAATGTCTTTCTTTCCAGCTCCAGAAAAGGAAGGAAACAACAACAGCAGCTCTTGGCATTTGCAGCCACAAATAGCAGCAAACATAACCTTAGCACCACTGGAGAGTTGTGAAGTGCTCTCACAATTAACACGGTGAATTCCTCATTAGCAATAGCCTTCAGTTGTGAAGCAAGAGGCTGCTCACAGTCAACGGGAGTTAAAGTGACCTTCAACATTGAACCTTTGAGCTGTATGCTGGAAAATGGGAATGGCTGCCCACCTCCTCAGTTTCCCCCAGCAGCCAATGAGTCAGCTTCACGATTTTAAAAAGGAGTAGTAAACAATGTCCGCATGATTTATCGCTGGAGATCCAGTTAATTCCCGGGAGGCCATTGCATTCAACTTCAATCTTACGACTGAGAATAAAATGAATGCAAATTAGTGTTTACGATATGCTCGTCAGATTAGAATGTAACCCAGAACTTGCCATCGGGAGCAGGCCGGTTAGATAGCAAACTGATTTGCGCCCGGCGCAACTCTCGATTTTGACCTTTCCCGTTATTTAGCTTGCACGACCAGATCTGGAGCAGGCGCAACGCAGTGGTTAAATAACATCTATAAACATACTCATGTTCCTCTTCCAACTGTGCCATATTTGTGGTATCTTATATAAATGTGGCACTGAAGCAGCGAAGTGAGTTGTTACACCTTCAGCAAGAACAGACCCAATTGAGGAGTTACTCGGGCTTTCGGCAAAAGTATATTTTGTAGCCCTTGTACTTCTCTCAAATAGTACTCCGCACATTCCCCACTCAAAACTATTAAAACACTAATGCATAATCAGGTGCATGAAGAGATATGCCTATATGTTTACGCATTGTGCAGATAATAAAGAAATTACCTTGCAATTAAATTGTTTATTTGCGAGGGGTCTCACAGTTGGTTGAGGCTGGAGGCAAAGATCCAGTATGCTCGAATATTCATCAGCTCCTCAATATTGCTCAAAGTTAAAGACATGCAAATAATTGTAAAGAGTCATCGTAAAGAACTATTACAGTCTTCACATTTGATTGATGCACCAGCATCCTAATTTCTGTCTGGGAATATTTTTGTCCCATTTTCACTTCTTTCAACCTGTTTTAGCTCCTCAGATGTGCAGGGTCGATGCAATTATGAATTTGTCTTTGCAGCTAAAGGTTCATTAAAAAGGTTTAATTGTGGTCATTTCTCCCCAGAAGATTAGCTCTTTATATTTAATTATGAATTACCTTCTAAAACTTGAAGTCTTCTACCAAGAGCTCTATGGCCAAAAGTGGAGTCAAATCCATCATGCGCATTCTCAAGGTTTCAATGACAACAGCTCCGTGACAGATATAATATGTTGACTGACTATTGATCCTGCAATTACAATTACACTAAACATTTGTGGATCAAATCTAGAAATAATCCCGAGGTAGTCATAAAAATATTACTAGGAGTCAGTACCTGAATCCAATTTTAAAGCAATGCGTGACCTTTTGCATTGGAAGATCGATACATTTGTTGATTATAACATTTTCTTTTGTTCAAGTCAATTATACGTCCACATACATCACCATCAGAAATATTCAGCAACAGATCAACCAGGTTGATTATAAAGGCCAGTCTTTCATGGTCCAATTGAGCATGAATACATGGGCAGAGAGTTGCAACTGTATAATATTAAGCAGAGCCCACTCTCATTTGATGCAATTATGAATTTGTCTTTGCATCATTTGATGGAGGGCTCAGAGTCACACATCACGGGCTGGATTCTCCCCTACCCGGCGTGACGGAGGGTGCCGGCGTAGGGGAGTGGCGCCAACCACTCAGGGGTCGCGCCTCCTCCAAAGGTGGGGAATTCTCCCCACCTTTGGGGGCCAGCCCCGCGCCGGAGCAGTTTGCACCGGTAGACTGGCGCAAACACCCGGCGCAGTCGGTAGCGGGGCTGGCCGAAAGGCTTTCGGCGGTCGGCGCATGCGCCGGCAGTGACGTCAGCGGCAGCTGGCCGCTGACCTCACTGCCGGCGCATGCGCGATGCGGGGTTCTCCTCCGCGTCCGCCATGGCGGAGGCCGTGGCGGCGCGGAAGGAGAAAGAGTGCCCCCACGGCACTGCCCCGCGGAGTGAGCGGGGGGCCCTGATCGCGGGCCAGGCTTCCGTGGGGGCACCCCCCTGGGTCCGATCGCCCCCCGCCCCCCCCAGGACCCCGGGGGCCCGCTCGCGCCGCTGAGTCCGCCGTTTCTGAGGTGGTGTACACCTCGGCGGCGGGAGAAGGCCTCCCAGCGGCGGGACTTCGGCCCATCCGGGCCGGAGATTTAAAGGTTAGTTTAAAAAAAATGAAATCCCGCCGGCGCCAGCTGTTTTCACAGGCTGCCGGCGGGATTTGCACAACGCCGGTTTTTTACCGGCGGGAGAATTAGGAGACCTGCGGGAGCGGAAATCACGCCGCTTCCCGCCAATTCTCCGACCCTGCGTGGGGTCGGAGAATCCCGCCCCACAATTCAGAAACAATATGATCCATATTTCATTTTGGATGGGTTGTTGGCAAGATGAGTTGGAATGAGTCCTGCCTTATTTCAAGTAACAGTCTCATTTCAATTTCACCAGTTGCGTGCTTGACAGGAAGTTGCTCCCACCAGGAGATCAGGTTTAAACTCATCACTTCCAAGGTTATTTTGTTGGAACATAGGAAATATGAACAGGAGTAGGTCATTCAGCCCCTTGACACCGTTCTGCCATTCTATTGGATCATGGCTGATCTTCTATCTTTGACATCAATGCCATTTTCCTGCGCCTATCCTCATATCCTTTGATATCTTTACGACCTGGAAATCTATTAATTTCTGTCTTGAATCAATGATCGAGTCTCCACAGCTCCTAGGGATAGACAACTCCAAAGTTTTACTAGCCTTCTGAATAAAACAATTCCTCCTCACCTTAGCCACAAATGGCCAACCTTTTATTTTGATACTGAGTTCCTTGGTTTTAACTGGCAGTGTCAATCCATACAATGGAGCAATGCCAGGGCACTGCCCGGGCATGTTTCTCTGCCACACCCCCTTGCCCCTCCCCCGGGGGGGGGGGGTATTTACATCTGTGCCCCTGAAGGGATCCCCCTCGTCTGCCTTATGCCTGGATAGACTTGGAGTAAAGACCATCAGTGCCGGGCCAAGATTCCGCGAGGTGGGACATTCTGGAGACAGCACTCACGAATGACATGCAAATGTATTAAAATGAGGTTCCCAGGCTCCCACGGCATGATTCGCACTCCTCCCCTGGTGGAGCAGGGTACGATTACAAATGCCAATCATGACAGGAAAAAAAAATCAGGTTTTTTGATTCGCTCCTGATTTTGAGCACCAACCGATTTTCTCAGATGGCGAGAGAGGGCTCAATATCGCTCCGAAAGTATTTGCTAAGTAATTTTCTACTCTCACTCAAACTCAAGTTCAGGATCCAAGAAATCAGCCCTCTGTGCAGGTAATTTTAACCTTCACTTATTGAATGATGATGTGGAGATGCCGGCGTTGGACTGGGGTGAGCACAGTAAGAAGTCTTACAACACCAGGTTAAAGTCCAACAGGTTTGTTTCAAACACGAGCTTTCGGAGCACGGCTCCTTCTTCAGGTGAATGGAAAGGCTTGTTCCAGAAATGTTTATATAGACACAGTCAGAGATGCCCCGGAATGCGAGCACCTGCAGGCAATCAAATCATCAAAGATGCAGAGAGAGAGGTAACTCCAGGTTAAAGAGGTGTGAATTGTCCCAAGCCAGTTCAGTCGGTAGGCCTCTGCAAGTCCAGGCTTGTTGGTGGGGGCCGAATGTAATGCGACATGAATCCCAGATCCCGGTTGAGTCCGCATTCATGCGTGCGGAACTTAGCTATAAGTTTTTGCTCAGCAATTTTGCGTTGTCGCGTCTCCTGAAGGCCTCCTTGTAGAATGCTGACCCGGAGATCAGAGGCTGAATGTCCTTGACTGCTGAAGTGTTCCCCAACTGGAAGGGAACAGTCCTGCCTGTTGATAGTCGCACGATGCCCGTTTATTCGTTGTCGCAGTGTCTGCATGGTCTCGCCAATGTACCACGCTTCGGGACATCCTTTCCTGCAGCGTATGAGGTAGACTACATTGGTCGAGTCGCACGAGTATGCGCCGCGTACCTGGTGGGTGGTGTTTCCACGTGTAATGGTGGTGTCCATGTCGATGATCTGGCATGTCTTGCAGAGATTACCCTGGCAGGGTTTTGTGGTGTTGTGGTTGCTGTTCTGAAGGCTGGGTAATTTGCTGCAAACAATGGTTTGTTTGAGGTTGCGCGGTTGTTTGAAGGCCAGTAGTGGGGGTGTGGGGATGACCTTGGCAAGATGTCCATCCTCGCTGATGATGTGTTGGAGGCTGCGAAGAAGATGTCGTAGTTTCTCCGCCCCAGGAAAGTACTGGACGACGAAGGGTACTCTGTCAGTGGTGTCCCGTGTTTGTCTTCTGAGGAGGTCGGTGCGGTTTTTTGCTGTGGCGCGGTGGAACTGTCGATCAATGAGTCGAGCGCCATATCCCGTTCGTACGAGGGCATCTTTCAGCATCTGTAGGTGTCTGTTGCGCTCCTCCTTGTCTGAGCAGATCCTGTGTATACGGAGGGCTTGTCCATAGGGGATGGCTTCTTTAATGAATGATGGCAGCACATTATACATACAGACTGATTTTCACTCTGTTTAAGGCTCAGGGAGCACATTTTTATACAAAGGGTAATAGAAATCTCAGAGACGATTCACATGAAAAATTTGGTTTCGCCCGCGTTTTGTGAGGTATTTCTCGGCGGCTGCAGTGCCGAGATTGACACCGCCATTCAATGGCACTTTGCCGTATTTTGGCCCTGGGGGCGTTTCTCCCTGTCGAGGCCACACTTAGACAGTTTTCCTGCATTGGAAGCTTAGTTTACCAACAGGACCAACTCCTCACAGTTTCGGACACCATTTTGGGCCCCCGACTTTCAGTAGCCCCCTTCACCCTCCCTCCGCCGACCTTTTTTTGTCCCTTCAAACTCCCCACACCCTCCCTTTCATGAGCATGGCCCACAAGGCTCCAATCCCTGACAATGACAAACTGGCACCTGGGTGACACTATCAGGGTGCCTGGGTGACAATACCAGGGTGCCAGGCTGGCAGTGCCAAGGTACCAGGGTGGCATGTGTGCCAGGGTTCTACCTTGGGTTGTCCCCAAGCTCTTGGGGGTCCCTAACGGCCAGCAAACCCACCCCCCCCCCCCCCCAGGTGCCATCACACCTGGTCCACATTCATGAAAACCAGTGCTAAACGTTGCCTGTTAGATGCCTCACAGGTACGGTCGTTGATTCCCAGGGGCTAGGTGCATATGGTGCCTGGGCAATGAAGTGCGCCTAATGGCTCATTTCATATAATTATCTGGATCATGCCCAGCAAGGGCGTGATCTAGATCTGCCAGGCGTGGCGAGTCGGGTGACTCGTGATTGGCCTGGTGCCTGACGTGAAACCTGATTTGGGCCTCTCCTAAGATTCACCTGTTGTTCCCAACTCTGCGCCGGGTGCAACACATTCACGGAATCGTACCCCTAGGACTACCTCCAAAAAAATCTGAGGATGATGGATCCATTCAAATTGTCAAGACTAAAGTTCAATTGATTTTTGTTGGGTTAAGAATCAAAGTTTCAAGACCAAAGGTGGATAAAAAGATATCATGATCTAATTGACTTGGAGAACAGGGTGAAAGGGCTAAATGTCTTTATTCTGTTCCTATTTCTATTTGCTATCATTGGGTTCAAACTGCTATTATAGTTGATGCTCCAAGTGCTCTACTACTATGGCGAGAAGACCTCAATGGCTTTAAATCTTTTTCAAATGTTCCTTGTGTAGTCAAAGGATTAGGAATGCATGTTCAAACCCCTTGAGGAAAACTGTTGGCCTTCTCTCCCACTGGAGTCTCTCTACAGGAGTGCCAGTGGTACCAATCCAATCCCATCGATAAGCTAGCGACCATTTCTCACTGATTTTGGGTTGGTAAGTGATGAGGGGCATGCAGATCAGTCTGGGGAGTTAAAATTACCCTAATTTCAGGCTGAACTAACCAGATATATTTGTTGTTTACAGCAGCCTCCGTCTGCCTTCATTTCAATCAGTGTTTGTGGGCACGATTCACCGGACAGATTTCAAAATCCAGTTTCGTCTTTTTTAGCGGGGTTATACACGACGGCTGTAATGCCAAGAGTGACCCCGCTATTTAATGGCACCTAGCCATTTTGGGCCTCAGGGAGTTTCTCCCCATCGAGGACACTCTTTGAAAGTTTGAGTTAGCCAACAGGACCGGCTCCTCACAGATTGGGTTGCCATTTTGAAAGGTTGTCCTGATCTCTACATTCGCCCTTTCAGGACCCTGGCTTTCAGGGTCACCCTTCCTTCATCCCCCAACTTTTCTCCTCGAACATCTCCTCACGTCCCTATTCATGGGCATGGCACCTCAGCTCCCAACCCTTGGCAGTGCCAATCTGGCACCCGGGCACCTTTGCACTTGCCAGCCTGTCAGCCTGCCACCTTTTCACTGACAGGCTATTACTCTGGCACTGCCATTCTGTCACCATGGCACTGCCGGTCCGGCACCACCAACCTGCTACCCTGGCAGTGCCAACCAAGCACCCTGGTGGTGCTGTGTGGCACTGCCAGGATGCCTTGGTGACACTGCCAGTGTGCCTGGTTGCCAGGGGGTGTGTCAGGGATCTACTTGGTCTTCCCCCAACCACCTGGGTCATGTGTTGGTCTAGGAGATCCCCACGGTGCCATCATGCCTGGTCCATGATTGTGGAAATCAGTGCTAAATGGCACCCCGTTGAGGTGTCGCATGTACGGCAGTTGACTCCCGGGCGCCAGGTGAATATGGAGTTGGGATTCTTAAATGGGCCTAATAGCATGATCCAGATCATGCTGGGCACCACGAGTTAGGTGACTCACGCAAGATTGCATGCCCGGGGAGCAACACGGTTGGAAAATAGTGCCATCTGTGTCTATTACCATGAGGCTAGTGTGATAATCACAAGTTAGCTTGCCCAACCAGTCCTTGCAGTATACTTGGGAGGATATAGCCATTGGGCGGTTGCAAATCAAATGATTTAATTAGCATTATAAGCAAGGTTCCGTCCCAGTTACAGCAGCCAAAAGGAGTAACCCAAGGAAATTTCCAGCAGAACTTCTTTCGGAAAACTGCTCATCAGCAAATATCCAAGGAGATGCATTTGGATTCAGAAAAATCAAAGAGGTGACGTCGGAGGTACACCTTGAAAATGGTAAGTAAGGGAGAGGAAGGCAGCGCGGTGGCGCAGTGGGATAGCACTGCGGCCTCACGGTGGCGAGGTCCCAGGTTTGATCCCGGCTCTGGATCACTGTCCGTGTGGAGTTTGCACATTCTCCCCGTGTTTGCATGGGTTTCGGCCCCGCAACCCAAAAATGTGCAGGGTAGGTGGATTGGCCACGCTAAATTGCCCCTTAATTGGAAAAAATGAATTGGGTACTCTAAATTTTTTAACAAAAGGGAGAGGATATATCATGGCGGTGAAGGACATATTTACATTGTTTGAATTGATTGTTTTTTTCCCTATCCTTCAGCAGTAACAGAGTTATACTGTCTGAACCAGGCTCGTGATTTTACCAAAATTGTGCAGAAAGACTGAAAATAAACTAATGGCTGAAACATTCACTGAACCTGTGATTGATTATTGATAATGCACTCACTAATGGTTGGTTGGGCAGCATGGTAGCAGAATGGTTAGCACAATGGCTTCACAGCACCAGGGTCCCAGGTTCGATTCCCGGCTTGCGTCACTGTCTGTGCGGAGTCTGCACGTTCTCCCCTTGTCTTCGTGCTTTTCCTTCGGATGCTCCGGTTTCCCCCCACAGTCCAAAGACGTGCAGGTTAGGTGGATTGGCCGCAGTAAATTGCCCTTAGTGTCCAAAAAAGGTAAGGTGGGGTTACGGTGATAGGGTGGAAGTGTGGGGATAGGGTGCTCTTTCCAAGGGCAGTGCAGACCCGATGGGCCGAATGGCCTCCTTCTGCACTGTAAATTCTGTGATACAATACCATAAGACGGAGTTGAGAACATGAGGTCAACTGAAGCATTTAATCCGTAAACTCAAACTTTAAATTCGCTTTCCCATCTTCCATTCTCGCTTACAATGCAGGTTACTGGCCATTGATATATAATTTCAGCAGCATAATAACAATCAGGGAACTAAAGTACACTCAGATCAATTTCCATAGAAAACATTGGATCCCTTTGATACTGATAAGTTACTTTTCTCAAACTATAACAGGAATGATAGATTACCTTTGTAATTATTTATCTCTATATATTTGGTCCATGATGCTCATCTTCAATATATCCGCTTTAGTTTGTGTTATGACTACTGCAGCAATAAAAACAAATTTGTGAATTGTCAAAAATGTACCAAATATACTGCATAATATTTGGAATAGGTAGATAGCTCTTTTTTTTTAGTTTTGAGATGTAACATAAATAGGGATGAAGGCCTGTGTTAAAGCTGAAAAGATTGAAAAAATACTCGCTGAATTTTCAAGCAGTCAAGTGGACTCTAGAGCCGTTCCAAAATGGCGGGTGGGACTCATTCCCTACCCTTCACTCCCCACTTGGCAGCGTCCATTGCTGGGAGTCGGCATTTCCAGCCGTTTTTGTGCAGTTGGGCTAGGTTCACAGCCGCTCAGGAGAGTAGTGACCAGGACGGCTCTGCGGCGCAGTGGTTAGCACTGCTGCCTCACGGCACCGAGGACCCAGGTTCGATCCCAGCCACGGGTCACTGTCCGTGTGGAGTTTGGACATTCTCCCCGTGTCTGTGTGGGTCTCACCCCCACAACCCAAAAGATGTGCAGGGCAGATGAATTGTCCACATCAAAATTGCCTCTTAATTAGAAATTTTGAAAGAAAAAAAGAGAGAAGTGAACACCATAATCTGGATTTGGGAACTTTTTGAAATGTAGGTTCAAAAGAGTTTACCCATGCCCCCAAAGATATGATATAAATGGGCACTTTGTACAAAGCCGGCTCGGCAGAATACAGAAATTTCCCAACTCAAACTATCTGTCTCTGTAGTAGACGTCTGGCCCTTGATATCTAATATTTCGAATTACTAAAAATGAACACATATCCTGCAAGTGAGGGAAAAATAATCTTTTCATTGGAATGTTTGTTCAAGGCTTGTGTGGATCCACCTGACTGATACTCTGCCCTGAAAAAAAAATCCAATAAAGACCTTCAGATTTGAACTTGGCATACTCGTGTTCGAAACTCATAGCGGTGAGGTACGATTCAAGTATGTCAGGCTTTTACATTAGTCAAGAGTGCTTTTCCCCTCAAACAATGCATGAAAACATAATTGTGTGAGGGGAGAAGGTGAAGAGGTCTATTCATTTTCATCAAAGTATTGCATAGGTCCAGGTGTTGCATTTCTTTAGAATCCATTGTGTGCCCCCTCACTGCTTTAGGAAGTTTTAGGGATTCCATGAAATCATATGGTCTTGTTTCTATAAGCAAACTTGATCAACTTCATCTATCCCTAATTCTCTGGTTCTGTATGTTGCAAGACCCTTCCAAAATATAGACATTCAGCAACACATTGCTGCAGTAAATTAAGTAGAGATGAACATTTTGTGAAGAATGTAAGAAATTGTTATATTTTACATTTGTTGCAGTGATCTTATTAGAATGACAGACTTATGATACATACGGACAGTATGTCTACTAAAGCTGTGATTAACGGTCATAAAAGTGAAGTAAGCTTTGATTTTGAAGGGGGAGTGTTCTACTGATAGATGTTATAAGCATTTACCTATTTACAGATAGCTAGCTAATGGAATATTGTTTTGGTTTACAGGTTCCTGGGCACAGATAATTTATGAGGGATATTGTTTGGACCTTGCTAAACAGGTCACAGAGCACCTTGTAGGAGGAGACAGAAGAATGTTTTATGCTTTGGGTACAGGTGGTGTGATTAAGAGGAGGAACCAGGTCTCTTTGCAGTTTCAGTTTGTCACAAGATTTTAGTCTGACAAGAAGTGTCTTCAGTTTGCTCCTGAAAGATTCTCTCCAAGGGCTCAGTACAGAGAAAAGCAAGTATAGCCTGGTAGTTAACTGAATTTATTTATTTAGTTATTTTATTTTTCAAATTAAGGGGCAATTTAGCATGGCCAATCAACTGACTCAGCATATATTTGTGTTGTGGGGGTGAGATTCATGTAGACACAGGGAGAATATGCAAACTCCACACGGGCAGGACCCAAGGCCAGGATCGAACCCGCGTCCCCGGTGTCGTGAGGCAGCAGTGCTAACCTCCACTCTGCCATCGTGCTGCCCAGTTAACTTTATTTATAAGTAGTATTTGGACTATGTTGATTTACTCATTTGGCATATTCAGTGGCAGATTTAGGATGTAAGTCAGAATTCCTTCTTTGATTTAAGAACTCTTATCTGCAAAGCTATTTCTTGTTGCTACTGTGGTTAATTCTGGGCGCGATTCTCCGCACCCCACGCCGGGTGGGCGAATTGCGGGAGGGCTGGGCAAATCACGCCACGCTGCCCTGGCACCCGCGATTCTCCCACCCCCCCCAAAATGGCGTGTCGCGTTTTGCGACAGGCCGCTCGGAGAATTGCTGCTCGCCGTTTCTCATTGGCTGAGCGGCCTGCCGAACCCGAACGGTTCACGCCGGTGCAAACCACACCTGGTCGCTGCCGGCGTGAACAGCGCGCGACCGGTGAGTGTGGGGCCTGTGGGGGGCGGAGGGAGGATCGACCACCACGGCCGTGCTCAGCAGATGTCTGGCCTGCGATCGGTGCCCACCGATCGTCGGGCCGGCGTCTCTAAAAGACGCACTCTTTTCCCTCTGCCGCCCCGCAAGATCAAGCCGCGATGTCTTGTGGGTCAGCGGAGGGGAAGATGGCAACCGCGCATGCGCGGGTTGGCACCGGCCAACCTGCGCATGCGTGGCTGACGTCACTTCGGCGCTGCCGGCCACGTCATTCCCGGCGCGCCGCTTTGACACAAACGTCAAGGCCCGGCGTGCGGATTTGACGCGCTGCCACTCCTAGCCCCCCCTGGGGGCAGGAGAATAGGAGGCGAGGAGCGGTCTCCAACGCTGGAGTGAAACACTCCAGGTTTCACTCCGGCGTCAGCTGTTTGTCTCCCTTTGGGAGAATTGTGCCCCATGTGTTTAAATTAAAGTTTATTTTAACATAAAAGATACCTATTGATCAGTGTTAACATTCCGAGAAATAATTGGGTTCTCATCCGGGATCCTAACAATTTACCAAAACAAATAAATTAGTCATGTACAATACTAATTTTGTATTGGTAACGTAGAAGGAAGTATAGATTCTCTAACTTCCTTGAATGGCTTTCAATGAAACGTTAACCCGAGCGGTACAGTGGCCCAGTGGTTAGCACTGCTGCCTCATGGCGACGAGGACCCAGGTTTGAACCAGCCCCAGGTCACATTCTCTCCGTGTCTGCATTGGCCTCACCCCCTCAACCCAAAGATATGCAGGGTAGGTGGATTGGCCACGCTAATTTGCCCCTTAAATGGAAAAAAATAATTGGGTACTCTTAATTTTAAAAAAAAGAAGGGTTATCCCACATTGATACCAAATCTAAGTAATTAAATCCAAACCTCAGATGTTCATTTTCGAGACATTGATATTTTGATAGTCTACAATCAACCAATGGATCTTAGGTGTTTCTTTATGTTAAAAACTAGTATTTCTCTTCAAACATTCAATATTACAACTACTTGCTTATAACTATGGAAAAATGTCACAACAGTGAGTCTACAAGGCTCACCATCGATCAATACCTGACATTATTATAATTCTGGATTAGACCACCAAATATTGTCACCTAAAGTGGACAGCGTTTGCGATTCAAGACAATGCTCAGAGAATGAAGCAAAAAAACTCCATGGGCGTGATTCAGTGGCCACACGTGGCGCCTGACTTGGTGTCAGGATGAGGCAGTTAAATTTCACGAGAGGCCACTCGCGAGATTCGCGATGCTCAAAACAAGACATTGTAATTTGGATCTCGTACTTACTGGGTGTGATCCAGATCAGCATACTTAAATGAGCCATGTGGGTCATTTGAATATACATTTCCCAGATTCAACCGGTGCACGAGACTCAAAGGCCATGCCTGGGAGACCTCGCCGGGGAGGGCTTTAGTACTGGTCCACACACGTGAGCCTGCAGGGGTTGACCAGGCAATTGGAAATCCCCAAGTGGTTGGGAACAGGGCAGGGTGGCACCCTAGCTCTCCCTCTGGCAATCAGGCATCTTGACACTGCAGACTGGCAGGGCCAGGGTTCCCAGGTGCCAGGTTGTCACTGCCAGTGTCAGGCCTTATTCAGTAGAAGGTTGATGGGGCGCTCCCATGGGCCTCCCCAAGGTTGGTGATATGAAGGGGGTTCAAAAATGGTGGAGGGGCTGAAAGTGGGGTGGGGGGGTGAAACAATCAAGGCAGCCTTCCAAAATGGCACCCCGATCTGCGAAGTGCCTTCCTGTTGGCGAGGTCAACAGCAGACCTCTGAGCTCAAGTCTGCTGAATCACGTCCGTTGAGTTTTGAACAAACAATAATCAATTTTAACCTGCAAGGTCAGAAACTTAAAACATTTTACACTAACTAAACAATACTCTAACATTTAGGGTTAATATAATATATATGTGAGTTAACAGGTTGGTCAAATGCCCAACAATAAATGATAAATGTGACCAACACTGATTCCATGGATTTCACAACAACCCACCAACCATCGGTAAAAATTGTGGGTCAACCAACCTTATCTCTTTCACAAGGGTTTCCAGCCTTTGCATTCAAAGATCTCCGTTTGGAATTCTCCCCAAAAGTCACTCCAACTCATGCAGCCACAATGACAGCTCACCCTGCAGGGTTTCAATCTTGTATCCTAAAACTCCATTCCCCCTGGAATCTCGAATCTGTTCTCCAGCACCTACTGACAAGCTTAACATCAGCTCTTTGGCTGCACCGAGCAGCATACTATTGATCAAAAGGCATACATTAGCCTTTTAGGCCCCAGTGTACAAAACACCAACCTCCCGCTGCCCTCTTCGATTGTCATGGCTTCTTCTGAAGCCTTTCCACTAAAAGGTCTGCCACTGAATGCCCTTTGTCTGTTTGGAGTGTCATTTTCTTCTGTTCTTACTTTTTAACTTTGGGACCTCTTCCTGTCCCCTTGTCTTGTCCCCTTTCCTTTGAGCTGAGAGTGCTTCGTTCCCCATGACATGATCTTGCACCATTTTCATTTTGTGGAGGCACACTGGATCCATATCTTTACTCCAAATAACGGCACAATATCAGATTGCGGTGTGCCACCCGCTCCCAGCCTGTGCATATCTGAATCTTCCATGGCCTGTCGGAGCTTAGAGTTCATGGCCGCCTATTCTATCTGAAATGGCCTCGCAAGCCACTCAGTTCAAGGGCAATTAGGGATAGGCAATAAATGCTGGCCCAGTCATCGACGCCCGCATCCCCTGAATGAATAAAGAACTGTAGGAAATCTACCGGTTTTACTGGTTCATCTATTGGTTTCACTGGCTCATTAAAAATAGCATTGGGGGGGGGCAGCATGGTGGCGCAGTGGGTTAGCCTTGCAGCCTCATGGCGCCGAGGTCCCAGGTTCGATCCCGGCTCTGGGTCACTATCCGTGTGGAGTTTGCACATTCTCCCCGTGTTTGCATGGGTTTCGCCCCAACAACGCAAAAATGTGCAGGCTAGGCGGATTGGCCGCACTAAATTGCCCCTTAATTGGAAAGAAAATGAATTGGGTACTCTAAATTTATAAAATAAAATAGCATTGGGCACAACAAAATGCTGCAACAAAGTACAGATTTTAAAAATATATCATGGGCTGTATCTTCTGAAGTATGGCAATCATCGTCAGATTGGCACTCAACCCTTACTTACTTGCGACAGAGGTCCACATTTCACATCGGAATTTGGAACTGGGCCTTCTGAAAAATGTGGAACAAACCCGCTCCTGGAGGCCTTCCTCATAGAGCAGGAACATCGAGGGAGCCAAGTCATACCCCATCTTTATGACACAGGCTGCCATATTTCAGTACATTGAAACGTCCCAAGGCCTCTTTGACAAGCCATGGAGAGAAGATGTGTGAAACATAAGTGGGTGATGGGGTAGAATGGCAAATGGGTAGTTGAGGGGGTAGTGTGGCAGGTAATTGGCTGAGGGGGCAGTGTGGATGGGGGGTGGGAGGTTATTCGGGGTGGGGCATCAGAGGTGCAGTCAGGGGGTTCTGGGAAAGACAGGTGGCTGATGGGCTAGTTGGGGTATCGGGCGAGGGTTAATTTTGGTGTCCAATGAGGAATCGGGAATCACTAGAATAGTTCCCGAGCAGTTGGATCGGGTTTTAATCATTCTAACATTTCCTACGTACCTATTCTGCAAAGTGAATCAGAACCATCCAAAGTCTCCAACTTTAACTCAGATTTTGAAAGGGTTCCAATGACAGGGGAATTGTTGAATTGACTTCATGAGTAATTCCTGTGCAGTCAGTGCTTGTGGACTCCTGTTGGGTCCTCCAATGCATCTACAGAGGTACCTCTGCGTTACAACCATTCGAAGACCAGAAGATCTGGGTCCATGTCCTCTGAGGCACTTTGGACATGAAATTCAAGGAGTACTGTTATACAAGTATTAAATGCTGAAGATTGGTTAACCAAGCCCTAGCCCCAGGTGGGAAAGCCCATTCCAAATCCTTGTCAATTGAATGTCTGCAATAGTTTGCATTTACTTGTCATCAGCTTGCCCTGGCTCAAGTCTGCACAGCCTCCTAAGACAAAGTGATACTTTGGTACACTGAGTAAGGTGATCCCTGAGGTCCATCTAGACTGAATACCCTTTAGGGCCACTCATGCAGCCACCGTGAGGCTTCAACAGTAGTGGGTGCTAGTTATGGAATAATGTGCCAGGTTTGGGAAATATGCTGAGTAAGATGTCTTGTTCATTCTGATCATATAAATAATCTGTTTGTGGCCAGTGTTCTGACCCCACTTGATGTTATAACTGGATGAGAAGGGCAGCATGGTGGAGCAGTGGATAGCACTGTTGCCTCACGGCGCCGAGATGCCCGGTTCGATCCCGGCTCTGGGTCACTGTCTATGTGGAGCTTGCATATTCTCCCTGTGTCTGTGTGGGTTTCGCCCCCACATCTCAAAGATTGACAGGGTAGGTGGATTGGCCATGCTACATTGCCTGTCCCCTAATTGGAAAAGATTAATTTGGGTACTCTAAAATTTAAAATAATAAAAATAACTGGATGAGAAGATCTCAGAATGAAACCCCTGGCTGAAAAGACTGTAACTTTTATTTTTTTTTAATAAAGCTTGGAGGAACGGTGTCACAGGATTACGGATTCGTTGAAACAACAAGAAACAAAATGCATTCAATATGAAATATTGGATTATTGCATAATAATCCTTTATGCTCCCTTTATCTTAGCAATTACACAGAAATGTTAAGATTAAACTGATTACGAAGTACATCCTAAGCTACAATGGTCCCATAGTAAGCACACAGATTGTCTGTGGTCAAATACACGCACCCTGCTGTGAACCCAAGTCAGTGTCAGTGGATTTCTCCACAGAACCCCTCCAGATGATAATCACATGAGACTTTCCACACTTTCCTCTGAAAAACACTTTAAGAACATTTCTCATACTGCTTTCCCTCAGTGGTTTGCATTCCAAAATCTAGACTGGGTTTTCCAAATGACACTTTTGAACAAAGCATCTGCTCCACTTTTCTCAGTGAATCCATTCCAGAACTGTACACCAACTCTTTTTGGATTTCTTTATCTCTCTCCGTTCTGAGACAGTGTTAAAATAGCTTTGGATGTTTGATTTACCTTTGAAGGCTGCTGCCCCACTTTAAATTGGGGCACGATTCAGTGAACTCAAGTTAAAATTCGCTGAACAGTGTGTTTTTAACGGGGTGTTTTTCCACATTTGCAGCTCCACCAAGGCCATTTTTGAGTGATTTCCAGCACTCTCGGATCGGGGAGCCATTTTTAAAGGCAGCCCCAATCTTTCAGCCTTACTCTGTGTCCCCCACTGTGGCCTCAGGACCCCTCCCACTTCACCTAACTTTAGATACCCCTCCCCCACCTCTTATCAGCAAGCCCCCCCCCCCCCCCCCCCCCGGGCCTGGTCCTTACCCCTGGCATGGGTCAACCTGGCACCTGGGCATCTTAGCTCTGTCAGCCTGGCACCCTAGCAGTGACTCTGGAAGTGCCATATGGGCACCCTGGAATTGACAGGGTGGCATTGCGAGGTTGGCATTGCCAAGGTGCCCAGGGACAAGAGGAGTGCCAGGGTTCCACCTTGCCCTTCCTCCCACCAGCGGGGAGGGCCTGAGGTGGCATTACAGCTGGTTCGAAACTTTGTGAAAAAGTACCAATCAGTGCCCAATTGAAGCCTCGCTGGCGAGGCCAGTGAATTCTGGGCCCGAGTAAATTGGGTGAGAGCATGTTAGGCTCATTTAAATATGTGTGCCTGGATCTCGCCCAGGGAGAGTGAGATCCAGAACACGATGCACTCTGAGATTTCATTGAATCTTGTGAAACACTTAAATTGTCACGATTCACGATGCAAGATTTGACGACTCGTCCAGGCACCAGGTTCGGCGCAATACGGCCATTGAATCATGCACCTGGTTACTGCAATTGTCTCATTAATTCAAAACACTTGGTTTACTCTTTCTTAAATTCTTCTGAACAATAGTTTGGTCTCTTTTCACTTATCTCCAAACTTCCTGGACACTTATCTTCATTTCATAATTTTCCTTACCTACTGCTCTTCAGATCACTCCACTTGTTTTCTTAACCATTACTCCATGGTATGGCTTTTATTTGAGCAAAGCTGAGAGAGATGCTCTCTCTCTAGCCTTCTGAACTAACTGCTTCTAGTAGAGATGTGAGAGCTGCCTTCTCTCTCACTACTTATTTTCAAATGTAATCAAATTCAGTAAAAACAAAAATGTAAAAGCTTCTCAACCTTACAAGGCTGCAGTTGCTGAGCAACACCCACATGCTTATGCCTTTTATTTATTGTTCATGCCGTAATCCTCTTGAAGCACAATAGGAACACAGCTGAAACTTAACCAACCCCACACACATCCAAAAACCTTTGTCCAGCATGAATCTAACTATAGATTTAACTATTCCAAGCACAGAAACATTCAATTAAACCCACTTAAGATGAGACTTTATTTCTAATGTTTACCAATACAAATATAAATCCCTGAAAACTACCTTTATTTTACAAATACCAGTAAGTCAGTTAGCAAAGGATATTACTGGAACCAATCTTTACTCAGTCCTACATTTATTTACTGAGTGTAACATTACAAGTATCAGCCTCCTAACTCAACCATACTTCTAGCAAGTGTATTTTTGTGTGTGTTCAAGTGGAACCCTCATTAATGCCCTCACTAGCATGTAATTCAACATAATTGATGTAGAATTAACATGATCTGGACTCTGAATCTCAATGTAAATTGGTCAAATGTGGAATTAACATGATCTGGACTCTGAATCTCAATATAAATTGGTCAAATTTACAGATGATGTTAAATGAGTAGAGGGCAGTGTAATCGAAAGAAGAAATTGAAGAATTCCAGCAGGATAGAGTTAAGTGAAGAAACTGTGAAATATTGGGGGAAACAATGCAAATAGTTTTACTCAATGACACAGCTATTTAAATGGAATACTTAAAAATATACAGGAATGCTAGTATTCTCCACGGACATCATATCCAGTCATTGCAGAATAGTAATTGACAACGATAAAACATCTTCATCACGCAAGCAATGTTATTTTATTTTTAACTGCTTTTTAAGTAGCAATTAACATGGAACATACAAAATTACTCATTTATTAGTTTATTCCCACATTGCATTCATTGCTCCCATGTGGAACTGTTAAAATCAAATGTTGAAAAGGGATTGATAACAATTTGAAAAGCACCAATCTAAGCCTAAGATGTTGTTTGCCTGCCTCTGTTAGTTGCCATTGCTGGATCTTGTATACTAATTTGCACAGATTGCTGACCAATTGGTCAGACCATCATACCATCGCACTGGTAATGAGGTGTCTATATCCCACAACCTCTTGAATCTGCAACACTCAAGCTTGCACAAAGATCACAGAGCAGCTATTCAGTGAACTCATGTTTGACGACGACTATGCTCTCACAACACAAACTCCGGAAAAACATCCAGCTGTTTGTTGATCATCTTGTCCAAGCCTCAGGGTATTTCAGTCTCAAATTAAGTTTAAAGAAGACAGATGTTTTGTGCTAACCTGGCCTGGACCACAAGCTCTCGTGGTCCCATTGTCACCATAAACAATACATCCAACAGTGCAGTTCAGACGTTCTGCTATCTTGGGTGTACCCTCGACAATAACACCGCGTTGGATAATAAAATCACACCATTATGTGATAAATGGAAGCTCAGCATTCAGCAGGCCCATCCATATGCTTTGGAGAGAGCATGGTGGTGGTCTCAAAACAAAGATTAGAGTCAGCCAGGGAGTTCTTAATGATGTTCTTTGTGATTGTAGCGTTTGGATGTTGTAGCGTTTACAAAGACCACAGAAGCTAAGTTCATTAACAAAGCTAACATTTATTTACACTACTTATTGAAGCTCAACCACTTACTCTTACAGTAAACTATAGTCCAATAATCTACAATTTACACTCAATTAAAACTGGTCTCTACACTCTATCTATAACTGTACTGTCCTGTCTATCATTGTTCTCTCTGGTTCTCCTCCAGCTCTCTCCCAGAAACATGTATGTCAGTGCTTTATATAGTTCTGCAACAGGGCAGCATGGTATGAAATGAAATGAAAATGAAAATGAAATGAAATGAAAATCGCTTATTGTCACGAGTAGGCTTCAAATGAAGTTACTGTGAAAAGCCCCTAGTCGCCACATTCCGGCGCCTGTTCGGGAAGGCTGTTACGGGAATCGAACCGTGCTGCTGGCTTGCCTTGGTCTGCTTTCAAAGCCAGCGATTAGCCCTGTGAGCTAAACAGCCCCTGTGTGGTGGCGCAGTGAGTAGCACTGCTGCCTCACGGCCCCGAAGTCCCGGCTCTGGGTCGTTTCCGTGTGGAGTTTGCACATTCTCCCCTTGTTTGTGTGGGTTTCACCCCCACAACCCAAAGATGTGCAGGGTAGGTGGATTGACCACGCTAAATTGCCCCTTAATTGGAAAAAATGAATTGGGCACACTAAATTTATTTTAAAATATATATAGTTCTGCATCTAGCTCCAACTAGAGGTTAGTTATGACATGACCTTAACCCTTTGTATTCTGAACATTCCCATAATGTCACAGTCTTCGCATCATTCCTCTATGGCTGGTGAGGCGTGGACAACCTGTCGGTGTTACCAAAAGCACCTTTATGCCTTTCAGCTTCACTGCTACAAGTTTACCTGTAACATCAGGTGGCAGGACAAAATCTCGAACATCAAATTTTGTGCAAGGTGCTCCAACCGTGACATCAAGGGAGTGCTCATCAGAGCTCAGTGTCGGCCATCTGGTTCACACAGAGGACTCTTGCATACCAAAGGCATTATTTCTCAGCCAGTTGAATACAGGAACCCGGATCTGAGGACATCCCAAACTTAGACCCCAAAAAGGGTTAGCAATCCTAGTACAGAAAGAAGTATGAACCTGCCGATAAAGAGAAAAAGAACACAGGACAGTTCCCAATGGAGAAGCCCATATCATTAAGCAATCTAAAACATTTGTTGGGCATCAAGCCAGGACAAGGGAACATGTTGCAAAGCCAATGCCTTCAGCAACAATTCGAACAATAACTTCATATGTAACAGAAACAGAAAGTGTTGGGAAAACTCAGCAAGCGTGGTAGCTTCTGCGGAGGGAGAAAAATAGTTTTTTTTTTAAGAGTACCCAATTCATTTTTTCCAATTAAGGGGCAATTTAGCGTGGTCAATCCACCTACCCTGCACATCTTTGGGCTGTGGGGACGAAACCCATGCAAACACGGGGAAAATGTGCAAACTCCACACGGACAGTGACCCAGAGCCGGGATTGAACCCGGGACCTCGGCGCCGTGAGGCAGCAGGGCTAACCCACTGCACCACCATGCTGCCCTGGGAGAAAAAGAGTTAACGATCCAAGTCCAATGTGACCCTCCTTCGGAGCAAGAGTCACATGGGATTTGGAATGTTCACCTGTTTTTCACTCCACATATGCTGCCAACGCTGCTGAGTTTTTCCAGTGCCTTTTGGTTTTCTTTCAGAATTCCAGCATCTGCAGTGTTTCGCTTTTATTTATATTTGACCTCATCTGTGATATTTGCAATTGGAACGGTAAATCAAGACTTGGTTTAACGTCATGTATGAGATGACATCAGCCTAGATGATGAACAGCTGCTCTCCTTGCTGAACACTCAGGTATTGAAGGTGCAGAAGACTCCATCAAATCAATTATTAATGGCTGTCTTTCAAGTGTTTCTAAAAATGGCAATCAGGATCTTCATTATACATTGGATCATGAAACCCAACAACCACATAATCAGTAGGAACATAATTTAGAAAGGCTCCAGTGATGCCGATTGCTTGTGTGTCTGAGGATTCCTTGCTCATGGCACTGGCCTTATGGCAGAATCTAACTCAATCAGATTTTCACCTTCCCTGCACCGCATGCAGCTCAGCTAATTTGTATTTCTCATGGTGGAGAATGGTCGTCAGGAGATTTGAGGGATGCACAGATTCACGTGGGGCAGAACGGTAACACAGTGGTTGGCACTGTGGCTTCACAGCACCAGGGTCCCAGGTTTGACTCCCGGCTTGGGTCACTGTCTGTGTAGAGTCTGCACGTTCTCCCCACGTCTGCGTGGGTTTCTTCCGGGTGCTCCGGTTTCTTCCCAAAAGTCCCAAACGATGTGCTTGTTCGGTGGATTGGACATTCTAAATTCTCCCTCTGTGCACCCGAACAGTCACCGGAGTGTGGAGACTATGGGATTTTCACAATAACTTCATGGCAGTGTTAAGGTAAGCCTACTTGTGACAATAAAGATTATTATTATTAGATTACCCAATAAGTATCATATTAATCATATTGTGCACAAGTGCAACATATGGAATGTAATTAGAACACAAATGGCAGTTGATAAATATGTTTCAATTCTAATAATGTTCTCCATGGAGCTTAGTCTGTGAAATTCGGGACCACAGTTGAGGCTAAAACATTGTGTGATTTCAAGAAGGAATTAGGCATAGCTCTTGGGGCTAAAGGGATCAAAAGATATGGGGGGAAGGCGGGATCAGGGTATTGAATTTGATGATCAGCCATGATCATAATGAATGACGGAGTATGCTCGAAGGGGTGAATGGCCTCCTCCTTCTATTTTATATATATTTTTCCATGTCTATCTTCAGGATTCGCAGTAGCATTCAACATAACTTCAAGGGCCATTGCCAACACCTGATGAAAATAGCAGATCAGATGCAGACACTTTAGCCTGAATTTTAATCCTGGCAGGAACAGGGTAAATATGGGTTAGACGTCCATAATACACCCCATCCAATTGAACTCATTGTTGAAGAAACATAATAAATCAAAAATATAACTGAGTGTGGAACTGAATTTTGAGATGTAACCACTGCTCAGTTTTCTTTTTCAAAACATTATTCACAAAGCATTTTAGAATAGAAGGAAAAATGTGAGTTCCCGTGAAAAATTCAGAATAAAAATCTCCAGTCAACCTTGTTCGCTGTTAATGCTCATCTGATGCCCAATGTTTGGTGCTCCTAATTTTGCATTGCATTCCGCACCGTTTTCTCATTTGTGCTCCTGTCAAGCAAGACTGCAGCAGGAAAAGTTTCTGGGTAAATGTTCTCTCCGCATTGTTAAACGCGGCGCACAGAAGTAAATAAGGCCCTTTGGGATAGATTTTATGAATTCAAGGCACAGAGGTTTGTTCACCAGCAGCACATATTAATCATTCAGACACAGAAGTCAGCAAGACCTGAAGGATGTTCATCCGGCAATCTTAATGGGTGGAAAATGTCACCGGACTCACTGGCTCAAATTAGCAACATAAACTTCATGTTTGGATCACAAATTGTGTCAGACTATATCCTAATATGCAGCAATGTACTGATATTACAGAGAATGTACAGAACAGAAACTGGCCGTTGGGTCCAACTAATGCATCCAGAGTTCACTCTCCACACAAGTTGATTAATGTGTCAATCGAGGACTTCGAAATAGTTGATATATGCATTGAACCCCTTGTATTATTCTTCATCAGTGAAGATTCTTTCACCAATGTAGATCGTTTTCCACATTTTTCCTCTCTGGAATCAATGGCATACATAGACACAGTAAATCATGTTATGTGAAGTCACCCAAGGGATATTAGCACCTCTGAATCTTAATTTCAGTGAAAAGTAAACGCGTTCAGTAGAAAACAGTAACACAAGTTTATCTGCAGTAACACACGTTTAACTGCTACTAATGTGCCAAAATTGTTCAATCCTTATATGATCATTCTGAATTGTGAAGAAAATGACCAGCTGCTTTCCTCCACAACCATCTTCACCTTCGTCTCTCTCCTGTATGTTCTACCCTTGCCTCCAACAACTAATGTGAGGAATGTACAGACATTTATGTCACTTCGATTAAGGCTATCTATCTGTTCAGGTGCTTCTGCCTTCCCCTTATCCAACAAGCCATGTCTCATCCAATGTTTTCCCCAGCCCAGTTTTTTTCGCATCATCCCTTCTGGTGTGTTGGGTACTCTGGATCTGTGGAGACTGCGTTTATCTTAGCAGTGACATAGACAGGGTGCCAACACTTGTAATAGTACAACACTATTTTATTTAACTAAGAGCTGTTGATCATACTTGCACTGTGGGTCGACACTATGTTAGATTGATTGAAGACCTATGCCTAACCTGGCCAGCCTATACTGCTAGCACATGGTGAAGGTTTGTGCTACTAGCTGTGAGCTCTGTCTGTCTCAGAGGCTGCATCCCGAATGAGCGGGAAAACTAGTGCCCTGTGGTATCATAGTGACCGTTCCCTAACTGGTGATCGGCTGCTGTGTTGTGTGTGTTGATTGGTCTTGCAGTGTGTCAGTCAGTGTGTGTCTCTGCACCATCATATACTGATATGTATATTATGACACCTTTTGCCTTCGCTGAGCTCATCTTGCCCATAATAATAATCACTTATTGTCATGAGTAGACTTCAATGAAGTTACTGTGAAAAGCCCCTAGTCGCCATATTCCGGCGCCTGTTTGGGGAGGCTGGTACGGGAATTGAACCTGTGCTGCTGGCATTGTTCTGTATTACAAGACATCGATTCAGCCCAATGTGCAAAAGCAACCCTATGAATCCTATCTTCTGTTCTCTTCAACTCCTTCTGACTGAAGTGTTGATCAAATGACTTCCTTTCCTGGTCCTAATTCCCACTGTAAATGGCTCTCCCTCTTCAGGATCCCTCTGTCTTTATAAACTATTGCTCAAGATCCAATCTCCCTTTGTTTGGCAAAGTCCATGAAAGTGTTGTCACCTCCCATCTGCATCCAACTCTCCATTCATGTTCTGCCCATGTCAGAGCAGTAAGACAACACAAATCAGAGTTCAAATTGAAATCTTCTGTGACTGTAACCATGGTTCATGATCCCTTCACATTCTGCTTGATCCCTCTGCAATTCGTGACATGGTCGACAACATTATTCTCCTCTAATACCTTACTTAATTAGTTTGTTAAATCAGACAGTCCTTGCTTGTCTCTACTCTTTGGTATCCAATCAAACTAGAGGTAAAATCATGGAACTCCCCCTTAACAGCACAGTGGGCGTAGCTACACCTCAGGGACTGCAGCGGTTCAAAAAGGCAACTCACCGTCTCCTTCTGAAGTACACCTGGGTACGGGCAATAAATGCTGGCCTAACCAGCGACGTCCACACCCATGAATGAATTTTTAAAAATCATGATCAAACTATTTCCAAACAGTACTCTTCTTTCTGTGCTAGGATTGTTAACCCTGGAGTCTCTCAGAGATCCATCTTTGGTTTGTCCCTATTTATCCTCTAAATGCTGCCCCCCGCGGCAATTATCTGAGAAGCATCATCAGGGTCCAAGCAGCTGACACAACAACCCTTCAAGAACTCAATGTTCCTCCTGCCTCCAACACTTGCTGGAAGATTGGAATCAGTACGCACAGAGGATGCGGTGCTTATTCAGGGCCAATAATATTGTGGCGCACATATGTTCGGAGTAAGTGGTGCCTAACCTACCCAGTGGTCCCAGACACTAAAAGGTTTGGGGAGCTTGTGGAGTTAGTGGGGCAATATGTTAATCAGATCCCATCGGTAATAGTGCAGCAGTATTGGTTGAATACCACTGAAGAACCCCTGGTTAGTCTATCACTGAGTTTTTATTGAGGCTGCGAGTTCTGTGTATATTTTATTTTATTCATCCATCGGATGTCACTGGCTGGGCCGGCATTTATTGCCCATCCCTGAGGGCATTTAAGGATCAACCACATTGCTGTTGCTCTGGAGTCACATATAGGCCAGACCAGGTAAGGGCGACAGATTTCCTTCCCTAAAGGACATTACTGAACCAGATGGATTTTATGACAATAGGTCCACGGTCACCTTTTTTAGACTTTTTAATCCAGATTTTTTTTATTGAATTCAAGTTTCAATATCTGCCATGGCGGGATTCAAGCTTGGGTCGCCAGAGCATTGCTCTAAGTCTCAGGGTTACGAGTACCACGTACCACGACACCACTGTCTCCTTAAGGTGGTGCATTATCTAAAATGTTACGAGAGAGCTTGGTTTGTGGCATAAATGATGCGGCCTTCAGAAGGAGCTCCTGCCGGAATCTTCCCTTACTTGGCAACAAGCCGTCCAAATTGTGCTTGATCTTTCCAGACATAGGTGGGAAGGTGCGACACAACCAGGATTTGTTTGAAACTTTGCCGACTGCGAAAAGTGGGTCTCTGGCGTTTTCCTCGGTCAAACAGTTCCTGTGTCCCACCAGGTGCAACCCAGGGTCGTATTATGCAAAAGCACCTCAATCACCTTCAGTCCAGGAGGCCGTTTTTCAGAAAGCTCCTCATCCTCAGAAACCTCTTCCAAAACCACATCAGCTGTCGGATCAAACCATGGCACAACCTCAACTTCAGAAACCTCTTCCAGAACCACATCTAGGGACCTCCGCGGGTCCCCAATTGGGTCAGGATGGCGAGATGACTGAGATTGTTGACTTGGATGCAGAGAAGGAAACCGAGGCAACCTTCGATGGGGGGCCCTCGGATCCACAGCATCTGGATCTGCAGCCACTGCGACGTTCATGCCAGAGATGGCATTTGCCCTTGAAATATGCACCACCCGATGCCCAACCCAACATCAAGATGTCCTGTACCCTCCTTCGCCGCAGCTTAATAGAGTTCTTCAGACTTTGCGATGGGGGGAGGGATGTTATAACCCGCATGGGTCTCACGGGGTATGGATGATCCATTACCTCATGGAGCTTGCAGAATACGAGCTCTACCGATAAGGGGACGGGGACCCTTAACACAGTTTTATGTGCCTTTGTATAAATAGAGTAGGCCAGTCAGGCACCAACTAGAGAATACCCAATAGGGAACTACTGGAGCCGTACATAAAGTTAATGCTTTGTTTTTTCTCTACAACTCAGTGTGGACTCCTTCCGATGCCCCTTACAAAACACTCCAAGCAATCTGGTACAATTGGAGAACGTTGTCTCACAAACATAAAATTTTGCCCAGTAAGTCTCCTTATGGCAAAGCCAGATGCTCTTTTCTATGTTGTCATTTGTTAAACCTGTCACGTTGGTTTCAATAGTGCTTGACCTGGGCCTGCTGTCCCCCTGGTAACCAGATCACTTTGGCTCACCTCTGGGTGGAGCTAGCTGCAGGTCACATGTTACTTTGAATTAAAGAGACACTCCGAAACATAAGTATCTTATTAAACCGCACATTTATAAAACACAGACTTTCTAGACACTCAGACAGGACATGTCAAGAGTCAGTTGATATACATTCATTCCTGTATTAAAGACATACTGAATTCCAGATCTGAACCGAGGTAGTTTAGTCAGTCAAATTTACAAGGTTTGCCCTTTGGCGATTGAGCTGCTTTAGGAAGACTGTAAAGTGAGTATGAAATGCTGAAGTTTTAAGGGTTTCTAAGGTTAATAACAAGGACCTGTAATTTTCTACAATTGATGCTATGAGGCATCACCAATGGTTGATTTCTCTCTGCAAAGATATCAATATTCTTCAATTATTCTGCTGGAAGTTAAGCTGAAAAACGGAAGGATTGTGAGATAAGTGAAGGTAAGAAAAGGATTTCATGAAATCTCCCCTCAGGAAACAGTAATAGGGTGTACATGATACATATGTCATTACTGTCATCATATGCACCCATGCACATCATGAGGTGCAGGCAGTGACAGATACCCAGGTTAGCCAATCAACATACAGGACAGAACACAACCAATCACCAGACAGAACACTAGAGGGGGGGCTTCCAACTATAAAACACACAAGGCATTGTCACTCTGCCTCTTTCCACTGGTGACAACTGTAGTGACAGTCAGGGTGTATATATCAGTCAGCACTTTCTACACGTGGATGAGAGCTAGCCTGGTCTAGTAAGTTAGAGTTAGTACACTTAGAGTAGTAGAGTGTTAACCCACAGCCAGCTGCGTGCATTGTTACAGAAGTTCAATAAATCATATTGAACCAATGCCTACGTTTGATGTATGCTTTACCGTTCATCTGCATCCTGTTGCAGTCCGTGTTACCCCAGGGTGAATAACACAACATGATACCAAGAGTCTACTTCATCTAAGTAATATTCCTTGAATAATTCAGTGACGACCAGCAAGTGCCTTCCAGCAGCATGGAGAAGATCCAGGCCCTCCACAGCTCCGGATCTCCGGAAATCTCGGCACCAACTGGCGGGTCTTCAAGCAGAAATTCAGTCTATGCATTGAGGCCTCGGGCCTCAGGGATGCGCCCGATGCCAGAAAACACGTGCTGCTCCTATCAACTGCGGGGGACCAGGCCATCTAAATCTTCAATTCGCTCACTATTGCCTACGGCGAGGACAGGACCAAGTTCCAGACCATGTTAGCCAAATTTGACAGTCACTGTGAAGTCGAAACGAACGAGAGCTTTGAAAGCTATCTCTTCCAGCAACACCTTCAGGGTAAGGATGAGCCTTTCCAATATTTTCTAACTCATCTCCGCATATTAGCACAATCCTGCAACTACGGTGACACCGCTGATTCCATCATCAGGGATCAAATCGTGTTTAGGGTCCACTCCGATGCCCTGTGGGAGCAGCTCCTAAAAATAAAAAACATGACCCTGACAGTAGCCATCGAGACGTGTAAAGTGCATGAACAGTCGAAAAGTCACTACTCCCGCCATAAATCGGCAGGACAGGATCATCTTGCCTTCCACAAGGCAGAGAGTTTACAGGCCATCGCCTGAATGCGGTGCCTTAGCATCGATGAAGGCGGCCATTTTGCACGCTTTTCCTGGGGTCCCACGCATGCACAGCACGGATGGGAGAACGAAGCGGCCGAAGACCACACTGCGCAGGTGCGAGCGGCGGCTGACCGCACTGCGCATTTTCGACGACGCACGGAGCATTACGACGTCAATGTCATGACGTGCCCGAACTGTGGCACCGCCTGTTTAAAGCGGCAATGGCCTGCAAGAGGCAGGCAATGTTTAAATTGTGGGAAGCCTGGCCATTATGCAGCCTTGTGCAGATCTGCACCTCCGATTGTGGGCCAGCAATCCCAGTTCCAACGCAAACACGCTCGAAGTGCACAGCGAGGGCTACTGGATTCGGAACCTGGTAACACCACGGATCCAGAGGATGACTGCCTGGAGTCCCCATATGCTTGGTGCCCATGCATTCAAGCTACTCAATCTCGTGCAGCGAGCCCATGCCATGTCTTCTGCCAATGTGAATCTGCAGGCTGACATTGACAAAATCCTGTCACAATACCCGGATGTGTTCAGTGGGATGGGCATGCTGCCGTACCGCTACAAAATCTTACTCAGGCCTTGTGCCACGCCTGTGATCCATGCACCACGCCGGGTGCCGGCTCCTCTGAAGGACCGTTTAAAGCGCAGCTGCAGGAGCTCCAAGACCGGGCATAATCTCTAAAGTGACGGAACTGACTGACTGGGTCAGCTCGATGGTCTGTGTGAAGAAGCCCTGTGGAGAACTGCGCATATGTATAGATCCCAAGGATCTTAACCGAAACATAATGCGAGAACACTACCCAATCCCGAAGTGGGAGGAGCTAACCAATGAGATGGCACATGCCAAATTCTACACGAAGCTAGATGCATCGCGTGGCTTCTGGCAGATACAACTGGACGAGTCCAGCAGGAAGCTCTGCAAGTTTAACACACCTTTCGGAAGGTACCAACCGCATGTCGTTTGGTATTGTTTCAGCCTCTGAAGTCTTTCACAGGATCATAGAACAGATGCTGGAGGGCATTGAGGGTATGCGGGTTTATGTTGATGACGTCATTATAGTGTCCACGACACCAGAGGATCACATATCTCGGCTCCAACAAGTCTTTCGACACATACATGCCAACGGCCTCAAGTTCAACAAGGCCAAAATCTCCTTTGGTATGTCATCAATCAAGTTTTTGGGTGATCAAATATCCCAGCAGGCCGTGCAACCGGACTCAGACAAAGTCATGGCCATCAACACCATGAAGACCCCGGAAGACAAAAAGGCGGTACTCCGCTTCCTGGGTATGGTTAACTTCTTGGGAAAGTTCATTCCCAACCTCACATTACACACCATGGCTTTCAGGCATCTGGTGAAGAAGTCCACTGCCTTTCAGTGGCTACCCACACATCAAGCAGAGTGGCTCGAGTTAAAGGCAAAGCTCACCACTGCTCCGGTACTAGCGTTTTTTGCCCCAGAGCGGGAGACAAATATCTCCACGGATGCCAACCAGGATGGCATTGGTGCGGTGCTCCTCCAGAAAGATGACTCCTCGTCATTGGCTCCAGTGGCCTATGCATCCAGGGCCATGACTCCCACTGAGCAGAGATATGCTCAGATAGAGAAAGAGTGCCTGGGCCTCCTAACAGGCATTGTAAAGTTCCATGATTATGTCTATGGTCTACCAACCTTCACAGTAGTGACTGACCACAGACCCCTAGTCCATATCATTCAAAAGGACTTGAATGACATGATGCCCAGGCTTCAGCGCATTCTCCTTCGACTCCGCAGTTATAATTTTGAACTGGTTTACACACCGGGCAACGAGCTAATCATTGCAGATGCCCTGTCTCACGCCATCACCTCGGCCTGTGAACAGATCGACTTCATCCGCCAAATTGAGGCACAGAAGTAACTGTGTGCCAGCAACCTCCCGACTTCAGACGAACGAGTCGTCAACACTCGAGAAGAAACTGACAAGGAGCCTCTTCTGCAGCGGGTCATACATCACCTTGCAAATGGTTGGCAGAAAGGGCAATGCCCCCAGTTCTTTAATGTCAAGCATGACCTAACTGGTGTTGAAGGGATCCTCCTCAAGCTGGATCGTATCGTTATTCCTTGCAGCCTCCAGAGCTTAGTGCTCAAACAGATCCACGGGGGACACCTCGGTATCGAGAAATGCAGACACAGGGCCGGGCAGGCTGTCTATTGGCCTGGCATCAACGAGGACATATCCAACATGGTCCTCAATTGTGTGACATGCCAGCGTTTCCAGGCTGCTCAGCCCAAAGAAACACTCCGGCAACACGAGATCATCACCTCTCCGTAGTCAAAGGTGGGAATCGACCTTTTTCGCGCCAATGGGCGTGACTACGTGCTTATAATTGACTACTCTCGAGTTACCCCGAAGTGGTGAAACTGTCCGACCTGACATCAAGGACTGTCATCAAGGCCTGCAAGGAAACATTTGCCAAGCATGGTATTCTTCTCACGGTCATGAGCGACAACGGTCCCTGCTTCTACAGCCAAGAGTGGTCCTACTTCGCGAAGCTATGCCAGTTCAAGCACATTACCTCGAGCCCGCATTACCCGCAATCTAATGGGAAGGTTGAAAAAGGGGTCCATATCATGAAGCAACTGCTCTGCAAGGCTGCGGACTCAGCTTCTGACTTTAACCTTGCGCTCCTGGCGTACAGGGCAACCTCTCTGTCCACCGGTATGTCTCCGGCACAACTCCTTATGAATCGTGACCTGCGGACGACTGTTCCGACCATTCATTTACCTGACCTGGATCACCTCCCAGTGCTGCAAAAGGTGCAGCAACTCAGAAACCGGCAAAAGATGGCATACGATGCGCATTCTACTGATTTGCCTGTGCTATCTCTGGAAAATGCTGTTCGCATCAAGTTGCCTGGTGGAGGTTGGTCAGCTCCAGCTGTTGTTGTTTGACAGGCTGCTCCCAGGTCGTTCTTGGTTCACATGGCTGATGGATCCATTGTCAGGTGCAACAGAAGGGCATTACACAAACTTGCCTGCCCACCACCGGATCTCACATTCCCAGCTGTCATTATGCCTTTTCCGGACACCTCGCTTCATGAGGCCACCAAACTGGCTGCAATCCCGCCTGTCAAGGCGCCGTCGTCCCCAACTCCACCTCTCAGGCTGTCGACAAGGATCTGATGCCAGCCCTAGAGATTGGACTTTGTACATATTATTCTGTATCTGCATGATAGACACCTTACATGGACATATGCATTCACTCACCATTTGCTGTAAATAGTTATATCTGTAAATATGTCGAATATGCTCGAAGCAACCGGCAATTTATTTAAAAAAAGGGAGAATGTCATAATGTGCACCCATGCACATCATGAGGTAAAAACAGGCAGTGACAGACACCCAGGTTAGCCAATCAACATACAGAACAGAACACAACCAATCACCAGACAGAACACTAGAGGGGGGCTTCCAACTATAAAACACACAAGGCATCATCACTCTGCCTCTTTCCACTGGTGACAACTGTAGTGACAGTCAGGGTGTATATATCAGTTAGCACCTTCTACATGTGGGTGAGAGCTAGCCTGCTCTAGTAAGTTGGAGTTAGTAGACTTAGAGTAGTAGAGTGTCAACCCACAGCCAGCTGTGTGCATTGTTACAGAAGTTCAATAAATCGTATTGAACCAACGCCTACATTTGGTGTATGCTTCACCGTTCATCTGCATCCTGTTGCAGTCCGTGTTAACCCAGGGTGAATAACACGACAATTATCATCCCTCTCCTCAACAAAACAGCCCATGCAAGATACCACACTATCTACAACCTTCTTCCCCTCTCCAAATTCTATCCTTGACCATGTTGTTGCCTTTCGAACCATTCAAGAACTCAATGTTTGAACCTTCAAACTAGCTTTCAACTCTTGCCACAATACTGAAAACGCTCTTCTCAAAGTCATAAATAATATCCCATGAATGACATTTAATGCCCCTCTCCTCACTGCTGGGAGCAGACTGAAAGGCAGGCTGGGTGCTTAATCAGGTGAGAAGGTGCAGGGTGGTGAGTTCATTGTCTACCTGACTCCCCCAATGAGGTCATGGGTCTTGCCATGCTACCCTATGGGACGGCATTGTGACACAATGTTAAGCACTGCTACCTCACAGCGCCAGGGTTTGATTCCGCTCTTGGGTGACTGTCTGTGGGGTTTCAACGTTCTCCCATATTTGGAGGGGTTTCCTCCGACGGGCTAAAGAGGTGCATGTCAGGTGGATTGGCCATGCTAGATTTCCCTTCATTGTCCAAAGGTTAGGTGTGGTTATGGGGATAGGACGGGGGAGTGGGCCTAAGTAGGGTGCTCTTTCAAAGGGCTAGTGCGGACTCGCTGGGCCAAATACCCAGGAACCTGGAAAGCAGGTAGATAAATGCCTGATTGGGATTAAATTTAAATCTCATCAACAAATAGGCTTAAGTGCCAATGGATGGGGCCACCACCGCAGCCATTAAATTCAACACTATCTTGACTATGATGCTGGTGAACTATGTTATCTTTTTACAACTTGTTTGCAGCCTTTGACACAGTTGTCCCCAACACCCTCCTCCAACGCCTCTCCGCTCTCATCCAGCTGGTTCCATTTTTATCGAATTGTAGCCAGAGTATCACATAATTGTGATAGTTTATCTTACTGCTCCTGCACTGTTACTGGTGTCTCCCAAGAATCTAATATTTGCCCTCTCCTTTTCTCAATTACTTTACGGCTCTCGGCAACATCATCCAAAAGCCCAGCATGGGTTTTCACATACATGCCGTTGGCGCCCAATTTCACCTCATCACCTCCTCACTGGACTGTTCCGCTGTTGTTAAATTATTAGGCCGCACGTCCGACATCCAGTATTGGACAAGCAGAAATTCCTCCAATTGAATATTGCAAAGTTTAAAACCAATGGTTTTGGTTTCCTGCTCCAAACTCCATTATCTAGATATTGACTCAATCCCTTTCCCTGATAACTGAGATTAACTGACTGCTTGCATCCTCCGGGTCCTTTTTGACTGCAAACTGATCTTCCTACCACACTTTCACACCATCGCGAAGGCAGCCTATTTGAAACATCATCAGTCTTGGCCCCTGTCTCAACTCATCCACTGCTGAAAAACTCATTTATAGCCTCATTATCTCTAGACTTGACTATTCCAATGCATTTCTGGCTGGCCTCCTGCATTCTGCCCTCCCTTAAACTGACCTTAGCCTGAATTCTGCTGACCCCCATGACCTAACTCACATTATGTAATGCTCAGCACCACTCCAGTATTCGCAGATCTACATTGGTTCCCAGTCGAGCAATATCATTATATTAAAAATAAGCTAAATACTGCGGAGGCTGGAATCCAAAAGAAGAACAGAGGACACTGGAAAATCTCAGCTGGTCTGCTAGCCTCCATCAGGAGACAAACAGAGTCAATGCTTTGAGTTAAGGACCCTTCATCGGAACTGAAAGGAGGGAGAATGTATTCGAGCAAAGAAACTGAAACATAAAGTAGCAACTTTGAGGACAAATGACAAATGGTCTGGTGTGATTGAGGGCGAGGGGCGTTTTACATTGAGACAATACATATACGGAATATTATGGGACAGCACAGTGGCACAGTGGTTAGCACTACTGCCTCACAGCGCCAGGGACCCGGGTGCGATTCCAATCTTGGCGTTCTCACATTCTCTCTGTGTCTGCGTGGGTTTCCTCCGGGTTTACCGGTGTTGCTCATTCTGGGTGAGTGTGCTTTACACTCAATTGGCTCTGTTTTATTCCTTCGCTCTCGAGTCGCCAGGTATCCTTATGATACCACCACGAGGTTCAAGTTCAAATCAATAACTCAATACACCAGCTAGTAAGTTCAAAACAAGACACATTTATTATTACTCAGTTATTTACTACTCATGCATATAATACTAAGTCTAAACTATTCCTACCACTACTAGGCCAATACTTACCTGGAATAAGGGAACTGCCGGATCAGGGAACAATGGCCTCTTGCTCTGTCCTGGATCTGCAGGCTTCCAGTTGGTGTGGACTAAAGGGGTCAGGAGTGTCTATTCTCATAGCGTGCGTTGTATGACACTTACGTGCTGGTGTAGCAATTGGGCAGGCCTCTCCTTCTCACGTTCAAGTTCTTAGAGAGCTGCTGCAAAGGTGTTCTGCTAGGAGGGCCGGCTGAGAGAGAGAGGCCGGCTAAGAGATCAAATTCATCTTGGGACCTTACTTTTACAGGTCCCAGGGGCTTCGCGCCCTTTTGGGCGGACCCCTAACTCACTGGCAATCGATTGGGTCTCATCCCAATCGATTGATACGAATCCCCCAATACTGAGGCTGTTCCTCGATCGCGGGGCGGTTCTTTCTAACTTCTTTGTGTCCTTTTGTTTCAGACTCCGTTGCCGCCGAGAAGTTTGACCTGCTATAGAATGTTTCTATTGCAGCTAATTGTTGTGTCCATTGTGCCTGGGAATCGTTGGGAATTGCTCAATTAGTATGCAAACTTGCTAGTTTCTATGCTGTCTGGTTTCTTCACAGACAGAATACACAGAGAGGTTCTGCAACCTGCTTGCCTTTCTGACATTGTCCAATTTTCCCTGCATGCGTTTCAATTCTCCATTTTATGTCGGGAAGTGCCCAGCTTCGGTGGCTACACCGGTTTCCTCCCACAGTCCAAAGATGTACAGGTTAGGTGGATTGGCCATTCTAAATTGCCCATTAGTGTCCAAAGATATACAGGTTAGGTGGGGTTATAGGGATAGGCCTGGGGAGTGGGCCTAGTGGGATGCTCTTTTGGAGGATCACTGCAGACACTATGGGCTGAATAGCTTTCTTCTGCATTGTAGGGCTCTCTGGGATTTAAAAAAAAAGAAGAAAGGAGGATTTAAAGATGGAGGAGAAAGGTCAAAATCTAAAGTTGCCAAACTCAACATTGAGTTCCGAGGGCTCTAACGTGCCCAACCGGAAGAAACTATACTGCTTCTCAAGCTAGCACCAGGCTTTAGTAAGGCATTACATCAGGCCAGAGACAGACACGTGGGAATAAGAGGTCCTTGCATAATGCTGAAGGGGGAAGGTGGAGTGGGGGGGGCGGGGACGCAGTGGGTGAGGGAAATGTGATTCACGGTCGCATTGTGCTGGAGCTGGGTTAAATGGTAGAAAATGATCCCATGAATGCAGAGACTAGTAGGGTAAAAAGTGAGGGAAAAGTGTCCCTTTCATGCTTCTGGGTGGGAGGAGAAGTGGAGAGGGCAGTATGTGACAGATGGGTCGAATGCCGTTGAGTGCCCTGGTAAGCACAGTGGGAGGGAAACCTCGATTGAGGAAAACGGCAGACATGTCAAGGGCACCGTTTTCAAATGTCAAATCATCAGAATAGATGCGACGGAGGCAGAAAAGCTGGGAAAATGGGATGGAGTCCTCACAGGGAGGGGGGTGTGAGGAGCTGTAGTTGAGGGAGCTGTGGGAATTGGTGGGTTTGTAATGAAGTCATTATTTTAAAATGCTTATCCTTGTTTCAAATGCCTCTGAGGCTACATCCCTCCTTATCTCTATAATCTGCTCCATCCACAGAACCCTCCATCGTATCTGCACTCATCTTACCCTGGCCTCTTGTGCATCCTGAGGTTAAACACTTTGCTTCCTGTTATCTCGGCCCTGAAATTCTGCAATTCCCTCCCTACTTCCCTCTAACTAATGACCTTGATTTTCTTCTTTAAGACATCCCTTGGTACCTATGGGATATCTACGGGGATTTGCAGGCCCATCACCTCCATCACCGGGGAATGTGCTGTGGGGGGGAGATCGCCATTGACGTGACCAAAAGATCCCACCAGTGGGAAGGGCCAGAAAATTTCAGGCTTCCTCTTTGCCAAAGCCTTTCGGCATCTCAACTAATATCTCCTTCTGCGGCTTGGTGGCATATTTTATTCGATAATGTGCCTACGATTTGCTGTGGGTCATACATTAAAGGCACAACTTAAGAATAAGCTGCAGTTGTTCCTGTTTTTATAAGGGAGAAAGATTCTTGAAGTTGACTTTCAACATTTTTTGAATGTTTGGATTATATTTTATTAATTATAATCTCTAAACCGAAAATTTCAGTTAAAATAGCAAATGTCGTTAAATTGAAACAAAAATAAAGGAAAAGAAGGAAACATGATTGGCCCAAAAGAGAGTCTTTCTGTGAAACTGTGACTTTTGTTCCACTTGGACAATTCCAGAATACGGTGAATGAATTTAGCTCTGTAGAGGTGAATGGAATCTTTGTAGTGGAGTCTGAGATGAACACTCGCACTTCTAGGAGTAATGCATAAGACACCACCTTGGAAAAGAGATTTGCCTGCAGGTCTAACAACTATTGACAGCATGCAAAACATTGAGATGATGACACAAGTTAGTGTAAACTGCTGATTTGAAACCTCAAATGGCATTTCATAAATTTATAACTTCTCAATTCAGCCATTGCCATGTCTAAACTTTGCACAACATTAAATAAATGAAGGGCTTCCCCGCCTGCAAAACCTAATTGGATGCTTAGGTACTTGCAGGTTAGTTGTTTGTTCATGTCTTCTGGTTGCTGGCGCACTTATACATATTTTAGCGGTTTCCTACACTTAGTTAAAGTTTGAATATTCTACATGGTCTGATTGAGCTTGCACTAGATGTTTTGTCTCATAAAATATTGCGTCGAAAGAAGTTGCTGATTGAGCTTTGTCTGGAAATTAAACATGACTTGGGAAATGAGGAAAGGTCATGCAGAGTAGGGCAATGTGCTAGAAGATGGATGGGGACAAGGAAGAAAGCAAACCAGAAGTGAATTATATCTGTTCAGGGGCTTCAGACAGCAATTTGCTGACCTCAACCTCAGCAAGGATCAATGAATGAGATGTGGTTACGTCACAAAAGATATTAGAAGTGAAATCTATCAACATCTGCAGCTACAACTGCAGCCTCAGAGCAGTCAAACTGACCATGACTCTTAATTTCAATGCATCAGGATCCTTCAAGGCTGGACAACTAAGAAACACATCACAATTTACAGTGCAATGCTGCATAAGCGAGGTTGCTAAGTTTTGCTGTGCAAAAATAAAAATAACATTCCCATGTGCCAAATGCAAACAGAAGGGCAGAACACGAGGCTTTGCATAGTTTTCAAGGTACCCCATGGTGAAGGTTGCCTTGACTGCACGCATATTACTGTGCACTTTCCTCATCTAAATTCAACATCTTCACTCTGCAACAGTCCTTTGTGCCACCTATATTCGTTCTGCCATGGCAAGTTAAAGGATGCTTAATGGATGACAAGGATTATCTCTTCTTGACATGGTGTGTAATCCGTGTTCAGGAACTCATACAGATGTGCACAGCAGGTCTACAATGAGAATCAGCTGAGCAGTAATGTAAATGTAAAGTATATTACATGTTACCTGGCCATGCAAACGGAACAATCTGCCAGGCAAGAAGCTGAGAGGGAGGAGAAAGTGGAAATGAAGGATGCACAAGAGAGTGTGGGGGAGGAAGAGGGAGGAAGACAATAAGATAGACAGCACCATTTCCACCCAGGCACTAGATGATCAAATTATTCATGAACATACATAGAAAAGAAAATAGAAGCAGGAGGAGGCCATTCAGCCCTATGAGCCTGCTCCGCCATTCATTATGATTATGGCTGATCACCAAGTTCAATGCCCTAATCCTGCCTTCCCCCCATTTCCCTTGATCCCTTTAGCTCCAAGAGCTATATCAAATTCCTTCTTGAAATTACACAACATTTTTACCTCAACTGCTTTTTGTGGCAGTGATTCCACAGATTCACCACTCTCTGGGTGAAGACATTTCTCCTCACCTCAGTCCTAAAAAGTTTACCCCGTCTCCTAACCTATGACCCCTAGTTCTGGATTCCCCCACCATCAGGAACGTTCTTTCTGAATCGAGCCTGCCTAATGCCTGTTACACCTACCATCCACCAACAGTTTCATATTCCTTACATTTTCTCTGTTCCTGATCATCAATTTATCCTCTTTGTTACAGCCCAAAAATAACGCATCAAAAAATAAAAGTTAAATGCAATTTTCTAAATTCATTCATTAAATATTGATTTAAAAAGTCAGAAATCACCCTTGTGCCTTCCCTTACTGCCAGTCTTCTGTGTTTCTTTGCTTGTCCTCATGCTCCGATGAGGTGTTTGCCAATAGCTGAGGCATGTATTGTGGAAGGCAGCTCACAGTGCTTTCAGTCAATGAAGTATTTTTTGAAGTGTAGTCACTGGTATGAGGCAGAAAATGTGACAGCCAATTTGCACCCAGCAAACTCCCATGAATCAGCAATGTGATAATGACCAGATAATGGGTTTTTTGTGTTGTTGGTTGAGAGGTGTATATTGGTCAGGACACTGCTCCCCTGCTCTTCTTTCAAATAGTGTCATTGGATCTTTCACACCCAGCTGAGGGGACATATAGAGCATCACATTGCCATCTCATCTGAGAGACAGCAGCTCCAACAGTTCAGTGCTCCCTTAGGACTGTACTGGAGCATCAGCCTTGCTTTTTATGTTCAAGAGGGTCTTTAACCCAAAATCTTTTGTTTCAGAGGTGTGTGAGCTCCAAACTGAGTCACAGCTGACAACTTCACTAATAGTAAAGGATCCTGAGAAAAGGGTGGGACTACGAAGGAATGTAGGAGCCAAGATTGTGAGCTAGCCCGGGGAGAAACAGGCATGTTAAATAGATATTTTGGCCTTTAATATCCTGTGATTTTATGTCGAAGGAATTCCCTGAGAATGTATGCCCAATCATGGAATAATACTTTTTACCATTTTATAAGATTAAGGAAATTCAAGCATGCATGGATCATATAATTATTTCCAACAAACGGAGTTTCCTTTCTGTTTTATTCCCATTTATTGAGATATATCATGACTAATTACCATGGTTCCACAAACCTTGTGCTCTCCCACATCTCAGCTCCTCTCCCCCCGCCCCCAATGAAAGAGAGTGGTATGCTCAAACTTATTGCAAGTTTATTGGGTGTAAAAATTACATCCAAAATTCCCAAATTGTATGTTGTTTCCATTTATTTGTATTGATCTTTATGAATGCCAATGAGTTTGGCAAAAAAATGTTGATGTAAATTGCAGTCGTCAAAAATAGACAAAACATTAAAGATATTTTGGTGTAATTTTCCAATTCCGCTGCCACTGAAATTCTGGGATAAATTTGTTTAATTCTTCACAGAGATGGATATTGGAATTTGAAACCATCTGAATAGGGTGCCGAACATACACTGCACGTTATTATTCAAAGATAGATGGTAGAAAAGAACGTACTGAAGCTCAAAACAAATAAATCTCCGATCAATGATGAAACAGTCAGTAAATTATAAAACAGGTATTCTTATGCTGGTTGTTTCAAAACTACTAGGCCCAGAGATTCCTTATCAAAACATTACCGTTGGCTCTACAGTGAGTTGGGCTTTCCTTTACTCTGATGTCATCAAAGATCACTGGGATTAACCTAACTTGCATCATTTAGTCAAGCTCAAAGGATGGGTCATATAATAAAATAAAATATAGGAGCCCATCGAGTCTGCTTTGCCATTTGATCATGGCTGATCTCATCCTGGTCTTAATTCCACCATCTTGCCCGTTCTCCATAGCCCTTCAACCCATTACCAATTAAAATGCTGTCTAACTCCTCCATAAATTTACCCACTCCCAGATCTACCACATTCTTGGGGAGAAAATTCCACAGATTCACAACCCTTTGGGAGAAGTAGTTTCTTCTCAATTCCGTTTTAAATATGCTACCTCTTATCCTAAGTCAATGACCTCTCGTTCTAGAATGCCCAACGAGAGGAAACATCCACTCCACATCTAGTTTATCCATACCTTTTATCATCTTGAATACCTCAATTTGATCTCCCCTCATTCTTCTAAACTTTAGAAAATATAGGCCTAAACTGTTCAATCTATCGTCATACGACAAACCCCTCATCTCTGGAATCAACCGAGTGAACCTCCTCTAAACTGCCTCAAAGGCCACTACATCTTTCCTCAAATAAGGGGACCACAACTGTGTACAATACGCTAGGTGGGGTATCACCAATGCCTTGTATCGTTCCACATCCCTACTTTTACACACTATTCCTTTAGCTGTAAATGCCAAAATTCTATTCACTTCCTTTATTATCTGATGTACCTGCATGTTAGTTTTCTGTGACTCATGAACGAGGACCTCCAGACCCCTCTGCAACAGAGCACCCCAAAGTCTGTCCCCATTTAGACAAAAAGTTGCCTTCCCATTTTTCCGACTAAAATGCGTGACCTCACAATTAACCACGTTAAACTCCATCATTTGGCACACTGTCCTAACCTATCTATATCGATTTCTAAGGCTTTTATTTCCTCATTGCAACTTCCTGCCCCACCTATTTTTGTGTCATCTGCAAATTTACCTATAGAACCTTCTATCTCTGTATCAAAGTCATTTATATATATCATATTGTAAAGGCCAGTGGCAGGCTGAAAGATTGGGAAACTTTCAAACATAAACAAAGGGATGCTAAAAATCGTAATAAAAAGAGCTAAGGTAAAGTTCGGAAAAAAACTGGCACAGAATATCAAAAAGGATAGCAAAAGCTTCTACAGGTACATACAAGGGAAGGTGAATTTTGGGTCCTTGGAGGATGAAACTGGTGAGTTAATAGTGGGGAACACAGAAATGGTAGAGATGCTAAATCTCTGCCTCAGTTTTCACAGTGTAGGACACTGGTACTAATCCTATAGGAAAGGGCAACTGAGAGGTAGCAGAAAAGGCAGAAAGGGTGGAACCAACATTAGTAGGGAGAAGATACTCAACAAACTCTTGGATTTAGTGCAGGCAAGTCCCCATGGCCTGATGGCCTACATCCCAGGGCATTAGGAAGTAGCAGCAGAGATAGTGGGTCCATTGGTTATAAGGTTATAAGAAGGTAGATGGGTTACCGTCAGGGGAGGGAGGGGGAACCGGCAGGCAGTGTAGGGATCCCCTGTGGTCGTTCCCCTCTATAACAAGTATACCGTTTTGGATACTGTTGCGGCGGATGACTTACCAGGGGTAAGCAATAGGGCACAGGTCTCTGGCACAGAGTCTGTCCCTGTTGCTCAGAAGGGAAGGGAGAAGAGGAACAGAGCACTTGCCATTGGGGACTCCATAGTTAGAGGAACAGACAGGAGGTTCTGTGGGAACGAAAGAGACTCACGGTTGGTGTGTTGCCTCCCAGGTGCCAGGGTTCGTGATGTCTCTGATCGTGTTTTTGGGATCTTTAAGGGGGAGGGGGAGCAGCCCCAAGTCGTGGTTCACATAGGTACCAACGACATAGGTAGGAAGAGAGATGGGGATTTGAGACAGAAATTCAGAGAGCTAGGGTGGAAGCTGAGAGCTAGAACAAACAGAGTTGTTATCTCTGGGTTGTTACCCGTGCCACGTGCTAGTGAAGTGAGAAATAAGGAGAGAGAGGAGTTGAACACGTGGCTACAGGGATGGTGCAGGAGGGAGGGTGTTGGTTTCCTGGATAATTGGGGCTCATTCTGGGGTAGGTGGGACCTCTACAAACAGGATGGTCTACACCTGAACCAGAGGGGTACCAATATCCTGGGGGGGAGATTTGCTAGTGCTCTTCGGGGGGGTTTAAACTAATTCAGCAGGGGGATGGGAACCTAAATTGTAGTCCCAGTGTACAGGATGTTGAGAGTAGTGAGGTCAGGGATAGGGTTAAAAGTTCGAAAGAGGGCAGCGGCAAGCAGGACGCTGGTTTGAAGTGTGTCTACTTCAACGCCAGGAGCATCCGGAATAAGGTGGGTGAGCTTGCAGCATGGGTTGGTACCTGGGATCTCGATGTTGTGGCGATTTCGGAGACATGGGTAGAGCAGGGACAGGAATGGTTGTTTCAGGTTCCAGGATTTAGATGTTTCTGTAAGAACAGAGAAGATGGTAAAAGAGGGGGTGGTGTGGCATTGTTAATCAAGGAAAGTATTACGGCGGTAGAAAGGACGCTTGAGGACTCGTCTACTGAGGTAGTATGGGCCGAGGTTAGGAACAGTAGAGGAGAGGTCACCCTGTTGGGAGTTGTCTATAGACCTCTGAATAGTTCCAGAGATGTAGAGGAAAGGATTGCAAAGATGATTCTCGACAGGAGCGAGAGTAACAGGGTAGTTGTTATGGGGGACTTTAACTTTCCAAATATTGACTGGAAATACTATAGTTCGAGTACTATAGATGGGTCAGTTTTTGTGCAGTGTGTGCAGGAGGGTTTTCTGACACAGTATGTAGACAGGCCAACAAGGGGCGAGGCCACATTGGATTTGGTACTGGGTAATGAACCCGGCCAGGTGTTAGATTTAGATGTAGGTGAGCACTTTGGTGATAGTGATCACAACTCGGTTATGTTTACTTTAGCAATGGGCAGGGATAGGTATATACCGCAAGGCAAGAATTATAGCTGGGGGAAAGGCAATTATGATGCTATTCGGCAAGATTTAGGATGTATAGGATGGGGAAGGAAACTGCAGGGGATGGGTACAATCGAAATGTGGAGCTTTTTCAAGGAACAGCTACTGCGTGTCCTTGATAAGTATGTACCTGTCAGGCAGGGAGGAAGTTGTCGAGCAAGGGAACCGTGGTTTACTAAGGAAGTTGAAGCACTTGTCAAGAGGAAGAAGAAGGCTTATGTTAGGATGAGACATGAAGGCTCAGTTAGGGCACTTGAGAGTTACAAGTTAGCCAGGAAGGACCTAAAGGGAGAGTTAAGAAGAGCGAGGAGAGGACACGAAAAGTCATTGGCGGATAGGATCAAGGAAAACCCTAAGGCTTTCTATAGGTATATCAGGAACAAAAGAATGACTCGAGTAAGATTAGGGCCAATCAAGGATAGTAGTGGAAAGTTGTGTGTGGAATCAGAGGAGATAGGGGAAGCGTTAAATGGATATTTTTCGTCAGTGTTTACACTGGAGAAAGACAATGTTGTCGAGGAGAACACTAAGGTTCAGTCGACCAGGCTAGATGGAATTGAGGTTCAAAAGGAGGAGGTGTTAGCAATTTTGGAGAATGTCAAAATAGATAAGTCCCCTGGGCCAGATGGGATTTATCCTAGGATTCTCTGGGAAGCCAGGGAGGAGATTGCAGAGCCTTTGTCCTTGATCTTTATGTCGTCTTTGTCGACAGGAATAGTGCCAGAAGACTGGAGGATAGCAAATGTTGTCCCCTTGTTCAAGAAGGGGAGTAGAGACAACCCTGGTAATTATAGACCTGTGAGCCTTACTTCGGTTGTGGGTAAAATGTTGGAAAAGGTTATAAGCGATAGGGTTTATAATCACCTCGTAAAGAACAAGTTGATTAGCGATAGTCAACACGGTTTTGTGAAGGGTAGGTCATGCCTCACAAACCTTATTGAGTTTTTTGAGAAGGTGACCAAACAGGTGGATCAGGGTAAAGCTGTTGATGTGGTGTATATGGATTTCAGTAAGGCGTTTGATAAGGTTCCCCACGGTAGGCTATTGCAGAAAATAAGGAAGTATGGAATTGAAGGTGATTTAGCGGTTTGGATCAGTAGTTGGCTAGCTGAAAGAAGACAGAGGGTGGTGGTTGATGGCAAATGTTCATCCTGGAGTTCAGTTACTAGTGGTGTACCGCAAGGATCTGTTTTGGGGCCACTGCTGTTTGTCATTTTTATAAATGACCTGGAAGAGGGTGTAGAAGGATGGGTTAGTAAATTTGCAGATGACACGAAGGTCGGTGGAGTTGTGGATAGTGCTGAAGGATGTTATAGGATACAGAGGGACATAGATAAGCTGCAGAGCTGGGCTGAGAGGTGGCAGATGGAGTTTAATGCGGAAAAGTGTGAGGTGTTTCACTTTGGAAGGAGTAACAGGAATGCAGAGTACTGGGCTAATGGCAAGATTCTTGGTAGTGTAGATGAACAGAGAGATCTCGGCATCCAGGTACATAAATCTCTGAAAGTTGCCACCCAGGTTAATAGGGCTGTTAAGAAGGCATATGGTGTGCTAGCCTTTATAAGCAGGGGGATTGAGTTTCGGAACCACATGGTCATGCTTCAGCTGTACATAACTCTGGTGCGGCCGCACCTGGAGTACTGCGTGCAGTTCTGGTCACCGCATTATAGTAAGGATGTGGAAGCTTTGGAAAGGGTTCAGAGGAGATTTACTCGGATGTTGCCTGGTATGGAGGGAAGGTCTTACGAGGAAAGGCTCAGGGACTTGAGGTTGTTTTCGTTAGAGAGGAGAAGGCTGAGAGGTGACTTAATAGAGACATATAAGATAGTCAGAGGGTTAGATAGGGTGGACAGTGAGAGTCTTTTTCCTCGGATGGTGATGACCAACACGAGGGGACATAGCTTTAAATTGAGGGGTGATAGATATAGGACAGATATCAGAGGCAGTTTCTTTACTCAGAGAGTAGTAGGGGTGTGGAACGCCCTGCCTGCAACAGTAGTAGACTCGCCAACTTTAAGGGCATTTAAGTGGTCACTGGATAGACATATGGATGAAAATGGAATAGTGTAGGTCAGATAGGCTTTAGATGGTTTCACAGGTTGGCGCAACATCGAGGGCCGAAGGGCCCGTACTGCGCTGTAGTGTTCTATGTTCTATGTTCTATATTCCAAAATTCCATGGACAAGGGAAAGGTTCCAGTTGATTGGAAAAATGCTTATTCAAAAAGGGAGGGAGGAAGAATGTGGGAAATTACAGACCAGTTAGTTTCACATTTGTTGTTGGAAAATTGTTACAATCAATTATCAAGGACGTAATAGGAAATCAGAAGCACAAAGGGACTTGGGAATCCTTGTTCACGATTCTCTTCAGGTTAATATGCAGGATCAGTCTGCAGTTAGGAAGGCAAATGCAACGTTAGCATTCATGTCAAGAGGGCTCGAATACAAGACCAAGGATGTACTTCTGAGGCTGTATAAGTCTCCGATCAGACCCCATTTGGAGTATTGTGAGCAGTATTGGGCCCCTTATCTAAGGAAGGATGTGCTGGCATTGGAAAGGGTCCAGAGGAGGGTTACAAGAATGATCCCTGGAATGAACATTTTATTGTATGAGGATAGGTTGAGGATTCTGGGTCTGTACTCGTTGGAGTAATGATTGAATGGTGGAGCAGACTCGATGGGCCGAGTGGCTTAATTCTATGTCTTATGGTCTTAATATCAGGATACTTGGAAAACCAAAGTGCTAACCATAGGAGTCAGCATAATTTTATGAAGGGCAAATTGTGTTTGACTAGTATGCTTGAATTCTACGAAGATGTAACAAGCAAAGTGGATAATGAGGATCCTGTAGATGTTGTATGTCTGGACTTCAGGAAGGCATTTGATAAGGTGCCGCACAGAAGGTTAATTCACAAACCAAAGAGAAAATGCTTGAGAATCTCAGCAGGTCTGGCAGCATCTGTAAGGAGAGAAAAGAGCTAACATTTCGAGTCCAGATGACCCTTTGTCAAAGGGTCAAAGAGTGGAGGTTAATTCACAAGGTGAAATCACATGGGATTAGGGGTAACTTATTAGCTTGTCTGTCTGATGGACTGTCTGATGGACAGGAGACAGAGAGTTGGGATAAATGGGTCTTTTTCTGGGTGTCATGATGCTAGTGGCGTGCCTTCGGGTGCCTTGGGCCCCAGTTATTTGTAATATTTATTCACGACTTGAATACAGAGATAGAAGGCTCTTGAGCCAAATTTGCAGATGGCACAAACATAGATGGTACAGTAAGTTGCAATGTGGAAATAAGAACCTTACCAATGGATATAGATTGATTAGGAGAGTGGGCCAAATTGTGGTAGATGGAGTTTAACGTGGACAAGTGGGAGATCATGCATTTTGGTCGAAAAAATGGAAAGGCAACTGATTATCTAAATGGGGAGAGACTTTGGGGTGCTCCATTGCAGAGGGATCTGGGTGTCCTCGTGCATAAGTCACAGAAAACAAGCATGCAGGTGCGACAGATAATTTGGAAAACAAATGTAATGCTGGCATTATAGCAAATTAATTGAGTATGAAGGTAAGGAAGTGTTGTTGCGACGATACAAGGCATTGGTAAGACTTCCCTGAAGTATTGTGCACAGTTTTGGTCCCTTTATTTGAGGTAAGATAAAAGAACAAAGAACAAGATGTAGTGGCATTGGAGGAAGTTCAGAGGAGGTTCACTAGATTGATTCCAGAGATAAGGGGTTTGTTGTATGAAGGGAGATTGAACAGTTTAGGTCTATACCCTCTAAAGTTTAGAAGAATGAGGGGAGATCATATCAAGATATACGAGATGCTAAAAGGTATGGATAAAGTAGATGTGGAGTAGATGCTTTCTTTTGTGTGACATTTTAAAATGAAAGAGGGAACACATTTAAAACAGATTTGAGGAGAAAGTACTTCTCCCAAAGGGCTGTGAATCTGTGGAATTCGCTGCCCCAGAGTGAGGTGGATGCAGGGACAGTCAGTAAATTCAAGGAGGATTTAGACAGATTTTTCAGTGTTAATAGGTTGAAGGGTTATAGGGAAAGGGCAGGACAAAGGAGTGGAGGCCAGGATGGGATCAGCCATGATCACATTGAAGGTGTTTAGGCTCTGGAGGCTTAATTGCCTACTTATGCTCGTTGCTCATGTGTTCTAGGGAGGAGATGCTCTGGCTGATTTTGCAATCCAGTTCTTGGTCTGTAGCATTGTAGGTAATAAATGAGGAACATATCATCCATGATAGAATGGTGGAGCTGACACGATGGGCTGAATGGCCTAATTCTGCTCCTATATTTTATGAACGTAAGAACGTATATAGATTATAAATAGCTGGGGCCCAAGGACCGAACCCTGTGACACCCCACTAGTTACATCCCTTTATCCTGACTCTCTGTCTTCTGTCCATCAGCCAGTCTTCTACCCAGTCCTCTACCCTACCCATGTGATCTAACCTTGTGACTTAACCTTCTGTGCGGCACCTTATCAAACCTTATCATGACAAGGAATTTTATGAAAATAGACCCATGCACAGTGTTGGTCAAAGATGATGTGGTACTTAGTGGGTCAACAATGGGTTGAACCTGCTTGATTCAGTAGTGGGCATTGCCACAACATTAGCGTCCTGCTTCTGGGTTTCCCGACCAATCACAGAGTAGGGGTGTGACGATAACCTGCACTCTAACAAAAGGAGGGTTTTGAGTCAGACTGTGTTTATTTGTGCTGCGGAACTAGGGGGATATGCACAGTGTCAATCTCAGTGGATTTTGCGGCTGTTGGGCGCGCGAATTTGCCGGCCTGGAAGTGTACGTGAAATGTGCTTCCAGCCGTGACTGGCCGGGGGGGGGGGGGGGGGGGGGGGGGACACGTGGTTTCAGGCTGGCTGGCGAATTAATGGGCAGCCAGCATGAAATGTATGCTGAGAATGGCTCAATGGAGAGTGAGGAGAAGGCGGACGCCAAGAAAATGGAGCGTGAGGGCTGGTGCTCCTAATGGATTCCCTCAGGAGGCCAGCCATTGTGGAGCTTGATGTGTTAAGTGAGTTAGTTCAACGTTGACTGCAGCTGGATGCAGTGAAACTAGAAACAGGCTTCCGACACAGGAGATAGTCCAACACTGTTTTATCGAACTTGCTGTTGCTGTACATAATCTGCTGTGGGTTGACACTCTATTAACCTAATTGATAACCTCCTACTGGCTTGACCAGACTAGCTCTCTACCACATGGAGATGATGCTCACTGGCTTGTGCTGTCTAACTATGTCAGTAGCTGTGTCCTGTGAGAGAGGGAGAGTCTTAATGCCCTGTGGGCTTTATAGTGTGGTGGCCTGTCTGGTGATTGGTTGTTCTGTGTCGTGTGTGTTCATTGGTTATCCTGTGTGTCAATCACTGCTTGTCTGCATCTCATTATATACATGAGTGGATATTATGACAGAGCTATGTCAGGAAACTGCGGACCTGTACAAAATAAATCCCGCTGAAAAAACGCTGCAGCATATCTCGGCAGCACATTGAGCACAAACCTCAGTCCCCAGTCACCTTTTAAAATTTTATTTCAGCCTGACATTTCATCCCACCCTGGATTGAGGTTACAGCTAAAAGGTAAAGGCCGCCTGGACAATTGGCCCACCTGCCAACTGTAAAAGTAGACGGGTGACATAAAATTGCTTCCAATTGTCCCCTTAATGTGCTAAGTTGCCTGCTTGTAGTTGCGGAGAAAGTGGATGATGCTATTGATGCTGATGCTCAGGCAGCTGCTGTTGCGGTCGGTGTTACTGGTGTCTCTCCTCTTGTTCCTCGTGAATGTTCCGAGCCAAATAAGTTGTTCTGATGCTGCAATGAAGGCTGACAGCAGAGAAGATGGATCAAAGTGATAAAGGCTAAGATAGGCGAAATGACGGCCAAAACATTGGAAATTATTTATGAAACCGCACTCCCTGAATGAATACAGTGAGTAGAAGTCTTAGGCAGCCCAGCCGCGATGCAGGATCACTGTTTCACACTTCTGAGGCCGTCAGTTTCTTTTAACGAGGACTCCTTGCTGTCAATTTGCCTTGATGACGATGGCAAATTTCACATGATTTGTGTGAGCAGGAAGAAAATTTACTGATCACAGGATGTGGACATCACTGGCAAGGCCAGCATTTATTGGCCATCCTTAGTTGCCTTTGAGAAGGTGATGATGAGCCACCTTCTTGAACTGATGCAATCCATATGGTAAGTACATTTTGTACATGGCACCACGAGGTCACAACATCTTAGGCCACAAGTCGGGGTTTTGTTGAAACTTTGCAACATGTACTCCATTCTGTGCAGTATTGGGCACCTCATTATCAGAAGGGTATAAAAGCAACAGAAAAGGTACAATGTCGAGTCAAGAGGATGTTATCAGCAGATAAGAGGTATTGATACGAAGAACAACATGAGAAATTTGCAACAAAATGTTACAGTCGCTGTGTGGCGAGAATAGAGGTGCCGGTAAAATCGCGAGAAGCCGCACTGAGATGGAACGCTTATGCAGTCCTGTCGCTGGGGATGTTTCTCAATGGTGGGCTGCGAGATGCATCGACCAATCGCCCCAAGGCATTGAGCTGCTGATTTCCATTATTAAAGACCCTATTAAAGGCCATTTTATGGTGCTACCAACATTTTGCTGATGGCATTATGGCACTCCTTCCCCCCTGCCCTGCCATCAGTTATACAGTGGTAGCCTCAAAATGATAGTTTCGGGAGTCATCAGAAATGTCTGAGAGCTGTGTTTAGGTCAGTTTAGGTTACTCTGCTGATCAAGTCAGCAATCTGAACTAATGGCAGAGGCCAGGGGTCAAGGAAAATAGGCCAATAAGCAAAGAGAGAGGAGCACTAGAAAGTGCAACATCTTAAAGAGTGTTAACTACTGGCACAGTCCAACTTCCAAGTGTTCTTCTTATTTGGTTCTCAGATGTTGGCAATAATCACACTTTAGGCTTGGAAAGATCGGATCTCTTTATGTTTAATATTAGCCATGCTGTATTATATGAAATGCTAGCTTGAACAAGTTCTGTCATACATCACATGAGCCTCGAGCGCAGCTGTGATAAGTGGCCCAGGTAAAACTTAAACAGAACAATTAGTTCCGAGTTAATTCATTCCTAGATCTTTACAGATACTTACAGATGAAAAAACAGTAACGTCCCTCTTCGTTTAAAACGTAATGGCCCTATCAATGTAACTGTTCCACTCATTAACGTTTCTAAACTAAACAAGAGTATCAATCGACTTCTGGAAATTAACTGAACCGCTTCTTAGAATCTTTGGTAGCGTGCATTCTTTTCCAAAATATTATTCACAGAATCACTTAAGTAGTAAGATATTGTGCCTCCATTTTTTAGATTTGGCATTCGTTGTTTTGAGTGTTGAATTGGTATGTTGCACAGACAATGTTGTTCATGGTGTCACAGGAGTTGTGCTTGATATAGCTAATGTTATATTTTTTGCTGGTGAAGTCATTTATACAGCCTTCCTGGATATTGATGTTTCTGGTGTTGTTGATGGTTTTTCCTTCTTCCAGTGCTGGTGTCGGTCGAATACGGACTCTGTTTTTAGTCATTTTCAGTCTCACCTATGTATGACTTTGGTTCTTGTCTTTAGCAACAACTTTTACGCGGGTCCATGTTTTCACAGAATCATAGAATCATAGAATTTACAATGCAGCAGGAGGCCATTGAGTCTACACTGGCCCTTGGAAAGAGCATCCTACTTAAGCCCGCACTACCACCCCATCCTTGTAACCCAGTAACCCCACATAACTACCCCTACCCCACCTAAACTTTTGTTTTGGACACTAAGGGAAATTTAGCATGGCCAATCCACCTATTCTGCACATTTTTGGACTCTGGGCAGGTAATCATCCTTGCAGAAGCTCACGTAGGGATTTAACATGTTTGTTGAAGTGCTGGCCTTCTCTTCGCTATACTTCAGTGAGTTGTTGTCTTACTTCCTTCTGGTCATTTGGAGAATGCATTTTGCTTGGCAGAGCATTCTGACATTGCCTTCCATTCAGCAATGCTGCAAGTTATTTCATGTCAGCCTTGAGAGGTGTGGATCGGAGTGATGATAAGGGAAGGTTTGTGGCTTTTAATCATTCAACTTTTCACAAGGGTTCTTTTGGCAGTCTAGATAAAAAACATCTGTCTTTGAGGGTATTGAAGTGTTAATGTCATCCATCGAATCCCAGCACTGTAGAATGAGGCCATTTGACCCATCGAATCTGCACAAACCCTCTGAAAGAGGACCCTACCTAGGCCCACTCCCCCGCCCGTCCCCGGGTGAAATTCTCCCCTACCCAGCAGGGCGGGGGGTCCCGGCGTAGCGGAGTGGCGCCAACCACTCCGGCGTCGGGCCTCCCCAAAGGTGCGGAATTCTCCGCACCTTTAGGGGCTAGGCCCGTGCTAGAGTGGCTCCCGCTCCGCCGGCTGGCGCCAACGGCCTTTGGCGCCATGCTGAATGGCGTCGGGGCTGATCAAAAGGCTTTCGCCGGTCGGCGTGAGTCCTTGCATGCGCCGGAGCATCAGCGGCCGCTGACGTCACCACCGGCACTGGTGCGGTGGAGGGGGTCTCTTCGGCGTCCGCCATGGTAGAAGTAGTGGCGGCGGTGGAAGAAAAAGAGTGCCCCCACGGCACTGGCCCACACGCCGATCGGTGGGCCCCGATCGCGAGCCAGGCCCCTGGGGTCCGATCGGCTCGCGCCCCCCCCCCCCCAGGACCCCGGGGCCTGCTCCCGCCAGTACAGAGGTGGTTTAAACCACGTCGGCGGGAGAAGCCTGACAGCAGCGGGACTTCGGCCCATCGCGGGCTGGGGAATCGCCACTGGGAGTCCCCCGACCGGCGCGGGAGGCCCGCCAACCGGCAGGGCGTGATTCCCACCCCCGCCGATTCCCGGGTGGCGGAGAATTCCGGCCACGGCGGGGGCGGGATTTACGAAGGCCCCGGGCGATTCCCCGACCCTGCGAGGGGTCGGAGAATTCCGCCCCCTTTAATCCCACCAAGGCTGCGCATCTTTGGACACTAAGAGGAAATATTAGCATGGTCAACCCACCTAACCTGTCAACACAAAACCCCATTAACAAGCAGGAACCTGATGATCCTGGCACCTGGCCAATGGCAGGCTGAGGTGTACAGAAAGCACCACCCATTCTGGTCAGCAAATTTTCTTGAATGTAAACTGGGAATTTGTGGACAGTGGCTCTCAGAAGAAGGAGGACAGTTACAATGATGCTTTGCTAGGCAGTGAGGAGATATCTCAGGAGGCACAGATGGAAGTATATAGAGAAACAGGGATAGACGTGCCGCCATCTGTCAGAGTTTCCTGTGGCCGTGTGGACTCATGGGCTGCAATTAGAAGAGTCCCTGCAACAATTGAGCTTGTTCAAGCTCACGAATGTCTTATATGAGAGAGTGACCAAACTCATGGAGGGCCATATGCAGAAGTGACTGGAATGCATGCAAGAACAGAGTAATGCCCTGCATAGAATGGAGGATGCTTTACGTAACCTGAACGAGTCATCTCAGTGTCATTTATTATGGTTGTGGTCTCCAGTATTAGATACAGCACGGTACACTCTATACTACATGGGGTCATCTGAGCTGCGGGGCGCAGGTCAAATAACACATGTTTGAGAAGGTTGTAACAAGGCTGCAGATGTTTTGCAGTTGTGTATTCATGGCATAAAAATTGTTATTAATAAAGTTAGTTTTCCGCAATGGTGTTGGTCACCCTGCATCATAAAAACAAGACACTCATAATAATAATAATAATCGCTTATTGTCACAAGTAGGCTTCAATGAAGTTACTGTGAAAAGTCCCTAGACGCCACATTCCGGCGCCTGTTCGGAGAAGCCTGTGTGGGAATTGAGCCCGCGATGCTGGCATTGTTCTGCATTACAAGCCAGCTGTTTAGCCCACTGTGATAAACTGATCATTAGATCCATGAAGCCTGGGCATCTTGGACAGGACATTTTCATGGGTGGCCTAATGCTGACTGGAGTGGACGCCAGCTGCACCCCAGGAGCATACCCTGTCAGGCTAATGGGAAAGCCTACCAAGATGTGAGCAAGTGCTCAAGAAAGAGAAGGAGCCCATGCTTCTCATGACACCGCCTTCAACAGGGGCCATCGGTTTCCTTGGCCATCTGATCGGATGCATCTGTGTGCCAGGTCATGATTGTGACAGGTGTGCCTGTAGATATTCGGGCAGGGCAGTGCCAGAGGAGACCACAATGAGTCCCTCCAAATCAGAACAGTTGCTACACATTTCACGGCCACAATCCCAGAGGACCGAACAAGCTCTCTCCACCTTTACGAGACAACAAGGGGAGCACAACTTTTAAAAATAAAATTAGAGTACCCATTTATTTTTTCCAATTAAGGGGCAATTTACCATGGCCAAACCCCCTATCCTGCACATCTCTGGGCAGCACGGTAGCATTGTGGATAGAGCAATCGCTTCACAGCTCCAGGGTCTCAGGTTCGATTCCCGGCTTGGGTCACTGTCTGTGCGGAGTCTGCACATCCTCCCCGTGTGTGCGTGGGTTCCCTCCGGGTGCTCCGGTTTCCTCCCACAGTCCAAAGATGTGCATGTTAGGTGGATTGGCCATGATAAATTGCCCTTAGTGTCCAAAATTGCCCTTAGTGTTGGGTGGGGTTACTGGGTTATGGGGATAGGGTGGAGGTGTTGACCTTGGGTAGGGTGCTCTTTCCAAGAGCCGGTGCAGACTCGATGGGCCGAATGGCCTCCTTCTGCACTGTAAATTCTATGATTCTATGTGGAGGTGAGAACCACACAGACATGGGGAGAACGTGCAAACTCCACACAAATTGAACCTGGGTCCTCAGCGCCATAGGCAGCAGTGCTAACCACTGCACCACCGTGCCACCCTAAGGGGGGAGCACAACGTAGGAGTGCTTAAGGTAGAGAGTACCACATCAGGTAGATCACAAAATGCATGTTGTTGATGTTGCATGCAAGTACGAACCTTTGCTCACTATGTGAATAAATTCAGTGTTTTGGATACATTCTTTGTACGAAACAATAGTACCGGTGTGTAAACAAGACAACAGCTTCTTACGGGTGACAGTGGAGACTGAAGGCAGCAGTCTATTTTTCAGTGATGGACAGATTGGATAGGCTGGACACATGGGTGACTTCCTGAACCAATGCAGGTTTGTTGTATTCACTGCCGGGTGGTTAGTCCTGCAGTTCATTTGCTGAATCTTTGTTGGATCTGTTTGTCTCTTTCTGACTTCTTGGACTGACCTACATGGTCACCCAGGCCTCCTCGTACTGCAGAAGGCTCTTTTTCTGAGTCTGCTGCCCCACCTTCTCCCACATCCTACTCATCCTCTTCTTTTGAGAAGATCTTTCTCTTTCACTTGAAGGGTGACTGCCCTTTACTGAGCCATGCTTAACCCCCTGGGAGTAGAGTTTTGCAGGTCATCACCTTCAGAGGTCCAGGCAATGAAAGTGTACCTTGGTCAGGCTGATGGACTACTCGGTGAGGACTACTCCACCTTTACTGCCTTTCTGATATATCCAGTTAGCTTTGCCTGTTGCTGCATATTCTATGCCTTGGGTAATCCCTTCTTCTCTCCCATGGCTCTGGCCCCACAGCAATGCCCGAGCACCTTTCCACATTGTCCAGACGGCCACTGCAATGCCTTGATGGCCTACAAAAGTCCCATTTCCAGATGTACTCTGCCTGTTGCCATGGTGATCTTACAAGTAGTCTGATTCAATGCCTCTATGCCCAAGCAATGCCAGTTATATTCAAAGCCCCTCAAGTGTCAGTCATGTCACTCCTGCTTCTCACTGTCCCTTGACGAGTTCCTGCAACTCCTCAGCACAGAGAAACCTTTCAGCCATTTCAAACAATTTGAATAAAATTTTGCACACTTTTCTTGTGCGCTGAATCAGCTTTGTCACTATTCATGCCCCCACTCACTGGGTGTGATGGCTGAGGGCTCATGATTCCCAGGCGGCTCAGGGACTATTGCATTACATTTGAATTTGGGACTTTTACCGTGGCCTCAGAGAGCTCAATGAGGTGTGTGATAAGCATGTGTCTGGTTGCCTCCTGCACACTTTCTCATGCTGGGCAAAAAGGCGAAGGGTAGAAACTGAGGTGGGATTCCCTGTCACTTGGTGACCATTTTGCTCCCCATCCCACCTCTGCTCTGTCTTGAGTCCGGACGGAGAAAATTCCAGCATTATAACAGGAACGGAATTAAGTTAGATGGCACAAGATAGCCAAGCTATCTTTAAATTAATTATAAGTGCACAATTTTTTCAGTGGATCTGGTACATTATGTAATATCCCCCACGAGACCTACGGGGTGGAGATGCTTGTCTTCTCCATGCTCCCTGCGGAGCATGGGTTCTCTCGCTAGGGGTGGGGTTTCTCAATTACCCAGCGTCTATAACGTAGGGCAGTAGGGCACTGACGAAGCAGAAACCCAGACATGGTCTACCGGGAAGTGTCCGTGTATCGTTTGTAAATAAAACTTTGTTCTTATTTTTACTCCTTGTGAACTTTCCGCGCCCTTATCAAACTGGCAATGAGGAGTAAACTGGATTACTGTCGACACTGTGACCTACTCAGCTGAGCTGCCTCCCTGAATTCCTGAGCCCATGTCATAATACTAATCTTTATTAGTGTCACACTGCAATGAAGTTACTGTGAAAATGTTTGGATTTCATTGATTTGCCATGCCTCTCTTTGGACAGTTAGATGCATTTGACGTTGGTGTCGAAGACTGGAACCAGTATGCTGAATGAATGCGTTATTTCTTCTGGGTCAACAATATCACAGAGAATGAGTGCCAGATGGTCATATCATTGACTGCCTCTGGACCGCATACGTTCAGGGTGTTTCGGAGTCTTGCGTACCCAGCGACACCGGATACGTAAACATTCGACCAGCTTGTGACACTTGTGGCACAACACTTTAGCCCAACCACATCGATAATCATTCAAAGGTATCGGTTTAACACGGTAGAGAGTGCCACCGGTGAGTGCGTCACCGAGTTTGTGTCTCGGCTATGGAAGTGTATGAAACTGTTTTGCCTGATATGCTCTGCGATCGCTTGGTCTGCGGTATCAAAAATGTGGGAACTCAGAAAAAGCTTTTGGGCTAAGTTTCCCTAACTTTTCAGCGGGTGCTGCAGATCTCCCAATCCCAAGAATGTGTGGAATGCGACATCTAAGCGATCAAGGGATGGAGGTGAACGTTTTGGGACATCACCATGTGGTACCCCCATGGCCCAGTCCGAATGCCGCTGTGACTTTGGCTTCTGGGCAATGAGCCGGCCGCTGAGGCATGCAATGTCCCCGTATTCGGCTGAAGGCGATTCTGCCTCATATGTTACATGTGGGCGCCAGCCTTGGCTTACCCGCTGGCAGCAGGAAGGCCAGCACTCCAGACACCCCGGTCAAGGTATTCACAGCCATGGGGCCAGGCCTTGCATCTGGATGAACCAGCAGAAGCCAAGGATAAGGTTGAGATGCAGCTGAACAGTTAGGCAATGCCCCATGTGGCCCACATTCATGTTCCGATACAGGTGAATGGTGATATGCTCCAAATGTTGCCGGATATGGGAGCGGCTGTTTCTATCGCGACGCAGAGTACCTTTGATCTGATCAAGCAAGGCGTGCATACTTTGTCTTTGGTTGATTTGGCGAGTTGTTTGGCCACTTATACTGGGGAACGACTGAATACCGTGGGGTCCATCTTCACTTCGATGGTTTCTAGGCACCTGTCTTCCCCTTACTGTTGTGCAAGGAAACACCCGAGCCTGCTGGGCTGCAATTGACTACACAAGCTGGATTGGATTGTGTACAGTACTGAGCAAATCCCCGGAGCTTTTCTAGCGAAAAGCCCCTCGTTGCCACATTCCATCGCCTGTTCGGGGATGCTAAAGTCCAAGTGGACCTGAAAGCTCAGCCCCAATATTTTTGTGCCCGCCATGTTCTCTCATCTATAGTGGAGAAGGTTGGGCATTATTCGGCTTGTGTGTTTCACTTATTGGACAGCGCCGGTGATCCCTGTCATGAAGCTCGATAAGACAGTCCGTCTCTATGGAGACTGTAAATTTACAGTGAACATGGCTTCGAAATTAGATTGTCGCCCATTACCATGCATTGAGGATATATATGCAACATTGGCCAGGAGCTGCCCATTCACAAAATTGGACATGAGCAACGCTTATCTACAGCAAAGTTTATAAATCCTCATGAAAGTATATCATGATTAACATTCATGAGGGAGTCCATGAATACACCCGGCTTGTGTTCGGAGTCTCCTTGGTGTGCGCAGTCTTCCAGCGTGTCATGGAGAACATCCTGTGTGGATTGCCGCGCATTGCAATATACTTAGACCACGTGTTAGTCACAGGGGCCACGGAGCAAGAACGTTTGCAGAACCTCGAGGAGGTGTTGAAGCAGTTTTCTGAATATGGGGTCTGCCTGCACCATGCAAAGTATGTGTTTCCCGGAAAATAAGTGGTATATTTGGAATATCGGGTGGACTGAGATGGCCTACATCCAGTCGCTGAGAATGTATGGGCAATCAAAAAGTCTCCCGCTCCATGAGACGCCATGGAACATTACTCTTTTCTTGCACTAGTGAGTTATTAATGGCACTTTATTCTGAATTTAGCTACCATCCTCCTCCCCCCCACCCCCACCCCCCGACCCCCCACCCCATACATACTTGCTTTTGAAGAAGCAGCAACCTTGGGCTTGGGCTTGGTGCAAGGACCAGTAAACGATGTTTAACAAGATGAAATAGAGGTTCATGGCTCAAAACCATGACATACCAGGAAACTGGGGTAGCCCCCACTGAGATGTTAAGGTGTCGCAGTCTTTGTACATGACTGAGTTTGATTCTAACAGACATTGGCGTGCATGTATAACCAAAATTTGCAAGGGCGTTGCTCAATACGAAGTTGACCTCTTCGCCGCTTCGCTCCTGACGATGAGGTGTTTGTGCGTAACTACGACGATGGTGTTCGCTGGCTTTCTGGAATTGTCGTCCATCAAATGAGCCCAGTCTCTTGCCAGGTTCGGTGCGGAAGCAATAATGAAGTGACACCTGGATCGCATTCGCTCACGCCGGTTGCTCCCTCATGAAGTGCCTCGGAAGTCTCCTGTCCTGGATCCTCCAGCTCCATTGCCGAACCAGCCTGCTGTGATGCCTCCAGTCTCCTCAACAGTCTCAGGCAGCCTCAGTCTCCAGGCAGCCTGAGAGTCCCGCCCCAGGTCAATGGATTTCTCCAATCTATGTGGCTCGCCCGTGACCCTCTTGCAGTGGGCCGGGAGGAAGAATCCAGCCCTGTGTCTTCTGGCTGCACGTTGGAGGCACTGACCTTGAAGGTCTCGGAAGCCAACTCCGTTGTTGCCTCCTGACGATCGTCTGCCATGTCATTCCTGCCACAGATGGTGTTATACGTCGATTGATCCAGCGCATCATGAGGACTTATCTGAGCCAAAGAGACTCCAACGTCCTCCGCCTGCTCCTCAATCTCTGTCTCCTCGCTGTCAACAGGGTCTTTGGAATTTGGGGGGCGGGGGGGTGGAGGAATGTAATATCTCACACAGGACCTTTGGGGTGAGAATCCTTGTCTTCCCTGTTCTCCTTGAGATTTACAAGGGGTGGGATATCTCAATTGCCCAGTGTAGATAAGGTCTGCCAGCGAGGCACCAACTAAGCAGCAACCTGGTAGGGGTCTAGCGGAAAGCGTATATATATCGTTTGTAAATAAAACTTTATTCTTATTTTTACTTGGCGTAGACTCCCCATGTCCTTATTAACTTTTGATTTTAGCTGTTAACTAAAAACTTGAACTCACAAATGGGATGATGTGTGACAATGGATGGCCAATTCACTTCTACGCATTCGACTCCCCCCCCCCCCCCCCCCCCCCCCACCGCCAACACCCCTCCTCAGCATCCCCAATGCCACCCGACCACTTCCCCCAAAGCCCCACCAATTACTGCGCAAGAACAGTTCAAGTCAACTCATGGAAACAAATTTCCATTGTTTCATTCGCTGCTTTTAGTTACTGCTCGACTTTAAACTGGCATTGTGGATTTGACCCCTATTACTGAAGTGATCCAATTATCATTGCCGGATAAATAAGCTATGGTGATTTGGCAGTTTCTGGAATGGGTGTCTGATCCGCAATGCTCGCTTAACCTCGAATGGCAAGCTGGCGCTCCACCTTCCTGTTTTCCCTGCTTTCCAGAAATAATACTGGAATGAAAAGCACTTTTTTGAGCCAAATAACTGATAACATGCGAGTTAAATCGGAATAAAGTAAATTAAAAAACAGCTCTTGTTAATTCTGCACACGTGAAAGGCTGCAAAATAATTAATGAAACAATTACCAGGTTAGTAATAAAACATTAACATAGAATTGTTCTGTTAACACTTCTGCAATAAATTAAACCAAGCCCTGAGCAATATTCTCTGCTCTTATGCAATTTCTACCCAATGAAAGTTTGTGGAGAGAGGATGGTTCAAAACTATTAAACATCAAAATGTATGCATCATGTTCTGTTAATCACCTTGGTCTTCCAATTAAATTGATGGTTTCCGTTAAATGGTGACACTCCGATCATCAGGCCAAGATAAGCTTTCAAAAATATATCCAAGCCATCACTCCAACAATGTATTCCGACTTGGCTAACATTGCCCGATTACACCCTTATCTCCTGCTGACACCATCATTCTTCCCTTTTTACTTCGAGACTTGACGATTCCAATGCACACCAGTTTGGCGCTTCCCACGTTCTATTATCTTAAGCTCATTCAAAATGTCGTTACACATGCCCAAAGTTACAAATGTCTCCTGTACCCACCACCCCCACGTTTGCTGACACACATTGGCACCTGGTTAAGCAACACCTTGATTTAAAAATTTGCATACTTGCTGTCAAGTCATTTCAAGGCGTCACACACCTCCCAATTGGGAACTACCTCCAGCCTTACAACCCTTCGAGATATCTCTGCTCCTCCAATTCAGGCTTTTTGAATATCCCCGACTTTAACTGTTATAACATTAATGACCTTGCCATCGGCTACTCAGGTCCAGACTGTGGAATTCCCTCAGCAAATCATTTCAATTATCCAGCTCATCCTCTTCTTTTAAGGAACGCCTGAACACAGCTGTGCATAGGCAGTGTCAGGGGATAATGTACAAACAGTTCCAGGAACAGTGTCAGAACAGTGCTGGTGGAACTGCCTAAAGGTACTGCCAGGGGCAATGTCAGGGTGCAGGGCTGTGCCAGGGAACAATGCACAGGCAATGCCACATACCGGTACCAGGGCAGGATCAGTGGCAACGCCAGAGGGCACTGTCAAGGAGCATTGTCAGGGTGCAATACCCAAGCTTTTAAAATTGGGTTCCCGTTATATCATTGGCAAGGGACAGTGTCGGGGTAAAGCCGCTTTAGGACTCCTGCTCTATTCTCTGCCCCCTTCCGACATTCCCATGCCCCCCATCCCCCCACACCAGAAACGGGAATGGAAAATCCACCCCCATGCCTTTAACCAAGTGTTTGGTGATCAGACTTAACATCTCATTATGTTGCTTGGAGTCAAATCTTGCTTCACTGCTCCTGGAGAGCAGACTGGGAACTTCTAACTATGCAAAAGGAGCGATATAAATACATGTTGTTTTCGGAATTACTTTTGTTAACCTTTGCAGTCTGTCTGTTATATGTTACTGCGTTGGAGCATCTCAGTGTACTTATTATTTCATATGATTAATTGCATTGATATCTCCATCGTTCCTTTGGTGCTGTGCTGAACTTATTCTTGGGTAATTTGATTCCCTGAAGTTTTTCAGCTTCTGACAGGCATGAAGTATATTTTACAATAAGTAAATGCAAATTATTTTATGAGGCTATGCACCAACATATCTCTGCTATCTATACACTTTATGTCATCAAAAGTTAATAGCTTTCTTTGTACCAAATACAGATGATCAATTTCATGCAGTGAAAATCATAAATTCCTGATTTAGATTCCTGAATTGATGGTAGAATATAATATTAATGAACACTTTGTTGGTTCCCATTACTACGTTACTGAACTATATTATCTCCATTTCTTTGGAGAAATTGAGAATGTAGGTTGTTGCTAATACTAAATTAAATATTGTTCGTCACAGGGCTAGTGAGTTTGATATTTTATTTTATTATTCATTCATTTTCAAAAAATATTGTGCTTCTCATGGATGCAGGTGTTCTGGGAACAAGATTATTTTCATTTTTAGCACCCATTGTGAAAGTCAGGCAAAGCTGTCAACTTGGTGCACAGGGCATAAACTTTATTCATAACTTCATGAGAAACGCTCAGTTGCATTTGCCATCCTTGTGAACTCCTTGAATTATTGTTCTGGTTCCTATCATGATTCAGTGCAAACTTTTGAAAAAGACCCCCTCCTTAAAGATTGCAAAATCACCTCCGACTGAGATAAAGTGATTTTCCACGCTGGTCGGAAGAAAACTGCCTGTAAGCTGATTGCCGAGTTGGAAGCAGTTTAGTTCAATGACACATTCGGCCTTGTTACCAATCACCACCTCGATTACAGTGACTTAGAATTGGTGTTTGTTGTAATTTGCCACCCTGTTCCTGGTGCAGTAGCACAAGTGGAACGTTTAATGTCAATCAGGACTCAAATTTCTGACAATGTTTTTTTTAAATTTAATCATAGGATGTGAGCACTGTGGACAGGGCCAACGTTTATGGTCTTATCCTAATTGCACTTGTGAAGGTGGTGGTGAGTCACCTTCATGAACGTCCACCATCCAGGTGGATGGTACACCTATGGTGCCGTTACCTAGGGAATTTCAGTATATTGACCAAGTGGCAATGGAGGAACAACTATATATTTCCAAGTCAAGACGGTGTGTGACATTGAGCAGAACATGCCAGTTGTGCTGCTCCCACTACCCTTGCTATTCTTGGAGCAGAGATTGCGCGTTTGGAAGGTGCTGCCGAAGGAACCTTTACCAATTGTTACAGTCAACCTTGTAGGTGGTCTACACTGTTGCCTCAGGTGGAGGATAGAATGTTTAAGGTGGTGGATGGAGTACCAATCAAATGGGATATTTTGTCCTCAATGGTACCAGGGGCGAAATTCTCCGACCCCCAGCAGGGTCGGAGAATCGCCTGGGGCCACCGAAAATCCCGCCCCCGCCGTGGCAGAGATTCTCCGCCACCCGGGAAGTGGCGGTGGCGGGAATCTTGCCACTCCGATCGGAGAGGCCCCAGCGGTGATTCTCCGGCCCGAATGGGCCGAAGTCCCGCCGCTGGGAGGCCTCTCCCGCCGCCGAGGTTTGAACCACCTCTGGAACGGTGGGATCAGCGGCGCGAGCGGGCCCCGGGGTCCTGGGGGGGGGGGGCGCGATCAAACCCCGGGGAGTGCCCCCATGGTGGCCTGGCCCGCGATCGGGACCCCCACTCAGACTCCGGGCCAGTGCCCTGGGTGCACTATTTTCCTCCGCGGCCACCACGGCCCTTGCCATGGCGGAAGCAGAAGAGAACCCCACATCGCGCATGCACCGGCAGTGACGTCAGCGGCCAGCTGCCGCTGACGTCACTGCCAGCGCATGCGCCGACCGGCGAAAGCCTTTCGGCCAGCCCCGCTGCCGGGGGCGCCGGTCTTTTGCGCCAGCCTTCTGGCGCAAACCGCTCCGGCGCGGGGCTGGCCCCCAAAGGTGGGGAGAATTCCCCACCTTTGGGGAGGCCCAATCCCTGAGTGGTTGGCGCTACTGCCCTACGCCGGCACCCTCCGTCACGCCGGGTAGGGGAGAATGCCGCCCCTGGTCTTTTGAGTGTTGTCAGAGGTGCACCCATCCAGGCGAGTGGAGAGCAATATTTCCACTACACTATGTGACCACACAGTTACCCAAAAATACCTGTGCAGACTGCACAACTGTGTGAGGCTCCAACCAGATATGTGTAAGCGGCTTGCACACTTAAATAAATAGATTATGTAGAGGAATTGTTTGTGGAGAGTATTCCAGTACACTTATGACTTGTGCCTGTTGACTTTGGGGAGTCAGAGGGTGAGGATTCATAGTCACTGACCTACAATAGTATTTATATGACTGATTCAGTTCATTTTCTGGTCAATGGTCATCCCAGGATGTTGATAGTGGGTGATGCAGTGAATGTAATGCTATTGAATGCCATGTCAAGCAGAACTGATTACTTTCTCTCCTGATGAAGATAGTAATTCCTGGCACATGTGTGGCACAAACGTTACTTATCACTTATCAAAACAAGCCTAAATGTTTCCCAGGTCTTGTTGCACATGGGCACGGACTGCTGCATTATCTTATGTATTGTGAGTGGAACTGAACATTGTGCAATTACTGGCAAATATCCCTACTTCTGAACTTTTGATGTGGAGGGAAGGTCATTGATGAAGCAGCTGAAGATGGTTGGGTTCAAGCACTGAGCCGAGGAACTCCTGCAGCAATATCCTGGGCCTAAGCTGATTGGCCTGCACTTAGCCAAAGCCATCTTCCTTTGTGCTAGGCATGACTCCAACCTTGCTAGAGTACTGCTAATGATGCCTTCCATTAGTTTGCTGATGACTGAAAACAAACTCATGGGTGATAATTGACCAGATTGGGTTTATTCTGCTTTTATGGTCTATAAGACTATAAGACCATAAGACATAGGAGTGGAAGTAAGGCCATTCGGCCCATCGAGTCTACTCCGCCATTCAATCATGGCTGATGGGCATTTCAACTCCACCTACCAGCATTCTCCCCGTAGCCCTTAAGGGGTTGGTTTAGCTCACAAGGCTAAATCGCTGGCTTTTAAAGCAGACCAAGCAGGCCAGCAGCACGGTTCAATTCCCGTACCAGCCTCCCCGGACAGGCGCCGGAATGTGGCGACTAGGGGCTTTTCACAGTAACTTCATTGAAGTCTACTCGTGACAATAAGCAATTTTCATTTCATTCATTTCAATTCCTCGCGACATCAAGAATTTATCTATCTCTGCCTTGAAGCCATTTAGCGTCCCGGCCTCCACTGGGCAATTTTCCGTATTGTCAAGCAGATGCCTGTGTTTTACCATACTAGGTCATCTTGGCTAGGGGCATAGCTAGTTTTATTTATAGTTTTATTCAAAAATGTGCTAGTTGAATGTATGTAGCTAAGAGGCAAAAATATTAAAAGTGTATTCACTGTGGGAATCCAGTCAATATCTCATATAATGAATTAACCATTGTATTCCTCCCACCACCGGATACCAATTCTTATTTGAAAGTAAAATAAGAATCCCACACTAATTCTGGAGGACAGGTCTTCAGTACTATCACTGAAACGTGGCTGTGCCAATCATTTTTGCTCATCTATTACCTTCAGGTATTTCTGGTATTTTTTGATATTACATGTAGTGAATAAAATTTCCTGAATGCTGGCATCTGTGATCCTGTTGATATTAGGGGGAGACTGGGATATATCATTCACTCAATGCCTCTGCCTAAAAATGATTTCAATAGCTTTTGGAGTGATATGTTGGGCTCTGCCATCATTGAAGATGGGGATAATCATGGACCCTCCAGTTGCCAACAGCAACTTAATTATCCAGCACAATTTACGACTGCATGTGGCAACCTTGATTCTGGAATTGTTTAGCTCTGTCAATGACATGTTGCTTCCGATGCTTAGCATGCATGCAGTGTTGCGGCTTCACCAGACTGGCACCTTATTTTTATGTATCGTGATTGTGCTGCTGCTGACATGCTCTTCTACACTCCTCACTGAACCAAGGTTGTTCATTTGGCTTGATAGTAATGGTCAGCAAAGGAGATGCTGGGCCATGAGTTTGCAGATTGTGGTGGAATGCAATTCTGCTGTTGCTAATGATCCACAGCACCTCGTGGTTACCCAGTTTTGAGCTGATTCATCCGTTCTGATAGATTTATCTCATTTAGCATGTTGCCACATAACATCCAGTGCTCAAAATGTGAGATGTGGCAGGTCGGTGACGTTTCTAGCATTCCGGTCGACTACATCTGCAGCAAGTGTAACCAATGGCAGCTCCTCACAGACCACGTGGTTCGGTTGGAGAAGCAGTTGGATGCACTTAGGAGCTTGCAGTTGGTGGAAAGCATCATAGATAGGAGTCAGAGATATGGTCACACTCAAGGTGCAGGCAGACAGATGGGTGACTGCTAGAAAAGGCAGGCAGTCAGTGCAGGAATCCGTTGTGGCTGCCCCCCTTTCTAACAGGTATACTCTTTTGGATACTGTTGGGGGGACAGCCTATCAGGGGAAAACAACAGCAGCCAGAACAGTGGCACCACGACTGGCTCTGTTGCTCAGCAGGGGAGGGCAAAGTGCTCGAGGGCAATAGTTATAGGGTACTCTATAGTAAGGGGCACAGATTGATGCTTCTGTGAATGTGAAAGAGACTCCAGGATGGTATGATGGTCCCTGGTGACAGGGTCAAGAATGTCTCTGAATGAGCGCAGGACATCCTGAAGGAGGAGGGTGAACAGCCAGAGGTTGTAGTACATGTAGGTACCAACGACATAGGCAGGAAGAGTGATGAGGTCCTGCAGAAGGAGTTCAGGGAGTTAGGCAGTAAGCTAAAAAGCAGGACCTCTAGGGTTGTAATCTCAGGGTTACTCCCTGCGTCACGTGCAAGTGTGGATAAACTGGTGGTGAAGGAGGGAGGGTTTCAGATTTCTGGACCATTGAGATCTCTTCCGGGGCAGGTGGGACCTATACAAGAAGGACGGGTTGCATCTATACTGGAGGGGCACCAATATCCTGGCTGAGAGGTTTGCTAGAGTCACTCTGGAGAATTTAAACTAGTATGGCGGGGGGGGGGGGGGGGGGGAACAGAGCGTTAGCTTAGAAGGTGTAATAACTGAAGGGGAACTAGAGAACAAAAATAAGAGAACAACATCACCCTCAGGAAGAGCAAAAAAGGTGACAAGTGTGAGAAGGGAGGTGGTCAATGCAGGACTGAGGATGTATACCGTGCGGGGAGTATACGGAACAAGGTAAATGAGCTTGTTGCGCACATTGAAATTGGCCGATACGATGTTGTGGGCATCACAGAGATGGGGCTGCAAGGGGATCAGGGCTGGGATCTAAATGTATAAGGATATGTGTCCTATCGAAAGAACAGCCAGATGGGCAAAGGGGGCAGGGTTGCATTGTTAGTAAGGAATGAAGTTAAATCGATAGCAAGGAGCGATGTAGGATCAGAAGGCATAGAATGGCGGTGAAGGAGGGAGGGTTTCAGATTTCTGGACCATTGAGGTCTGTGGGGTGAGTTGAGGAATCGCAAAGGTAAAAAGACCCTGATGGGAGTTATGTACAGGCCCCCTAGCAGTAGTCGGGATGTGGGACAGAAAATAAATCAGGAGATAGAAAAGGCATGTAAAAAAGGCAATATTACAATAATCATGGGGGACTTCAATATGCAGGTGGATTGGGAAAATCAGGTTAGTAGTGGACCCCAAGAAAATTAATTTGTGGAATGTCTAAGAGATTTTTTTTTGGAGCAGCTTGTGACAGAGCCTTCTAGGAAACGGGCAATTCTGGATTTGTGATGTGTAATGAGGCAGACTTGATTAGGGAACTTAAGTTGAAGGAACCCTTAGGGGGCAGTGACCACAATGTGATAGAATTTACCCTGCAGTTTGAGAGGAAGAAGCTGGAATCAGATGTATCTGTATTACAATTAAGCAAGGGTAACTACAAAGACACGAGGGAGGAGCTGGCCAGAGTTAATTGGAAAAGGAGCCCAGCAGGGAAGTCAGTGGAACAACAATGGTAGGAGTTTTGGGGAGTTATTCGGGAGGCACAACAGAGATTCATCCCAAGGAGGAGGAAACATGCTAAGGGAAGGACAAGGCATCCATAGCTGGTGAGGGAATTCAAGGACAGCATAAAAGCAAAAGAAAAAACATACAAAGTGGCGAGTATTAGTGGGAAGCCAGAGGATTGGGAAGTTTTTAAAAGTGAGCAGAGAACAACCACAAAAGCAATAAGGGGGGGAGGAGATGAAATATGAGTGCAAGCTGGCTAGTAATATGAAAGAAGATAGGAAGAGTTTTTTTCAATATATAAAAGATAAAAGAGTGGCAAAAATATACATTGGACCCCTGAAAAATGTGGCTGGAGAAGTAATAATAGGAAACAAAGAAATGGCAGAGGAACTGAATAGTTACTTTGCATCAGTCTTCACGGTGGAAGACACCAGAGGGATGCCAGAGCTCCAGGTGAACCAGGGGGTAGAGGTGAGTGCAGTGGCCACCACAAAGGAAAAGGTTCTAGAGAAACTGAAAGGTCTGATAAATCACCTGGACTGGATGGGCTACACCCCAGGGTTCTAAAAGAGATAGCTGAAGATATTGAGGAGGCATTGGTGGTGATCTTTCAGGAATCACTGGAGGCAGGAAAGGTCCCAGGGAACTGGAAAGTGGCTAATGTAACACCGCTGATTAAGAAGGGGAGGCAGAAGATGGGAAATTATTGGCCGGTTAGCCTGACATTGGTCATTGGTAAGATTTTAGAGTCCATTATTAAAGAAGAAATAATGGAGTACTTGGAAGTGCATGATAAAATAAGACTGAGTCAGCATGGCTTCGTCAAGGGGCGGTCATGTCTAACAAATCTGTTAGAGTTATTTGAGGAAGTAAAAAGGAAGTTAGACAAAGGAGAACCAGTGGACATGATGTAATTAGATTCCCAGAAGGTCTTTGACAGGGTGCTGCATAGGACCCTGACCTTCTCATTGCTTGTCATCCCATGCCCACATGTCTGTCTTTGGCCTGCTGCAATTTTCCAGTGAAGCTCACGCAAATTGGAGGAACAATATCTCATCTTCTGGTTAGGCATGCTACAACCTTCCAGTCTCAATATCAAATTCAAAGATTTCCCAATTGTTTAGTCTCCAACTAATCTTTGTCATTTTTCCTTCAATTTGATACTCTCCCTTATTTCCTTTGATATCCACGGTCGAATTTCCCTCTTTCTACTGTCCTTCCTCTTTGTTAGTATAAACGTTTGCTGAGCACTGTGAAAAATTGCTTGGAATGTTCTCCACTGTTCCTCAACTGTTTCACCATAAAATCTTTGCTCCCAGTCTACCTTAGCCAGCTCTTCTCTCATCCCATTATAATCTCCTTGGTTTCAGCACAAAACACGAGTGTTTGATTTTACCTTCTCACCCTCCATCTGTATTTTAAATTCCACCATATTGTGATCATTCCTTCCGAGAGGATCCCTAACTATGAGATCAATAATCAATCCTGTCTCGTAACACAGGAACAGATCTAGGACTGCTTGTTCCCTCGTAGGTTCCATTACACACTGTTCTAGGAAACTATCGCGGATACATTCTATAAACTCCTCCTCAAGTCTGCCTTGACCAACCTGGTTAAACCAATCGACATGTAGATTAAAATCCCCCATGATAACTGCTGTACCATTTCTATATGCATCAGTTATTTCTTTGTTTATTGCCTGCCCCACCATAATGTTACTATTTGTTGGCCTATAGTCTACTCCTATCAGTTACTTTTTTGCCTTACTATTCCTGATTTCCACCCAAATGGATTCAACCTTATCCTCCATAGCAGCGATGTCATCCATCACTACTGCCTGGATGTCATCCTTAAATAACAGAGCTACACCACCTCCCTTACCATCCACTCTGTCCTTCCGAATAGTTTGATACCCTTGGCTATTTAACTCCCAGTTGTGACCATCATTTAACCATGTTTCAGTAATGGCCACTAAATCATAGTCATTCATAATGATTTGCACCATAAACTCATTTACCTTATTCTGAATACTACGAGCATTTAGGTAAAGTACCCTTATGTTGGCTTTTATACCTCTGTTTGAATTTTACCACCTCGATCAGCAACCTCTCCTAAGTTATATTTCCTCTCAACTTTTCTCCAATTTTCCTTATCGTAGAACCCATATCTTCATGTAATAACTGTCATAATATACATTCAGGCATATGATGGTGTTCAGACAGGCAGTGATTGACACACAGGATGACCAGTGAACACACAGAACACAGCAACCAATCACCAGACAGGACACGACCACTATAAAGCCAGAGGGCACTAGCTTTCCCGCTCTCTCGGGTTCCAGCCTCTGAGACAGTCAGAGCTCGTGAGCAGCAACTAGAACAAACACCATGTGGTAGTCAGTTAGTCTGGTCAGGTTAGCCTCAGGTCTCCAGTCAAGTCAGCATAGTGTAAACTCACAGTTAAAGCATGTATTGTAGCTCAGTGAATCGAGTTGCATTTCTTCAAGTGTTGGAAGCCTGTCTCTTTCTCCACTGCAGTAAACGCAGTCCTCGTAGACCCTGCTCACCCAACACATCATGGTACCAGTGAGTTATGCTCGAGTTTGACAGACCTACCTTGAGATAATCTGCCTTTGACCAGTGATCAGCCATCCGGTAACATGAACAGCGAGCGCCCTCCCCCGCATCGCCGGCAACCTCGGTGCTAACTGGCAGATTTTCAAGCAGATGTTCCAGCTATATCTTGAAACAACCGACCTCGAGGCCACATCGGATGCCACGAAGATCCCTCTCGTCCTTTCTACAGCCGGGGACCACGCTATACACATCTTCAACTCCCTCACCTTTGCTGAAGGCGGGGACAAGACAAAGTTTAAAACAGTCCTGCTGAAGTTCGACAGCCACTGTTAAATCAAAGTCAATGACAGCTTTAAACGCTATGCATTCCAGCAGAGGCTTCAGGGTAAGGATGAACCTTTTCAATCCTTTTTAACCCATCTCCGCATCCTCGCGCAGTCATGTACCTGTGGCTTCACTTCTGAGTCCATGATCTGGGATCAGATCTTTTTCGGGGTCCACTCCGATCCCCTTCGCCGGCAGCTCCTAAAGGTTAAGCAGCTCACCCTTACCATCGCCAATGAGACCTGCGTCCTCCACGAGCACGTTAACAATCGGTACTCCCATATCAAGGAGGCAGAAATGGCACGGCAAAGCCCCCACGATGCAGAATGGGTGCAGGCCATCAAAGCAATGCAGGGCCTGAGTCTGAATGAGGGCGGCCACTTTGCGCGCTTTTCCCGGGTTCCTGCGCATGCGCGCCACGACCAAGGGGACGGTGAGGCCGACGACCGAACTGACCTGCTCCAATTGTGGCTCCGCCCATTTAAAGTGGCACTGTCCCGCGCAATCTTGACACTATCTCCAGTATGGCAAATTTGGCCACTACACAGCCCTTTGCAGATCTGCTCCACTGCCCAGCACACAGCGATCCCAGCCACAGCGCAACAGCGTCCGGTCAGTACAGCAACCTGTGACAGACTCCGACCCCGACATTCTTCCAGATCCCGACACTGAGAGCCTCACATCCCCATTCCGGGTGGCATCATCACCAAGCATACGCTGCCTTTATCAACGATGGTGAAGCAACTCCCAATAATGAGCATTGATCCAGACGACGAGTGGTGTGCCACCCTTACGGTCAACAAGGCTCGCATACGCTTCAAGCTGGACACCGGCGCTTCAGCAAACCTCATTTCAAAGTCTGACCTTGACACCATCCACGTCAAGCCAAGCATTCTTCCACCGGCCTGCCAGCTCCTCCACTACAATGGCAATGCCATTGCTGCCAGTAGCTCATGCCAGCTTGCGGTGTCCCATCGTTCATCAAAAGCAACGCTGCGTTTTGAAATTCTAGGAACCAACAGAGATTACCTGCTCGGTGCTCGGGCCTGCAAACTCCTGAACCTTGTGCAGCAGATTCACACCATGTCGTCCGCAGCAGCAACAGCCTCGCCAGATGTTAACTTCCAAGTCCAACTCGATGACATCATGGCACAATACCATAGCGTGTTCGAAGGTATGGGCACACTCCCTTACTGATACAAAATCCTGTTGAAGCCAAATGCAACCCCTGTGGTCCATGCACCGCATCGGGTGCCGGCACCCCTGAAGGACCGCCTCAAGCAGCAGCTGCAGGACCTCCAGGACCAGGGCGTCATTTCTAAGGTCACAGAACCCACGGACTGGGTTTGCTCCATGGTTTGTGTCAAAAAGCCGTCAGGGGAACTTGAAATCTGTATTAACCCCAAAGATTTGAATCGTAACATCATGAGGGAACACTACCCAATACCTAAACGAGAAGAGCTTACCAGCGAGATGGCTCATGCCAAGTTCTTCACAAAGCTGGATGCCTCCAAGGGGTTTTGGCAAATACAGCTGGACGCGTCCAGTCGAAAGCTGTGCACATTTAACACCCCGTTCAGTCGCTACTGTTACAACCGAATGCCCTTTGGCATCATCTCCGCCTCAGAGGTGTTCCACCGCATAATGGAACAAATGATGGAGGCATCGAGGGGGTGCGTGTGTACGTCGATGATAACATTATCTGGTCCACAACTAACCAAGGCCCCGGTGCTGGCGTTTTTCAACCCCACCAAGGAGACGCAAATATCCACCGACGCGAGCCAGGCTGGCATTGGGGCAGTGCTCCTCCAGCGGGACGATTCCTCCTCCTGGGCCCCAGTCGCATATGTCTCTAGAGCCATGACACCCACTGAGCAACGATACGCTCAGATTGAAAAAGAATGCCTGGGCCTCCTCACAGGGATCGACAAGTTCCATGATTATGTGTATGGCCTCCCCAAATTCACGGTCGAGATGGACCACAGGCCATTGGCTCACATCATCCAAAAAGACCTCAATGACATGACGCCACAGATACAACGCATCCTCCTCAAACTCCACCGCTATGATTTTGACCTGGTCTACACCCCGGGCAAAGAGCTCATTGTGGCCGATGCACTCTCCAGATCTATCACCACACCGTATGAGCAGACTGACTTATTCTGTCAAATAGACGCGCAGGTGCAATTCTGTGCCTCCAACTTTCCGGCCACTGATGAAAGGGTCGTGCAAATTCGTCAAGAGACGACCAGGGATCCTCTACTCCAGCGGGTCATGTGACAGCTCACCGATGGTTGGCAAAAGGGGAAGTGCCCCCAGTTTTATAATGTAAAGGACGATCTAGCGGTGGCAGATGGCATACAAATGAAGCTGGACAGAATTCTGATCCCACAGAGCATGCGAGAGTTGGTCCTCGGCCAAATCCATGAGGGTCATCTGGGGGTCGAAAAGTGTCACCGTCGAGCCCGAGAGGCAGTATATTGGCCAGGCATCAGCCAAGATATCGCCAACACGGTCCTCAATAGCCCAACGTGTCAAAGGTTCCAGCCGGCTCAGTCTAAAGAGACTCTACAGCCGCATGAAATGGTGACCTCCCCATGGTCCAAAGTTGGTGTTGACCTGTTCCATGCCAAGGGCCGAGATTATGTCCTCCTAGTGGACTACTTTTCCAACTACCCTGAGGTGGTCAAACTGACTGACCTCACCTCAGCAACAGTAATCAAGGCATGCAAGGAGACTTTTGCCCAGCATGGCATCCCACTCACAGTTATGAGTGACAGCGGCCCCTGCTTCTTCAGCCAGGAGTGGACAGATTTTGCCTGGCACATCACATCAAGCCCCAAATACCCCCAGTTGAATGGCAAGGCTGAAAAAGGGGTGCACATCGTTAAAAGACCGCTGTGTAAAGCTGCTGACTCGGGTTCTGATTTCAGCCTGGCGCTGTTAGCCTCCAGGGCGATTCCTTTGTCCGCTGGCCTGTCCCCAGCACAGCTCCTAATGAACCGCACACTGCGAACGACGGTGCCGGCTATCCACATTCCAGACCTTGACAACTTCTCGGTCCTAAAGAGGATGCAACAGTCTCGGGCCCAATGCAAGTCGGCGTACGACGCCCATGCCACAGATCTCCCTGACCTAGTCCCTGCTGACCGAGTTCGTGTTCAGCTACCTGACGGTGGCTGGTCTGCCACAGCTGTGGTGGTCAAGCAAGTGGCCCTGAGATCATTCCGCGTTCGCATGCCTGATGGCTGCTTTCTTCGGCGTAATAGGCGGACACTGCGTAGACTTCCGCGTCTGCCACCTAACTGTGATATCCCGCCTCACACGCTGGTTCCTCAGGTCGCGCCCTTCCACGAGGGCACCGATCTGCCAGTTATTCTACCGACCTCTACATTGGAGGCAGTTCCGCCCGTTCAAGTGCAGGCGGCCCCTGACCCACCCTTGAGGCGGTCAACCAGAATTCGTCGCCCGCCACAGAGATTGAATTTATAGACTGAATGTTGCATTACCTTGTTATCTCATTGTTTACACATCTGTACATATTGGGTTTTTTTTCTCATGTGTTATCTGCCCTCTATCTGCACTAGACACCTTCCCATGTAAATACGTTAGCATATTTTTTATATAGTCAGGCTCCTGTACACACACACTCAATATTTATAGATCTGAACACGTTTTTTAACAAAAGAAAAAGTGGGGGAGATGTCATAATATACATCCAGGTATATGATGGTGTACAGACAGGCAGTGATTGACACACAGGATGACAAGTGAACACACAGAATACAGCAGCTAATCACCAGACAGAAGATGACCAATATTAAGCCAGAGGGCACTAGTTTTCCCACGCTCTCGGGATTCAGCCTCTGAGACAGTCAGAGCTCGTGAGCAGCAACTAGAACAAACACCATGTGGTAGTAAGATAGTCTGGTCAGGCTAGCCTCAGGTCTCCAGTCAAGTCAGCAAAGTGTCAACCCACAGTTAAAGCATGTATTGTAGTTAAGTGTGCAATAAAATCGAGTTGCATTTCTTCAAGCGTTGGAAGCCTGTCTCTCTCTCCACTGCAGTAAACGCAGTCCTCGTAGACCCAGCTTACCCAACACATCAATAACTTGCTGCTTCGCTTTCCATTTATGTTTTTACTTCCCATTTTATTCCTTTTAGTATTACTGGGCCTATTCACTGAGCTCTCCTTAGTCACTGTACCCTGTGCTATGGCCCTTTTTGATTTTTGACTGTGACTTCTCTGCCTTACACTTTCTCCCTTACTGCCTTTTGTTTCTGTCCCCGTTTCACTTCCCTCTGACTTCCTGCATCGGTTCCCAACCCCCTGCCATGTTAATTTAAACCCTCCCCACCAGCACTAGTATTTACCCCCCAAACTAGCAACCCCCCCCCCCCCCCCGCCAAACACCCCCGCCCCCCCCCCCCCCCCCCCCCCACTAGCAAAAAGCCGCATTCTTGGTTCACAAGAATGATCTCCAGAATGAAGAGCTTGTCATATAAGGAACGGTTGAGGACTATGGGTCTGTACTCGTTGGAGTTCAGAAGGATGAGGGGGATCTTATTGAAACTTACAGAATACGGCGTGGCCTGGATAGAGTGGACGTGGAGAGGATGTTTCCACTTGTAGGAAAAACTAGAAGCAGAGGACACAATCGCAAACAAAAGGGACAATCCATTAAAATGAAGATGTGGAGGAATCTATTCAGCCAGAGAGTGGTGAATCTGTGGAACTCATTGCCGCAGAAGGCTGTCGAGGCCAAATCACTGAGTGTCCTTACGAAAGAGATAGAATGATTCTTGATTAATAAGGGGATCAGGGGTTACGGGGAGAAGGCAGGAGAATGGGGATGAGAAAAATATCAGCCATGATTGAATGGCGGGGCAGACTCGATGGGCCAAGTGGCCTAATTGTGCTCCTATGCCTAATGGTCTTATAGGTGCATTCATGGGCAGCACGGTGGCACAATAGTTAGCGCTGCTGCCTCACAGCGCTAGGGACCTGGGTTCGATTCTGGCCTTGGGCGATTGTGTAGAGTTTGCACGTTCTCCCTGTGTCGTGTGGGTTTCCTCCGGCTTCTCTGTTTTCCTCCCATAGTTCAAAGATATGCAGGATAGGTGGAATGGCCATGCTTAATTGTCCCTTAATGTCCAAAGATGTGCAGGTTAATTGGGGTTTGGAGATAGGGTGGGGGAGTAGACCTAGGTAGGGTGCTCTTTCAAAGAATTGGTGCAGACTCAATGGGCCAATTGGCCTCCATCTGCACTGTCAGGATTCTATGGATTCTATGGATCTTCTGTGATGGAAGATGGCGTCAGTATGGAGTCGGGAGACAGAATGGTCTATGATGGTCAATCCTGCTAACACTGACCTGGACAGATGCATCTGTGACAGGCAGATTCGTGTGGAAGCCGATGTTTTCCCTTTTGTTTGTTCTCTCACCACCGGCAGCAGTCCCAGTTAGGAAGATACGTTTTTCAGGACTTGGTCAGTCATTATGCTCTCAAGCCTCTCTTGGTGATTGACATTGAAGCCCTCTGCCTGGAGCACATTCTGTGCCCTTGTTATTCTCAGTGTGTCTTCCAAAATGGGGGAATACTAACAGCTGTCGAAGCACAGTAGATAGTAATCTGCAGAAGATTTCCTTGCCCGTGTTTGACCTGCTGGAACTGCAAGGGTCCAGAGTCAGTGTTAAGGACTGCCAGGGTTACTCCCTCCCAACTGTATATTACTGTGCTTTCACTTCTGGTTGGTCTTTCCTGCCAGTGTGATAGGAGACACCCAGACTTGTTGGTGAGGAAGTCTAGAGCATTGACTGTGAGGTATGCTTCTGTGGCTATGACTGTGCTCAGGCTTTAGTTTGACTAGTTTGTGGGACACCTCTCTCAATTTTGACATAAGACCCTCGATGTTCATGAGGAGAACTTGGTGGTGTCAATTGGGAGGAATGTGCCGTTGTTGTTTCCAGTGTCCAGGCCAATGGTGGATGTTCAGTTTGGTTTTATTCTCAATCGACATTTCCTTCACAGCTTGATACAACTGAATGGTTTAACCAGGCCACATTTAGAGGACAATTCAGAGTCAATTACATTGGCGTGTGTCTGGAGCCCCATATAGTTCAGATTTCCTTCCCGAAAGGACATGAGTGAACCAAATGAGATTTTACAACAATCTGGTAGTTTCATGATCACCAGATTAGTTTATTCCAGATTGAATTAATTAATTTGAACTCAGGGTCTGACCATCAGTCCAGGCCATTGAATCGTTCGCCCATTAACAGAAACACAATGCCACCCTTCTCCCATTTTAATAAAACATGTCTCTCAGGCTATAAACCAAGTATAGTAAACAATAGTATTAAGTTGCTAAATAAATCTAACTGATGCGCCATGACACACCCCTCTATCCATCTGCACTTTGCCTTTTAAGCCCCCCCTCACCTTTCTAACCCTCCTCACCATCCCAACATTGGGGAGGCTTTCAGGAACCCAACCCCCCTTCACTTCCCCTCTAAGTAGCAAGCCCCCCCCCCCCCCCCCCCCGGTCCAATCCCTGGCAGTGCCAATCTGGAAACCGAGTACCCTGGCACTGCCTGCCTTGCACTGCCAGGATGCCAGAGTGGCAGTGCTGAGGTGCCTGGGTGCCAGCGGGCGTGCCAGGGTGCCACTCTGCCCTGTCCCTGAGAACTAGGGGGTCTCTAATGGCGTAAGAGACTCCCAAGGTGCCCTTTCACCTGGTCCACGTTAGTGTGGAAAAGTACTAAACGCCGCTCTGGCAAAGTCGCCCAGGCACGTCCGGTGAGGGCCGGGCGCCAGGTGAATCCAGTGCTCGGGTATTTAAATGAGCCACTGAGGGTGACATCCCGTTCACCCTGGGCGGAACAAGTCGAGTGACTCACGATTGGCCTGGCGCTGAGCCCGATTGGGGGCTTCGTCCGATTCACCTGTTGCGCAATGGGGTTCGTTGAATCGTGCACGGCAGAATTAAAGTAAGGAGAACTTTAATTTGGGTTCATGGTGAAAATTAATCCTCCAAAAAGCAACATCAAGCATATGGAGAGCTACTCTAATTTACAGAAATGTAGCTTTTAATCTGCTTTCAAACCATGTAAACACCAAAAATAAAGATTCCATATCAACAAAGCCCTGGAACACACAACGAACAGTATTTATATTTTGGTGCAGTGAACATATATTCATATGGCTGAGCAATAACATTCTTGCATCAAATTTTGTGGCAAGACTACATTAGATCAGCTGAGCAATTTGCCTCAGTAGTCAGAGGATCATAGAATTTCGAGCGCAGAAGGAGGTCATTCGGCCCATCGAGTCGGCACCGGCTCTTGGAAAGAGCACCCTACATAAACTCACGCCTCCACCCCATCAATCTACTGGCAGTCAGAATTGTATTTGAGTGGCACGGTGGCACAATGGTTAGCACTGCGACCTCACAGCGACAGGGACCCAGGTCAAATTCCAGCCTTGGGTGACTTTGTGGAGTTTGCGCATTCTCCCCATGTCTATGTGAGTTTCCTCCGGGTGCTCTCGTTGCCTCCCACAGTCCAAAGATGCGCAGATTAGTTGGATTGGCCAGGCTAAGTTGCCCCTCAGAGTCCAGGAATGTGCAGGTTAGGTTATGAGGTTACAGGAATAGTGCTGGATGGACAAGTGAGTGGGCATGGCTAGAGTGCTCATGCGAAACGTCAGTGCAGACTTAATGGGCTGAATGGTCTGCTTCTGCAGTCTGTAGTGATTCTATGATTCTATTGCCACCAGTGACAACGTATGGATAAATATGCATTCACACTGAAACAAAACAAGTTGATGCAGACAAAGAAGACAATCATTCTTGCCTGTCCATTTGAGAAAGCTCAGAATTATTTTCCAACAATTTAATCCAAACAATTGAGGGAAGGTTACACATGTGGTACTTGAGTAAAATAAACCTTTTTTATAATGAAGTATTAATTCAGTTAAACATTTTGAAATGCAGTAGTAATATTGGGACCACAGTGGACCACATGGGCATAGACATGGAGCACATTGTGCAGCCAATGCTGGCTTTTCTAAGCAGTGACAGAACATACAAAGTTCTATTTCCCCCTCTTCTGATCTATAATACAATTCTTACCTATAGTCTGAAGACTTTTATATTCATATTCATATATTCATATTCATTATATTTATATTCATGGGCAGCATGATAGCATTGTGGATAGCACAATTGCTTCACAGCTCCAGGGTCCCAGGTTCGATTCCGGCTTGGGTCACTGTCTGTGCGGAGTCTGCACATCCTCCCCGTGTGTGCGTGGGTGGGTTTCCTCCGGGTCCTCCGGTTTCCTCCCACAGTCCAAAGATGTGCAGGTTAGGTGGATTGGCCATGATTGGCACTTAGTGTCCAAAATTGCCCTTAGTGTTGGGTGGGGTTACTGGGTTATGGGGATAGGGTGGAGGTGTCAACCTTGGGTAGGGTGCTCTTTCCAAGAGCCAGTGCAGACTCGATGGGCCGAATGGCCTCCTTCTGCACTGTAAATTCTATGATATCTATGATATTCACGCTAAATTTTATAAATATCATTACTGTGTCAGGGCACATTCTTGTATTTACACATTAATTAGGTGGTGTTTACTACTTGTGTCGGTGATCTCTTAAGTGTCAGTTAATTGTTTCAGAAAATGAATTTGAACTTGCATCTTTTGAATGTGGGAAATTGTATTTCATTAATAAAGAAGCTGTGAGCTATGGAGATAACAATAATTCATTTGGCATGAATTGAGGTTGAGAGACATGTATTTAGATTGTGTTACCGAGTTATGTCAATAATATTTATGTGTGATATTTTGCAAGTACTGAGCACTAATACAATCATGCTTTGATTCCAATGGTCAGGAATACACACTGATTCGTATTTACAATCTATTGCTAAGTAAATGCTGCCAGGAAAATTTGGCTTGAGCAAGCAAGAAAATATGCAAGAGGAACTCTGATACCAACAATTCATAGAATAACAATTGCAAGTTGAGGCACATGTATTTCTTTGATTTAATTCACATGATTCTTGCCATATTTTGAACAGCTTTATATACAATTCTACATAATCATCACCCTCGATATGCTCACATTATCATCGAGTTTAAAGATTAAAAAGTGGAAAGTTGAAAAATTAATTTTATTGCTTAAATATAGAACATAGGACATACAGTGCAGAAGGAGACCATTCGGCCCATTGAGTCTGCACTGACCCACTTAAGCCCTCACTTCCACCCTATCCCCGTAACCAAATAAATCCCCCTAACCTTTTTTGGTCACTAATGGCGATTTACCATGGCCATTCCACCTAACCTGCACATCTTTGGACTGTGGGAGGAAACCGGAGCATCCGGAGGAAACCCACGCAGACACGGGGAGAACGTGCAGACTCCGCGCAGACAGTGACCCAGCGGGGAATAGAACCTGTGACCCTGGCGCTGTGAAGCCACAGTGCGATCCACTTGTGCTACCGTGCTGCCCTACTAATTATAGTATTGGCTTTAAATAAGCTTGATGCTGAAATTGTCATTATTGCTTTCTGTCGTAATTAGCCTTCCACTGAAATCTACGCTGTCCTTGAGTCTGGTCCCCCCCTGGTCCCCCCCTGACACCACTTGCCTCATAAGGAGCATGTGGAGACTTCCATCCCTTCAGCCATGTTGGAAACTCCAAAGGTTTCAAGTGGTTTCCCCCTGGAGTTGCAATTAAAGACTGCTACAACTCCTGTGGACTATTCGGCTCTTGGTTTTCACTAATATAAACGTCCAATGATACTTAACACCATAACAATTTGTAATCAAGCCTTACAGATTCCAGACGGAGAAGAAACAAGTTGCATTGAAATAGCACCTTTTGTGACAAAAGGACATCGCAAAGTGCTTCACTCCCCATTAAGTACGTTTAAAATGTAGCCACTGTTGTAAGAAGCATGGCAGCCAATCCAAATGAAGTAAGCAGTGAGATAAATGAGCAGATAATATGTGATAGCGATGTTAAGGGAGAAATATTGACCTGGACATCAGGGAAACTCTCTGTTCCTTTGCAAACTGTGTCAAGGGAACTCTGAGAGGGCAGATGCAATCAGGCTTTAGCATCGCGTTCAAGAGGTCATACCTCTGGCAGTGCAACACTCTTTTATTATTACACTGAAGTAACAGTCTGGACTATGTACTCAAATCTCCAAAGTGCAACTTTGGCTCAATGGCGATAATGAGATGATGAGTAAAGGCCAACAGCTAAGGTTCAATTCTATTTGTCACATTATTGGACCAAGTTGGTTTATTACTGATAGCTCTTTTGCGTTTATTTTTTGGATCAACCAAAAACCTTCTTTTACCTCCACTCATCTTGTGTGCTACAATTCCAGACCACTGTCTTTCATTTTAAAAAACCTAAAAATGGTTGTAACTACTTTTTAAAATAGCTTTCAACTTTGCTTTTTTTCAACTTGCACTGTTTTGATTTATTATTTGTTTCCACTGTGGTATTTCTCCTTCAAAACTTAAGAAATTAAAGTATTCTGAATTCCCATGTCAACACAAAACAACAGGACCGGCCACCTCTTCAAACATATAAGCATACTCATGCATATCACACAACACCTTTAACAGTAACAATGATCCAAAGAAGAAATAGTGAGTGTACTTTGTTAGTTCCCTTCCTCTTTACAAAGTCACTTTATTTTTGTATTATCTGTACATTCAATCCTCCCATTCACAACTTCCTGGGCCACAACATCCACGCTCCCCAGCATTATACTGGAGGGTGCATCTAATATATACATTGGGTTACCCCACTCAGAACCTCACAGGTAAGGTTTAAAGAACTATTGCCCAGAAGTGCCAAACTTCCCCAAGGTCGTTGCCCTGTGCTGGGAACCATCCAAAAATGGGAAGGCAAATCTCCTGCCGCGTTGCATCCGGCACACATCCTGCTATGTCAAGAGAATAGTGAAAGAACCCCTAAATGGGCTCGCATCTGGCACTGAACAGAGTGCGATACTCCATCCAGCTGCAGGTGACGAAGTATGTTTTATACCCCCACAGGGCAATGAGAATTTAAATATGCTAAGCCTGTTTAAAGCCAGTTTCGTCCCACTTCCGGTGCAACATGAGGCTGGTGGCAATCACTACTAGTCTCCACCAGCAGAGACCAGTCATGGCAACCAGCGTGGGGGCCCAAGAGGCCATTGGAGCCCCAGAATGGGTGGTAACAGGGTGGGACAGTGCCAAGGTACTGGACTCTGGCACTTCCATTGGCACCTTGGCAGTTAAATATGGCACTGCCAGAGTTCCAAGTGCACTTAACAGGATGCCGGGGGGCACTGTTAGAGTGCCAGGGTGTTAGGTTGCCGCTGCCAAAGGGCGGGGCCTGAAAGGGGGTAGAGCCATGAAGGGAGAAGGACTGTAAAGGGGGGGCGGGAGGATTCACGGTTTTTGTGTGAGATGAAGTAAAAATAATTTCTTTAAAATGGTGGAAACCTTTGAAATGGTTTTCACACCGTCAATTTCATTGCCCTTTAAAGAAGACATCCGAGTGTATGCCTGGAAGGCTAAAAGCTTTGAGCTGCATTGATTACATTAAATTTCATGCCCCGCTACCAGCTAAATGTTTTTTGATTGACAGGCTCAGACAGTTTCAAAGAAGAGATTCAGATTGTTTATTTATATAGTTCTGCAGGGATCCATTAAGTGGAGCAGCTGTTTCTCTAACTGCATTTTTTTTATGATGCTACCTCTTTGTTCTCAAGTGCTTCATAGAAAGAACAGGTGTGGGGGCTGAACAACTTCCTCCCACAGACCTTTAAACTTGGCAGACTTTTTAAAGAGTTTAGGGTGACAGATGTGATCACTTTCACTTAAAACTTAAATAAAACTGAAAGTTTTAGGTACTGAGTGATTGTTTAAAGGGTTTCAAGGTTACAGATGGGTAGATGGAAAGACCTCTGACCTTAGCCCCTCCAGCCCAACACAGACCCCTGGCTCTCATCTCCCATGAAAGACCTCCCTCGGAACCCTTGCGGTAATTGTTGGAGGGGCACTTTCCAGCTTAGCACCCCTCAGACTGCAAGCCTCCAGGTACACTTTCCTCAATATCGCACCAATTCACGCCGGCGAGACTCTCAGCTGGGGGGGGGGGGGGGGGGGGGGGTGGGGGGGAGATGCAGCTGGAGCACCCAGCAGGCAGGAGTATTGGGCATCCACCTAGTGTGGTCAGGTTAGACGTAAATCAGCTTCAATGAGCTATTTGCATGGCCCCATTTGGGCCCGACTGGGATGTCGGGAAACCTGTTATGGTTCGTGGGGCGGACCGGGAAACACACGACCAGCTTGACACAAGGTGTGAATCCCGATTTGGGATCGATGTGGGATTCAGCGGGCTATTGTGAATCCCGCAGATAATGGGTGGCCCCGCAGAATCCTGGCCTTAGTCATTTTGCGGGAAAATTACACCCTGGGATTTAAACTTTGAAAGGTCCTATAGCGTTACACCAAAAGGTACACAGAAAACGTTAAAAGAATTGAAACCTCTTTAACTTTTGGGTAATTATTGTGCAGAACCAGACCAAATCCTCAGAGACACTCCCAACAATGCACCCGGCCACAAGGGATTCCCAAATTCGGCAACTACTGACTTTCCCAACAACCCAACCCACAAAGGACTCCATCCACTCTCCAATTAGCAACCCCCTTCACCCCACACCACACAGGATTCCTGCCTTCTTTCCAACCACATGGGACTCCTCCAGTCCCCTCCCCACACCTTACCAACCCATCAGACTGGACCAGACCTGGCCAGAGACCCTCCCTCTGCCCTCTCCCACAGTCCGTCCTAACCTCCACTTAGCCCCACCCCTACTTATAACCACCCCCCTCCCAGCCCGATCCCCCACCCTACTCACATCCAACGGTCTGACAACCACCAACCACCCTGCCTGCCAAATCCTACCCAGTTACCTCAAGATCAGAGCATAGCAACAGGTTTGGTGCACAGCATCAAACCCATTTCTTGGGTGGCCCACCATTCTCCACCAGATCAGGGATCCTGAACGTGGCATCAGGCAATGGAGAATCCGGGTCAAGAATTTTATGCTTGAAGTGATTTTCATCAGGTGCCAATGTAAGTTATGGAGCAAAGAGATTAAGGAACAATATGATTTAGTGCGAGTTAGAATAAAGATATCAAATATTGGATGAGCTCTAAGTGGCAAGGTGCGAAAGATGAAAGGTCAGTCAGGAAAACATTGGAATAGTTGAGCATGGAGGTATCAATGGCATGTGTAGAAGGGCTGGATTCCTAAACACTGATACCAAGAGCTTGGAGCAAACAATAGTTTATTCACTAGCAGCTACTCCATGTTTGTGCTCTGCCTGCGCTCCAAGGAGAACTCCCTCATTCCTGACATATGACGTCTATTTTTTAAATTTAGAGTACCCAATTCATTTTTTCCAATTAAGGGGCAATTTAGCGTGGCCAATCCATCTAGCCTGCACATTTTTGGGTTGTGGGGGTGAAAGCCACACAGACACCGGGACAATGTGCAAACTCCACACGGACAGTGACCCAGAGCCGAGATCGAACCTGGGGCCTCAGCGCCGTGAGACAGCAGTGCTAATCCACTGTGCCACCTTGCTGCCTGACATGTGACATCTTAAGTGACCGTGTCAGCACGTCATCACATGACCACTCAGTCTACAGCATGAATGATTGTCAGCAGCAGATGGGCAGAGGCAAGAGAGAAGACCTTAATTTGCCCTTATCTCATGAACTAGCTCTGTCAGCATATGGCATGACTGAGATACACTGACCAAGTACATGTTTGTCCAACTACAGTGATGGACATAAATAACCGAGTAAACGAGATCAAATGAACTTAGGGATAAATTAAAGGGACAGTCCCAAATGGAAATGGGCACGGAAGGTTTTAAGGGTGCCCATGGACACCACATGTTCCCTCTCCAAGGACACCCAGTCGCGAATGTAGCCGCAGAAGAGGGACAGGCAGTCAGGTCAGACAAACCCCTTGATTGTCCAGTGCCTGTACCTGTTGATGACAAGCTTTGCCAAGCCCGGGAGCAGGTTCACAAGGTCATCCTCTTCCCAACCCACTCCTCTCCACATCAGGTTTCCGTAGATTAGGAGCATTGGGCTGAATGCAAACAAAACTGCAACAAAGGATTTTTTAACTAACTAAACAGCGGCGTCAGCCTATCGCACCCAATATAAACATGTACTGAGTTAATTGGTATCTACTCATGCAGTCAAAGTGTTGATTCGCTGAGAGAAAACGGTGAATCTATTGTTCCCAGCTGGATGCAATCACACATAGAATCATAGAATCCCTACAGTGCTGAAGGAGGCCATTCGACCCATCCAGTCTGGCATGACCCTCCAAATGAGCACTACACCCATGTCCACCAGCATCATGCCGCCCTATCGCTGCAACTCCATTAACTAACCTGCACACCCCTGGACACAAAGGAACAATTTATCATGGCCAATCCACCTCCCCTGTACATCTTTGGACTTTAGACATATGGGGCTGCATTCTTCATCGGCGGAATCCTCCGTTTTGCCGGCAGCGCACTGAATCCCGTGGATTTCCCAATGACGTCGGGGTGCCCACAATAGGACACCCCATTGGCTGGCTGCCGGGACGGAGGATCCTGCTGCCGGCAATGTGCGCACCGCAGCAGAAAATGGATGCAGTGGGACGGAGAATCCCGCCCATGAACATTTATGAAGGATAGGATCACTTGGTCATTCTGAGGCCATGTTCAAAACCCCAGCAATAATCACTGCTGTTGCACTCAAATGTAAAATGATCATCTTGGTGATTGGTGATGTACCATCTGATTGCCAAATGTGCTGAACTTTGAAGCTTTATTTTTAATTCTAGGACTTATGCCTTTATCTCTTATTCGGGGTACCTATTGATTGATAGGTAGAAGCATGTGTTTTTCCTGAAAGTGATTTGAAAGCTTTATTTGAACTTGGAGCTTTTTTCTTTGAGGTGTTAACCTGATTATTGCATTGAGCTATTTTTAGATGACATTTCTAAACCTCTCTATACAGGACTCTAATGACTGACTTATACTTGATTTCCATCTACAATATATAAGGTAATATTTGCATGGAATATTCCCTGCGGTTATAAAGCTATTTCTCTTGTACTCACTTTGTTATGGAAGCATTATTCCTGTTACTTTATTTTTCAAGTAGTTTTGTGTTCTTTCTCCTTCCCATAAGCTTGAATGACACCTTAGGCAGATTAGCACTAAGGTACGCTGCATTTTGCACCATCTAAATAAATAAAAGAACGCTTCACAAGCAAATTAGATTATATTCAGTGGGTTTTATAAACCGATATATCAGCTTTTGAAAAATACTGTTGCTTCTCCTGGCTTCAATTCAAGTGAGATGTTTTTAAGTCATCTTTTTGGCAATGCCTACAATAGCTCTTTTAAGGACAATGTGTTAAACTTGCTGTAGGCCTGGTTACCTAGAGAACAGCAGGCTGCATACTGCTACATTCAGTGCAAATCAATTTCTGGCTTGGGTTCCAAAACAAGCATTAGATTCCTTACTATATTCAAGAGGCCTAATATTTATTTTAGTTGTCTTCTCTGGGAATATCTCAACAGTACATTAACCAAGAGGTTATGAATCATAGAATGTACATTGCAGAAGGAGACCGTTCGGCCCATCGAGTCTGCTCCGGCCCATGGGAAAAGCATCCTACCCAAGCCCAAGCCTCCACTCTATCTCCGTAACCCAGTAACACCACCTAACGTTTTAGACACAAAGGGGCAATTTAGCACGGCCGATTCACCTAACCTGCACATCGTTGGACTGGGAGGAAACCGGAGCGCCCGGAGGAAATCCATGCTAACAAGAGGAGAAAGCGCAAACTCCACACAGACAGTAACCCGAGGCTGGAATTGAACCTGGGACCCTGGAGCTGTGGGGCAGCAGTGCTAACCACTGTTCCACCATGCCGCCCTTATCTCACATGTGCGGCACAGTGGCACAGTAATTGGCACTGCTGCCTCACAGCATCAAGGACCCGGGTTCGATTTCAGCTGTAGGTCACTGTCTGTGTGGCGTTTGCACTTTTTCCCCCGTGTCTGTGTGGCTTTGCTCCAGTTTCCTACCACAGTCCAAAGATGTCCAGGTTAGGTGGAATCAACATGATAAATTGCCCCTTAGTGCGCAAAGGTTAGATGGGGTTATATGATTGCAGGGGATGGGCCTTGGTAGAATGCATTTTCAGAGGGCCGGTGCAGTTTCGATGGGCCAAATGGCCTCCTTCTGCACTGTAGGGATTCTATGATTGTATGTCACATGTGCTAATTAGGCTTGATGGTTGCCCTCTAAATAGGATCTTGTGCATCCATTTTCTGCTTGGGAAATAGATGCAGCAAGGTGTTACCTTTGTTGTGTCATTATTTTGAAAATTGGGGGAATAGATGCCAGGGAATAGTAGTCAGACTGGGGATGGGGGCGGTTCGCCTCTTTTTCAGCTTTACGGGCCAAACAATGGGCAGGGAAATGGTCAGAGGTGAAGACGACAGTTTCCTGTCCAGAGAGAAAACAAAGTAAGAGAAAGACGACTTCTAGGTCTGTTGGTAGATCTGACGAGAGAGACAGATAAGGGTCTAGATCAGTTTCATTTCAGAAGGATACCAACCAGGCTCAGACTAAGATTGTCCGAGGTGTTGTGAAAGCATGACTCAGTCCATCTTTAAAGATAGTATGGCGTTTTTAATATTTGTTGCACAGAAGGACTGAAAATAGGTTCAGGAAAAGTATGAACGTTGATTTGTCATTTCTGGTTTCATTTTCCTAAAGTATTAATCAGCCAGCCTTTTAGAAGATTGGAAAAGCTTAGGTGAGAGGACAAGTGCATTGGGGTATACAATTCACACGACAAAGGGATTTCATTGCGACAATTTTCACACTGCTAGAAATGGGACAGTATGGGTGAACTGCTGATCATGAAGAATAGTCGGTCCTCCTGTCGCGCTCCTGAAGAATCAGAGCAGTTGACCATCTGGGGCAGGAGGCACAGGCTATGTTCTCCCGCTTATGTTTTGCACTGGCGCTGGGATCCATCCAGATGCGATTCACTCTCCACAGCCATGCAAATTTATGCATGGTGTGGATCACAAGGGAGTGCATTCCAAATCCTGCTATCGGGATGCTATTCAGAGCAGGCGACTATATAGCGAGGCCTGGCTTCGTAGCCTGTAATTGACAGCTTCCAGACAGTGAGATGTCCAGATTCTTTAATTTCATTTCACTTCATGCTTGAATGGATCTCAAATATCCTGCTGTGAAACTAACCACCATGTTTAGAAACATCTAGCTATGATTGACATCTCATGATCACATCAAAAGTAGTTAAATACTTTCTGCTGAGAAAAAGAGGAAGTGAAAGTACTTAACTCTGAGGTGTTTATAAAAATGGGGAAATGAGAATAATCAATCCAGACATCTGTCTGTCTGGAAGACATCTGTTTAGCTTTCAGGCAGGGGTGACTAGTGGGGGCAGGGGGGCTTCTCTGTTCTCAAGGGGATTCTATGCTATGGGGGGATCTTTGATATGGGGGGTTCCCTGTTATAGGAAGTCTCTGGTGGCGGGGGGGGGTGAGGGGGGTCTGATGGGGTTCTCCTCTGGGGGTGTCTCTTGTGGGTCTCTGAGGGGGCATGGGGTGGACAGGATTTGCATTATTAGGGGAGGGGGACCTCCAATGGAGTTGGAGGATACCTATCTTAATACTTACTTACTTGGCCCACTGCAAGGTCCACCGCATTGGGGCCACGCTGGTAAATACTTGCACCCATCCAAGCTCACCTGAATCCTGGCCCAGACGGCAGTAGAATCACGGGGCATGGTGAATCAGGTGCCCAGCCTATTAATAAGCTGCAAATGGGTCATTTTGATCTATTTGCCTCCTGGCGCAGGGCATGAACCTCGATGCCACCGCAAACGGGGGACCAAAGCATCAGAAACAGCTTGCCGTCCTTTGTTTCCCAATGCTGGATTCTCCGCCACATCGGGAACTCCGCTACCAGCGGCGGGCATTTGGAGAATTCAGCTCCTGATTAGCCCGTTAGTATCAGAAACTGTCTGTTGTCCTTAATTGTTTACAAAGAAAGTTTTCGAAGCTGCAAAAAATAAATACAAAAACATAACAAGCAACATCGAAACCTGCATTAAAAGTATTTATAAATATATAATGAGGGAAGAGGTAAAAGAAATATAACCCATTAGGGCATATGTAGGTTATACTGTGATCAACAATAAGGAAATGGCAGAACTGGTTAAATAGATGCATTGTACCTATCTTCAGAGTAGAGAAGAGGACAACATACCAGCAGTGCAAGTGCCACTACAAATAAATCAAAAAGAGAAACTGATTGGATTAAACCTCAGTATAAAAAAAGTTGGAAATGGAAATATAATGAAACTTAAAATAGACAATTCTATGTGATCGCCATAATCTTCCGAAGTTCTTGTTTTGAAAATTGTTCTACTGGATTAGAAACTTGTGACTGTCTTTTCCGTATTTAAGAAGAGTAAAACTGAGGAACAAGGGGTGGAATTCTCCGCTCCCGGGAAAAATCGGGAAGGCCGTCATGAACTCGGCCGGGTTTCACGACAGCCTCGGAGGCCGCTCCTCTTACCGTATTCACCCCCACCCGGGGGGCTAGGAGCGGCACTCCGTTAGTCTCGGCGGCCAGCCCTTGCGCGCCGAGAATGACGCGACGGCGGCGCCTATGTGACCTCAGCCGCGCATTCGCAGGTTGGCCGGCTCCAAACCGTGCATGCACAGCTGACGTCACGACGGCTCAAACCCGCGCATGCACAGTGGCCGTCTTCCCCTCCGCTGCCCCGCAAGTCGTGGCGGCTTGATCTTGCGGGGCGGCGGAGTGGAAAGAGTGCATCGCTTTGAGATGCCGGCCCAACGATCGGTGGGCACTGATTGCGGGCCAGTCCCCTCCCGAGGTCGGCCGTGGTGCTCACTCCCCTCTCCGCCCCCCACAAGCTTCAAATGGGCCTTTGGCGGCCATGTTCATGACGGCAGCGACCAGGTGTGATTGCCGCTGTCGTGAACCGGTCGGGAACGTCAGGCCGCTCGGCCCATCCGGGTCGGAGAATCGCCTATCGCCGTGAAAAACGGCGAGCGGCGATTCTTCTGAGCGGGGGGTGGGAGAATCGCAGGGAGGTGCCAGGGGTGCGTGAAATGAGTCACCCACCCTCCTGCGATTCCCCCACCCGGCATGGGGAGCGGAGAGTCGCGCCCAAGATAACCACCAAACTGTCTGTCTAGAATCAGTTTTGAGGAAGTACCAGAATCTGCCATCAGGGACAGAGTGACTGAGCACTTGGATAAATTTGAGCTGATTTGTAACGGGTAAGTCATGTCTGATTAACTTGGTTGAATATTTGATGATGTCACCTACATGGTGAATAAGAGAGTCAACAATATGGACTTTGCGAAGGGATCTTTGTGAAAGTTTTACCCAAGAGACACTTGACAAAAATGAAAGCGCAAAGAAATGGAGCAAGCTGACTTCCGGCGTGGACCATGGAGTAAGTGGTCACACAAGGCAGCTCCTGCCCAAGGTTACAGAAAATAACTCTTTTTTAATCAATACGGGGTGGAATTTTGATGATAAAATGTCGGTGAATGTTGGAGGAGTACTTTCCCCCAGGAATGGTATGACTCTTGGTTACCGGACCAGCAGAAACAGTGAAAGATTTGGCCGAAGCTGCAGCAAAGACAAAAGCCTCTTCCAGCATGCAGATGGGGAAAGGGCGAGCTTAAAGGCTTCAAGCTGACTTGAGGGCCTTTATTAAAGCTGAACACAATGAGGCGACAATCTGGTCGGCGCCAGGGCGGGAGCTGCTAGGGTCAGAATGGGTCAGCTGACTCTCGGGAGCATAGTGGGGGATGCGCAAGTGCCCAGCTGGTGCTTGGCGGGAGGTTTTGTGCCGTGGGGCTGTTGGGGGGGGGAGGGGATGCTGCTTTGTTGACAGAGGAGGTATCAATTTCGGGGTACCAATTGAGGGTCGGGGGCGGCGGCTCCCTGGGGGGCGCTTGAGAAAGCGAAGGGCGCGGGCTCGAGGTTGGCCAAGAAATGGCGATGGCTAGTCGGCAGTGGGGGTAGGGGAGGGGGGGTGGTTAGCCCCCTGTCCAGGCTGATCACGTGGAATGTGAGGGGTTTGAATGGGATGGTCAAAAGAGCACGCGTGTTCACGCATCTAAAGGGGTTAAAGGCAGACGTAGCAATGCTTCATTTAAAGCTCGCAGATCATACGAGATTGAGAAAGGGATGGGTAGGCCAGGTGTTCCATTCAGGGCTGGATTCGAAGACCACGGGGGTAGCAATTCTGATCTGTAAGTGTGAGGCATTCGAGGCTGGAAGAGATAAGGGGGGGCAGGTATATAATGCTGAGTGGAAAGTGGGTGGGGATCCGGGTGATGTTTGTGAACGTCTATGCTCCGAATTGGGATGATGTTGAATTTATGAGACGCATGCTGGGCATAATCCCGGACTTAGAGTCACACAGCCTGATCATGGGGGTAGACTTTAACATAGACATCGACCCCGAGCTGGACCGGTCGAAGTCCAGGACAGGGAAGCGACCAGCAGTGGCTAAGGAATTGAGGGATGTTATGGAGAAGATGGGGGGCGGGGGGTGGTTCCCTGGAGGTTCGCACGGCCGCGAGCAAAGGAGTTCTCTTTTTTCTCCCACGTTCAAAATGTTATTCCCGCATAGACTTCTTTGTCTTCAGCAGGGCATTAATCCCAAAGGTGGCGGGGACAGAATACTCAGCAATCACAGTCTCGGACCATGCCCCACACTGGGTGGACCTGCGGCTTAGTGAGGAGAGAGGGCAGCGCCCACTCTGGAGACTGGATGTGGGGCTGCTGGCGGACAAAGAGGTTTGCGGGCGGATTAGCAGGAACATCCAGGATTACCTGGAAACAAACGATACAGGTGAGGTAGCAGCGGCAACGGTCTGCAAAGCTCTGAAGGCAATTGTCAGAGGGGAACTCATCTCAATTCGATCCCACAGGGAAAAGAGAGAAAGAGCGGAGAGGGAGAGATGGGTGGAGGAGATGTTCCGAGTGGATAGGAGATATGCGGAGGCCCCCGAGGTTGGGTTACTGAGGAAGTGACAGAAACTGCAGGCGGAGTTTGAACTGCTGACCACAGGGAAAGCGGTAGCACAGCTGAGGAAGGCAAGGGGGGCAGTCTATGAGTATGGGGAGAAAGCGAGTAGAATGCTGGCACACCAACTGCGAAAGAGGGAGGTGGCCAGGGAAATCGGGGAGTAAAGAATAAGGAAGGTAACACGGTCTTGGATGCATGGGGCAGTCTTTAAGGAATTCTATAGTAAACTATATGAGTCGGAGCCCCCGACAGGAGCGGAAGGGATGAGGCAATTTTTGGACCAGTTGAGGTTTCCAAAGGTGGAAAGAGACCTGGTGGAGGGGCCAGGGGCCCCGATTGAATTGGAGGAGATTGTCAAGGGTATAGAGGGCATGCAATCGGGTAAATCCCCGGGGCTGGATGGTTACCAGGTAAAATTCTATAAGAAATTTTCGGAAATATTGAGCCCACTCCTGATGAGGACCCTCAATGAGGCTAGAGAGAAAGGAACCCTCCCCCCAACAATGCCACAGGCTTTGATCTCACTCATTCTTTCACAAGGGAAGGACCCGGAACATTGCGGGTCACACAGGCCGATTTCACTTTTAAACGTGGATGCCAAATTGCTAGCTAAGGTTCTGGCTACAAGAATTGAGGATTGCGTCCCAGGGGTGATAGAGGAAGACCAGACTGGGTTTGTTAAAGGCAGACAACTCAATACCAATGTCCGGAGGCTTTTGAATGTTATTATGATGCCCTCAGAGGGAGGGGAAGCGGAGGTGGCAACAGCGATGGATGCAGAGAAAGCAAGTGGGAGGTGGAGCTAGGTGAGGAGCTGGGAGCAGGTCTGTGGGCAGAGGTTCTGGGCAGGGTTAATTCCTCCTTATCATGTGCCAGGCTCAGTCTAATTCAACTTAAGGTGGTCCACCGGGCACACATGACGGCAGTGAGAATGAGCAGGTTTTTTGGGGTAGAAGACAGTTGTATGAGGTGCAAGAACAGCCCTGCAAGCCATGTCCACATGTTTTGGGCATGCCCGGAGCTTAGGGTATTCTGGCAAGGGTTCGCGAGGGCAATATACAAGGTGCGTAACACACAGGTGGTGCCAATTCCAGAGATAGCGATCTTTGGAGTGCAGGAAGAACCGGGAGTTCAGGGGGCGAAAAAGGCCGACGTCTTCGCCTTTGCCTCCCTAGTAACCCGGAGAAGGATTTTATTAATATGGAGGGACTCAAAGCCCCCCCGAGTATAGAGACTTGGGTTACCGAAATGGCTGGGTTTCTCAGCCTCGACAAATAAAGATTACAATGGGATGAGAGAAGAACTAGCTAAGGTAGACTGGGAGCAAAGACTTTATTGTCGAACAGTTGAGGAACAGTGGAGAACCTTCCAAGTGATCTTTCACAGTGCTCAGCAAAGGTTTATACCAACAAAAAGGAAGGACGGTAGAAAGATGGAAAATCGACCGTGGAAATCTAAGGAAATAAGGGAGAGTATCAAATTGAAGGAAAACGCATGCAAAGTGTCAAAGATTAGTGGGAGACTAGAGGACTGTGAAATCTTTAGTGGGCAACAGAAAGCTACTAAAAAAGCTATAAAGAAGAGTAAGATAGATTATGAGAACTTGCTCAGAATATAAAAACAGATAGTAAAGGTTTCTACAAGTATATAAAACAAAAAAGAGTGGCTAAGGTAACTATTAGTCCTTTAGAGGATGAGAAGGGAGTTTTAATAATGGGAGATGAGGAAATGACTGAGGAACTGAAAAGGTTTTTTTGGTTGGTCTTCACAGTGGAAGACACAAATAACATGCCAGTGACTGATAGAAATGAGGCTATGACAGGTGAGGACCTTGAGAGGATTGTTATCACTAAGGAGGTAGTGATGGGCAAGCTAATGGGGCTAAAGGTAGACAAGTCTCCTGCCCCTGATGGAGTGCTAAACGAGATGGCTAGGGAAATTGCAAATGCAATAGTGATAATTTACCAAAGTGCACTGGACTCCGGGGTGGTCCCGGAGCCATGGAAATTAGCAAACTTTACACCACTGTTTAAAAAAGAAGGTAGGCAGAGAGCGGGTTATTATAGGCTAGTGAGCTTAACTTCGGTAGTAGGGAAGATGCTGAAATCTATCATCAAGGAAGAAATAGCGAGGCATATGGATGGAAATTGTCCCATTGGACAGACGCAACATGGGTTCATAAAGGGCAGGTCGTGCCGAACTAATTTAGTGGAATTTTTTGAGGCCATTACCAATGAGGTAGATAACGGGGAGCCAATGGATGTGGTATATCTGGATTTCCAGAAAGCCTTTGACAAGGTGCCACACAAAAGATTGCTGCATAAGATAAAGATGCATGGCATTAAGGGTAAAGTAGTAGCATGGATAGAGGATTGGTTAATTGATAGAAAGCAAAGAGTGGGGATTAATGGGTGTTTCTCTGGTTGGCAATCAGTAGCTAGTGGTGTCCCTCAGGGATCAGTGTTGGGCCCACAATTGTTCACAACTTACATAGATGATTTGGAGTTGGGGACCAAGGGCAATGTGTCCAAGTTTGCAGACGACACTAAGATGAGTGGTAAAGCGAAAAGTGCAGAGTATACCGGAAGTCTGCAGAGGGATTTGGATAGGTTAAGTGAATGGGCTAGGGTCTGGCAGATGGAATACAATGTTGACAAATGTGACGTTATCCATTTTGGTAGGAATAACAGCAAACGGGATTATTATTTGAACGATAAAATATTAAAACATTCTGGTGTGCAGAGAGACCTGGGTGTACTCGTGCATGAGTTGCAAAAAGTTGGTTTACAGGTGCAACAGGTGATTAAGAAGGTAAATGGAATTTTGTCCTTCATTGCTAGAAGGATGGAGTTTAAGACTAGGGAGTTTATGCTGCAATTGTATAAGGTGTTAGTGAGGCCACACCTGGAGTATTGTGTTCAGTTTTGGTCTCCTTACTTGAGAAAGGACGTACTGGCACTGGAGGGTGTGCAGAGGAGATTCACTAGGTTAATCCCAGAGCTGAAGGGGTTGGATTACAAGGAGAGGCTGAGTAGATTGGGACTGTACTCATTGGAATTTAGAAGGATGAGGGGGGATCTTAGAGAAACATATAAAATTATGAAGGGAATAGATAGGATAGATTTGGGCAGGTTGTTTCCACTGGCGGGTGAAAGCAGAACTAGGGGGCATAGCCTCAAAATAAGGGGAAGTAGATTTAGGACTAAGTTTAGGAGGAACTTTTTCACCCAAAGGGTTGTGAATCTATGGAATTCCTTGCCCAGTGAAGCAGTAGAGGCTCCTTCATCCAATATTTTAAGATAAAGATAGGTAGTTTTTTGAAGAATAAACGGATGAAGGGTTATGATGTACAGGCCGAAACGTGGAGCTGAGTCCACAAAAGATCAGCCATGATCTCATTGAATGGCGGAGCAGGATCGAGGGGCCAGATGGCCTACTCCTGCTCCTAGTTCTTATGTTCTCTCAGAGGTGGCAGCCGTTCGTCGACTTTCTCGGGGACAATTAAAATGTCAGCAGCAGCAGCAATCTGTGGGGAGGGGGGGGGGGGGGGGGGGGAGTGCGGGTGAGTGCTTCATTGGGATGGTGTGGGAAGACTGGGTCGCGTGGGGTAATGTCTAATTGCTATTGTATATTCTCTTTCTGCACTATGTTAATGTTCACTTTAGTTTGTTTTGTTATTGTGGTTACTATTGTTTTATTATGAAAAATTCTGCAAAACCTTAATAAAAATACTTTAAAAAAAAAGAAATGGAGCAAACTTGCAATTTGGGAGCAAATTTGTGTTGGCAGGTAGGAGACATGCAGGAGGCAGAAAGGGTTTATACCCAAATTGACAAGATATCCTCAGGGATCTGTATGGGGGTCTCAGCTTTCCAGTGCAATAACTTCAATGAAGGAAATATATCCAAATTTTCAGATGGCACGAAGCCAAGAGAGACAGTAGACGTGCAGATTGGAATAAAGGTTACAAATGGTAATAAACAGATTTACTGCTCAAAACTATGGCAAATAATGTTCATAGAACATAGAACAGTACAGCACAGAACAGGCCCTTCGGCCCTCGATGTTGTGCCGAGCAATGATCACCCTACTCAAACCCACGTATCCACCCTATACCCGTAACCCAACAACCCCCCCCCCCCCCCACCCAACCTTACTTTTTAGGACACTACGGGCAATTTAGCATGGCCAATCCACCTAACCCGCACATCTTTGGACTGCGAGAGGAAACCGGAGCACCCGGAGGAAACCCACGCACACACGGGGAGGACGTGCAGACTCCGCACAGACAGTGACCCAGCCGGGAACCGAACCTGGAATTGTGAAGCATTTATGCTAACCACCATGCTACCGTGCTGCCCCAGTTCGGTTTGGAAAATGTGATGGGATCCACTTTGGATCCAAGAAAAATTAATTGGAATATTTCCTACAAGATACATTAGGAATTGTATTGGATTAAGGAGATTTGGGTATCTCTGTACATTCTTTCTGATCAGTTCAAATTTGTTGCTGTATTCAGTCACCCATATATGAGATTCCAGTAACTTTCCAACAACTGATTTTATACTGTACAACCTTAATGGTCTCTCTCCTGCCCTTCTTAAATAATGGAGTTTCATTTTTCAATCCAACTGCACATTTCCCAAACACAGGCCACTGAAACTAATGTATGGGCACAGACAGCAATCAAAAAGGTCAGTGGAATGGTAAACTTCATCAAACTGGGCTGAGAATACAAAGAACCTTGCTCAGATCCAGCCTGGTTTTCACCTCACCTCAGGCAGGTTGTCAAGGCCTTGGAGGGGCTGCAGCACTTCACCAGAATGAGAATGGAAATTTGGGGTTAAATAATGAGGATAGGCTGCAGAAACTTGAATACAGAAGATTGAGTGGTAATCTAATTGTGGTGTTTAGAATGACAAAAAGGTTTGATTGGGTAGATAAAGGGAAATTTCTTCTCTGGTTGGGTAATCCAGCAGTAGAAGGCATAATTTAAAAAAAATTAATTTAAAGTTTGCAATTATTTTTTTATTCCAATTAAGGGGCAGTTTAGTGTGATCACCTACCCTGCACATCTTTTGGTTTCGGTTGCGGGGGTGAAACCCACGCAGACACGAGGAGAATGTGCAAGCTCCACGTAGACAGTGACCGGGGGGGCCAGGATCGAACCTGGGTCCTCAGCGCCATCTGCAGTAGTACTGCACCACTGTGCCGCCCTATAAGGCATGGCAGCACAGTGAGGGGAGGGGGGGGGGGGTGCGGCACGGTTAACATAAGAACATAAGAACTAGGAGCAGGAGTAGGCCATCTGGCCCCTCGAGCCTGCTCCGCCATTCAATTAGATCATGGCTGATCTTTTGTGGACTCAGCTCCACTTTCCGGCCCGAACACCATAGCTCTTAATCCCTTTATTCTTCAAAAAACTATCTATCTTTACCTTAAAAACATGTAATGAAGGAGCCTCAACTGCTTCACTGGGCAAGGAATTCCATAGATTCACAACCCTTTGGGTGAAGAAGTTCCTCCTAAACTCAGTCCTAAATCTACTTCCCCTTATTTTGAGGCTATGCCCCCTAGTTCTGCTGTCACCCGCCAGTGGATCAACCTGCCCGCATCTATCCTATCTATTCCCTTCATAATTTTAAATGTTTCTATAAGATCCCCCCTCATCCTTCTAAATTCCAACGAGTACAGTCCCAGTCTACTCAACCTCTCCTCATAATCCAACCCCTTCAGCTCTAGGATTAACCTAGTGAATCTCCTCTGCACACCCTCCAGCGCCAGTACGTCCTTTCTCAAGTAAGGAGATCAAAACTGAACACAATACTCCAGGTGTGGCCGCACTAACACCTTATACAATTGCAACATAACCTCCCTAGTCTTAAACTCCATCCCTCTAGCAATGAAGGACAAAATTCCATTTGCCTTCTTAATCACCTGTTGCACTTGTAAACCAACCTTCTGTGACTCATGCACTAGCACACCCAAGTCTCTCTGAACAGCGGCATGCTTTAATATTTTATCGTTTAAATAATAATCCCGTTTGCTGTTATTCCCACCAAAATGGATAACCTCACATTTGTCAACATTGTATTCCATCTGCCAGACCCGAGCCTATTCACTTCACCTATCCAAATCCCTCTGCAGACTTCCAGTATCCTCTGCACTTTTCACTTTACCACTCATCTTAGTGTCATCTGCAAACTTGGACACATTGCCCTTGGTCCCCAACTCCAAATCATCAATGTAAATTGTGAACAATTGTGGGCTCAACACGGATCCCTGAGGGACACCACTAGCTACTGATTGCCAACTAGAGAAACACCCATTTATCCCAACTCTTTGCTTTCTAAGAGTTAGCACAATAGTTAGCACTGTTGCTTCACAGTGCCAGGTCCCAGGTTCGATTCTTGGCTTGGGTCACTGTCTGTGTGGAGTCTGCCTGTTCTCCCCGTGTTTGCCTGGGTTTCCTCCGGGTGCTCCAGTTTCCTCCCACAGTCCAAAGATGTGCAGATTAGATGGATTGGTCATGCTAAATTGCCCTAATGTCCAAAACTGGTCGGTAGGGTTACTGGGTTATGGGGAAAGGGTGGAGGTGCGGGCTTGAGTAGGATGCTCTTGCCAAGTGCCGGTGCAGACCCGATGGGCCGAATGGCCTCCTTCTGCCCCGTAAATTCTATGTAATGTTAAAATTAGAGATAGGCCGTGTTAAGGAGCGTAATCAAGATTCATTTTGATCTTCAAAGAGCTGTGAATGTGGAGACAATGGAAGATTTTAACACTCAGTTCAATGGCATTTAAGTGTCGATCTCACCAAAAACACCCAGAGTCCTTTCTGGTTGGGAATTGAGAGGCCGTTCCCAGTGCTCCAAATGACGGGATGGCTCTGCTATCTACCAGCTGTCTGGTTTTTTTTGCTGGCCCAGCAGGGAACGCTCCGCCCGAGGCCGCACTCAGTCACATTTCCTGCACTGAGCTCTGCTTGCTGGAACTCCTCATTGGACGAGATCGGGGACACCATTTTTAAATGGCGCCCCAATCTCTCGACCTCCCCGGACGCCCCTTATTCACCAGTTTACCTATAAGGGAGTCCTCAGGAACCCACCTGCTTGCACCACATCTCACAAGGGCAGGGCAACCCCCAGCCCAATTCCCAGCAGGGGCAAAATGACAGCCTGGTACCTTGGCACTGGCACCCTGGATGTGCCCCACCAGCTTGGCAGTGCCACCTGGGCACCTTGGCAGTGCCAGTCTGGCACCCATGTGCACTGCCAGGCTGACAGGTTGGCAGTGTCAAGGTGTCCAGGTGCCACCAGCACTGCCAGGGTGCCACCCTGCCCAGAGGCCTCCAAAAGACACAACCCCAAATGCCATCTCACCTGGTCCCCGTTTGTGGTAGCCAGTATTGAACGGCGGTCACCTAAGGCCTCCAAGGTGAAGGGTTTGGACCCCAAAGCCTCAGGTCAAACAGGCGAGCACATATTAGAATGAGACTTTAATATGCAGGTTTTCCAAATATCGATCCTGCCCAAGTGGCATGGCGAGTCAGGTAAATCCTGGAAGAAGCCTTTCCGAGTATTTAAGGACTGCGACGAGCTCCAGTTTGGCAGGACTGGCTGGTAGATCGAACCCTTAGTTTGTTAATGCCATGAAGCTGTAGTGAGCAAAGATAGGGTTGTCATCAAATTGATGGCCGGACCGGCTGAAGAGACTGTAATCTTGTGTACAAGTGCTGCCTTTGCAGCGGGTGACAGGCATTATCAATCCCGATCTCTTGAGTAAGTGTAGATTTTTGCCCTTAGCACTCGGAGATTAAGTATTCCCTTGGTTAAGTGGAAAACAGAAGGGAAAATCTAAGATGGAGGAATCAAAGCTGCTCAATGTTCCTTTTGTGCTCTTGTGAGTAAACCCTACTTCTAATTGGCTGTCTATCCTCTTTGGTGATAGAATAGCATTGATGTTTAACTGAAATGAAAAATGCTTACTGTCACGAGTAGGCTTCAATGAAGTTACTGTGAAAAGCCCCTAGTTGCCACATTCCGGCGCCTGTCCGGGGAGGCGGGTACGGGAATCGAACCGTGCTGCTGGCTTACTTGGTCTGCTTTATAAGCCAGCGATTTAGTCCAGTGAGCTAAACCAGCGAGCTACACTTCTGTGTAAGGTGGAGAATTGTTTGTGATGGAGTCGACACACTGTGTGCACTCAATTCCAGGCCTCCTGCCAAATCCTCACAATATACCTATGATGATATGCATTCGGCAAGTTTGTACATAATGTTAAGTACGACCTCTGACCACTAGGTGGCAGTGTAAAACCCATCACACAACCATGTGGCAGGGGAGTTGGGAGTTGGTCGTGCTGAAAGATAGACGTATTTTGCTGTAGTTCCACAATAGTTAATTAGTGTTAGTAGTTTATTGTTTAAGTTATCCTAGTTATCATAGCATGCAGTTCTACAATAAATGATTAAAATTAGATGTTCAGTACTTCATAATTCACTTCGTCTAGCCTACAGAACATTACAATACCATCACAAATTAAGCCAGTTAGCTATCTGCTCCCACACAAACTTGGATCAACACAAAGTGTGAGCCACTCCTCAGCGTACACAATTCTGTACATCTTTCAAGAACACTGTAAAGAATTCCTCATTCCAGGTATTTTAATCAACTTTAATGTGCTATAGTTATATGACTAATGTACCAATTTAACAGTAATTTGGGTGAAAATATGGCAGCATGTAATTTCTGACTTTTCATTTGTTCTATTGCAATAGAAATTATGACATTTGGATTGTCCCAACATATAGGCAGCAAAATCACACACCCCCACAAACATAATTTTGGCTTATTAATTTATCCTGAAAGAGGCAATTTGCCCTTTGTTTTGGAAATTATACCTCTGACTCATTTTGGCATTGAGATTTAAGGAAGTATAATATTTTTCAAGACCAGTAATGCTTATCATCCGAAGTAACTTTATTATTAGTGCTCCCAAAGTGATTAATTATCGCTGTTGAGGAGCTGCCCTTACAGACACAAAGGAAGAAAAATCTGAAAGCTTCTTAGAACCACTCATCACAATTTCAGTAATGATGCGGCTGAGTGAAGAATCCTCCAGTATTTATAACCTAGAAGAAAGAATATGGGTGCCATTGCTTTCAGATGAAACCATTGAGCTTGTATTCTTCACTGAACGTTATGAAACTACTCTTGTAATTCTCAATTGCTATTTGCAGTTATCGGTACTGATGCTAAGAGTTTCCCTAAATTGTAATTGCAAATAATTGATTTTTTGAACTTCGAGTACCCAATTCATTTTTTCCAATTAAGGGGCAGTTTTATCGTGGCCAATCCACTTACCCTGCACATCGTTGGGTTGTGGGGGCGGAACCCACGCAAACACGGGGAGAATGTGCAAACTCCACACAGACAGCAACCCAGAGCCGGGATCGAACCTGGGACCTCGGCGCCATGAGGCAGCAGTGCTAACCACTTCGCCAACGTGCTGCCCTAATTGTAAATAATTGAATGTACATTGAAACGTTTAAGATAGAAGTTAACCTATGCTAGTGGCAGTTATTAAAAGAACATTTGCGGAGTATAATTTCAAAGTCACTGGTACATAGTGGTGTTGTGATAATGTCAACAAAATACAGGAATCCAGAGGCCCAGGTTAATGCTAAGGCAACGTGGGTTCAAGTCCCATCATGACCATTGGTGGAATTTAAATTTAGTGAACAATTCTGGACTATAAAGTTAGTCTCATTAACGGTGACCATGAAACTCTCTTGAAATGTTGCAAAGACCCATCCTGTTCACGATTGTGCTTGAGGGAAAGGAGTCTGCTGTAATTACCTGGTCTGAGGGTGGTGGATGCTGTTTATATAGACTTCAGTAAAGCTTTTGATAAGGTGCCTCATAGCAGACTGGTACAAAAAATGAAGTTACACGGGATCAGAGGTGAGGTGGTAAGATAGATACAGAACCGGCTCGGTCACAGAAGGTAAAGGGTAGCAGTAGAAGGGTGTTTTTCTGAATGAAAGGTTGTGACTAATGGTATTCCACATGGATCGGTGTTGAGGCTTCTGTTGCTTGTAGTATACGTAAATGATTTGGAACAAAATGTAGCTGGCCTGATTAGTAAGTTCGCGGATGACACCAAGTTGATGGAGTGGCAGAGTGTTGAGGCTCGTCAGAGGATACAACAGGACATAGATAGGTTGGAGACTTGGGCAGAGAAATGGTAAATGGAGTTTAATCCAGACAAATGTGAGGTAATGCATTTTGGTAGGTCCAACATAGAGGAGAAACATACGGAAAATGGCAAAACGCTTCGGAATATAGAAAGTCTGAGAGATCCGGACATGCAGGTCCATATATCTTCGAAAGTGGCAACACAAGTGGACAAGGTCGTCAAGAAAGCATACGTAATGCCTGCCATCATTGAACGGTACATCAAGTATAAAAACTGGCAAGTCATGCTATAGTTGTGCAGAACCTTGGTAAAACTGCACTTGGAATATTGCGTACAGTTCTGGTCGCCACACTACCAGAAGGATGTGGAAGCTTTGGAGAGGGTGAAGAGCAGGTTTACCAGGATGTTGCCTGGTCTGGAGGGTGTTAGCTTTGCAGAGAGGCTGAATAGTCTCGGACTGTTTTCATCAGAATGACGGAGGTTGAGGGGTGACCTGATAAAGGTCTCCAGCATTTTGAGGGGCATGGATAGAGGAGATTGACAAGTACTCTTTCCCAGAGTGGAGGGGTTAGACACCAGAGGTCCATGGGGTAAAGTTTAGAGGAGATGTGCAATGTAGATCTTGTACTCAGAGGATGGTGAGTGCCTGGAACGTGTTGCCAGGGGAGGTTGTATAAGCAAATACATTAACGGCGTTCAAAAGGCATTTTGACAAATCCACGGATAGAGTTCCCAATTGTTTTTGTTTTCCACTTTAGGGGCAGTTTAGCGTGGCCAATCCACCTAACTTGCACATCTTTGAGTTGTGGGGTGAAACCCACGCACACACAGGGAGAATCTGCAAACTCCACATGGTCAGTGACCCAGAGCCGTTATTCGAACCACTGTGCCATGTGCCACCTTAAATCCATGGATAGGATGGGTATAGCGGCATACAGCACAAGGAAGTGCTCAGAGTTTGGTCAAGGTTGGTATCATGACCGGTACAGGCTTGAAGAGCCAAAGGGCCTGTTCCTGTATTGATTTTTGTTCTTTGTTTGGCATCTATACAACAACTTCAAGGTTCTGGATTTTCCTGATGCAGCCCCCTCCCACATACACTGTTGCTTCACAACACCAGGAACCCGGGTTCAATCCCAGCTTGGGTCTGTGCGGAGTCTGCATGTTCTTCCCGTGTCTGCATAGGTTTCCTCCTGCTGCTCTCGTTTCCTCCCACAAAGATGTGGTTGTTAGGTGAATTGGACATTCTGAATTCTCCCTCAGTGTATCCGAACAGGTACCGGAGTGTGGCAACTAGGGGGTTTTCACAATAACTTCACTGTCACAAGTAAGCCTGCTTGTGACACCAGTAAAGATTATTATTATTATTAGTTTTCCAATGCCCCAACCCTGTCATAATTCAGATTTGAATGCCTGGTCGGGAGTGTGGAGGGTATTACATATTCATGCTGAGCTCCCAAGCAGCATTCATGTCAGCAAGCTAAAGCCTGTCAGTGGCCCTCAGGAAGATACTGAAGATGGACAGCAAGGCAGCAACAGAAGACAAGTGAAAGTGAAATGGTGCATCAAGAAATTACACAGCACGATCAATAGCAAGCATAATCTGTTTGGCTACAAATGACAAGGAATTCATTGGCAAGATCTGCAAACACTTGTATATATTCCTGGGAAAGACCATGAAGATCAATTTTCCTATGGTCCAGGGAGAGGCACATCCATGCCACCCAGCAGGCACAGCTGTGGGGTTAGCCTGCACAAACAGTGATAGTAATGGTCAAACGTCAGTGAGAATTTGGTTCCGCCTCCACTTAGCTGTGATTCAATGCCGACCTACAGGATAGAGTCTGGGAATGGCACAATGGGCAAACGAGTCAAGTCGGCACCAAATCACTTTCAGCAGCCCAGAGTGCAGTGGATGGAGGACAACGAGTAAATTTAAGGAGGAGTTATGGAGAACGGGCAGGACAGCGGAGTTGAGGCCAGGGTGGGATCAGCCATGATCACATTGAAGGTGTTTAGGCTCGGCAGACTAAATTACCTTCTCCTGCTCCTAGGTCATCTGTTCTAGGGAAGAGATGCTCTGGCTGATTTGCAATCCAGCTCTTGGCCTGTAGCATTGTAGGTAACAGATGAGGAACATTTCAGCTATGATAAAATGGCGGAGCAGACACGATGGGCTGAATGGCTTAATTCTGCTCCTGTATTGTAGGAACTTATGAAACATGAGGTCGGGTGCTTGTTTCCTCTGTTATCTGCCTGCAGACTATTGGTTCTCTCTTTTGGGTGTGATTCTCAGGTCTCGTTACACTCTCGTTCAAGTGAAACGATGTCGGTGAATAGCGAGAGAGGCCAAAATTGTGTTCCGCTAAGGGCGGTTTACGATGCAACTGGCTGCTCCTGTAGGTGAAATCAAGATCTCGTTGCAGCATGGCGAGAAACCAATTATCACCACTTAAGACCTATTTCCAGATAATTAATGGGAGCGACCCCATATCCAATGGCCTCCTGTCATTCAGCGGCCTGCCCAGCAAAGGGTCACGCTGACGCCGATTAGTACTCCTTTTTAAAAACAGGAACGTGACAGAAACGCTTCTGTGGGAAGCCGAGGAGGTGAGTAGCCATCCTTGCTCACAGGCAAAGAGCCCAGGAGCACTGGACGTATTGCCTCAGTGTTCAGCAGGGGCTGGAGGCCTCTGACTGTGCAGCTGAAGGCTATCGCTAATAGGGAATTGACAATCATAGTTAAGTGGATCCCCGTGGGTGGACGGGGCCATGTAGCATCCCAAACACATCTTGTTGTATGGACACTGCTTGAACACTGAGGGAGGCAACACAACACACACAGCAGCCAACATCCAAACACCCAGGGAATAGGACACATCTCCGGGGGCATGTCCACAGCCGTAGGGTGGGTGAGTGCTACTGGGAGGGGACGATGCCTGGAGAGATGGGCCAAGGATTCGGAGGTCGGGCTGCATAGCAGAAGAAAGTGACAGAGGCACCATACAGCTTGTGGTGAAGGGTTTTTACAGGAGTCCAGGTGTCCAACAATTCCCCACCCTCTCGATGGTGCTGACCCACTCTCCCCACCACCACCCTCCTCTGGGACCCTCAGTGATCCACAGCATGCTTTACCTTCCTGGCTCTACCATTACGCCTTGGGGTCCCCCCATGATGCACATCTGGGATGGAGGCAGCCAGCTGCTTACCACGTCCTGTTACCTTCGAGGCCCCTAGCGAGTGTCCTATGGGGACTATGGGGCCAGGAAGCTCCGGTGTACTTGTCGGCGGCACATGCACAGCCGGCCAGCCTGTTCCGTGTGCTGACCTCTACAAGTGGCCTCATTAGTGGGGTGAAACGCGGGGGAGCTGGTGGCACTTGTCACCACTCCATGAGGCAGGTCCGGGTTGGCACCCAGCACCCCAACCACCCACTTGGTGCCCATAGGGCCCGGAACGGAGGGGCAGCTGGTGTGAGCCCCAGCTTCCCCTGCGTATTCTGCCTCTGTCAGGGCTGGTGACTCCCCGATGTCTGCACCATGGTATTGACGCTCTCAGCAATGCTCCTCAGTGATTGGGCCATGCTCTGCAGCGCCTTGGCAATGCCCACCTACGGCTGGGACAAGCTCCGCAGCGCTTTGGCCATTCTCAGCTGAGAGCGGGATATGTCCCGCAGCACCTCATCAAGCTCAGCCGGGTACTGGGTCACGTCGCCCATCGAGCCGGACATTCTGCCGAGTCCCTCAGCTGGGACACCTTCACTCATTCTGCCAAAGTTATGCACCAGGCTCTCCACTGCAGTCACCAGCCTAGCATGGATGGCTTCGGTGCCACGCATTGCCAGCGACATCTCCTGCTCCCATAGCCTCTGGGACTCCTCCAAGTGGCTATGGACCTGCTGGAGTGTCACTGACATCTCCCTCTGAATGTCTCGGCCGAACCCCATCAGCTCAGAATAACCCTGTACCAAAGTCTCAGCATCAGACTCGGACCTGGGATCCAGCAGAACTCTGACTGCTGTCTGCCTGGGGGTTCCTGCCTCTGAATTATGTACATTAGCAACTGTGTGGTGCTCGCCAGATTGTGCCCCAGAAGCCACTAACGTTTCCCACTGAGATGTGTGCCTCTGCTGGTGGAGGGTGGGGATGGTAGCTGTGAAGCGTTGATCCTGGCATCCTCAGACCTCTGCTCCAAGGTATTCTCCTGGGAGGCAGGTGAGGGGGCCATCCCGGATAAGCCGGTGTCGTCGGCTGGAGGACCTGCGGGAGAATGAATAAGTAGTCAGTGGAAGGGATGCATCAGTCGGTAAGGCAATTACTACTCACGTGTGACAGGTCCTCTGGGTGGGGCCAGGTCGATCCTCACCTCTGTGGCATCCGCCAACCTTCGCATTGGTGACCGCTCTGTCCTCGGCCACCCCCGTCACCTCTAGGATGCGTTCGCCGGAGAAAAAAATGAAGTCAGGAACAAAGCACGATAAAGATGATTTTTTAAAGGTATGGCTTTATTAATTGTGACTGTAATAGCAGAAAGATTAATTCTCCCTGCAGCTATAGACATAGGCCGGGAGTCTCCGAAATCCCGGCTAAGTGTTGATGCCAGCGTCAAAACCGGCGCGAGCGACACCGACATCAACGGGCCTCCAGGCCCAGTCATTCTCCCCTTCCTCAGGGGCCTGAATGGTTCCGGAGTGTTGTGCGCTGCTCCGGGGCCGAAGGCCGGCCCCACACGGCAGGCGTGGATCCGCGCAGGCGCACCCCATGGCCGATACAGGTCCGGGCATGCACGCCACGGCTGTCTCCACGCCTGCCCCCAGGCAACATTGCGTAGCCCTACAGGGACCTGGCACGGAGGAACATAGCCCCCCCCCCCTCCCGAAATGACCACCCCCCTGGAGTCGAATCCCCCTGCAACCCCCACCCCAACCAGGACGTCCCCCGTAGCCAGAAAGCCGAGGTTCCGCCGGATGGGACCATATGTAAACCACGCCAGCGGGCACTCGGCCCATCGAGCACGGAGAATCACTGCAGAGGGGGCTTTCAACGGCCCCCGACCGGCTCCGTGGCGACTGCGTGGACGCAACTGGCCTGAGAATCGGCAGTCCGGCGTCAGAGCGGTGTGGCAGGATTCTCAGGACCCTGCGTGGACTTGGAAAATCTGGATTCTCCGCTGTTGGGATCCTCCGTTATGCCAGCATTGCACCCACGACCAGGGATCTCCCGATGGCATGGGGCTGCCCATAATGTGAAATCCCATTGGCCGGATGGTGGGACGACGAATCCCACTGCTGGCGGGGGCGCGCCGCACCAGAAAACTGATGCGGTGCGACAGAGAATCCCATCCCAGATGTTTGAGATTGTGCAACATTGCTAGTTTACTTTATGAATTTTTGGAGCAATGAATTTCTTCAGGATTTGTTGTGCTGCCTGACATTACCAACCCACACAACTAGCGCTAGATTTATGAAGCATCGAATAGTTACATGATTGGAAAGTGCGGTCTCGACTGGGTTTGTTGAAGAGGAATCACAAGCGATAGAGCAGCCAACGTGATTGGGAAAACAGAGGAATTATAATAAGGATTAAGGAGGCAGCTGGTCCGGACATTGTTTGGAATCATTATTTTATTCATCGTGAGGCATTTGCATCAAAAGGAATTCCATCCGATCTTGAAGTGGTGCTGAAATAATTGTGAAATTTGTGAATTTCTTTAAACGCAGCGCACTCAATACCAGACTTTTTGAGACTTTGTGTTCTGATGTGGGGGCTGACACACATTTATTTTTCCACACAGAAGTACGTTGGCTGTCAAGGGGTCAGAGTTTATGAACTGAGGTATTAAATTCACGCTTTCCTCCTTGAGAAATCATCCCCTCTGGCTGATTCGTTTGCTGATGAAACTTAGATGCTGACTATGTCTTACCTTGCAGACACCTTTTCAATTCTAAATGAACTGAACCTCAGGTTACAAGGGAAGGATGATGATTGCTTTCGGCACTGTGAAGAAATCGATGCTTTCCAAAAGTCATTGAAAGTTTGGCAACTGCAAGTGCAAAGCTAAAACTACTACATGTTTCTCACACTGCAACAACGCATTGAAGAAAACATTGTTAGTAAGGGAACTGTCAATAGACTGGCAAGCCTTATTCAGTTGCATCTGAGTGCACTTTTCAACAGTTTTTGTTGCAACTTTCCAGAGGAGAAGTTTTAGATTTTGAGAGAGAAGAATTGGGTGAAAAATCCCTTTGAGTTTGAGACCTCATAATCAATTACTAAATTGCAGGTGACTCCAAATGAAGAAACTATGTGCCTCACCTGTGACAGCACATTAAAAACACAGCACAAGTCAATGACGCTGTCAGCATTTTGGAGTAGCATCTCTGAGGAGTATCTGGAGCTGAGTAAAACAAGCATTTTGTTGCTTTTTCCCCTTACAATAACCTATGGTTTCCCATGGCAGGTTGATGGAAAAAGTGAAGTCGTATGGGGTTCAGGGTGTACTAGCTAGATGGATAAAGAACTGGCTGGGCAACAGGAGACAGAGAGTAGTGGTGGAAGGGAGTGTCTCAAAATGGAGAAGAGTGACTAGTGGTGTTCCACAGCGATCCGAACTCGGACCACTGCTGTTTGTGATCTACATAAATGACCTGGAGGAAGGTATAGGTGGTCTGATTAGCAAGTTTGCAGTTGATACTAAGATTGGTGGAGTTGCAGATAGCGAGGAGGGCTGTCAGAGAATACAGCAAAATATAGATAGATTAGAGAGTTGGGCAGAGAAATGGCAGATGGAGTTCAATCAAGGCAAATGCGAGGTGATGCATTTTGGAAGATCAAATTCAAGAGCGGACTATATGGTCAATGGAAGGGTCTTGGGGAAAATTGATGTACAGAGAGATCTGGGAGTTCAGGTCCATTGTACCCTTAAGGTGGCAACGCAGGTTGATAGAGTGGTCAAGAAGGCATACAGCATGCTTGCCTTCATCGGGCGGGGTATTGAGTACAAGAGTTGGCAGGTCATGTTACAGTTGTATAGGACTTTGGTTCGGCCACATTTGGAATACTGCGTGCAGTTCTGGTCGCCACATTACCAGAAGGATGTGGATGCATTGGAGAGGGTGCAGAGGAGGTTCACCAGGATGTTGCCTGGTATGGAGAGTCCTAGCTATGAAGAAAGGTTGAGTAGATTAGGATTGTTTTTGTTGGAAAGACGGAGGTTGAGGGGGGGACCTGATTGAGGTCTACAAAATTATGAGAGGTATGGACAGGGTGGATAGCAACAAGCTTTTCCCAAGAGTCGGGGGGGCCAGTTACAAAGGGTCACGATTTCAAGGTGAGAGGGGGAAAGTTTAAGGGAGATGTGCGTGGAAAGGTTTTTACGCAGAGGGTGGTGGGTGCCTGGAATTCTTTACCAGCGGAGGTGGTAGAGGCGGGCGCGATAGCATCATTTAAGAGGCATCCAGACAGGTATATGAATGGGCGGGAACAGAGGGAAGTAGACCTTGGAAAATAGGAGACAGGTTTAGATAAAGGATCTGGATCAGCACAGGCTGGGAGGGCCGAAGGGCCTGTTCCTGTGCTGTAATTTTCTTTGTTCTCTTTGTTCTTTATATGTGCGAGGTTGGATTTTCCGTCCTCACAAAGATGACGACAGCACAAAGGAACCGGCTGAACTCTGCACCCGATATGTGCATAGCCTTCTCCTCCTGTGAACCTGATTAGAGTGAGATCATGAGGAACAAGCAGGCTCACCTGTCGCATTAAAGGTAAGTAAACGGTGTGTCGCAAAGGTCGGCTGGCATGGGTCCCAAAGGATGGTAAAAATGGGTCCCGGCAAAACACTGATCTAAGTAAACGATAACTTTGGACAACCGTTGCAGTAAGCTCTCCATGGTCTGCTGGAAGATGGCCCAAGTGACGAAACGTCAAATGTTATCCATGTACATTGATACAGTCGCTTGTGGGTGTTGATGATGACATAAATCATCATCTAGTCCCAATTGTTGGTAGGCATGGCTCATGTCCAATTTGTTTATCTCAGACCCCCAGCTGACTTTGCATACAGGTCTTCTTTTTGGTGTGGGACACCTATTCAACTTTGCAACTTGATTCACCGTTAACTTATAATCTCCACAGCCTCTGATTATCTTGCCAGGTTTAACTACTGGTACAATGGGGTTCCGCCCACTCAAAACATTGCACGCATTTGATGATGTTCAGATCTTCCAATCATCGCTCTCTGTTTCAACGTTTTCCACAAATTCATCAGGCCTTCCCTAAAAATCTTTGTTGCAGCTTCGAGATCTACATGGATCCCAGTCAGTAATCCTATAATCTTTCCAGGTTTTTCTAGAAATACTTCTTGATTCTTAATTAAGATCACATTCAAGCCCCCTCCTTTATTCTTAAAGATCTCCAACCAATTTAATTTAATCTGCCAGAACCAATCGCGAGTTCAGTCCCTGGTTTGGCATGACCATCAGTGGAAGCTGCTCTGACTGCCCCCATAACGCTCAGGGGTTGTCGTTGTTCATACCATCTTTCTAGCCTCTCCGGAATACTTGGCTAATTTTACTGTAATGTTCAGCAACTTTAAGTGTTCAACTCCTTCTTTCAGATACCAGTAGGTACAATTGTTTACATCAGTAGCTGGCTCACCTGTGTTTACCTTCAATTTAGTGGCCAGCCTTTTACTCTGAGCATGACTGTGATGGGGGTTACCTTGCCGCATTCCATATTGTTTAAGGACATGAACATTACGTTATCTCACTGGATAATTCCCCATGTTATTTACCAATGCTTGATTGCTTGCTCTGTTTATACTGCATTGGCTTCGACATTTAGAACATAGAACATAGAACAGTACAGCACAGAACAGGCCCTTCGGCCCTCGATGTTGTGCCGAGCAATGATCACCCTACTCAAACCCACGTATCCACCCTATACCCGTAACCCAACAACCCCCCCCCCCCCCCTTAACCTTACTATTAGGACACTACGGGCAATTTATCATGGCCAATCCACCTAACCCACACATCTTTGGACTGTGGGAGGAAACCGGAGCACCCGGAGGAAACCCACGCACACACGGGGAGGACGTGCAGACTCCGCACAGACAGTGACCCAGCCGGGAACCGAACCTGGGACCCTGGAGCTGTGAAGCATTTATGCTAACCACCATGCTACCGTGCTGCCCCGAGTTGAACTGTGATTTGGCCTGAGGTGGCCACTTTTCCCGCACCATAGCACTCGGCCCTTTTGAATTTATACACTTCTGGGGAGTGGTTTCCCGCATATTGAAAGCACATTGTGTGAGTCCTAGGCTGCTTATATCATTGGTATTCACTTCTTCTTGTTTCTGTACTCTGAGCCTGATCCAATGCACTCACTTCTGCCGCCATTACTACATGTGGTTTTCCACCCGAACTGGTGGACTTCAAAGCTTTGTTCAATTTGTAACTCTTGAGAATCCTTTTTGGCACTGTCAATTGCTTTCAGCATTTCTAACACCTTCTTGAAAGCCAACTCGGACTCAGCCAACAATTTATTTTGTATGGCTATGCGATTCACACCACAGACTAGCCGATCTCTTAATATATCATTTACAACTCATCCAAAGTCGCAGTACTTTGCAATCTGCTTTAGCCTGGCTATGAATGCTGTAATATTCTCCCTTGGGGCCCTCCCATCAAGTTCAACTTATATCTTCACAGTGTCAACGAGGCTATAGAGTGATAATGTCCCTTCACTAGGTCCACTAGCTCTGCAAACATCTTTGTATCAGGAGCCGATGGAGATGTTAAACTATGAATCAGATTGTAAGCTTGAGTCCGGCACGCGGTAAGTGAAATGACTTTCTTTCTATCCTCCCCCTCTATTGTATTCGCCCTGAAAAAATACTCCAGCCATTTGGTATACTGCACCCAATTCTCAGTATTCAGGTAGAAGGTTCCCAGCTTCCCAAAGAGAGGGTTGTTCGCTCTTCTTCAGGCCTCAAACGATCTGATTCACTTTGCAGTTTTTTTTACGACGCTCTTGTCGAATTCCTTGCTGTTAACAATGTCGCTCTGATTTAATCATCACCAATGTAGGTATGGAAGGATTGGTGACCACCAGTTGGGATGTATAACGAATTATAATGGGACAAACGCTCTTTACACAGAGTCTTTCCCGATATTATCATGACCAGCTCTAGGATCTGCGCCGGCTACAAAAGCCCACGCACTGCACCAAGACCTCCATGCTTGATTCCCATTGCGTGATGGGGTCACATGACACTTCCAATGTAACCTACTTAAAGGGGCCAGCTACTATAGAGACACTCAGGTGTGAAATGTGGGTTCAGAAATAGCACTCCTGCTGGCTGCTGCAGGTCGAGGTGATTTTGCAATGGGGAACTCAAACAAGTGTTAGCCCGGAAGAAAAAAAAATATTTCGGACCAGTAATCGTATTTCCCAATTTCCCTGTTTTCTCCTTCTGGGAGATGTGCCAGTGCCTTGTGCCAGTGTCAGGCCTGGGTAAAGGAAACCTCTTGCTTATCATTATTCCATGTACTTCCAGTCAGGAGCATGCATAGTTTCCTGTGGTCATCATGGGAATTTCGGTGCCTAAGCAGCACCTGAAGAACAGATACCACATGATCCAATTTCTGGCTCATGTCGTGTCAGTAGATAACTTCCCTTGATGCTGTTTCCCACAGATACTGACTTGAGAATTGAAAACCTTATGGAGCTACAATGCTTTGGTAGCTGAGGGCATTCTGGGAGATGTTTCATCATTTAGGATGTCTCTTCACAGTCACAGCTTCCAGCAATTGCTGGAAGTGGACTGATCATTGGTTTTAAGTATCGAAAAGAAAGGGTGCATGAACACTGGCCAGGATTCTTTGGGGCTGCCCTACAGCTGCGGGCCTCACGGTTGCCTGCTGAATCCCATGTCGGGCCAAAATTGAGAATTGCGCTGGGTGCTAGACCCATCGTGACCACCCTGATGGCCATCATCGGTTTCCCGCCCCGAGCCGACGGGAACATGCAAAGTGAACATCAGCATTCATTTGAATGCTATTAATGGATTGAAAGCCCAATTTTGCGTGGGATTTCTTCAGATGCTCCGGTTTCCTCCCACAATCCAAAAATGCACGGGTTAGGTGGATTGGCCTTGATAAATTGCCCTTTAGTGTCCAAAGATATACAGGTTAGGTGGGGTTATGGGGTTACGAGGATAGGGCAGGGTCGGGTAGGATGCTCTTTCAGAGGGTCGTTGCACAACCCGATGGGCTGGATTGCCTCCTTTTGCACTGTAGGGATTCTATGGTTTTTTGGATTCAAGTTCTACCTGTGATGCTGCGGTGTCCACACCTCCACCCCCCTCCTCCCCCCCCCCCCCCCCCCCACCCACCCGCCCGCCCCTCCAGCCAAGAGTTCCGCAGATATGATTTGATACATGCCCTGATAAACGTGGACCTGGTGGCTTGCAGTCTGAGGTGTGGCAGGTGGTGAGTACCCTCCTACAAAGACCTACAAGGGGTCCCTGGTTTCCCAGCTGGTGGGAACAATGAGTCGCGATCAGGGGAATCGCAGCCACCATCTTAAATTAGCAACAGGGTAAGAATTACTAACTGTTCAAACTGTATCTAAGTTACACGTGGTAGCTAGTCTGAGCTCTCTCTGCTACACTGATGTTCTTCCTGCACCTCCTGCTGGAAGTGAGCAAGAGGTTCTGGGAGTTCCGGTTATATAGTGGGTTGTGTAATGCCCTCGAGTGGTTATGCCACAGCTGGGTGTTGTGATTAACCACTTAGTTACATGTCATTACAACCTGGCCATTCCCAAGGCTGAGGGGTGGTGGAAGGTGGCAAAGATTTCTGCACTTGGCAATGTCGTTGGCACTGTTTTATTAAAATATGTTTTTATTCCAAACGTAACACTATGAAGACAGCATAAGTTATTCATGATTTGTACTGTCTTCATATTGTTACGTTTGGAATAAAAACATATTTTAACAAAACAGTGCCAACAACATTGGAGGGTAAATGTGGTGCAAACAGTTTGTCATTTTTGACTTAACATGCACCCTCCCCCCCCCCCCCCCCCCCCAATGGCTGGTCGAGTACAGGTCCTGAAAGATGGCGATGAACTGCTTCCACCTGGAGTGGAACCCTTCCTCCGACCCTCTGACAGCAAATTTGATTTTCTCTGATCATAGTGATTCTGCCAGGCCCGCCAGCCAGTCTGATGCCCAAAGTAGCGCTGCCGATCTCCACCCAATCAAGACTTGTGAAAAACGTGCACCAAGAGGTTTGCCAATTGTAATGCTTGCTTCATAAGTCGGAAGGCTTCCTCTTGGGCTCTCTCCATTCCCATTGCTGATTCTTCCTCAGTAGCTGGATTAATGGTGCCAATGTTGTGTCATGTGAGAGTATCTAAGAAATGGGTGTTTATAAATAGGTGTGTATATACATATCTGTAGTGAGAGTACCTTTAAGAAATGGGTGTTTATTACTGCAGTGATATCAGAGAGTGGGTGGAGCTGGGCTGTCTGTCAGCGTTTTACTTTTGTTTTAGGCTGTTTGCTGCATGGCGTATTTTAATTTCGTTTTCAGAGCTGGATAGCTACAGTCACAGCCAGAAGGTGTATTAGAGTCTCTCTTTGTAATCTAAAGACTGTAAATAGATCCTTTGGTGTTTTAAAACTAATAACTGCCCTCAGTAGTGAATTTAACCTGATGTGCTTCAGGTTAAAAGGTGTTTTAAGTCGAATGAATGTTAAAAGGAAAGCTTAAAGGATTACTTAGTGTTATATTCTTTGGGGGTTGTATTTGAATTAATGGTTGCGAAGATGTTCACTGTATGTTTTAAAAAGGTTAACTTGAGTTCATAGAATAAACATTGTTTTGCTTTAAAAAATACTTTTCCATTTCTGCTGTACCACACCTGTAGAGTGGGCCCTGTGCTCCCCATACCACAATCTATTAAAGGTTGTGGGTCAGGTGAACTCCATGATACACTTTGGGTTCTCTAAATCCTGGCCCACAACAGTTATGGTTAACTTTGAAATGAACCTTCCATAATAATTGACCATACCGAGCAAGGATTTAACCTCTCTTATATTTTTGGATGCAGGGACGTCTGCAATGGCCTTGACCTTTTCTTCCAAGGGGTGCAACTCTGTCACATCAACATGAAATCCTAGGTGCATCACTGATGGCCTGAAAAGTACATTTTTGTATTTCAATCTCTAACTCTGCTTCAGAAATCTAATGCAATACGTATGGCACACACAGTCCAAAGATGTGCAGGTTAGGTGGATTGGCCCTGCTAAATTACCCTTAGTGTCCAAAAAGGTTAGGTTGGGTTTCTGGATTATGAGTTTAGGGTGGGTTTAAGTGGGGTTCAGAGCTGGTACAGGCTCAATGGGCCTTATGGCCTCCTTCTGCACTATAAATTCTATGAATTCTATGAATGTCCAGTAGTCATTAGAAGGCTAAGAGGGAACATGAGGAAAAACATTTTCACCCAGAGTGTGTTGGGCATTTGGAATTCCTGCCCAAACTGATGATTGAGGCAGAAATGCTTGACCTATTTAAACGGTTCTTGGTTCTGCATCTGAAGTGCTGTAACCGACAAGGCGACGGACCAGGTGCTGGTAAGTGGGACAAAAGAGGAGCTGTCAGTTTTTGCTTCTTTTCTCTATGTTGATCAATGCAGACATGAAACAATTTTACGATTCTGTGGTTTTACATCTATCGACTACTGAATGTTTAGCTTAAATATTCAACCTGAACTTCTGATACCTCAGCAGATCACCAGTACATATTTTTATCAAGCAGCATTGCAAAATGTAATTTTGTGTTTCAGACACCTGATTCAGATCTACCAATACTCATGTATATATCTGGTAGCTGCAGAAGAAGACACAATAGAACAAATATGGGAAAGCTAAGTAGCGTAATATCGCACAAACACGTCTGTACGCCGAATTGCTCGAATGTGAAACATCAGCCAATTTTCACATGAATGAGCATGCTGAAAATCATAATGAATTTAGGTTTCAGAAAACAAATCCAACAGAGGTTATTTTCACCTTCCTCCCTTGGGTGACAAACTGGCAGCAGAGAAGGTGATGATTATTCCCAATATGTACAAAAACAACAGCTATTTGTTTTGAGTTGGTTTGGTGCCCGTCCCCATCTGTAAGTTTAAATATTTAATCAGCTTCCATAAATTCACAACAAAGGCTTAACTGCTGCTTCTGATGATCAGTCGGTATTTTAAGTGCTCACCAATAGTTTAATCAGCCACTGATGGCAAAGAAATGTTGCACTGGTACATTTTTAAAAAGGGACATAGAGTGAAATAAGATCAATGTTAGCTTTAACTGCTCATTAACCCACCAACTAACTCTGCTATAGCTAAAATTATTTCCAGTGAGTCAGCATGTTCAAATCTTAAAGCAAGATATTAGCACATAAACTAAGCTGACAGAACTGCATTCGCCAAAATGTTTTCCAGTGATAAGACCCGAAACTGAGGCACTGTCTGCCTGGTTCAATGGTTCTGGTGCATATAAAGTTCTATTGACACACCCTGAAGAAAAGATTCCTCCTGATTTTCTGACCAACATTCATCCCTCAATTAACTGCACCTGAAACAGATTAACTCGTCATTCATCTCATTTGCTGATTGTATGTACAGACTGTGCATCATAACCACATTTGTCAACTTAATGACAGTAACTGTACAACTATTTACCGTGAAGTATTGCCAAAGACATAATGGGATGCTGCATAAATTGAAGCTCTGCTGAAAAAAAGCAGTCAGATCTTGGTTTGGTAATTCAGTTTTGGGGGCCCAAATCAACTTGAGCCCAAGCCCAATGGACAATATGTGAATTAACGATAAAGCTCTTGATTGCAGAACCATATAATTCTTACAGTGCAGAAGGAGACCATTTGGCCCATGGAGTCTGCACCGGCCATTCTACATCTGAACGATTCAATGGTCCCTACCTGAAACATAAACAAATTGGTTCTCCCCAGAGGTGTTGAGGGTTTTCCGCATCTTGCCCTGCCACCCCAACCCCAGATTTTCAGGGTTTCTTTTGAGTGAGATGCAAAATTCTACTATTGTTACTGAAATTGAACTTAACAGGCACAAGGACTTAGCTTAATTATTAGGGCAACATTGTAGCACAGTGGGTAGAACTGTTGCTTCACAGCTCAAGGGTCCGAGGTTCGATTCCCGGCTTGGGTCACTGTCTGTGTGGAGTCTGCACGTTCTCCATGTTTCTGCGTGGGTTTCCTCCGGGTGCTCCTGTTACTTCTCACAAGTGCCGAAAGATGTGCTTGTTAGGTGAATTGGACATTCCGAATTCTCCCTCTGTGGACCCGTACAGGCGCCGGAATGTAGCAACTAGGGTCTTATCACAGTAACTCCATTGTAGTGTCAATGTAAGCCTACTTGTGACAAAAAAGAGTATTTAAAAAAATTATTGAACTCATGAATGCAAAATAATCACATCTTGCTTTTGGAATCTGATCAAAATGCAATGGCATTTTGGCGTATATTTTAAATCCTCCCGATTGTTAACAATGCTGATGGAGTTTGTCAGATGCAGGTCACAGATGTGGATTTTCTGCTTCCCCCCACCCTGTGTTGTCGGTGGGTAGGAATGGCAACAGGAGTGGAGAGTCATGCCAAAACGGGATTATTCAACGGAATTTGCCTGCTGAATTGACCCAGTCCCCTTCGAGCGACATAATAGTGTTCCCACCACGGATTGACGGGAACACCATTTAAATTCATTTCAATATAAATAGCAGGCCTCCCCACTCAGGGAGTGCCCCCACCTGTGGGAATCCCATCCACCCCACAATGTGACATTACTCCGCTGGGGTTCCTCGCAGGTTTTTCACAAACAGGGTACTGGCAAACAGAACCCATTGGGTCCACACAAGTCAGTGCATCTCTCAGGAGGAAGAGAGTCATGCCGGGGCAGCACCCCTGGCAGGGGCTGGGCACTTCCGGGAGTACTGCCAGGGGGAGCTTCCGTTGAGGTGGTTTGCGTTGGGGGTGGGTTCCCCTGTGGGGCTCCCATGAACGATGGGGTCGTTCCAATGGGAGAGTCTCACAGCTGTTGAAGGGTTCCTGGGGGTGATGGATGGTTCCGTTTCCATTCAAGCGGGAGGTCCCTTTTTTATTTTTATTTTTTGGATCGAGCACCTTTCTGTCAATGTGATGCCATGGGACCTGCCTCCTTAAAATTTTTTGACTAAGTTTCAAAAGATATGGCGGGGAAAGCCGGCAGTGCAGCTGACAGATTCCACTGAGCTCTTCATAAGCCTGAGGTGCCACTTAGTCAAAAAATGAGAAAATTCTGGCCCCTATATATTTTGACTTTGGAGGATAAAGGAGTGGCATGTGCAGAACATGAAGGAAAATCGACCTCTAAACTGAATCAATTCAGAAATTCAGCCAGTCTTGGTTGTGAGATAACAAACTGACTTACAACAACATCAGTCTACGGTGTGGCAGCAATTGATGCTGAATTAGCTTGTCGACAAATATTTATGTGTTATGAATCAACACATTTCATGGAAAAATGAATCTGTTTGCAAATTACTCGTGTAAATCATTAAATCAAGTGTGATGTCTATATATTCCACTTGACAGTATCTTGGTCTGTTGCTTTATCCTATTAATATCTATGGGTTGTCAATCATTATTGCAGACGCTGTATAAAGCTCCGTCATCAAGTTTTCGCTAGATCACATTTAACATTTACAAGGAGACGGCACTCGCTTATCAGTGTGAACCATGCATAGCTTCTGGCTGAAAAGAATGCCCCTCGAGATGGCCCTCATGGTATAATAAGTTGTAAGCAGTTTGATGTAAATATCAATCAAAATTCAATTTAATCTCTAGTTTTCTCCCAATTCTTCGCTGCACTGTTTTCAAAGGTGATACTGTTTCATTTGATTCCAGGGACTCCCACTTTAATTCCTCAAAAGAAAACCCTGAGGACTAATTAACACAATTGAACTTCTGTCATTTTTCAGATCAATCCCTCGCACTGACTCAATAAATGCAGCTGGGTAGGAGAAGGCCTGGAACGACTACTGACCAATAAGATGCAACAATTACAAACAAGGCTGGTCAATTTCGAGTGCATGCTTTCAGGGGCAGAAGACTGAGTGAGTTATTTCTTGTTCATTGAAAAATGGCAGTGTGACACAGTTCTGGGGTCCTAAAGTCTAAAATTGGATATTGTGCACAGGAAATTTGTTCACGTTGCCAGGCTGTTGTGACTGATTCAGGTAATGAACTCTGAGTACTGATCTCTGCACAACAATATAAGTGATCAATATATGTAATGCTAGTACAGGCAATTGAACACTAGGGGTGCAATTCTCCCAGCCCCGCGCCGGGCCGGAGAATCGCCGCAACCGCGTCCTGCTGCCCCGACGCGCGATTCTCTGAGGTGCGGAGAATCGGCGCCATTTGCATGGTGCGTTTGGCACGGCGCCAGTCGCGGGCCGCTGTCCGTGGCCGGGCCGCCGATTCTCCGGCCCGAATGGGCCGAGCGGCACGCGGAAACGGCAGAGTTCCGTCGGCGCCGTTCACCCCTGGTCACTGCCGGTAAGAACTCTGCGCAAAGGAGCGGGGACGGCCTGTGGGGGGGGAAAGAGTGGTGGGAGGGGGGCTCTGTTCCTGGGGGGACCTCCAATGGGGTCTGGCCCGCGATCGGGGCCCACCAATTGGTGGGCCAGCCACTCCCCCCAACGGGCCTACTTTGTTGCGTGGCCGGTCCCTGAACCCCTCCATGTTGCGTTGGGGCCGGCGCGCTGAAGAAGTCCCCCGCACATGCGCGGAGTTGGCGCAGCCCAACTGCGCATGCATGGGTTGGCGCGGCACCCATTTGGCACTGGGAAGGGAGCTGGAGTGGCATGACCCGCTCCAGCGCTGTGCTGGTCCCCTGTGGGGGCCAGAATCGGTTGTCCCCGCGCCCGCATCCTGCCATCGTGAAACGCAATGGCGTTCACGACGGCGCAAACACTTTCGGAGAATTGCGCCCTGGATGTCTCACTATCAGGACCTACATTTATAGCTGTCCCACTCTTTTTCTGTGAGAGTGTGTGTCAGGAGGGTAGAGATACAGACATAGGAAAGCTAGAGAGAGAAGAAGGTATTAGTTATCAAAGCATTGTATTGTATAATTTAATTAGTTATCTCTCCAATTGTTTCTTTGTTTTACTAGTTGAGTATTAAGTAAAAAAAAACTCACAATATTTATTTATATTACTCAATAAATTAGATTATCTTTACAAGAAGACTACAGCTCATTTCAACAACTCGGCTGGTTCAAAAGAGTAATATATGTATTACACAAAATAATATAACACCCTGCACTCGAGTAGGCACTTCTGAAACTTTGTTAATACTTTGACCCTCGACTTAATTAAGTACAGATACTTGCAGATGCATGTCCTAAATCCCCAATCAGTTTACCGTTGAAGTGGAGGCCAATGTCAGTCCTTTTCAACACCAACTAGCTCTTGGGGACATCCTCGGGAGAATGGAAACAATCAGTGAGCAGGAAAGAGAGGGAGCCTGGACCAATAGTGGCCTGCATAGCTTTAACGAAAGGAAGATTTAGCCAGGTCTTTGGTGGAGACAGTGGACCCTTTAAGGACCACAGACTGTACACTTGCTAAAGCTAATTTACATGCGTGGTACGTGCTGCCTAGTTTATTTTTAGCCAGTGTTGGAAAGAAGTCTCAAAATTGACTCCTTATTCAAAGATTCAAGGGGAACATGTGTTTGACGCTGATGCTTGAGTTGTGTTGGAGCAGGAAATCCAAAATATTGCTGGGTTTGTTCCTGACAATCTGCAGTCTGAATGTTTGTTTCCTAAATTAGACTGTTGTGCATTTTATTCCACCCAGAACACATCAACGTCCAATTTTCTACATTGTGCACATCAAGTTAGCCATTCTCTGCATTGATGACTGACAGATTAATGGCAGAACTGCAACTCACTTAGCTGAAGAAACTGTGGGTTTCCGTGAAACTCAGTTTTGCCATTAGAGGGGGTTCTAAACATAGTAAGGTGATTTTATATTTGATGCTTCTGCAGCTTATATCACAGGATGGCCAGTTTCATAAACCAACACTCTGAACTATCATTGCTATGACTAGAACTGATATTATTTGGTCCCTGACCTGTTCCAAAGTAGTTCTAGAAGTAGCTGGAATGCAAAAAGAACATTAAGTACTGTCGGGTAGTAATTGGACATTGTAGCGGATGCAAAGCATTTACAATAAAGTTGGATTAAAGCAGGTTGAATGTGCTTATATTAGAGGTCTGATACTCATTTTTGGACCAATTGAGGAAATTAGTTAGTTGAGCAGAGTAAGTATCAGTTCTGTCCCCCAGAGGTTTTCCTGACATGACAGGCATCAAAAACAGGTATATTTCTTGTGGATTTGATATGTTGCCAGAAGGTGCAGGAGAGCCTATCCTGACTCCACAGCACAGCTGAGCGTGATGTCTGACTGTGGGATCCGCCCAACTTCCATTCACCGTCAGCTGCTAGGGATACAAGATAATCCTCCAGCCACCAACCTTATAGAGTTGGGCGTCCACTTCTAAATTATTTTCGGATTTGATACCAGTTCAAATGATTGCTTTTTCAAAAATTTCCCATTTATTCTTCAGTGTTCACAACAACAATTCTGTCCCCGAGTTTCAGGTTAGATTTCGACTTGAAGTCAAGGAAATAAAAATCAGGAGAAACTCGCTGTGATCAATTTTACACAATTGCCTAAAGTCACAATGGACTGCTCAATCTTTACTCAGGACATAGGTTGAATCCTGATTCTCGCTTCTCACTTGCCATTTGAAATTCTTCATGTCAGATTTTCAGAAAATCTAAATGTGAGTTTTACGTGGAGCAGACAGTCTAAACATTGGATTGTGCCAGGATTTCACACACTGCATAAGCAGGCTGGCAGAAAGATTGTCCAGCCGCTGCATTAATATCATACTGTGGCACTTTTAAGCTTCAAGCAGCTTCTTGGACTTAGTTTTCTTCAGTGATCCAATATTCTGAGGGCAAGTTCGACATAAATACTCTCTGATGTCCAAAGGCAATCGTCGAGATTGCAATATGCTTTTTTTCCCATCCTTTGTTTCTCCACCGTTCAAACTGGTTTGTTGACCTTCCCAGAGAAAATGACACCCCACTTGCCAATCCCTGAAACAGAAACGCAGGTCGTAAAAGATAACAATGCACACGTACAATTTGCAGAGAGCCCTGGCAGCAAAAGTCCAGAGTGAGGTATGTTATTAAGTAATTTATTAATTAATTTATTAAGTAATGCCATGAACACATTTTGAACAGGGGAAAGCATTAACCTTGAGCCGGGGAATGTTAGTTGCTCTACTGAAGCAAACAAAATAAAATCATTCAGCAGTAGTAGCATCATTAAGGAATACCACAAAATGGATGGCACAAGCAGGATAATTAAAATAATCTAGTGTCTGGAGAGTTTGCAACTAATAATTGCAGGACAGTTATCTGAACTTTACTAGCCAGTTTGTGCCCCTTTCAGAAATATGGCTGTGGCATGGTGATGCTTACATCACTGGGCTAGAGGCCTCGGTGAACTACCTCGGGATCTTGGGGTCAAGTCTCACCACAGCTTTTTCATAACATAAATCCACTTTATAAAATCAGACACTGTGTGTAAGTGACCATGCAGCTGTTAGAATGTCGGAAAATCCTAACTGGTTGGAATAGAAGAAGCATTCTGTATTTGCAGGTCTTCAGAGTTGGTAATTCTAGTTCCAATTGGTTGACTTTTAACTGCCCTCCGAAGTGGCCCAGCTAACCAGCTAGCAATACTGAATCCATCATGCACAGCTGGCAGCTAGTTAAGAAGTTGGCTCAACATATTTTTAGGCCATCTAGGGAATCAGCAATAAATGTTAGCCTTGCCAGTCAAGTCTACATCCTGAGAATTAAAAAAAATAACAATAAGAGAAAACAAAATACAAGAACTGGTTGTACTTGGAGCAAATCTCATCTGGCACCAGTAGTTATCTGGTGCAATATGAAAAGAACTCATTAAGTGCGATTAACAAATAGGTATCCAGTTTTATTATGAATGCATATTTTCAGATTCACAACACAAATGTTGAGCACCATGAATTGTGTAAAGGCTTACATCAGTTATGATGTAATTATCATACAATATCACATGACTACAAGACTGATCTTTTGCAGAAAGAAGTACAATCTCACGTAGAGTCCTGAAATGTACAAAGGTCTGATAATAAACAAAAATGGTTTTTCTGAATGACAGTCTATGGTAGCATGCTTAGTGTAACAGGCAAACCCTAAAGAAACCCCATCTTGGCCCCGAATCCAAGATAGAACATAGAACATTACAGCGCAGTACAGGCCCTTCGGCCCTCGATGTTGCGCCGACCTGTGAAACCAACCTAAAGCCCATCTACACTATTCCCTTATCATCCATATGTCTATCCAATGACCATTTGAATGCCCTTAGTGTTGGCGAGTCCACTACTGTTGCAGGCAGGGCATTCCACGCCCTTACTACTCTCTGAGTAAAGAACCTACCTCTGACATCTGTCCTGTATCTATCTCCCCTTAATTTAAAGCTATGTCCCCTTGTGCTAGACATCAGCATCCGAGGAAAAAGGCTCTCACTGTCCACCCTATCTAATCCTCTGATCATCTTGTATGCCTCAATTAAGTCACCTCTTAACCGTCTTCGCTCTAACGAAAACAGCCTCAAGTCCCTCAGCCTTCCCTCTAAGATCTTCCCTCCATACCAGGCAACATTCTGGTAAATCTCCTCTGCACCCTTTCCAATGCTTCCAAGATGAAACATGATGGAAGCTGGTGATTTCTGTTGATAGTTCATGAGCACCATCCAAAATATGGTAACAGAGTGTAAAGAACCAGAAACGTCAAGAGAGACTGCTGAATCCTTGGGAAAGGACAGCAAAAAAGACTTACCCGAGAACAGAACATTGTGGTTGCTGCAGATACAAGCAGACACACAGATTCAGAGTACAGCTAGAGGAGAGTCCCAATCACAGTAAAAGAGCCAAACTATTGAAGCAGCAACAGACCGAGAGCTCAGGGTGAGAATGGAGTCAGACTGCCACGTCCACAACCATTCTGAAAAGCAGAAGACTCGCAACGGGCTCAAAACCAGAACAATTGGAGGAAGGGATCCCCCAGATACAGAAATATCTCAGATTTGCATAAGAGGGAACAAAAGGATCAGGTCATTACTCTATCATATGCAGTTGGGGCTATAGCAGGTGATATAATTGCAAAGTAAGGCGTTGTTAGATTTTGAGCTCATTTCAGTGTTCAAAAAAACTTGCTCATTGAGCTAAAAAAACTTGAGAGGAGGCAAAAGCTGGGCAAATCCATCAACACATTCATAAATGACCCATACAGGCTCATGGAGAATGGCAGTGACGGTTTGAGATAAGTTAATACGCAATCATATAACAATTAGGGTCTTGGATGAAGATCTTTTAAAAATGAGAGAAGATTCAGCTGTCACAAAATAGCACAATAGACCTAACTGACGACACTAAACTCATCAGTTCTTTGTGGGGAAAGTGATGGCCCTTGGAGAAAAATGGATGAAGCTATACAATATGTCAGACAAAAAAGAGGAAGTGCAGTACAGCAAAATCTTGCAAAATCAGGACAATGTGTGGCAACCACCACCTTGAGCTGCTTTTGTTGTGGCAGGAGAGTCCTGCACAAGTGTGAAGAATGCCGTGCGAGGGGAGCAGAGTGCCTCATGTCTGGAAAGATTTAATGTTCCCCAGTGCTTAAGTTAAAATTGGAGTTTTAATTGTTTAGTAGACCTCACTTATTGTTTGATAGGCTGCACGTAGATATGAAATGAAAATGAAAATCGCTTATTGTCACGAGTAGGCTTCAATGAAGTTACTGTGAAAAGCCCCTAGTCGCCACATTCCGGCGCCTGTCCGGGGAGGCTGGTACGGGAATCGAACTGTGCTGTTGGCCTGCCTTGTCTGCTTTAAAAGCCAGCGATTTAGCTGAGTGAGCCAAAACAGCCCCATGGGATGCAGGTGACACTGTGGTGGTTTGAAGAAGTCAAGACATGCTTTCTAGTTCTTATTGCAATGTTATCTTGGCAACCTAACTATTAAGTTATACACTTTGGTAGCAAAAATGTGAAGGCAAACTATTCTCTGAATATCTGTAAATTAGGTGGGGAAAGTGAATGAAACATGGATGTCTGCATTCACCAGCCACTGAAGGTAAGAATGCAGACACAGCAGGAGGTAAAGAAGGCAAATAGTATACTGGTCGTCATTGTGAGAGGATTCAAGTACAGGAGCAAGGATGCCTTGCAAGGAGGGTAAGGTCACACCTGGAATATTGTGTACAGTTTTGGTCTCCTTATCTGAATAAGGATGTTCTTGCTCTTGGAGGAGTTTAACAGACTGATTCCTGGGATGGCAGGACTGACGTACGAGGAGAGATTAAATCGGTTAGGATTTTACTTGCTGGAGTTCAGAAGAATGAGAAGGGATCTCATAGAAATCCCAAATTCTAACAGTACTAGACAGGTTAGATGCAGGAAGCATGTTCCCGATGGTGGGTGTGTCCAGAACTAGGGGTTGTCGTCTGAGAATATGTGGTAGACGATTTAGGACAGAGGTGAGGAGAAATTCCTTCACCCAGAGAGTGATCAGCCTGTGGAATTTGTTCCCACAGTAAGTGGTTGAGGCCAAAACATTTGTGCGATTCTCCGTCAGTGGGATCCTCCGCTTTGCCGGCAGTGTACCCACACCAGCGGGTTTCCTGACAGTGTGAGATGGCCACAATGGAAAACCTGATTTGCTGGCTGCTGGAACAGAGGATCCTGCTGCTGGCGAGTGTGATTCACCAGAAAACGAGGCAAGCACGATGGATAATCCCACCCAAAATATTTTCAAGAAGCAGTTAGATATAGCTCTTCGGGTGACGGGAATCAAAGGAAATGGGGGGAAAGTGGGATTCAGCTGTTGATTTGGATGATCAGCCATGATCATAATGAATGGCAGAGTAGGCTCGAAGGGCCGAATGGCCTCCTCTGGTTCCTATTTTCTATGCTTTTATTTTTCTAATACCGCATCTGTGGGAAATTTCAATATTTTAAAGTACCTCCAGATCCAAAGTTCATGCAGCTCTTAGGAAGAAATCGAGAACAACAAAACAAAATTATGTTCAGGAAGTTGAAAAGACACAGAAAAAGGTGAATAACCTTCTGAGGAGAAGTTAATGAATCAGAAAATTGGGTCATTAAATTAGAAGTTGATGGTCATCCAGAGAATTCAAGCTAACTATCCATGCTAGTGGTTCAGCATTATCTGATGAAGTGAAATGGGTGAAAAATATCACATCACAGCCTTCCTCCATCTAGTTGCAAGGTCCAGGAGGGTCCACGCTAAAGGTATGAGGCCAACTCGTGACAAGATTATGGTACAAGAAATTGCAACACCGCGCATGTGATTGAATAGCTGGAGTCATTATTACTGAGCAGAAAAGCATGTTTGCAGCTAAGACTCATTTACAAGGTTGGTGAAATTGCTGATGAAATTCTAGTAATGCATTTTGGAATGAATTTCCATCACCATTTTAAGGCTTGGGAAAACTGAAAACAGCATATCACTTTGATGTAAGCGCAACTGCGAAGCTTACAAGTCTCTTCACAGTGATGAAGGCCATGCAACCACTCTTAGACAAAGTTAAGGCCAAGTTTGAACAGATGTTATAACCAGGAGTCATCTCTCCAGTAACCATACTGACGAAGGGGTGTTCTGGAATGGTCACAGTACCAAAATCAATTAGAACCATTGATTCTCGTGGTTCAATTTGAATCGGTGTGGACTTTGCTCAATTAAACAAGTTAATAGAAAACAAGATTCACACTTCAGAACGGTTCCAGCATGAAACTCTCGGCAAATTAGCAAAAAGCACGCTCTTCAGAAAAACTAGTTATGAAGAGTGGATGTTGGTAGTTGTCTCTGGACGAAGAATCTAGACTCCTCACAATTTTCATCACCACATTTGGTCATTATATTTCTTTGACAGATCATTCAGAATTGCTTCTGCACATGAGGTATTCCAAAGAACTTTGATTCAGAGACCCTGGAAGGTACGGAAGAAGCAGTATGCCATATGAACGACATTCTAAAACATGGTTCATCAAGGCAAGAACCCGACCATTGTTTAAAATAATCCTCAAAGTCTTCCTAGTAACAGCTTTGACATTAAATGACAAAGGGAAATTTGTAAAGCCTTGGATTAAATTCTTAAGGCACATTGTGCAAGCTTCAGGAATTATTGTCACCACCCCCCCCCCCCCCCCCCCCCCCCAAGAAAACAAACATCTGCAGGAATTTTGCACAACCAAAGACATGACAGAATGAATAAGATTCCTTGGTATAGTAATCAAGTAGGCAAGCGGCAACCAAATATGGTGGCGACCAATGCACTGTTACTACAATGGTTGAGTCCAGGTCAACAATGGTCATGGCAAATGGACTGGCAAAAGGTTTTGATAATATTCAAAATTTCCTAACTTCACCAGAAATCCAGAATTCCCAACAATTGTGGCAGTGAATGCATCATCCACAGGGTTGGGCACAATTTTTGAAAATTTTCAAGGAATTATAAAGAAGACCAATTTATTACAGCTTGCAATCTCTCCGAGAGACTCTGGGAGGACACAGTGATGAGGTATTCAACCTTTGAGAATGAATTAATAGCAGCATAGGCCTGGTCAAAGTTCTCTGATTATGTCATAGGATTAAGGTTTCAAATTTAAACCAAACAAAAATATTTGGTTAGCCTTATTAACGTAAAGAAATTTGCAAAAATGCCACCTAGATTTTCAATGTTGTATACTGAGATTCATAAGGGACGATTCATGAACTGAGTATGTTCAAGGAAAGTATGAGACAACAGCAGATGCATTACTACGAGTACCATTGGAAGGAGTTAAACTGGAGGATTTAAATTTAATTGAGAAAGTAGAGGCATATATTTTGAGCCGGTGCAGACTCGACGGGCCGAATGGCCTCCTTCTGCACTGTAAATTCTATGAAATTCTATGAAATTTTACTCATTACCAAATACTGAGCAGCCACTGAGAAGAGATTACTAGGAATTAAACAAATACAAAAGCGGGTCTCCAGTGCATAAAAATAATAAAATGTTGCCAAAATGGATGGCCAGAGTGAATTCCAAATAATCCAGACAGGAAATATTTGACAATTATTGATGGTTTCTTAGTTTACAATGGCAGGCTAATCTCTCCAAAATCACTTTGATTTAACGTTCTCAGAATATAAGGACTTGGGAATAGGGAAATGCAGAGCAAGAGCTCAACAGTCATTCTGGAACACGATGGAATATTCTCCACTTGCCAAGATGAGGGTAGCTCCAACAACACTCTAGTTTGACACCATCCAGGACAAAGCAGTCCACTTGATTGGAACTCCATATATGCACTCTCTCCACCACCGGCACACGGTAGCAGCAGTGTATTATAAACAAGATTCACTTCAAGAATTCATTGAGGCTCCTTAGGCAGCCCCTTCCAAACCAATGACCACCGTGACCTGGAAGAACAAGGGCAACAGACAAATGGGAACAACACCACCTGGACGTGATGTTTTGCCGCCCCCCCCCCCCCCCCCCCCCCCCCCCCACCGGACTGCAAGCCGCTCACCATCCTGACTTGGAAATGTATCGCCGTTCCTTAACTGTCACTGGATCAATATCCAGGAACTCCTTCCCTAAAAGCATGGTGGGTGTATCTACACCCTGGGGACTGCAGCAGTTTTAAAAGGTAGCTCACCACCATGTTCTCAAGGGCAATTAGTGATGAGCAATGAATGCTGGCCAAGCCATTAAAGCCCACACCCTATAAATTAATGTTTACAAAGAGTGCAGTTCATTCACAACCTTAAAACAAAATCGGGATCAGATCAGCGACATTGGCCCAGGCACCCATGGACTAACCATGTGAAGGCTGAGACCTTGGGGAGCGATGCCCCCTCATTTGTATATCCATTTCCTCAGAATGGGAATAAAGAATAGTATACATTTACCTGAAATGTAAGGAGGAATCATCAAACAATCGAGCATGAAAATACAGTTTGAAATGTTCAACAATCACAGCGAAGATTGCTATCCTCCTTACACCTCCTGCTTTGCATAGCAGCTCTTCAAGGCAATGTAAGTTTTCTGCGCTTGTTTCATAGTTAATTCAAAGGACAAACATGGGAAAGGCGTGGCCCATTGTTGGTGAGGGGAAATATAAAGGTGTCAAGTAAACAGACTTCTTTAAAAGATTTTTTTTTTAAATATAGAGAATTCAGATCACGGAATTGTCTGTGAGAAATTGTCTTGGAAGAGGAAAAGTACTTCTGTTTTGGAGGCAGATAAGGAATTTAGAGTTCCATGTTCATTACGCTTGCACAGTGCACTGATTCTTAACAAAGGGAAAAAAATCCATTTTCATTCAAAAGGTTTTGATAGGTGTATTATTTGACTCATTTTAAATCATTGTCACATATGTGACACACAATTAATTTTGGCAATGCGACCCATAGGCTCAGATAGAAATGCCACCAACAATGGAAGAAACACGGTGCTTTAGTTCACAGGTTTTGTGTGGCAGGATCGGCAAGATTAAATTATTTACTTGAGAATTCATACATTTGCAGTTATTCTTTTACTTCTACAGTCTCCTCATGTTACCTGAAATAGTCAATATATTTTTCAATCTGTCATTCTTTTTATTGTGCAGGAAAAGAAGTGTCAACTTTGCAAAGGTCAAGGAAGCAAACTGACTGAAACCTATGATTTCCCCTGTGGCTGCTTGGCAAGCTCCCTGTGTCATAAAAGATGAGGACAGTACTTAACTGCCTCTCGAGGTCAGGAGTTTTCAAAAATCACGGTCCACAGAACCCCACAACAATTGAGATGTTCCCAAGCCTCCTCTACAGATATTAAGATGCTGAGATGCGCCATACTTTAAAAATACAATTTTCCTCATTAACGCCTCGATCCTGCATCTGACACTGGGATGCTTCAAGAATTCAGTTATGTGCCCAGTTCACGAGCCTCTGATTTATATTATTGAGTTGGGTGGATGGAAAATAAGAGGCCTATAATTGGGATTGGGGGAGGTCTTGTGGTGTAGTGGGTAGCATCCCTACCGCTGAATCTGAAGCAGCAGGTTCAAGACCTGCTCCAGGTTTTATGTTCACGGAAGGTACATTTGTAAAGTGGCTAATAAAACAGGTTGATTTTCAAGCTGTAAATCCTTCCAATATACCGATGGCAGCTTGTAAGAGCGAGAGCGTCTCTCCGTCAGCCATGCTTGGTGCAGAGTGGTTTTCAAACTAGAGCCCCTTGTGGCAGGCTGGCGACTCTGTATCACAAATATTCAATAAGAAAATTCATTTAGGTGTTAGCTACCTAAAAGGCAACACTTCTATCACTGCCAACAATAATCTTTACAGCTGCAGAAATAATGAGGTAAATTTTAAAACAGCAATTCCTGCCCATCCATCAGCCTAAGTCAATCAAAGCTTGATTTGAAAATGATCATCCTTATTTCCCAATTCCTCCTTATCTCTGTCATCCTTCCAGCTCTGGGACATGCGTGCTCATATAATTCTGGGTCTTTTGAGCATCCCCTATTTTAATTGCTCCAGGTCAAAGCCCTCAGCTCTCGAATTCCAGCCCTACATCTATCCATCTTTCTCCCTCTTTCCCCTCCTTTTTGGTCAACTGCCCTATAATCTCATCAGGTGGCTTGCTGTCAAATTCTCCTGTGAAGCACGTTGGGACACGTTGTTGTGGTTGTCAATGTTTAGTGGCCACTAAGGGATCCAAGATGAGGGACGTAAAGAAGCGTATTTTATTACAAAGTAAACTTTCTACACAGTGCACTTCAGGTCCCAGCTGGGACTACTTATACCTGGCTCTCATCTAGGCCGGCTTTTATGCTCAAGTCCATTACTCACCTGATGGACCTGCCCATCCTCCCCTCAGTGGGGAAACTCATATTCTTTGAGGCTCACAGGGAGGGTAGTTGGTCAGTCCCCGTAGGTCTCGTGCGAGTTATAACACCCCTCCTCCCCAAAGTCTGAAGACCTGTCGGAAGAAGGTGGTGCATGAGAGCGTCTGCTCTTTTTTTGCCCGTGTTTCTTGTCTCATGCGCCTGCGGGGCTGAATCAGGAGGCATATATTTGAATGCCGAATGTCGTCTCCTTGCTGATCACCATGGGGACGGGGTGGAGCCATCACTAGAGATTGGCTCCAGCTGGTTCAAAATCCGAAAAAACTTGCGATGCCTGGGTCTCCATATCGGAGTCCAAGTCCTCGATCTCCCCCATCTCTGCATCGGATCCCCCAGGGGGCAACACCCTTGGATTCATTGGTGCTATGACTGTCTGATTTGAAACTGGTACCTATGGAAGAGTTTTGCAGAGAGCTGGTTTCCTGCATCTGAGGTCATATTGAAGTGTTTCTTCATCACTCTATCCTGAGCTCGAACCTGGTATAAAACTGGTCCTTTCTGTTGAAATATCGTTGCCGGGACCTACTTCGTGCCACCCCTAAAGTTCTGAAACAGCATCACCTGGTCCGAACTCTCTGGTTTGCATCTGCCTGTCTGGGCAACGCCCCTACTGCCACTGACTGCGGCACAATTTCCTGCCAATATCAGAAAATGTGAGGCTGATTTGGGTCCGGAATCTTCGGTGCATTAAAAGCTCTGCTGGCGCTATGTGGTCACGGCATGTGGGGGTGGTACAGGAACAGAATAGAAATCTGGCCAGTCATATGTCGAGAGACAACAAGATCTGTTCCTTCAAGCCTCTTTTAAATGTTTGCACCGCCCTTTTGGCCATACATTCAAAGCCAGGTGGTACGGGGCCATGCGAATGTCCCACAACCTGTATGCCATCATGGAACTCCCAATTTCCGCCAGTAAAAGGTGTACCATTGTCGGTGACCAACCCCTCCAGGATACAGTGTGTGCTGAACGAGAGTCTAAGTTTTTTTCAAACGTCACCTTTGAAGGAGTCGACTTCACCCTGTGGACCTCCAGCCACTTTAAATAGGTACCCACTACAGTCAAAAATATAGGGCCGTGGAAAGGACCAGCAAAGTGTACATGAAGCTGCACCTGACTTGGCCATTCCCATCAGTGAAGAGGCACAGTGGACGGGAGATTCTGCTACTCCTAGCAAACGGCGCACTGCTGAACCAACCATTCTATCTCCACATCCAGTCCGGGCCACCAGACATAACTGCGGGCGAATATTTTATTTTTGATTTGCCTGGGTGTCCGTTACGTAGATCTCGCAGTATAAAGTCATGACCCTTTGGGTGGGACCACGATGCAAGTGCCCCAAAAAGGATGCCACCTTCAATGCTGAACTCTAAACTCTGGTCAAAAAAACCTTTCATTCATTGGGAAGTTTCCGGTGTTGACCACCGTTTGGAAAGCATGATATGGCGGACTCTGGACAACAAAGGATCTGTTTGTGTACATTCACGCATTCGGGCCACTGTGACTGGCAACGTATCCATGAAGTTCAATGTGACTACCACTTCGGCTCTGGGGGGAGCTGGGGGTAGTCTCGGCAGGGGATATCTGCTCAGTGCAGCTGTGCCGCAACCGTATTCATACGCCGCCGACAAGAGGGCCCATCTCTGAATATGAGCTGACATGATGGATGTGATAGCGTTGTCCTCCTTGAAGAATTCCAACAACAGTTGATGATCCGTCAGCTTTGTAAAACAATGCCTACAGCCATATTGGTGAAACTCTCTGACTGCAAAAACAACAGCAAATCCTTCTTTCTCGATTTGTGTGTAGTTTCTCTCCGCTGTGGCCAGCCTTCTGGATGCAAATGCTGCTCCCTACCGTCATCCATGCAGTGTGACAACATGACGCCAATGCCATATGGCGAGGCACCGCATGTGATGACCAGTTATTTGGCCAAGTCGTAATGTGTCAGCAGGCCGGAATGTTAGTTTGGTCTTCACTTGAGTGAACACCTGTTCCTGTGAGGCTCTCCACGTCCATGGCTGTTTATTCTTAGCAGAACGTGCAGGTGGTCGAGCAATGTTGCAAGGTCAAGGACGAATTTTCCATAATACTTCACGAGCCCCAGAAACGAGCGCAGCCTGAGTCATGTTCTCTGGTGTGTGGGTCCGTTGGATCACTCGCACCTTCTCTTCTACCAGGCACAGTCCATCCCAGCCTACGCAGTTCCCGAAGAAAATTACCTCCGAGCGAGGAAAAACGCACTTCTCTCTTTGGAGACAGATGCCTAATTCTGAAAAGTGGCAAAGTACCTCGTCCAAGTTGCTCAAGTGTTCTCACTCCTTTACACCTGACCACTACGCACTTGGAACAATAACGACTAGGACCCACCCAGCCATCAAGGTACCCGCCCCTAATTGGCCAGTATCGATCAGAGTGATTGCGACCCTATCGATCCATTGGATCCTCAGTTAACCCCACCCAAAAGGGCGCGAAAGAGAAGAAGGATAAGAAGCCCTGCCCACTAGGGATCGGCCTCTTTTGGGACCGGCCTGTGCCCACTCCGATTGCAGCATAACGAACAGCCAAGTTCAAGACCATGATCGCTACCTGAGAAAGACGAGCCGCAGCCGAGACGAACCTGGCGATTTCCAGCCGACAGTCGTGGGGACTAAAATAAAGGCCTTATAAGAACATAAGAACTAGGAGCAGGAGTAGGCCATCTGGCCCCTCGAGCCTGCTCCGCCATTCAATGAGATCATGGCTGATCTTTTGTGGACTCAGCTCCACTTTCCGGCCCGATCACCATAACCCTTAATCCCTTTATTCTTCAAAAAACTATCTATCTTTACCTTAAAAACATGTAATGAAGGAGCCTCAACTGCTTCACTGGGCAAGGAATTCCATAGATTCACAACCCTTTGGGTGAAGAAGTTCCTCCTAAACTCAGTCCTAAATCTACCTACACAGAGCTGGTCATCCAGAAGTTAAGTAAAGTCACCTCAGTTGAAAGGTGTAGTTTAATACATAGCCGCGTGTATCATTGCACAGAGAGATAAGTCTTGTGTTTAATAATAAACTGTCTTTTGAACTAACATACTGGTTATGTGGTCATTTGGTCAATACAAGGAATATACTCGCTGCTTGTGGTTCGATAATAAAGTGGCAACACCACTGAGAGGAAAAGACTCCACTTCACAAATAAAAAGCCATGGACAACTAAAGAGATCTGGGACAGCATAAAACTAAAACACGGACCTTACAAAAATGCAAGACATAACATAGATCCGGACAAATGGGATAGGTATAAAGACCACCAAATGATCATAAAGCAGCTTATAAGTAAAAAGGATTATGAAAAGAAACTTGCAAGGGACATCACAAGCAATAAGAAGAAATATTAGAGTTGGGTGGTCAAGAGCAATGTGGGCCTACTAAAAGCTGAAAATGAAGATATTGTCAGTGATAACGGGGAAATGACAGGCCTGTTGAACAGTTACCTTGCCTCAGAATTGACAGTTGAAAAGGAGGATAACTTGCTGTAAGTCCAGAAAAAATTAAGTCAATAGAGGACAGAGAGGTAAATTATAGCATCAGTAACTAAGAAATTAATGGAACCAAAGTGTGACAAATCCCCAGGACCTGATGGTTTCCACCTCAGAATGTTAAAGGAAGTAGGGGAGCACACTGTAAATGCACTAACTATAATCTTTCAGAGTTCCCTAGATTCAGGTGTAGTCTTTCCCGATCGGAAAATTGCACATGTCACTGCACTTTTTAAGAAGGGTGAAAGCGGGAACACGGGAACTACATACTGGTTAGCTTAACATCTATAGTGGGGAAATTGCTGGTATCTATAATCAGGGATAGGGTAACTGAACAGCTCAAAATGTTCGATCAGGGAGAGCCAACATGGATTTGTGAAGGGAAGGTCATGCCTGACTCATCTTATTGAATTTTTTGAAGAGGAGACAGGGGAATGTCTATGGATGTTATTTTATATGGACTCCCAGAAGGCATTTGATGAAGTTCCACATAAGAAACTGTGAACTAAGGTGGCAGCCCGGGGGGTTGAGGCCAAATTATTGATATGGTTAGGAAATTGGTTGAGTGACAGGCGACAGAGTAGGGAAAAACAGTAATGACTCTAATTGGCAGGAGGTGACTCATGGTGTACCACAGGGATCTGTGATGGGGCCTCAATTATGCACATTATTCCTCAATGACTTGGATGATGGTGTAGAAAGTCAGATCTCCAGATTTGCAACTTATACAAGTTAGGTGGCATTGCAGACAGCCTTGATCATAGCATAAAATTACAAGGAGACATTGACAACTAGGTGAATGGGCAAATTTGTGGCAGGTGGAATTCAATGTAAGCAAGTGCAAGGTTATCCGTTGTGGAGGAAAAAAAGGGTATAGCAGGGTACTTTCTAAATGGAAGTAGGTGAGGTGCAGTGACTGCCCAAAGAAACTTCGGGGTTCAGGTGCATAGATCCTTAAAATGGCAATAACAAGTGCAAAAAAAAATCAAAAAGGCTAATGGAACGCTAGCATTTATATCTAGAGGACTTGAGTATAAAGACACAGAAGTTATGCTGCAGCTATACAAAACCCTGGTTATATCCCACTAAAAAGGTTTACTAAAATTATACCTGGACTGCGAGGGTTAAGTTACGAGGAGAAATTACACAAATTAGGCCGTAAAGAGGTGATGTGATCAAAATATTTAAGATATTAATAAGGAAAGACCGGGTAGTTAAAAATAAACTATTTCCAGCAGTTGTAGATTCTAAAACTATGGGGCATAGTCTAAAAATTAGGGCTAGACCGTTCAAGAGAGATGTTAGGAAGAATTTCTTCACTCAAAGGGTGATAGAGGCCTGTAACCCTCTCTCACACAAACAGAAGTTGAAGCCACAACAGTTGTTAAATTTAAACCTGAGTTGGATAAACTTTTGTTGAGCAAATATATTAAGGGATATGGGCTAAAGGCAGATATCATAGAATTTTCTGTGTGGAAGGAAGCCATTCAGCCCATCGAGTCTGACCGGCCCTTGGAAAGAGCACCCTACTTAAGCCCACATCTCCACCCTATCCCAGTAAACCATCCCAATGTTTTGGAACACCAAGGGCAATTTAGCATGGCCAATCCACATAACCTGAACATCTTTGGACTGTGGGAGGAAACCGGAGTACCCGGAGGAAACCCATGCAGACACAGGGAGAACGTGCAGACTCCGCAGACAGTGGCCCAAGTCAGGAATCGATCCCGGAGCTGTTAAGCAATAGTGTTAACCACTCTGCTATCGTGCCGAGCTGAGTTAGGGACTATATAGAGTTAGGCCACAGATCAACCATGATCTCATGAAATGGCGGGACAGGTTCGAGCGGCTGAACGGCTAATGCCTGATCGTACATTCCTATGAGCTATGCCTCAACCTTTGCCAGTTGCGCATCGGGGACTGAGTGGGCCCGAAAATGTTTAGGCTGTGCTTCAAATTCAACATGAATTATTGCAATGGCTCCTTTGATTTTCCCCTGCCCGGTTTGGAAAAACTTTGGGGTATTTTGTGAGGGCCACGAAGAATCCAGCACAAGTTTTCAGGATACAAAGAAATAACATTTATTTTAAAATTAACATATATATATATATATATATATATATATGTATACAACAGCAGCAGCAACTTCCCTTGCTGCTCACTCCTCTCTCTCTGCTGGTTCCAAACTGGCCAGCTCTATTTATGCAGGGAGTCTGCTAATGATTTCTCCGCCCCCCTCATTGGGGAAGCTCATACTCCCACAGGATTGTGCGATTGTCATTAGTCCCCAGCCAATGGTAAGCAGGCAGGTTACAAAATCCCTCCCCCCCCCAAAGTCCAAGGAATCCACCGAAGACCCTGGCGAAGGAGGGCGTCGGACGCGTTTTGCCGCAGGCCGGACACCATTTGCACGAGGCGTTGGATCGGGCGGCGTGTAACGAGTTGGAGACCGGCGCTTCCGTGATGAACGGCATAGCGGTTGTACATCCATGGCCAGTGGGCCCAAGGATTCCCCCTCTGAGGTGTCTTGTGTCTCCATCTCGGAGTTAGTGTCTGCTGCCTCCGTCATTTCGGTGTCTTTATCTCCACGCGGTTCTGTCACTATCTGAGCAGGCTTTGAGTGAGGCACCAGAGGAAGATTGTGAGGAATACTTTCCATTGTGTCTGGTCTCTGTGGCTGTAGAAATGAGCTCCTGGGGCGGGGAACCTTTGGAAGGGATAGTCTTCGGGACCGAACATGGTCTATATGTTTGCGCTGGAGACAACCCTGGGCTTGCACCTGGTAGATAGGGCCCGTTTGGCGAAAGATTACGCCAGGCACCCACTGGGCACCACCAGCAAAATTCCGAACGAACACTGGGTCACTGGGCATAAACTGCTGAATCGGCCGATGCCGAGAAAAACCATGTCCCTGCCGTTCTTGTGTGCGCCATACATTTGCGCCACTGTCCGGGGAAACCATGCTAAGGCGGATGCAAAGCCTCCGGCCCATTAGGAATTCTGCGGGAGCTACCCCAATCACCGCATGGGGGGTGGACCTTTATGAAAACAAAAACAGAGCCAGTCCTGTGTCCATCGACCCGGCAGACTGCTTCTTTAGGCCTCGTTTGAATGTCTGCACTGCGCGCTCTGCCAACCCATTTCAAGCCGGGTGGTAGGTGGATTGGCCATGCTAAATTGCCCGTAGTGTCCTAAAAAGTAAGGTTGGGGGGGGGGTTGTTGGGTTACGGTTATCGGGTGGATACGTGGGTTTGAGTAGGGTGATAATTGCTCGGCACAACATCGAGGGCCGAAGGGCCTGTTCTGTGCTGTACTGTTCTAATTCTAAAAAAAAAAACTCCTCACTTGTTAACGGAGTGCCGTTGTCCGTGACCAGCACTTCGGGGAGGCCATGCGTACTGAAAGACAAACGCATCTTCTCGATTGTTGCGCAGGACGTTGTGCCTCCCATCTTATGCACCTCTAGCCATTTAGACTGGGCATCGATTAATAGAAGGAACATGGATCCTTGAAAGGGGCCGGCAAAATCCACATGCAAGCGCGCCCAAGGCTGCCCTGGCCATTCCCAGTGATGTAGGGGCGCGGCCGGCGGAAGCTTCTGATGCTCCTGGCAAATGGAGCAGTTTTGGGCCACCTTCTCAATGTCGCTGTAGAGGCCTGGCCACCAGACATAACTCTGGGCCAACATTTTCATTTTGGTCACACCTGGATGCCCATTGTGCAAGTCTCTCAGTATCAGCTCCTGTCCTTTTTCCGGGACAATCACACGCGTCCCCCACAAGAGGATGCCGTCTTCCACGCTGAATTCGGACAGCTTGGAGGAAAATGCCCGCAACTCGCCTGGGAGCTGTCCATGCTGCCCACCATACAGGACTATGTGCCGAACCTTTCACAGGACTGGCTCCGTCTGGGTCCACTCACTGATCTGTGATGCCGTGACAAGCAAGGTGTCCATAAAATTTAGGGTTGCAGCCACCTCACCGGTCGTGGGGGCCGACATGGGGCCGGTCGATAAAGGCAATCGGCTCAGTGCGTCGGCATTCCCTATCTGGGTTCCTGGTTTGTGCTCCAGAGAATACTCGTATGCAGCGAGCAACAAAGCCCAGCGCTGGATCTGTGCGGAAGCAATGGGCGTATTGGCTTATCCTCTCTGAAAAGTCCCAGCAGAAGCTTATGATCAGTCACGATTGTGAAGTGGCGGCCATATACGTACTGGTGGAAACGTTTTACCGCAAAGACCACTGCCAGGCCCTCCTTCTCGATCTGTGCGTACTTTTTTTCCGCTGCAGTCAATGTGCGGGAGGCGAAAGCTATCGGCCGCTCGGCCCCGTTCTCCATCTTGTGGGACAGGACGGCCCCAATACCATACGGATATGCATCACATGTGACAAGCAAAGGCTTTCCAGGATCATAGTGGGTTAGTAACCCGGACGACGACAATTGTTGTTTTACCCGCCGGAAAGCGGTTTCTTGCGGCTGACCCCAAACCCAGGTGTGATTCTTCTTTAGCAGAAGGTGCAACGGGGCCAGCGTAGTTGCCAGATTGGGGAGGAACTTTCCGTAATAGTTTACAAGGCCGAGAAACGAACGATGATGCGAAGTGTCAGTTGGGGTGGGGGCCTATTGAATCACTTGCACCTTCTCTGCGACGGGGTGCAAACCTTCGTGGTCCACCCGATAACCAAGGTAGACTACTTCCTTCGCCTGAAAGACGCATTTTGTGCGGCGTAAACCGACTCCAGCCTCCGAAAAGCGTCAAAAGACAGCCTCCAAATTTTCTAAATGTTCCTGCTCCGACGTCCATGTGATCAAAACGTCATCTAAGTAGATAGCAACACACGGTAGACCTCTCAAAATGCCCTTCATAACGCGTTGAAAAATAGTGCAAGCAGAGGATACTCCAAAGGGCAAACGTGCATATTCATACAGGCCCTGGTGTGTATTAATCGTTACATATGGCCGGGAGGCAGGGTCCAGCTCCAACTGTAGGTAGGCGTGACTCATATCTAATTTTGTGAACAAGAGTCCACCTGCAAGCTTCGCGTAGAGAACCTCTATTCGAGGCATTGGGTATCGGTCGAGTCGGGAAGCCGTATTCACTGTAAGTTTATAGACGCCGCACAAGCGAACTGTGGCATCTGGCTTCATTACAGGTACAATTGGTGCTGCCCAGTCAGCGAAATGGACGGGCCTGATGATATCCAAATTCTCCAAACGAGTGAGCTCCCCTTCTACCTTCTCGAGCAAGGCGCAAGGCACCGGGCGCACCCAGAAATAGCACGGCGTGGCTCCTGGTTCGACTTGGATACGGGCTACAGCCCCTTTTATTTTCCCCAAACCGGGTTGGAATACATCTGGGTATCGTCCTAGCATCTCAGTCAACCCTCCAGAACCTGTTTGGAGGATTTGCTGCCACTGCAACCGCAAATGGTGCAACCAGTCCTGACCCAACAGGCTGGGCCCATGGCCGCGCAGCCAGTCCCGACCCAACAGGCTGGGCCCATGGCCGCGCAGCCAGTCCCGACCCAACAGGCTGGGCCCATGGCCGCGCACCATGATAAGTGGGAAACACCCCTCCTGGCGTCCATAAACAACAGGGGTCATTGTAGTTCCTGCAATGTCCAATGGTTCCCCTGTGTTGGTGGCCAACCTGGCCTATGTGTCGGTTAATGTAAAGGTCTGTATACCCTGCTTGATGCGGTCGAATGTCCTCTGGGCGATCACGGAGACCGCTGCGCCAGTGTCCAACTCCATCTCAAGCAGGTGACCATTTACCCGTACTGTCACTTTAATGGGGGCCACACGGGGAGCTGCCACACAATGCAGCTACAGGCAGTCATCCTCCGTCTCCACGTCCTCAGGAGTAGTCGCCGCATATTCATCCAAATGAAAGGTACGGCCCCTGACCTGGCCCCAGTTTCAGTCAGAACGACGGCGCCACTGGCACCCCCAGGACCGCCGTCTGCGATGGGGTCGGCGCCTACAAGTCTGACACGGGCATGGCTCCTCATCTATTAGTTCTGGAGAAGGCTCCCTTCGGGGAGGAATGTCCGACGGCCACTGGCGTCAATCCAGTCGCCTCGCCCAAGGTACCGCAGGGGTGCAGGAGGACGCTTTTGGACGGAATGGGTTGCGCCCCAATGCATGCACCTCGATTCCCTGTAGCTCCTGCACTCCCTGTTCAGCACTCTCTTTCGGGACAATACTATTTGAATGGCCTGTTGAAAAGTCAATGTTGGCTCGGCTAACAACTTTCTCTGGGTGGCCGCATTGTTAATACCGCAAACCAAACGGACGCGTAACATTTCTGATAAGGTCCCACCATAGTCACAGTACTCCACAATCCTGCGTAGCCTGGATAGAAAGTCGGCCAGGGATTCTCCTGGGGTCCTCTCATCGGTATTAAACCGGTAACGTTGGACTATCCTGGATGGGGTTGGGTTAAAATGTTGCCCTACTAAGTTCACAAGTTCATCAAACGTTTTGGTGTCCGGCGCAGCTGGGTACGTAAGGCTCCTAATCACCCCAAACGTATGCGGGCCGCAGGCGGTGAGCAATATGACCACCTGGCGCTCGTTTTCGATGATGTTGTTTGCCCAGAAATAGTAACGCATCCATTGTGCGTACTGGTTCCAGCTTTCCAGCGCAGCATCAAAAACATCCAAACGTCCATACAGAGGCATAGAACATAGAACATAGAACAGGCCCTTCGGCCCTCAATGTTGTGCCGAGCCATGATCACCCTACTCAAACCCACTTATCCACCCTATACCTGTAACCCAACAACCCCCCCCTTAACCTTACTTTTATTAGGACACTACGGGCAATTTAGCATGGCCAATCCACCTAACCCGCACATCTTTGGACTGTGGGAGGAAACCGGAGCACCCGGAGGAAACCCACGCACACAGGGGGAGGACGTGCAGACTCCACACAGACAGTGACCCAGCCGGGAATCGAACCTGGGACCCTGGAGCTGTGAAGCATTTATGCTAACCACCATGCTACCCTGCTGCCCCATAGTGTAATAGAAAACAACTTCCAACCTGTATCCAACAAAATTCCAGGGAGGTGGCTTCAGCAGTGTAGACAGCTATTCACTTTAACCCTCGTCGCCAGTTTTGTGAGGGCCATGAAGAATCCAGCACGAGTTTTCAGGATACAAAGAAATAACATTTATTTACAATAACATATATATATATATATATATATATATATACAACAGCAGCAGCAACTTCCCTTTCTGCTCACTCCTCTCTCTCTCTGCTGGTTCCAAACTGGCCAGCTCTATTTATGCAGAGAGTCTGCTAATGATTTCTCCGCCCCCCCCCCCCCCCCCCCCCTCATTGGGGAAACTCATACTCCCATAGGATTGTGGGATTGTCATTAGTCCCCAGCCAATGGTAAGCAGGCAGGTTATAACAGGGTATTTCCCCAAAATGTCCATCGATGCCTCCAGTACTCATCTGAAAAATCTGCTGCCAATCTAGGCGAAGATGGTGCAGCCCATCACTGCCTGACAGACTAGGGCCTTGTCCTTTTATCACAATCAATAGGCAATCTTACAGATTGCTGCCCGTAAATCACCGGGGTCACCGTGGTCCCAACTATGGCAAGTGGTTTCCCTGTAAAGCTTGCCAGTCTCACTTCTGTATCACACAAAGTAGACTGTTGTATTCCTGACTGAATTTTTTCAAACTTTTGTTAGTCTTGGACTGACACTGCGTCCAATTCCATTTTGAGAGACTGACCGTTTTCTTAAATGGTGATCCGAATGGGGTCAACTTTGGGTGCAGCAATTCGGTACAGCGTTCATCATCGGGCTGTTCCAAATGAAAGTGTGGGCTCTGGTTTGACGCTTGCCTCGGGTGGGACGGCAGGTTTGTTGGCCAACCTCTGGCTTCTGCTCCCTGAGATTCCTCCGGTCACATGCTCCTCATTGTTTGGGTTCTCCTTCTCCGGATTCTGGTGATGTACTTGGCCTAGTCAATGTGGTCCTAGATCTGAGACCCTGGCCTTGGTGGTGTTCGCCCCTAGGCGGGGATCCAGAGAATCTTAATCTGGGGGACGCTGAACACCATACGGGGATACATCCCACACTATTCACTTCCATTCCTTGGAGTTTCTGTATTCCCTTTTACGCACAGTCTCTTGGGAGCAAACTTTCTGTAGCCTTCTTGAGGTCTAATAATGGCTCGGCCAGTAACATTTATCGGGTCGCCATATCATTTATGGCACAAACCAAGTGGTCCCGCAACATTTCGGGAAGGGAAGGGCTATATACACAAAATTCAGCCACTTTCCTGACCTGCGTTTAAAAACTCGGTAACATACTCCCCTGCAGTTCTCTCAGCCGTGCTAACCCAGTAACATTGCACAATGACCAGCTTGGGGTCATAATGGCTTGCCACTATTTCAACCGGCTCTATCAAAGTGTTTGGAGTCCGGGGCTGTGGGGTACATCAGGCTTTTTGTCACGTTGAAGGTGGGCGATCCACAGGCAGTCAAGAGTATTACTGACTGTTGTTCATCACCCGCTATAGAGTTAGCTCTGAAAAAGTAATGTGTATGGTCTGCATATTGTGGCCAATCTTCCATGCTAGCTTCAATATTCTATAACACTTACAGGGAAGCTGATTGGTATATCCCAATATGTTTTGTACAGGTTATAACAAAAGGTGAGTTGGTTTAGGTGTAGAGAGATCATTAAAATCAATGAAAATATTGATGCATTTAGATACAGGCTCCAACAGCTTAACTTCAGTTTTTAACTCCGGCATATTTTATTGCATGTACATAAACCCCTCTGCAGAGGTGGGTTACAGCTAGTAATATTTAAGTGAGGTAATTAGAATGAGATTTTAACTGATTTAAACCTGGAGTTTTCCATTAAAATGAAGGTCAGAAAATTGAAAGGAAATTCTTGGAGCTGATTAAAAGGTTGGCCTGCAGGCTTCAATAAATACTCAGTGCTCACAACTACTATTCTCACCTCCTACAGGACAGATAGTGTAGGAGGGAGGGCTTTGGATTCCTGAGGCATTGGGACTGAAAATTGGATCTGCACAAACTGGACGAGTTGCATCCCAGGAGGACGAGGACCGATATCATCGCACGGGTATTTATTAGTGCTGTTGGGGAGTGTTAAATCAAAGTAGTAGGGGCATGGGAACCTTAACGCAGAGGTACAAGAGAGGAGAAGAAGATAAAAATGAAAGAATGCAAAGTAGAAAGCAAAAGTGGAAAGTAGAGGAGACAAGGCCTCACAACAAATAGGACCACAGCACAAATCGTGGGCGGGATTATCCCCTACCCGGCGTGATGGGGTTTCCCGGTGTAGGGGAGTGGCGCCAACCACTCCGGGGTCGGGCCTCCCCAAAGGTGGGGAATTCTCCGCACCTTTGGGGGCTAGCCCCGCGCCGGAGCGGTTGGCACCAGAAGACTGCAGCAAAAAACCGGCGCCAGCGGCCTTTCAGGCCCGCCGCCGGGCAGCGGGGCTGGCCGATAGGCTTTCGCCAGTTGGCGCATGCGCGATGTGGGTTTCTCTTCCGCTTCCGCCATGACGGAGGCCGTGGCGGCGGCGGTGGAGAAAGAGTGCACCCAGGGCCCCGGGGGCCCGGTCGCGGCGCCGATCCCGCCGCCACCAGAGGTGGTTCAAACCTCGGCGGCGGGAGAGGCCTCCCAGCGGCGGGACTTCGGCCAAATCTCCACAGGGGCCTCGCCGGTCGGAGTGGCGTGATTCCCGCCACCGCCACTTTCCGGGTGGCGGAGAATCTCTGCCACGGCGGGGGCAGGATTTTCAGCGGCCCCAGGCGATTCTCCGACCCTGCTGGGGGTTGGAGCATTTCACCCACTATGTGTAAAAATGTTAAAAAGATAAGTCTAAAGGCATTGGGTGAATTCTCCGCAGTCCCGCGCCAAAATCATGTTTGGCGCAGGGGCCCAGAATCAACTTTCCCGACAGAATCGGGCCCGGTGCTGCTCCGGCGATTCTCTGCGCCATGAATATCCGCGCTTCCATGAATTACGCCGCACAGCTGGGGTGGCCATTGCCAGAGGCCCGTCCGGCAATTATCTGCTCGCGACCGGCTGAGTTCCCGACAGAGTGGAATTAACATGGTATGGCCAATCGGGATGCTCGGGTGGCGGTGCGGACTCAGTCCGCGGCCGCCCTGGTAGGGGGGGGCGGTGGGATCGGGCACTGGGGGGGGGGGGAACCTTATAGGCGGCCGTGGCACAGATCGGGTCGGTCCGATGAAGGGCGCGCGGCCAAATAGGGGGACCTCATTACGGAGCTGCCTCCGTGGTCCGCATTCGCCATAGCGCTTGGCACGGCCACTGGAGGCCGCCGCCGTGCGCATGCGCTGACTCGGAACCAGAAGTGCGGGGGCCCATATCCACAGCCAAAGCTTTGTGAAGCACTCCAGATCCCTGCTAGCCCCCTGAAGGTAAGTGAATTGGGTTTTTTTTTTCCTGGAAACCCGGGAGTGCAACGTCTGCGTTTTTACGCCGGCATGGCCCCATTTTGGGAGAATCCAGCCCATTGTATCTGAATGCGCAGCGCAGTCGCATTAAGGCAGATGAACTAACAGTGCAAATTTATATAAATGAGTAGGATATGATCTCGATTGCAGAGACCGAGTTGCAGGGTTACCAAAGGGTACTCGATATTTAGGAAGGACATGCAAGAAGGGAAAGGAGGTGGGGCAACATTGTTAGGTGAGGTTGAGTCAGTGCAATAGTGAGAGAGGGCATTGAAACCTAGATGTAGAGGCAGTCTGGATGGAACTAAGAAGCAACGACAGGTGGAAAATATTAATGGGAGCTGTGTATCGGCCTCCAAATAGTAGTGGTAAGGTGGTGTCCAGCGGGAAATTAAAGGTGCATGTAACAAGGGTGCTACAGTAATTATGGGTGACTTAGATCGACAGAGACTCTGGGAAAAGCAAATTTGCAATAATACTATAGTGGATGAATTCCTGGAGTGTATACGAGATGTTTTTTTAAACCAGTCCGTCGAGGAACAAGCTAGGAAACATACTATCTGAGATTTGTCATTATGAATTGAGAAGGGGTTAATTAATAATTTTGTTGTGTGAGTTTCTATAGTGAAAAGTGACCCATAACATGTTAAGAGCTCTTCACTGCGATGGAAAGTAAAGAAATTTGGGGCAGAATTCTCCATTGGGAGACTGTGTTCTCCCACTGGAGCTGAATTGCACCTAATTTGCGCTCATGCTGGGACTGTAAATCAGGAAGCGATTCCCAATCCTTAGCCATGCAAACTTTTTTCCAATTAAGGGGCAATTTAGCGTGACCAATCCACCTAGCCTGCACATCTTTGGGTTGTGGAGGCGAAACCCACGCAAACACGGGGAGAATATGCAAACTCCACACGGACAGTGACCCAGAGCCGGGATCGAACCTGGGACCTTGGCGCCGTGAGGCTGCAGTGCTAATCCACTGCGCCACCGTGCTGCCCGCCATGCAAACTTTTTAATACAAATTTAAAGTACCCAATTGTTTTTTTTCTAATTAAGGGGCAAGTTATCATGGCCAATCCACCAACCCTGCACATCTTTGGGTTGGAGGAGTGAAATCCAAGCAAGAATGGTGAGAATATGCAAACTCCACATGGGCAGCACCGTAGCACAAGTGGCTAGCACTGTAGCTTCACAGCGCCAAGGTCCCAGGTTCGATTCCCCGCTGGGTCACTGTCTGTGCGGAGTCTGCATATTCTCCCCGTGTGTGCGTGGGTTTCCTCCGGGTGGTCCGGTTTCCTCCCACAGTCCAAAGATGTGCTGGTTAGGTGGATTGGCCATGATAAATTGCCCTTAGTGTCCAAAAAAAAATGTTAGGAGGGGTTATGGGGATAGGTTGGAAGTGAGGGCTTAAGTGGGTCGGTGCAGACTCGATGGGCCGAATGGCCTCCTTCTGCAATGTATGTTCTATGTTCTAAGGTTTGTTCACATGGACAATGACCTGGTGTCGGGATCGAACCCAGGTCCTCGGAGCTGTGAGGCAGCAGTGCTAACCATTGTCCACCCTAAACTTCAGTATGGCGAGGATTGCAAGGGGTTCTTTAGGGAATCCCGCTATAGGGCCACCATTTTGCATGAGTGCCAAATGTAACCCTGCTATTTAAACAGGACTGAGAGGAAAAATAGGGAATTACAGACCAGTTAGCCTAACATCAGTAGTAGGGAAATGTGAGAGTCTATTATAAAGGATGTGGTAACAGGACATTTTGAAAATATCAACGGGATTAGGCAAATTCAATCTGAATTTATGAAACCGAAATCATGTTTAACAAACCTACTGCGGTTTCTTGAGGATGTAATGAGTAGAATAAATAAGGGTGAACCAGTGGATGTGGTGTATTTGGATTTTTTAGAAAACTTCTCATAAAGTCCTACATAAGGGGCGGAATTCTCCGCTCCCACGAAAAATCGGGAAGGCCGTCGTGAACTCGGCCGAGTTTCATGACAGCTTCCCACAGCCCAGTTCACAAGCAATTCAGGCACCGGAAATGGGTTAGGGGTGGGGCCGCGGGAACCACGTGGGCGATGGCGCCAGAAGCGAGCGACGCCCGAATGACGGAAGAATGACACGGCTCCACGTCGTAAAAAGGCGCGAGCGACGAAATCAACAGAGGGAGAGAACATGACGGAGCCGCGGAGGGTCGCCCCGAGGTTCGGTGAGACTGACCTCGAGACCCTCCTCGATGAGGTGGAACAACGGAGGGGCATCATCTGCCCTAGAAGAGGGCATCGCCACCCTGCCAGCGTTGTGCGATGGGCCTGGCGTGAGGTGGGCACGGCAGTGAGTGCTGTGGGGCAGACCCTTCAGTCTGGGGAGTAATGCCGGAAGAAGCTCCACGACCTCACCAGGGCTGCCAGGGTAAGTGCCAAGAGGGTGCCCCCACGTCACAACAATTCCCCCCCCCCCCAAGTCCCTCATCACCCACCTCCCCCCCCCGGGCACGAGGGGGAGGGGGAGGGGGGGCGAGAGTGAGTGGAGGGTGGTTAACCAAGTTGTCACAGACCCACATGAGCGCTGCGACCCCCTGGAGAGATGCCATGGTTCAGCTGCAACTTTCCCCCAAACTGTACCAATATCTGAACGCCCTGCTGATACCTGCCGAATTGTCATGATATATCTATGCCCCCCCCAACAGGACAAGACTGCTCACAACAACCGGGAGCGCAACAGGACCGGAGGGGGTTTTCTCATTATGCACACCCTGACAGTGTTCGAGCAGGGGGAACTGGCCCTTGCTGGGTGATCTGCCACCCGGGAGGTCGCGCAATGCGAGGTTGCCCCCCCCCGCCCCCAGCCCATCCTCTCTCCCCTCACGCTCACCCCACTGGCCATCCAACGCCCGGCCGAGCGTGTTCTGTTCCCTAGGGCGTGCTGCCGAACATCCAGGGCCGTCTGCTGCCACACACAGCCGGACACCCGCCACCACCACCGCACCCAGGGCTGCACGCCAGAGGGTGGCAGGAGATCAGCAAGGAGTGCCATCCTCCCAACCCGGGACCGTCGAGCAGGACGCACACACGGTGACACAGTCAGCAGACTCAATTGAGGGAGAAGAAGACATGGGCCACGTGCGCCCTGCGGCCGGATATGACTGGGACGATGACACTGCGGAAATAATGACAGACGAGGACCTAGAGCTTGTGGCACTGCTATCGCCCACACCATCCAACATCCCAGAGACACTCACCTCATTTGGCCAATTAAGTGATGAGGCTTCAGGTTATCTACCTTGGAATTGGGACAGTAGCTGTAGAGTTAGGCTCTCACACACAAAATTCACTAAAAACCCATGTAGAGGTACAAAAATTGATCAGTTTTGGCTGATATCTCAAATGGGTCAGAAAACAAAAGTGATGGTGCAGTTGTGCAGACCCTTGGTCAACCACCAACTTAGCGCACCAAACTTCAGGAAAAATCTATCAACTGCGGTGGGGACTACAAAAGAGATTCACCGAATTATACCAAAAATTAAACCGTCAACGAAGAAGGACTGGTTGCATAAAGTTGGTTTGTATTTGTTTGGAGTTCATTAGGATAGTTACAGGGAAACTCGGGCAGGGAATCAAAAACAAGACCATGGCTGGGATTCTCCCCTACCCGGCGGGGCGGGGGGTCCCGGCGTGTCGGAGTGGTATGAATCACTCCGGTGTCGGGCCACCCAAAGGTGCGGATTTCTCCGCACCTTTAGGGGCCAAGCCCTCACATTGAGGGGCTAGGCCTGTGCCGGAGTGGTTGGCTCTCCGCCGGCTGGCGTGGACTGCCTTTGGCGCCATGCCAGACAGGGCCGAAAGGACTTCACCGGCCAGCGTAAGTCCGCGCATGCGCTGGAGCGTCAGCGGCTGCTGACGTCATCCCCGCGAATGCGCAGGGGTGGGGGTCTCTTCCGCCTCCGCCATGGTGAAGACCATGGTGAAGGCGGAAGGAAAAGAGTGCCCCCACGGCACAGGCCTGCCCGCCAATCGGTGGGCTCCGATCGCGGGCCAGGCCACCGTGGGAGCACCCCCTGGGGCCAGATCGCCCCCCCGCCCTCACCCCCCCCCCCCCCCCCCCCCCAGGACCCCGGAGCCCGCCCGCGCCGCCAGTCCCGCCGGGTCAGATTGCAATTGTACAGGCATAGAAGAGAGGCAGGGCTCGGAGTCATTTGGCACTGGGTCAGCCTTAAGCAAGATGAAGTAACAGACAAAGTGGTGTTTTGATTCCCGCCGGCGGGAGAGGCTTGACAGCGGCGGGACTTCGGCCCATCGCGGGCCGGACAATCGCCGGGAGGGGGGGCCCGCCGGCTGACGTGGTGCGATTTCCGCCCCCGCCGAATCTCTGGTGGCGGAGAATTCGGGACACGGCGGGGGCGGGATGGACGCCGGCCCCCGGCAATTCTCCGACCCGGCAGGGGGTCGGAGAATCCCGCCCCAGGTCTTCTTAGTATTAAAGCTGGGCCAGTTCCGAATGAAATCAGGAAGCGCTTTTTTTTTACAAACAGTCATGGAAATTTGAAACTCTTTTCCCAAAACGCTGTGGAAGCAGGGGAAATTTCTTTCAAATATATTGTTGATCGATTATTTTTGGTTAAAAATGTGAAATTGTATGAAACAAAGGTTGGTCAATGGAGTTCAGGTACAGATTGGCAAATGTCTAATTGAATAAGGAAGTATAAATGACTGAATTATCTACCCCTGTACTTGTGTTCCCCAACAAAAAAGTAATGTGATACCTTACTTGTCCTTGTACTCACAATTCTAAAACTTCAGGTGATGGCTTTCAACATCTTCATATGAAAGTAACTATGGCCTATCAAATATTTCATCATAAACTTGTACTTTTATTAAAATATAACTTATTTCATCAAGTCAGTTATTAAATGTATTTACTATTGATCTTCCTTTGGTGCATTCCCTAATTCATTTTGTCATTTATATATTTCTCAAAGTCGAGCCAACTGTTCCAACTAACACTTACATAACCCTAGACCATCATTACCGATAATTCTCCAAACAAATTCTGTTTAACCTGGGTTACATTCCGTCTTTTCGACGCATCCTACCCACACTGCTTTTTTAAAATAAATTTAGGGTGCCCAATTCATTTTTACAATTAAGTGGCAATTTAGCGTGGCCAATTCACCTACCCTGATCTTTGGGTTGTGGGGGCGAAACCCACGCAAACACGGGGAGAATGAAATGAAATGAAAAATGAAAATTGCTTATTGTCACGAGTAGGCTTCAATGAAGTTACTGTGAAAAGCCCCTAGTCGCCACATTCCGGCGCCTGTTCAGGGAGGCTGTTACGAGAATGTGCAAACTCCACACGGACAATGACCCAGAGTGGGATCGAGCCTGGGACCAAGGCGCCGTGAGGCAGTCGTGCTAATGTTGAGCACGATTCAACCCAAAGACTTCTAAATTTCATTTTGGCTGAGTCTGGCAGGGTATTTCCCATGGATGTTTTGGGTGAGACCCAACCAGTATTCACCAACACTCAGTCATTTATTTTAGGCCTTGGGCAGTTTTTCCTGGCTTATCCAGCATTCAGAAGTTTTTTCAGCAGTGAGGAGCTGAACTCATTGGCGAGACCAGCTCCTCAGAGATGGCACCATTTTGAAAGGGTGCCATGTCTCTCAGTGAGCTTGAGGGTTCCCTACACCCTCTACCCACGGACAATGCCACCCCTACAGACATGGGCACTACCCACCCCCCGAAGTGAGGACATCCTATTATGAGGTTGTTGAGAGCACCCCTTTTTATCCCCCCATCCCTTTCGAGCCTCCCCTTTTCAGGACTCCCTCCTTCAACTCCCAACATTTATGAGGATCAATCATATCCCCCTTTCACCTCACCCACTGTTCATAGCCCCCAAACCCCTTCTTTCATGGGAATAGCCCCTTCAGGTCATGACTCTTGGCAATGCCATCATGGCACCCGGACACTGCCAGACTGGCAACCAGGCAGTGCCATGTTGGCACTGCCAGAGTTCCCCGTTGGCACTGCCAGGGTGCCAGGGTAGTGCCAGGATGCTACCCTGCCTCCAAGACTCCCAAGTGGTTATCACACCTGGCCTCTGCTTGCAGGGACCAGTACTGGTCGGGGCCCGGTTGAGGGCCCTCCCTCTCAGCTGCGCGAATGCGGCATCAAAATGGCTGGTCAGATGTAAATGAACACAATGGCTCATGATATTTAAATACCATTACCTCAATCACGGCCAATGTGAACATGATACAGATAGCAGCAGGTGCCACGAGTGAGGTGACTCGCATGAAGTTTCGTCCCTGACCGATTTGGGAGTCTCCCACGATTCACCCACCTCATCCAGCATGAAGCGGCAATAAAATTGCACTGGTTATTGTTGTTTTTCCCATTGTTTTATAGGCCTTAACTTGCTAATAAACTTTGAGGTGAAGCCGCAGAATATATTATACGGGTCAACATCTTTGCACAGAATGTGTTCGATTGGCTTACATGACAAGATGTTACTGAAGGAGACAAGAAAATTATGCTTCCTGAAAAACATCACATGCCTGGGTATAGAGGACTTGCTCTATCAGTTCCTCAGTGGAAGATTAGATGTCACACATATATTAACCTATCTCAATTAACTATGAAATAGAACCCGTACAGTGTTGTATGTTGGATGGGTCCTCATAAATCACTGAATAGCTGAGTGTTTTACTGGAAGTGCTTGTAAATTCTTACAGACACTTTATTTATTGATGGCAAGAAGCACTGTTGCGTGCCTAACAGCAAGAAGCTGCAGGATTATTGATATCCTCAGATAAGCATATAGATTCTCATTTTTAATCTGTGGAAAAGAATAAGGTCCTGTATATTACTGCCAGTAAAATGCATGTTTCTATGTCTTATTAAAAACATTAAAAAATATCTGAATTGGGAGAACTATAAGCATAAGATGTGGAGAACTATAAGCATAAATGTCACTTCTCATTCACATTTTCAGGTGAAGGACCACACTTATTCATTCAAATTCGAGCAGTGTGGTAGCGTCTCACATTTGCACTGATCAAGTAAGAGCCTGGATTTTGACATTGTGTGTTAAAGTCAACCCACATCATGAAGCATTGAATAGCTAGTTTATATAGTCACAAGTCCCGATTGTGTCATATGCTGCATTGTCAAATTATAGCGATTGTTTCAAAATGCACAATTACCATATTAAATATTTGGCCAAAACAAAATCCTATCTACATAGCTTAACAGGCAATATGTTTTGCAGAACTACTAGGTATTTTTGAATAGTTTGACATTTTTCGATTTTAATGCCACTTCCTTAAATGTCTCCCCTCCTGTACTTGAGATTGCAATTTAATACCGGGCTTTCAGGCCTCTTCAGCCAGCTACTGTATTACATGTGACAACAGCCAATGGTGTCCCACACTCTTCTGTATCTTTCATGAAGAGACACTTGACCCCTCACAATAATAAAACTGAAATCACAGCCTTGCTCTAATATCAACTTATTTTCCTCATGAAACGCTTCTAAATATGATATTCAAGATGTTTCCGCTTAGCGAGCTGCCATCTATCGATCTAGAGCTCTCTGTAAGCAAAGTGCATTTGCTATTTGCCTCTGAACTATAAGAGAAGGCAGAATCTATTGAACGTGCAGATAATAGTTTGTGTCAAGGAGCCAGATTGGGCAGATATACCAAAGCTAGGTAAAGAACAGGACTGTGTGATGAGATGTGGATCTTTTTATATTCCTGTGTTTATGTGTGCATGCTGTGCAGGTAATGGTATGTACGACCAGAGTTAATTCAAAGGAGAGTTTGTCAGATTCCGATTTCCTGTGGAGCAGAAGAGATTAGTCACAGAGAAAGAGAAATGAAGGAAAAATGTGTAATAAAATCTATGAAATAAGTAAAAGACGTAGAATAATCATGGAACAAAGAACAAAGAAAAGTACAGCACAGGAACAGACCCTTCGGCCCTCCAAGCCTGTGCCGGCCATGCTGCCCATCTAAACTAAAATCCTCTGCACTGTATCGCTCTATTCCCATCCTACTAATCATAGAATCATAGAATTTACAGAGCAGAAGGAGGCCATTCAGCCCATCGAGTCTGCACCGGCTCCTGGAAAGAGTACCCTACCCAAGGTTAACACCTCCACCCTATCACCATAACCCAATAACCCCACCCACCACTAAGGGCAATTTTGGACACTAAGGGCAATTTACCATGGCCAATCCACCTAACCTGTGGGAGGAAACTGGAGCACCCGGAGGAAACCCACGCACACACGGGGAGGATGTGCAGACTCCACACAGACAGTGACCCAAGCCGGAATCGAACCTGGGACCCTGGAGCTGTGAAGCGATTGTGCTATCCACAATGCTACCGTGCTGCCAGTGTTTGTCAAGATGCCCCTCAAACGTCACTATTGTCCCTGCTTCCACCACCTCCTTCAGCAGCGAGTTGCAGACGCCATCACCCTCTGTGTAAAAAAACTTGCCTCGTACATCTCTAAACCTTGCCCCTCGCAGCTTAAACTTATGCCCCCTAGTAATTTACCACTCTACCCTCAAAAAAAGCCTCTGACTATCCACTCTGTCTATGCACCTCATAATTTTGTACATTTCTATCAGGTCGCCCCTCAACCTCCGTTGACAAGGCTTGTGAGAACAAACCAAGTTTATTAAACCTTTCCTCATAGCTAATGCCCTCCATACCAGGCAACATCCTGGTAAATCTCTTCTGCACCCTCTCTAAAGCCTCCACATCCTTCTGGCAGTGTGGCGAGAATTGAACATGTGTGGCCTAACTAAGTTTCTAAACAGCTGCAACATGACTTGCCAATTCTTATACTCAAAAAGACTTCAAAAAGAGGTGGGTAAATCGAAAAAGGGAATGGAGTTCTCACAGGGTGTACAATTACCTTCCTTACACAGTACCTTAAGCTGAACAAGAGGGGAATGTCTGCTGTAGCTAATAATGGGAAATAAGTGGCAGCAGATATGAGAATTAAGCACAGATGTTCACCTGGGAAATAGTCATCACAACATAATAATCAAAATGGATATGCATAGGGCGGAGATCAAATTAATAAATAGGAAAAAGCTAAAATGAGGGGACATCAATATATAATATTCTGATAAATCTAATAGGCAATTCAAGAGAAACCTCTTTACCCAGAGATTGGTTAGAATGTGGAACTTGCTACTAAAAAGAGCCTTTTAGGTGGTGAATAGTTAATGTGAAGCTGGATGTATACACAAGAGAGAGAGGAATAGAAGGTTATACCGTTATGATTAGGCTAAGTAGAATGGGAAGAAGCTTTTGTGGAACATTAATAATGGCGCAGTCCAATTTGGCCAATTTACTAATTTCTGTGCTGTAGGCTCTGTGTAATTCTACACAGGGCAGCACAGTAGCATTGTGGACAGTACAATCGCTTCACAGCTCCAGGGTCCCAGGTTCGATTCCGGCTTGGGCCACTGTCTGTGTGGAGCCTGCACGTCCTCCCCGTGTGTGCGTGGGTTTCCTCCGGGTGCTCCGGTTTCTTCCCACAGTCCAAAGATGTACAGGTTAGGTGGATTGGCCATGATAAATTGCCCTCAGTATCCAAAATTGCCCTTAGTGTTGGGTGGGGTTACTGGGTTATGCGGATAGGGTGGAGGTGTTAACCTTGGGTAGGGTGCCCTTTCCAGGAGCCGGTGCAGAGTCGATGGGCTGAATGGCCTCCTTCTGCACTGTAAATTCTATGATATATGATCATAATACTGGTCACGAAGAATTTACAACGTAATTATGGGTATAATCTTGGCACGTTACGTCTTTTCTATTCAGCCAATAATTCCGAAGTTGGATGTTGGCCTTGGAAAAGATTAAAACAAATAACTCAACGTCAACACACATTCAGATCCATTTTTGGTGGAAGGCTTCCCAATTGTTAATAATTTACTGTGAACAATATCACAGTATTACTGCTTGCTTTGAATTCTGGGACTTTAGTCTCATTATAGTTCTACAACTTTATATAATCATCTGATTACAAACCATTCAAGACATATTCATGTCTCCCAATTTAGCAAACGTGACACCACTGTTTAAAAAAGGAGGTAGGCAGAGAACGGGAAATTATAGGCCAGTGAGCTTAACTTCGGTAGTAGGGAAGATGCTGGAATCTATCATCAAGGAAGATTCCGCACCTTTGGGGCGGACCGACGCCGGAGTGGTTCACGCCACTCCATCCCGCCGGGACCCCCCGCCCCGCCAGGTTGGGGAGAATCCAGCCCCATGTTTCTATGAATAACCCTTGGTTTGGTAGCCTCACCATAAACATAACAGGCAAGTGTTCTATCATTTACACTGAACGGGCTTCTCCGTTCGTCAACCCTGATTTCATCTTCAGTGACCGGGCGGAGAATCCCTTTTTACAATGAAATTGGGGGGCAGTGCTTGGTTTCGGATACTCCACCCCTCCAAAACTGCGTCATCGAGGAGTATGCGGCATCCGTTGGGATGGCCTCAGGATGTTACCTGAAGGCCCTCCCCCGATACTCCACCGCCGATGGGCCGAGTTCCCTACCGTGTGGTTGACCCATGGTCTCAGTGGTTGGGAGCCCGGCGTGCCAGCTGCAGACTGTGTCCAGTGCTGCCAACAGTCAGGCCGGAGCCAATCTGCCGCCGGGAGGGGTGGCTTTGGTGAGAGCTGGAGGGCCTGGTGGGGGATGGTCCTTGGATGGTGAGGGGGGTGTCCGGAGGGCACCATCTGGCAGTTCGGGTCCGCGCACGGCTGGCTCCATGTTGTACGGTGCAGCCGCTGCAGGTCATCTCCGTGCGCATGAGTGGCCACAGACCCAGCAATTCTCCAGGCATTTATATCGGGAAGGCTGTGCATTTTACGTGGCGCGGCTGCACACCTCTCACATGTTGGAAGATCGGTGCAGGGGCCTTGCCAATTTTTCCCACGTAAAACGCCATGGATCCTCCGGACAAAGCCCCAAAATTGAAGAATCCAGCCCAGTACGTTTAAATGATTAGATTTATTCCAGTTTCTCTTGTATTAATCGATAGAATTTCCTCTCAGAATTTCTGTGGTTTTGCTCATTTGGAGTCAAAGGACATACAATTTATTGATTTATAATGCCTGAGTAAACAAATAACATTTTTTCTACAAACTGTGCCTGGACTTTTACTAATATTTGAGGATTAATATCCACAGCATAAACTTATGCTCAAAAGGAACAGAAAAAGCAGATGTTGAGGGGGTAAAGGTGGTGATGGGGTTACTTTGTATAGTTCCAAGACAAGACTCTGGGTTGCATATGTCAAGTGAAATAAATTGGAAAAATGTTTGGAATAATTCTGACCAGAAAAAATGAATGAAGTGTTTTTTGTTTGATTTCCATGGAAAAATAAATTCTATTTTCCCTGATTTTTTACTCAGTGGTGCAGGAACTGTGAGTATTGGTCACCTAACCGACAGCAACCCCCATCCCCCACAGACTTTCCGTCCCCCACAGACTTATTGTAAGCTTTCCAACAGTAATTTCCTCAACCTGTTGTCCTCTTTTTTTTTCAGTATGACATCCTGAAATGAAAAACGCTTATTGTCACAAGTAGGCTTCAAATGAAGTTACTGTGAAAAGCTCCTAGTCGCCACATTCTGGCGCCTATTCGGGGAGGCTGGTACGGGAATTGAACTGTGCTGCTCGCCTGCCTTGGTCTGCTTTAAAAGCCAGCTATTTAGACCTGTGCTAAACCAGCCCCTTGATGGCAATCCTTACTGGGAATCAGTCGCACATGTGAGCACAAACAAAGGCAGATTTCTTCAACCAATCAGATTGAGGAATTGTCACTGAGCTGCGCAGATCCCAAACCAGGAAGTACAAAGCAGGAAACACAATACCCTCATCGATGAGCTCATCAGAGCACATAGTGATCTTGTCCACAAGCACTAGAAATATTTAACATTGCAATCAATCATCAGCATCTGTACGCTGAATGCAAAGTCAGAACACAGCAAAAAGTTAAGGGTTTTTGTGGTACAGGAACACCCTGCCACAACTGCAGCAGCCATCATTCACAGAACAGGACTGCATGTTTGGTGTTCTGTAAACGCTGCAATAAATGTGGCAAATGGAACCTTTTTGTGAAATGCTGCTGATCTAAAGCACAGCTGTCTTCCTATGCCACCAGCCGCATTGCAGTCAGTCAATCCTCTCAGGTATGGAGAACCAGCAAGATAAGCAAGTTGGAGTTTATCAGAGCAACTAAACCACTGATCCTCCAACCACACTTTACTGTAAGAGTGTCAACACCATCATGGAGAAGGATGAGATTTTCACCACCTTGAGCATTGTCTGGAGCATTGCAAAACTAAAAGATTGTTACTGCGGCAAAGTTTAATGTACCACTGAGGCAAATTCTGCGGGAGCTAGATGCGTAAGCACATCCGATCCAGGTGGACCTCATGCCCGATGATGGACAGACCATCTGCACCGAATGTGTGGCCACACTCCATTGCACACAGGACAAGTTCAAGTTTCACATTGTTGATTAGAACATAAAGCCATTGTTGGGTCTTTGGGACAGCATTACGCTGGGGCTCTCCAACCTCGTTCAGGGTACGTGTTCTGCAGCAGCAGGTCCCAGTACAAAGACCTAGTCAACTGCATGTCATTGGTAAGCGACCATTAATACACCACATGAGATTTGATGACTTGGTACCACCAAAGTCTGTGCTCTGACAAGAATACCAATAGCTATGAAGCAGAAAGTAGTTAATGAGCTTCATCGGATGATGACACTGGGTGGTTATAACTCCCATAGATGAGGCCACAGAATAGGTTTCAGAAATGGGTGGCTGCAGTAAAGAAAGATGACACGTTCACAATTTGGATCGATCCGGTGCACTTAAACAAGGCGCTGCTCAGACCCCATCACCCTATGGAGATCATACCCAATGCCAAGGTTTTCAGAATCTTGGATACGAAATGCGGGTTCTGACAAATCCTGCTGGATGAAGAATCCGTGAAACTCACTATATTCATGTCTCCATCGGCAGACACCATTTTCTCTGCATAGCCGACTGTATCTCCACCATTAGTGAACTCTTCCAGCAGTGCATAGGGCAACGTTTTGCAAGCTAATTCTACAAAATCAACTTTGACAAACTCAAAACATTGTCTCCCTTCTCTCCCCACAGATGTTGTCAGACCTGCTGAGATTGCCCAGTATTTTCTGTTTTGTTTCAGATTCCAGCATCCACAATAATTTGCTTTAATTGCATCCTAGTTTGGGGTTGGACAATGCAAGAAGAAGATTCATGTCTTCCCTTGGTCTTCGACAGAATCAGGACCAAGTAGTTAAAACTCAACCCTGCTAAATTCACATCAGGGTCAACCAGGTCCCCTGCATGGGTCACTTACACACAGCTGATGGTGTGAAGCCAGATCCAGACAAGATGACGGCTCTATGACAAATGTCCCGAGGGCAAGCATGCTTTTCAGTGTTTCCTTGGTATGATGAATTATCTTTCCAAGTTGATTCCTTGCGACAGTGAGATCACTGGAACCCTTTGTCAGCTCCTTCACCCAAGATGTCAAATTGTATTGGTAGGTGTTCCACACTGCTGTGTTCAGTGCACTCAAACAAGCACACTGGGCCCCATCGGTGCTACAATACTTGGACGTTCGAGCCCCTGTAATCATATCAGCAGATGCGTGCCAGCACGGACTTGGTGCAGTCTGAATCCAGAATGGCAGACCAAAAGCTTTGCATCAAGAGCTCTCACTGACACTCAAACTCACTATGCCCAGATCGAGAAGCAACCCCTCATCCTAGTTTTTTGCCTGTCGGAAATTTCATGACTTCACACATGGTCTTCCTGTCAGTGTTGAAACTGATCATCAGCCAATCAAACCTGTTCTGAAAAAAGCCTGTTCACACAGCTTCTGCATGGCTGCAGTGCATGGTACTAAAACTACAATGCTACCACCCCAGTTTTGTCGACAAATATGTACCTGGCTGATGCCCTTTCCAGAGCCTTCCTACCCTCTGCAGACCAGGCAGGCCTTGAGGATGATAAAGATAGTATGACGAAAGAGGTTCTTTCCTCTTGATTCCCGGAATCAAAAATGCCTTCCAGGCGGATGTCACATGCACACTGCTTCATGACATCATCATGAGGGTCTGGCTCGAGTCCTCAAGGGAACCTTTGCTTGAGCACCGCACATTCTTCGCCATTAGAGATGAACCAACCGTACAAGACGGACTGATACCGCGTGGCCAGCCATTCATCATCCCCACCGCATTCAGAGGTGCTATACCCAGCAACTCCACTAAGGGCACCCATGGTTAGAAGCAACTAGATACAAGGCCAAGGAATCTCTACACTGCCTTTCCATATATGCTGACATGGCAAAGGAAGTAGATAGATGTGCACCATTAGGGCTGGTTTAGCTCAGTGGGCTAGACAGCTGGTTTGCACTGCAGAACAAGGCCAGCAGCGTGGGTTCAATTCCCGTACCAGCTTACCTGAACAGGCGCCGGAATATGGCGACTAGGGGCTTTTCACAGTAACCTCATACTTGTGACAATAAAAGGTTGTTATGTTATGAAATGTTCACCGGCCACATCAAGCCAAAGAGTCACAGCACCTGCATGAGGTCCTAGACCTCCCATAGTCACTTACAGTGGCTCAGGTTTTTGAATGGAATTGTCAACAGCACTTGGTCCGAGTCAACTCCTAATATGGGTGGTTTGAAATCGACCACCTGACAGACTTGAAAAGCAACACGAACATAATCAAATTCAAGAGACACTTTGTCACACACGGAAACCTTGAGAAGCTAATGACGGACAATACACACCAGTTCGTCGCCACTGAGTTTCGAAAATGTGCACATACATGGTGATGTGTTGGGTAAGCTGGGTCTGCGAGGACTGCGTTTACTGCAGTGGTGAGAGAGATAGGCTACCAACACTCGAAGAAATGCAACTCGATTTTATTGAACTCTTAACTATCATACATACTTTAACTGTGGGTTGACACTATGCTGACTTGACTGGAGACCTGAGGCTAACCTGACCAGACTATCTTACTACCACGTGGTGTGTGTTCTAGTTGCTGCTCACGGGCTCTTACTGTCTCAGACGCTGAATCCCAAGAGAGCAGGAAAACTAGTGCCCTCTGGCTTTATAGTGGTCGTGTTCTGTCTGGTGATTGGCTGCTGTGTTCTGTGTGTTCATTGGTCATCCTGTGTGTCAATCACTGACTGTCTGTGCACCATCATATACTTGTGTGTATATTATGACACATGGGACTCGGAGCATATCAGAAGCAGCCACCATACCCACTGTTCAATGGCCTTGTGGAATGGACGTACGCTCAGGCGAACAGTTATGAGAGAAATGTGCTCAAGATCACACAGATTACTCTGTTGCACTCCTCGGCCTGTTAAAAGCACCAAGACAGGGTCTGCCCTCATCAGTACAGATGCACCATGGACACAATCCCCATTGCCAAGGCAGTTGAACATTGAAACCAACAGGGGCAATGCCTCAGCGATCGCCGACTAAGGGGAAAATGGTACTGTAATCATAATGCTCACAGACCCGGCCCTCTAACGCCTAGTCAAACAGTCAGGATTCACAGCAAAAATAGCCATGACAAATTGGCAGTGGTACACAGCCATGCCCACAGTCAAATAGTTATGTGGTAGCCTTGACCAGTACCCATAACGTCCGATTCTGGTGTCACCTCCTGTAGGTATCAGAACAAATACCATCAACCACCACAGTACCCCAGCCATTCAACTTAGTACCCTGGCCCCCTCTGCTCATGGAAATGGAGGCCCCACCAGAGGCTATGCAGTGAGTCCTGCAGCCACTGGGTGCACTGAAAGGATGCCTGATGTCATCCACACTGAGGACACCAAAATGAGGGCATCTCCAGCACAGCCAACTGGCACAATCGCACACGCATGGCATATGACTAAAATAAATACAAGTTTCCTGGACCATGTCTTGGTCTAGTCGGCAACTGGCCTTTTGTTTTAAACAAAGGGGGATGAGAAGGAGACACAACGGACTACGCACCAGCTGCAGAACTTAATCTAAGTTTCACCTAATATAAATAGTTATGTGCTGTTAGCCTGTATGTTGTAGAATTGTTTGCACATAGTTACCGTTCGCGCACTCTGTTCACACCTCAGTACCACCGGTTGTCCCATCTTAAATGGGCAAGGTGTGGACCGAGTGATCACTTCATGATGTGTTGACACAGCTACTTAAGGGGTCACAAGTCGGCAGCGTGGGAATTTTCTCTGGAGCATGGGCAAACACACAGCATGTAAGAGCTGCTCAAGAGCATTCAATAAACTGTTGTTCTAAGTCCTTGGTGGCCAGTTATTGTAACCCTACTGCAGAATTCTACAGAACTTCTGCACTTCTACAGAATTAAATATCTTTCCAAAGTAATCTTTATTCCAAAATTTTATGGAATGCTGTTTCTTTTTACCCTTTTGTTCAGTTGCATTAGAAAGCCAAATTATCTTTCAATATACGATTCTGAGACATGTGGAAATTTATCACATATTTTTCCTTTTTACACACGAGCGCAGATTTTCTGTGCTTTCTATAGTTTGTGTTTTTAATTAAGCTGTCCTGCATTTTCAGGTACTTTATTTTGAGATTCTTCTCATCGTTATTCAAAGCAAGATGTTACTGTAGACATTCAACCAGCAGAACACACTGCAGCTTGACTCTTTTTTCAGAGAATCTTTAAATGTTATTCTAGAACTGGATATATTGCCAGTGTTTGACATTATCAAGCATTGTATGTTGGCCACTGTATAATAACGCAAATAAATGTACTGAAAGCGGTTGAGCCATTAAAAACAAAATGGATAGCTGCTCTTTGATGTGCAGTGAAGCGTTCATTATTACTTTAATCGGCACAGAGTTTGGTAATGCAAAAATGATTCTTCGCACAAAAGAAATTTGTAGACTTGAGAATTAACCAATGTCAAACCAATGAAACCATTTGTTTAGAAAAACCTCTGTTCATTAAATTCAGTGCAAAAATTGTTATGAATGAAAGTGAGTGTTTCTAAAGGTCACCAAATATAATATAATATGGCAATAAGTAACTTTCATTCAAATCACTTGTAAATCCTGCTCCTTCCGAGCAATGCATTAGCCTAAGAACTATTGTGGGGGTCTTGTGAAACAATGTTGGTTCGTCTACTATTTTGAATGCAGATGTTGAATCATTCATCTTTAATGAATCATAGAATTTACAGTGGAGAAGGAGGCCATTCGGCCCTTCGAGTCTGCGCCAGCCCTTGGAAAGAGCTCCTACTTAAGTCCACACCTCCACCCTATCCCCATAAACCCTCCTACCGTTTATGACACTAAGGGGGTAATTTAGCATAGCCATTCCACCTAACCTGCACTTCTTTCGACTATAGAAGGAAACCAGAGCACCCGGAGGAAACCCACGCAGACTTGAGGAGAAAGTGCAAAGTCCACGCAGTCACCCGAGATTGGAATTCAACCCTGGTCGCTGGAGCTGTGAGTCAGCAGTGCGAACCATTGTGTCACCGTGCTGCCCATGGATAAATGTCCCTGATTTTGACTCACCTTCTGATCATGGCCCCAAACTTTCCAATACTGTACTTTTCAACTGTGACCTTGCATTTCCTCCAGTACCTCCCACTCATTGTCGAAGACCCATGTCCTGGATCTTCAACTGTGACCTTGCACCACCTCCTGTTTCCCCAGCCCGCCAAGCAATGCTGTCAATCTGACCAATTATAGCGAGACAGACTGCACCATTTCATCCAAATAAAGCCCTGCTATTAAGATTGTTGTGGTCTCCCTGTCCAATCTGTTGTGGTTTTTCAGCATGCTACCATGCTTCCCTTAATATCAGGGCTAAATCTCCTAAGTATCAGATGGAGGAATGTCATTGATATCGAAGAAAAAAAGCAGTTACCTAATATATGGGTCAATAAATATTATTAAAATGTCTTCATCAAGGAATTTATATTCTGAGGTTGTAGAAGACTTCACTTTCCATCTTGTATAGTTGGCAGTATTGTTAGATTTGGGGCTCAGTCTCCTTTGTGAGTGAGGAATTATTCATTACTCTTATTACTAATGCAGGTGGAGACAAATGAAACTTGACAACAGCAGCAAGTACCTCTGAATGCTGGAGTCAGAGATCTTTGCCAGCATCAAGTTGACAAACTATTGAGGGAGATTTTATCTTGCTGCTATTAACTTCTCACAGGCAATGAAGCCATGTTTGTTGTAGAATTGACTCTAATTGGTTTTTAGTTTCATTTTGAGAGTTCTGCTCTGGTTTCTGAGAAAATAAGTTTTTCAAGCTACCTTTTGCAAGCTTCTCTCCCAAGGACTTTGTGAATAAATATATAAGCCATTAAGTGTCAACTTTATTAATAAGTAGCGTTTGACCAATGTATGTGGATTTTGCTTAATTGAATGTTCAGAGATAGATGGGAAAGTAAGCTCAAAGTCCTGTCTTTATTTCTTTTTGTAAAAACTGTTAATCAAAAATCTGGGGCGGGGTTCTACGTTCCGCCGCACCAGTTTTCCAGTGCAGCACACACCTGCCAGCAGCAGGATTCTCTGTCTCACGAGCTGGCCAATGGGGTTTCGCATTGTGGGCAGCACCACGCCGTCGGGGAATCCCCGGGCGTGGCTGCGCTGCAGGCACAATGGAGAATTCCTATAGTGGAGAATCCAGCCCCTGTTTTCCCTTGGATGTTACTGGGGTTAATCCTGTGTTAATAATAAAGTTTGTTTTGATTTAAAATGTCCCTCGGTGTCAGTAGAATCCTGGAGTGAAGCATCTTCTCCTCTCCGTTTAAAAATTGAAAAATTCTCGCATCCGGTTTCCTAATATAAATTGGGTTCTTGTCCAGGTATCGTAACATTCATTTCTAGAACAAGCAGTGTGGGGGATGATTGAATGTATCATATAGCTGCAGGACTGAGAGACCTAAAAAGGCGTCCAGACTTCATACAACCCAGACACTGCCATCGGGCAGCCGGGCGAGCATATCTTCAACCTCGCAACTACCTACGTGGATAAAATTGCAAATTGCTACTTGGAATGCCTTTGTTATTCTTTTTTTTCCATAAATTTAGAGAACCCAATTCATTTTTCCAATTAAGGGGCAATTTAGCATGGCCAATCCACCTACCCTGAAAATCTTGGGGTTGTGGGGGTGAAACCCACGCAAGCACGGGGAGAATATGTAAACTCCACACGGACAATGGCCCAGAGCCGGATCGAACCTGGGACCTCAGCGCCGTGAGGCTGCAATGCTATCCACTACGCCACCCTGCCTTGGTTATTCTGAGAGATATCAGCCTGGGCTGACACAGGATTCCTAAATGGGCTGAATCACTTGTGAAAACAATCTTACATCAAGACTGTTACTGATATGTCTCGAAAGTAAGGCATCTTCGAAATAATTAGTTCCTCAAGAGTGTAGACCTTCATTAATTGCACCCATACCACAAAAAAGTTCCATCAGTCTGCATTTATATCCTACATAAATAGAAAAGGATATCACTCAGCGAGGTTAATTTTATCTTTGGCTGTTGATGTACAATGGGTGATTTAAATTTGGCTACTCGCTACACACCCAAACATATTTTCCGTAATACCATGGTCTTCAATGAAGCTGAAGTCAGGCAGCATTTATAATGGGCAGCTAATTTGATGTTGCCAGTTTTTCATCACCCAAAGCTAAAATTACTCTTGATCAATGTGCATCTTTCACATTAATAACACGTATCCAAGCAGCTGTTGTGACTTCTATATTCTGCAGCAACCAGGCATGTAGGATTTTCTCCTCACAGATGGCACGCTGGAAGGGTGGCTACTGGGGAATTGTGACTATGATCTAATTTTCCTGTCACAATGACAGCGAGCAGATTTGTAGTGAACTGCAAGTATAAGGTTTGGAGTTGAAATCCGAGGTCTTTGATGTGAGGACATAGGTTTGGCTGTTTGCTGGGATTTTCCGGATTGACCACCTCGGACAAATAGCCTAAATATCACCGACACCAGTTCCTGTGTTTTCTTAATCCACCTGCTAAAGTTATCGTGGACTAGGAAAAACTCACGTAGATCATTTAGACTAACACTGAGATGTTACACACCTCAAGGCCCAGTCTGCTTGTCCAACTAGGTATAGAAGATCCAGTCACACTACCATGTTTTTGTTAAAGGACAAGAGTTCTCCAAATATCCTGGCCAACATTACTTCCTCACCTAATACAACCAAAACCTGATACACTAGTCATGTATTGCGCTTGCTGTTGATGCAGTGGCTGCTACAGTTGCCGATCAAACAATGATAATCCAGTTTTATTTCTTGGCTGTAAGGTGCTTTCAAGTGCCCTCAAGCCATTACAAATACTATATAAATAACTTTATAATTGCTGGCAGAAAAATATATCCTGTCGCTTTATTAATCCATCCCTATACTTTTTTCACAGTCACTTACACAAAACTGATGTTCCCAAAGACTCATCTATTATATAAAAATAAACTGCATAACATTCAATATGGACTTGTTTGTTGGGTTCTTTTTTCATGCCTTAGGAATAATGCTTTCATTAGTATTGATCTGCGTTTTCCTTTATTAATTACTAAAACCAAGATGAACTTCCTTGACTTTCCCAGCAGATTAACAGCCATTTTCTGGAGTTGATCATTTCCCTTGGTGGGTTGTAGGAGTACCATTCTGTGACCTAACTCGAATAACTAAGGTTTCAGCCCTATATCCCTGAATAACTTTGGTTAATGAAAATCACATTCAGCATCGCCAAGTGTTAAATGCTGAGGAAGTATTACACAAGTGCGGGTTGGTATTTCCTGAAATTTAGAAAGTTAAGGAGTGGTCTGATTTAAATTTCTGTAGATGAAGGAACTGGTTTCTAAAGGTGTAAAATGGGACTGAACACAGTATTGCCCACACAGGGATGTGAGAGAAGACATAGGACCTAAAGCTAAGGTCAGTCCAGAGATATGATGTGGAGATGCCAGCATTGGACTGGGGTGAGCACAGTAAGAAGTCTTACAACACCAGTTAAAGTCCAACAGATTTGTTTCAAATCATTAGCTTTCGGAGCACTGCTCCTTCCTCAAGTGACTGAAGAGGTAGGTTCCAGAAACGTATTTATAGACAAAGTCAAAGATGCAAGACGATACTTTGACTGCAAGGATTTGCATGTAATTAGTCTTTACAGATCCAGAGAGAGGGGTAATCCCAGGTTAAAGAGGTGTGAATTGTCTCAAACCAGCACAAGTTCCGCACACATGAGTACGGCCTCAACCGGAACCTTGGATTCGTGTCGCATTACATTCACCCGCCCTCCCCCACCCCCCGCACCACCTGGCCTGGTCTTGCGAAATCCTACCAACTGTCCGTACTCCCTTCAAGGCCAGGAGATAACTTCTCAGGTGTGGTGCCTAAAACTGAAAACAACATGGTGTGGTTGAACCAGGATCTGTATAACTGAAGCTGGACTTCCACCTGGTTGGAATCAGAACTCAGAACTTAGCACACGGAAGATAATTGTGGTTGTTGGCGGCCAATAATCTCGGTCCATGACATTGTTGATTGTTGCTGGAGTTCCTCAGGATAGTGTCCTAGACCCAACCAGCTTTAGCTACTTCACCAATGATGACGCCCCCCCCCCCCCCCCCCCACTCCCATCATAAGGTCAGAAGTGAAGATGTTGGCTGATGATTACATAATTAACAACTCCTTAGATACTTAAATAATCTGTGTCAATGTGCAGTGAGACTTGGACAATGTTCCAGTTTGGGCTGATTTTGAGGAGGTGGGGGGGGGGGGGGGGGGGTAACATTCATGCCACAAGGGGGGCCAGGCATTGACAGTCTCCAACAGAAGATAATGTAACAATCAGTCCTTGACATTCAATGGCATTACCATCACTGCAACTCCACTATCAACATCCTAAGTGCTACTACTGACCAGAAATTGAAGAGGACCAGCCATATCAATACTGTGGCTACAAGAGCAGGTCAGAAGCTCGGAATTCTTCCAAAAGTCTGTCCACCATCTACAAGGCACAAGTCAGGAGTCGGTGATTTTTGTTTTGGTACCTGGCCACAACATTTTAATTATCAACGCAACAATGAAACCTCTAAGTCTCTTTAGACCTTGACGGTTGCTTGCTTTTCACTATTTCTACTGTAACATATATTTTTTAGGTCTAAAGTAGATAATCTCACATTTGCCTCTATTGAACCCCATGTGGCACAATGTTGCCCATTTACTACATTTATAATTACCCCTTGCAATTCTCTACTTCCATTTGAATTGTCCACATGCCCATTTGATATCCATTTGCCCCATTGTTACACTTTCACTTAATCCAATATTTTCAAAGTGGGGGTCGTGACCCCCCCCCCCCCCCCCCCCTCAACCAATGGGTTGCGGGATGGTGCAAAATGGGTCACCAAATATGGTCCGCAAAGATCTCCTGACCATTTTTCCTATTTCCTCTCTTGGTAAATTCTCACTGCAGTGCACTGTGTGGCCACATGAGGCTGATGTAAGAAATTGACTTTCTTACCTCCCTGGCGACTGTTACAGTCACCGCCACCAACACGGCCTCCAGCCGCAACTCCCATTTCTGCAGTTGCTGATCATCCAGGTTAGTCAGCACCTGAAACTACAACTGAAGAGGTGAAAAGAAAAATCATTTCCCTTTCAATTTCTTTCCTGAAGATACTCCTTCTTCGAAGAGATACTTTCCAGTAATTCTCTGCTTTTTTTATTTTTGCCAGGCCTGCATCTCCCACCCAAAGCAAAATGACTGCTTACTGGAATATGTTTCCACAGCCGACAACTGTTAGCTCGAGGACTCCCATCTGCAAGATTTAGCAGATAATTCCTATGTGTCCTGTGGGGATCTCCCCGTCTTTCAATTGGTCCATTGTTATGAAGCTGATTCATGTTTGCCCCATTCTGAACTCGGCTCTGATGGGAAGGCTGTAGATTTGAGAACTCCATCCACCCCAGTCAGGGGAAAGATGCATTGTTCAGAGATTTTAATTATAAGTTATTTAAATATCCAAATAACAAAAAATAGAAAACATAATTTTATTTATAATTTTGACATTTAATAATGCAGAAGTGCCAACAATGCACGTGACATTTTTAAAAGTAACTATGGAGAATCTATTGTAAATGTGGCATGGGTCAAGAGGGTTGACCCTTTTGTAAAAGTGTGTTGCTGGAAGAAAAGATTGAAAAACACTGACTTAATCACTTTGTAATTTTATGTTTCCTCAACGCTGTATACAATGTCACCTATCTTTGTGTTATCAGCAAATAAACATCTTCCTCTCACAATCTAACTCATTAATAAGTCCAGCAAAAAGCCTTTATATTCTTTAAATATTATTTAATTTCTTCTCATGATATCCTCCCCTTTATATATCGGCACCATCTACAAACTTGGAATTCCTTTCATGATCTCACATGTCAGTCATTGATACATTAAAATGTCAGCATTATTGAGGCTGTACCATTGGGTATCCATTTTTAAGGGATTTCTACTGAGTTTTTCACCCGTAGTTTTAATATTATAATTATTTTCAACTGAATTCGGCCATTATGAGGTCCAAGTGCTGTGGCGGTATCTTAGATACTTTTTGAGCTTGTAGTGCTATAAGTTCATTGTGTACTGTAACCTAACATTAGTCTCTTTTTTCCCCCCCAAAAATATACTTTATTCATAAAGTTTGTAAAAGTAAATGACAAAATATTTCAAATGTAAAATGAAAGGAAGTGCATTTAAATTTCTCCAAGTGGCAAGTTCCACTGTCAGGTGACACAATAAAATATCAGTACTCTTGATATTTACAATCTACATTTGGCATGGGAGTGTCCCTTTAAGAAATGATTTTGTCTTAGCACATTGATTCTGTGATGTCATTGTGTGGGTGGAGCTGGGCTGTGGCACTGAGATTTACTTTTGCTTTGAGTTTAAACTGGTTTTGTTCTGAACATGTTGAAAGAAGGTTTTTTTCTCTTTCTGTATATTGAAAGCTGTTTGCAGACTGCTTGATAACTTGAAAATAAATAACTGTTTTCTGGAAGGAATTCAAACTCTCTGTTTTGAGAAGGAAACAAGAAATATCCATATGGCAGTCTTAAAGATACCAGGTCCTAAGTGTCATGTGCTGGGTCACACCCTTGAAAAGGGTTTTCAAGTTTTTGGGATGTTGTTATTACGGGTTATACATAGCGTACTGTAGCTGTTTGGGGTATTTATGTTGGTAGTTGATAAAAATGCTTACTGTGTGTGTTTATTAAAACGTTACCTAAATTCGTAGATTGGATTGGATTGGATTGGATTGGATTTGTTTCTTGTCACGTGTACCGAGGTACAGTGAAAAGTATTTTTCTGCGAACAGCTCAACAGATCATTAAGTAGATAAACTTTGTTTTTGATTAAAAGTGCTTACGTTGGGGCAGCACAGTGGTGCAGTGGTTAGCACTACTGCCTCACGGCGCCGAGGTCCCAGGTTCAATCCCGGCTCTGGGTCACTGCCCGTGTGGAGTTTGCACATTTCCCGGTGTTTGCATGGGTTTCGCCCCAACAACCCAAAGATGTGCAGGGGAGGTGGATTGGCCACGCTAAATTGCCCCTAAATTGGAAAAAAAAAACAATTGGGTATTCTAAATTTATTTTTAGAACGTACTTAAGGCCTCTGTTGAATAACACCTGAAAGGCAGGCCCTTGTGCTCATTGCAACCAAAATCAATAAACAGTTATAGGTCAGTTGAACTCCATGATATACTGTGGAGTTTTCCAAACCTTGGCCCATAACACATTCCATGGTCTCCTTATTGGAGGAAAGATTTGTTGCTCCAGAGGGAGTGCAGAGAAGGTTTACCAGACTAATTCCTGAGAAAGTAGGACTGGAGTATGAGGAGAGATTGAATTGGTTAGGATTGTAATCGCTGGAATTCAGAAGAATGAGGGGGGGATCTCATAAAACCTACAAAATTCTAACAGGACTAGACACGATAGATGCAGGAAGGATGTTCCCGATGGTGGGTGTGTCCGAAACCAGGGTTCACATTCTGAGGATATGGGGTAGACCATTAAGGGCCGAGAGGAGAAATCTCTTCACCAAGAGAGCGGTGAGCTGTGGAATTCGTTACCACAGGAAGTAGTTGAGGCTTTTGAAAGATACAGTTAGATTTAGCAATTAGGGTGAGGGGATAAAAAGATATCGGGGGAAAGCGGGATTTGCTATTGAATTGGATGATCAGTCATGTTCATAATGAATGGCGGAGTGGGCTTGAAGTTCCGAGCCTCCTCCTGCTCCTATTCTCTATGTTTCTATGCGAGGGATGCAGCCCTGAGCGCAAAAACATTTTGAATTGAAACTTATGGAAAGTGCAATGAAACTTTTCTCCATCCAGCATGTTCCACTCTGAGATGCGTCAACACAATTTCGATACTCTTGATATCAACAGGAGACATTCCATGTCATGTATATAGCACAGGGAGTTACATCAGCACATAGTTTGTGAAGCAAAAGCGGAGTATCTGGCAGGAGCAGATCTTAAGGTGCTGCTGACCTTCTTACAGTGACGACTGAGAGCTAAATATGCTGCATTAAGACCAAGAGAACAAACAGCACTCTTTCAAGATGCTGCTTTAGTTGGTCTTGTTGCTGAAAGTACAGGAGGAGCCTCTTTTTTTGAATGGAAGTTCAACCTGTCTGAAGAATGGTACATGGGCAACCTGGGTGGAAGAAGAGAGAATGCTGCCTCCCTTCAGAAGAACAAATGAAGGCACCATTGCGAAGTTTGCAGATGATATAAAGATCTGTAGAGGGACAGGCAGTATTGAGGAAGTGGGGGAAGGAGGTGGGGGGCTGCAGAAAGACTTGAACAGGCTCGCAGCGTGTGCAAAGAAGTGGCAGATGGAATACAATGTGGAAAAGTTAGAGGTTATGCACTTTTGAAGGAGGAATGGAGGTATAGACTATTTTCGAAATAGAGAAATGCTTAGGAAATCAGAAGCACAAAGGGTCTTGGGAGTTCTTGTTAAAGATCCTTTTAAGGTTAACGATCAGGTTCAGTCGGCACTTAGGAAGGCAAATGCAGTGTTAGCATTTGTGTCAAGAGGAGTGGAATACAAGACCAGGGATGTACTCCTGAGGCTTTACAAGGCTCTGGCCAGACCCCATTTCGAGTATTGTGAGCAGTGTTGGGCCCCATATCTAAGGAAGGATGTGCTGGCCTTGGAAAGGGACCAGAGGGATTCCTCGTATGAGGAATGGTTGAGGATTGTGGTTCTGTTGGAGTTTAGAAGGATGAGTGGAAGATCTTATTGAAACTTACAGGATACTGCGAGGCCTGGATATAGTAGACATGGAGAGAGTGTTTCCACTTTAAGCAAAACTAGAACCAGAGACATAATCTCAGACTAAAGGGACAATCATTCAAAACAGAGATGAGGAGAAATTTCTTCAGTCAGAGTGTGGTGAATCTGTGGAACTCTTTGCCGCAGAAGACTGTGGAGGCCAAATCACTGGGTGTCTTTAAGCAGAGATAGATAGGTTATTGTTAATAAGTGGATATGGGGAAAAGGCAGGAGAATGGGGATGAGAATAATATCAGCCATGATTGAATGGCGGAGTAGACTCGATCGGCAAATGGCCTAATTCTGCCCCTATGTGTTATGGTATTATTATGACTGTTGCGAACAATAGTAAGTTGGTTGGGATATAATATAGAGCGGGAAATGTTAATGCAGAACATTATCTCTGGGTAAATCAACTTCTTTTTAATCGTAGTGCAGTTCTGACGCGACTAGTAGCTCTTTTAGATAATAACTCCCTTTTTGCTTCACAAAATGTGTCTTGAGAGTGTCTTGTTATGCTCTTGGCGTAGCATAAGCTGCTTCCTTGATGTTCACTCTGACAAAGGAAGGTTCAGATGTGGAGATAACTTCAACACGTTTATTAAACTATTAACAATTCTCCTACTCGGATTCGCCTCTACTGTTAATCCTTCTATAGCTACTCAGACTGACGAACCAGTCTGCTACAATCCACGTGGTGGGTGTGATGTTGAATCACCCCTGTGTCTGTACTCACTGAGTGTCTCCACTGGAAAGAGGAAGATCATGTGTGCTGAGTCCTTTATATATGGGTTGGTGTAATGACCTCCTGTGGTAGTGTCACCTCTGTGTGTATCGTGAATGCCCATTGGTCGTGCCCTATCTTACTGACCTATTGGTTGAGTGTCTGTGTGTCATGTCTCTGGTGCTCCCTCTAGTGTCTCGCTAGTCTACATGTACTTACATTAACCCCTTGTATATCTACAGTGATGCATATCACCACATCCCCCCTTTTTCGTGTTACATATTTTCTGTACACTGTTAAAGAAAATTGAACAAAAAACAGGTAGATAAGCGATGCTTTGTACAGGTTATGATAACAGTGATCATTAAACAATAAGTCCAACACATATGTACAACTGGAAAGAGGAAGATCATGTGTGCTGTGTCCTTTATATATTGGTTGATGTAATGCCCCCCTGTGTTAGTGTCACCTCTGTGTGTATCGTGAATGCCCATTGGTCGTGTCCTATCTTACTGACCTATTGGTTGAGTGTCTGTGTGTCATGTCTCTGGTGCTCCCTCTAGTGTCTAGCTAGTCTACGTGTACTTACATTAACCCCTTGTGTATCTACAGTGATGCATATCACCACATCCCCCCTTTTTCGTGTTACATATTTTCTGTACACTGTTAAAGAAAATTGAACAAAAAACAGGTAGATAAGCGATGCTTTGTACAGGTTATGATAACAGTGATCATTAAACAATAAGTCCAACACATATGTACAACTGGAAAGAGGAAGATCATGTGTGCTGTGTCCTTTATATATTGGTTGATGTAATGCCCCCCTGTGTTAGTGTCACCTCTGTGTGTATCGTGAATGCCCATTGGTCGTGTCCTATCTTACTGACCTATTGGTTGAGTGTCTGTGTGTCATGTCTCTGGTGCTCCCTCTAGTGTCTAGCTAGTCTACGTGTACTTACATTAACCCCTTGTGTATCTACAGTGATGCATATCACCACAGAGTGTATTGCAATATTTTGGCAAACCTCTGTCATTCATATGATTGAGTAGATGAGGAGGAGATTTATTGTAGTCAGCAGTGTTGCCAAGGTAAAAATATTCACGATCAAAACTGCCCAGCAAAGTTGGTGGAAAATTGTAGGGATTAAACGCGCAAGAACATTTTGACTTTCTAAGTGTACAGACAAGCTGAAATTTCAGCGCCACACCGTATGTTGCTGGTTAGTTTAATGTGTCTTCTGAAATCTGGCAATGGAATGAACAATGAACACACATGATACAAACTGCTTGCATGTTCCATGGTCACAAATTCACACAAGATGGTTCATGACTGAAATTTACTTCAGTCATTGGGAATGCAGATTCTTGTCTGTTGAGGAAAAAACTATCAGCACTTCGAGCTTTCGCCAAAGGTCCTTTATTTAACACGAAGTTCGTGGAGCGAGTTAGAGTGACCAAAGTCCTTCTAATTGTTCCCCACTGTACAAAGGCAAGGCAGTACTTTATATTGTTCAATAAGCAATATTTAGAAAAACGAGGCAATCCTTTGATAAGACCAGAGTCAGAAAAGCGAGCAGCGTTAAACAACAGGCCTTGAATTTGTAGTCTACGAGCAATAACAATTGTCTGCTGTCAGCAACAATGTGCAGCTGTGCACTTGTGTACATGAACTGACCTTCTGCTATTACATGCAGAACTTCTTGATTGAAATAAGGCTAATATATATCCATCATGCTTTGCCAAGTGCCTATTGCCATGAAATATAGTCAAGCAGCCGGTTAGAAAGAATACAGGGTATTAAGGCAACTAATCCGCCAACTAAAGTCCCTTCTACAATTCCCTCCTTGTTGATCATATGATCAACACAACGTTAGTACATGACAGTGTCCTCAGCAGCAAAGGCTGGGTTATAATGCAAGGGGAATGGACGTATGATAGACACCTGGTCGTTAGGTGGCTGGGACCATGGAGGCAATGCTGACATAATCGCCCCCGTGCCCTGACAACATCCCGAGCAACATTTAAACAATAACCATACGACAATCAGGATTACAACGATGATCATAATCCAAATCACAATCCTCTGTCCTAATGTTCCCAACCACCCAAAGCCAAAGTCCCATCCCCCATCCTCATGCAACCATGCCACCTCTCTACGAATGTGATCCACCAGGTTATCAATTTTCTCTGCGTTATCAGGGATGTATGTGCAGCAGTCACTGCCACTCAAGGCACAAGTGCCTCCCTTTTCAGCTAACAAAAAAATCAAGCGCCATTCTATTCTGTTGGGCAACTGCTCTTATAGCAACCATTTCCATTTCTATCTGGTTAACAGCTTCCGCAGTGTCATTAGCTACCTGCTCAAGGATGTCTCGTAATTTGCGTAGATCGTAGGCATTAGCGGCTATTCCTAATGGTGGCATCATAATTCCCAGCATTTGTGCCCATGTCATAACACTTTGTGTCATCCTGTGATGGGGATGGTCCTGCAGTTGCTGAATGTGATGCACATAAGGGATTACGTGTGCAAAATAGCAGGAGCCTTCCCAATTTTCTGGTGTGGCCACAGATAAAATACGTGCCGTTATATGCGGTCAGGTTTCCTTTGCTATCAGTCATCATTAGTCTAATCAATTCCCTTCCCAGGAGCCTCCACTAGTTTGATTTTCAACTCCTGACCAATCAAAGATGAATAGTCCTTTAGCTGTAAGGTGGAACACAGGGGGTTGCCAATTCAAGGTCTGATCACACTGACTCGTGCCTACTGAGTGGGTCCCATATGTTTTATGATTCTTAAAGCATATATATTTTTGGGACGCCAGTATAATTGGGAAGGATCACCAGGGCAGTTGACTTGTTACATTAAACCTAGGCCCCCACCATTCCTCAAAGCTATTCATATCGTATCCAGCTAATCTCCAATCTAACATACCCTGTTTATCTTCCCCATGCCCTGTACTATTTTGTCTTAGAGCCCATTCTGCTATCTCTTTACTGGTGAATGGGATGGGTTGCACAGGGAAGCCCACCCCCAAGCATCTGGGAATTTGTGTACAAACCCAATAACTGAATTTATTTACCCTCTCTACGTGTGAATGGGACATGTATATTAAGGTGTTAGTATGCAGTTTACCCTCTACATGATGTTGGATTAATATGCTAATATAAAAACATCAACGCCGTCATTCTCTTCAGGTCAGCGTTTCGCTAGTCCTCTCAAAGTTCCGCATGATGTAGTTTACACGAGTTGCATGGATCCCATCTGGCTTTTCTTTTACTTTAACGGCTGTTTGGGTTGTTAGCAGCACAAGGTAGGGTCATTCCATCCAGGAGAAAAATAATCTTTGTTTAGTGCTTTCACGTATACTTGATCTCCAGGTTTAAAGGGTGTGTATTTCCCGCTTTTGGATGCATCTGAGCATTTTGCCTTTTGCACCTTTTCATGTATTTTTTTCTCAGCGGTTTCACACGTGGCCTGGGCATGTTTTAGCGATGCCTCATTTGCCCATATTATGGCTACTGCCGCTGGAGTCATTGGGGGTTTAGTTCCAGTTTTCATGGAATGTTCCATTAATATCTCATACGGGGTTAAACCCCTATTACGATTTCTCAGATTTCTCAGGGCATACATTACTATGGGTATTGCATCCAGCCATAGCAGGCCATTATGTTGACACACTTTTGTTACTGCATTTTTAATTATTCCATTCACTCGTTCCACCATCCCTGGGGATTGTGGCTGATATGGTATATGCAATTTCCAGTCAAATCCCATGGCTTCTGCGAGGGCTTTGGTCAATTTGCGAGTGAAATGAGTTCCCCTGTCACTGTTAATATGCATTGGTATTCCAATCCCATGATGTTCGTCCTTCAACACTTCAGTTGTCTGATTTTCCACTGGCTTATCAACCACAGTAGGCATCACTCCCACCTGCGATCCAGGTATATCCTTACCCAAGATAAACTGTATTACTGGACAAGATAGTTTCTCTATTACTCCGACTACCACTTTACCACTCTTTGCTGGGCGTTCCAACCTTACCTTATATAACGGAAGGCTACTCCTCTCACCCTGAATTCCACATATTACCACTTTTTCTGGCAACATTCTTCCCAGACTACATAACTCCTCATCTCTTATCATCAAAGATTGACTAGCTCCCGTATCTCTTAAAATTGTGACTTCATTACCTGCTCCTTCTGATACACATGAGTTTACCCACACAAGTAAATTCTTTAAAAAGATCTGAAACCTTCTTATCAATCACCTCTTGATCAGGCTGTACAATCTTTTGCACTTCCTTCATTTCCCTTGGGCTTTCCTTTACAACTGTAACAAACCCAACTGTCTTATCCTGTTTTACCACACTGCTTTTTTTCAACCACCAACACTGATTTTGCATGGCCTAGTTTATTACAGTGAAAACATTTGAAACTTTTCATTTATTTCCCACCCTCCTGGATTGCTTTTTTAATCTGAGGTACACTCTCCTTATCATCTCCCATCAGATCACCTTTACCTTTACCACTTGAGTACTTCTCATGTCCCCAGTTTCTATCCCTCACAGGCTGAAACTGATGTCGGAAACCAAGCTTTGATTTATGAACTAATTCATAATCATCTGCCATTTCTGCTGCTAATCTCACAGTTTTAACCCTCTGTTCATCCACATGAGTTCTCACTACATCAGGAATTGAATTTTTAAACTCCTCCAAAAAAATAAATTCTCTGAGAGCTTCATATGTTTGGTCTATTTCCAAAGCCCGTATCCACCTACCAAAATTGTCTTGATAGCAACCTGCTTTTAGCCAAGAGCGATGCTCCTGTGGGGAGGCTTGCTCCTGTGCCTGTTTTAACTTTGGTTCTGTTATGGTGGATGGACGTTCAACTGCAGCCGCTTGCAGTTGTGGCTGCTGTTTGAGAGCCAATTCCTTTGCTATTGTATCAGCAAATCCATTGCCGCATGAGGCTTCATCGTCTGCGGTAGTATGCGCTTCACACTTTAAAAACGGCTATCTTGCTGGGCAGCTGAACAGCATCTAGTAAATTTAAAACCAATTTAGCATGTTTAATAGGTTGGCCGAAGGAAGTTATGAATCCCCTATTTTTCCATAATTGTCCAAAATCATGTACAACCCTAAAAGCGGATCGGGAATCAGTATAAATATTGACTGTTTTAATTTTAGCCAGAATACATGCTTTAGTAAGGGAAAACTATTCGGCTGCTTGAGCAGACGTTCCCGAAGGCAGAGAAAAAGCTTCAAATATCTCAAATGGAGTTACTATTGCATAGCCAGCCAGGAGGGTCAGATCATTTGGTCGGTTTGCTGACCCATCGGTGAAAAAGATGATGTCTGGATTTTCTCGTGGGTGACTCAATAAATCAGGTTGAGGGGTTGTGGTGGCTTCAACCAATTGTAAACAGTCATGATCATACATATGTTCTGCTTCCGAGTGCGCGGGCAAGTGTGTTGAAGGGTTGACAGCTGGTGCTCGCTTGTAGGTAAAGTTGGTTTTAGAGACGAATACTCCGTACCCAGTGTGTCGAGCCGCAGTAAAATGCTACGTTGCGGATGAATTAAGCAGCAGCAAAACTGATAGCTTCCTTTTTCTACTATGGCCGCTGTGGCTGCTACTGCTCTTAAGCAATTTGGCATACCCTTTACCACAGCACATAGGGCCACTGAGTAATAGGCAAGGGGTCTTTTCCCTCCTCAGTGCTCTTGCACCAGGACCTCTGTTGCAAATCTCCCTGCTTCATTCACATAAAGAGTAAAGGGCTTGCTGAAAGTCCCACGGCAGGGGCGCTAATCATGGCTTGTTTCAAATTAGGAAATGCTTGCTCCCTCTCTGGTAATAACTGAAGGGGCATCCTGTAGGGTAGCCTTGTTGTCTTTAAAAACTCACCACTATTCTTAGAATTCCCCCTATTCCAAAAAGGGCCAATATTCTAAATGGTGAACAGGGATTCTCACTCCCCGACTCCGATGCAGGCTTCGGTGGGTGCCATTCAGATCAAACTATATTTTCAAGTTATCCCCTGGTATAACCCATACCTTCACCGAACATTTTTATCTACTTACCACTTAGTAGCATCAATGTCCTGGATCCTGCATTGCTAAGTAAGTAAAGTAGACTTGAGGAAAAAACACTTTTTCAGGTTAATTAAGTTATTTTATTATTATATTTTTTCTTTTAAAAGCTGCAAACACTTTCTTTACAGAAAGGTAAAAAGATCTTGCTTCTGGATCCTGCTGGTTGGTTGTAGGGACCTTCAGGCCCACCTTGACAATCAATCTTCTTTAAAGTCTGGTTTTCTTGAGATGTGTTCGCTGGTTAGCTTGGTTGCTGTGTCTTGTCGATCCATGTACTGAGCTTTAAGAGCTGGCTCTGCTGGCTATCTCTCAGCTGACTCTGACTCCTGTTTAAATTCTAGTCTTCCTTAGATGTATAGCTGTTTAAACTCGGCTGCTTGTCTTGTCTTTCCCATGACCGAGCTGCATATGCTTCTCTTCTCTCTCTGAGTTCTCCTCCCCTCCTGTTGCTGATCTGCTTCTGCTCCCTGGATTTATAGTCTCTTTCTACCAATTATTAAGTTTTTAGAGCCTTATTGTAAATTAACTTATTTCACTTTGATTGTTAAAAAAGTATCTTTGATGTAAACATTTTCATACAACTAATTATTCATTTTGGGCATGACCTGATGACATTGTCCTTTGTGATGTTCAAAAAATTATTTGGTTTCAATAGGTGTTACTTCTAATTTCTGTCATTTGAATAATTTAATTTTCCAATTGTCCCCAGCTCATAACTTTGCCTTTGATTTTGATTTTAAATTATGTTCCTCATAGACAGGTTGTCTCCAATTTTCTTTTAATTGACTTGATGTTAGTAGAATTTTACACTTAGAATTGACACCAAATTCGACTGAGCATCATCCATCCTTTCCAGCTGTTTATTAAGAGAGTTAATTTCAGTGAAGGTGTGAAACCTTTTCTTTCAACTGTATGCTAAAATTTTACTTGGTTATGACTTGAAAGACCTCCTGTTTTAAACATTCGTCACTTAATTCAATTGAAACTCTCATCCATGTTTTACCAGAAACTTCCTAAGATAGTTACATTCAATGAAGGTGTGAGCCATTGTTTTAGCTTACTACAAGGATCCTGTGTGTTTGCTAAGCCTGCTTGTGAGAAAGAATCTGCATTTTATAATCCTGCTCTTTGCAGCTGCTATTAACCTTTTGTTGGCTCTTTCCCTGTATCCTCTCAGACCAGATATTGCCAGACTTCCATGTTTCAAATTACACATTTTTCTGTATTTTCAAGAACATTGTGCAATACTAGGGCAGCACGGTAGCATAGTGGTTAGCATCAATGCTTCACAGCTCCAGGGTCCCAGGTTCGGTTCCCGGCTGGGTCACTGTCTGCGCGGAGTCTGCACGTCCTCCCCGTGTGTGCGTGGGTTTCCTCCGGGTGCTCCGGTTTCCTCCCACAGTCCAAAGATGTGCGGGTTAGGTGGATTGGCCATGCTAAATTGCCCGTAGTGTCCTAAAAAGTAAGGTTAAGGCGGAAGTTATTGGGTTACGGGTATAGGGTGGATATGTGAGTTTGAGTAGGGTGATCATTGCTCGGCACAACATCGAGGGCCGAAGGGCCTGTTCTGTGCTGTACTGTTCTAAATTCTAAATTCTAAATTCTAAACTACGTCCATCTCTTCAGAGTCCGGTATCCACTGCCTGCAATAGCCCACCATGTCGAGGAAGGTGAGGATTTCCTTTTTTGTACGCGGAGTTAGAACCCTTGCTACAGTCTGTATTCTTTCATACCCAAGCCTCCACTGTCCTTGCTGAAGCTGAAATATCAAATACTGAACTGTCTCCTGGCAGAATTGCAGCTTCTCCATTGAGATCCTATGCCCTCTTTTTGCGAGATGTTTTAATAACAAACGGGTATTCTGTTGACAAACTAGCCCTCCCTCTGAGGCTATCAATAAATTGTCATCATATTGAGGGAATGTTGAGCCTGCAGACAACTGGCACTCGTCCAAGTCTCTTTTAATACTGTTAATTCCGATATATAAAGCAAATAGATATTGACTTTCTGGGTACAATGATGTGGAGAAAAAGGCTGAGAAAGTATCCGTTGTTGGTGGTATAGAAGACAAAATGACATTTGTGTCCGGCACCAATGGAGCAATAGTGATCACAGTTTTATTGATGGTTCTAAGATCTTGCACAGACCACCACTCGTTGGGTCTTCCTACCTTTGGAATGGGGAGTATAGGGGTGTTACAGGGGCTATGTGTGTTCTCTTCAGCACTCCTTGCTGTAATAGTGCATTGATCATTCCCTCTATCCCTTTTTCTGCTTCCGGTGCCAACCTGTATAGTTTTAAGCAGGGCAGAGCAATGTTCTTCTGTAACTGCACCCTATGTGCTGGGTCAGAATGTACTTTCCCAATATGGTCTTTATGTTGGGCCCATAGATGTTGCAGTACCTGGGCCAGGACTGAAGGGAGTAAATGATGGCTCTCTTGGGGAGGTTGTTGTCTTTCAAATGTCCATTGCTCCTCTTTCCAGGTCACTTTTCCCTCCTGTTTGCCATAAAATTCTATCAGGCACTTTCATCCGTCCATTTCAATATAAATCCTATGTATTACTTTTTTTCCTTTGGCCTCTTTGATCACTTCTCCTATTTGCTTCACCTGAGCGGGATGTCTTACGGCCAATGTTAAATGGGGTTCTGAAGTTAAACCCATCCTAAAAAGGTCCCTCAGACTGTGGGTCAACTGTACTAACATTCCTGATCCCACAACACCGAAAAATAAAAAGGAGTGATATGCAATGAATTCTGTTTCCTAAGTGACTTTGCGTTTGTAAATTGTATGCGTGCTCATCCTCACGAGGATACCAAGCCGTGCAATGGGTCACTATATTCTCTCATCTGGACTCTATCAGGTGTTTTAATAGCTGTGCCCAAGGGTCATTAATCTTTTGTAAGACTTCCTGCAGTTTTTAGATTTTTTTATTTTAAACAGTGGTACTGTAAGGGTTACCGTTCAGCTGCCAGCATAGAACCAAGACACAGAGCGATCTGGCTCTTGGTCAGAAGTTATTAAATTCAACAACTGATGAGCTCATATCTGAGGCAGTTGCATAAACATGCCCTCCTTAGTGCAATGAATTATTGCCCCCAATTTGCAGAGGGTCTGTCTGCCAAGCAGAGGGAGGGGCGTAGTTTTTGAAATAATCATAGTATCGACCAGGGGGATATCGTCAATTTCCAGGTTAGGCGGGCGTGATACTGGCTCAGTCATGGGAATACCGGCTACTCCCACAGTGACAACAGAGGACTCACCGGGGTTATTTCCACGGAGGGGGGCACAGGCGACATAGTAGCACCGGTATCGACCAGAAGGTCCACATAATGATTTCCTATTTTAACCGTTGTCATAGGTTCGTCTCTTACTGAGTTGGACAATCTGATCATAGCCGCCTGTATCACCTTTTCTCCGTGGCACCCCTATTGGCTTTGATTAGGGTTCGGATCAGTGTACGTAAAGGGAGCTGGGGGAGGGGGCATGTCTCCGAGTGGGGCGCCTCCTTCCTGGGGGTTAAAGTTACAATCACGAGCCCAATGTCCCTTTGCCCCACATCTTCTACATTGATCCTGGGATCTATCCCTCCCTCGCCACTGTCCTCTGCCTCTACCCCTGCCTCTCTGCCCTGTGCTGGCCTGCTGACCCTGTCCTTTTCCCTGGTAGAATTGCCCTGCGATTCTAGGCTTTTGATCTTTGGGGGCTATAAACAGTCCTTCCCGGTCCATGTTTATCAAGGAGGTAACAGCTGCCGTCCATGGCTTTGTTTGCCAGGTGAGATTAATCAATTTGTAACTTTGCGCATGCTCTGGTAGCATGCAATTCAACAGTGTCTGCACCACTAAAGGTCCATTGTCTTCCAATGCAACACCGGCATTTTCTTCCCAACAGTTCTTAAATCTGGCCACAAATTTGGGCAGCCTCTCACCCTTTTTCTGCAGACACCGTGTCACCTCGCCTATGTCACTCTGCTTCTTGGCCCCTTGCATGATAGCCTCTTTCCCTCTATTTACTAACCAGTGTTCGAGGGACTCATTTCCTTCATTCAAATGATTATCATTATTGGGGACACAGCCCCCATTTATGCCGGGTGGGATCTAATCCCAAAGCTTCAAAGCTGACCAAGATGCACCATAAGAGTATTTTAGAAGCAGCAAAACATCCCCTGGGAGGGGGCTATAAATAGCACACACTTAAGTCAATTTCCAATGATTGATTTTATAGCTATTAGCTATTCTTAGAGACGTATATTTTTTCTTTGTCAATTCAGAAAAGATCTGCTGAAATGGTTAATGTTTCCTGCAGAATCTAAGGGGCGGAAAGCTTGGCATGATGCCATTTACGCCTTTTCACGTAATTTAAAAACTTATTCATATTCAATTACTTTTATTCGTAAACGCACTTTCTTTCTTTTAAACTGATCGTAATTTCCAATGTTTCCGTTCATCAGAGAAATCTCAACAAAAATCACTTAAGTTCTAATCTCTGACTCTGACTCACAAAGACAGACGATAAAAAATACAACCCACTTCATGCTTTGACTAAAATTAATTGGTTAAACAAAACACAGATTTTCACAGCTCATAAATATCACAGTTAACCGTTCGCCTTATCTCACGGCTACAGAAAATCTGAATTCCCTTTCTCTCCAGGGACTCATCTGTTACGTTTTTACCTTAATCTTCTATTAACTTTTACTCCCCTGTTTTTTTTTCGAAAAGGGGTCAGCTTCATTAGATTCCTATACGGGACATATAGGTTTTCCTGCCTCATTTTGTTGCTTTATGTTTGTTTCTTTTCATTTTCTTACTCATTTTGACACCCTTATCTGTCCTCTTTAAGGAGTTCACCTTTCGCGCTCTGGTTATCTTTACTGAGGCTTCGGGACGACCTGTGACGGTCGTCGAGTTTATTGCTCATCGTTCCTTCTGTAAAATACTTTAGAACATATACATAACAATAACCGTGGAAATCATTTACAAATACTACAGGGAGCACACACCATACTTTCATGAACCTCGAAGTCTTGGTTTTTTTTTAAATTTTAGTCTCTAAGGCACCTTTTTCTTCCCATGCATTATCATTAATTTATTAATTAAGATAACTCTCCTCGCATGAGTCACTGGCCAGTAATTAAGGCTGCCGAGCCGCAGACCCCCCCTTTCAGCTGGGGTCGTGCTATGGCTCCCTCCTTTTCAGCTGAGAGAATCCTGTTGAGAGATTCGTTTTGGGGTTCATTTCCCGTTAAATTAGGGAAACTGCAACGACTACACCAATTGTTGAGGAAAAATATACCAGCACTTCGAGTTTTCGCCAAAGGTCCTTTATTTAACACGAAGTTCGTGGAAGGAGTTAGAGTGACCAAAGTCCTTCTAATTGTTCCCCACTGTCCAAAGGCAAGGCAGTACTTTATATTGTTCAATAAGCAATTGTGATGAATCATAATAGCATAATTCACACTGTTATCACACATGTTGTACCATGCCTCTGTAAGCTCGGCACACGAGTAGTTGCGCGGCTCTGCCCCTAGGGGGAGGTGTACTGGGAATGTACGGAAGTTTGTACTGGGCTCCACCCTTGGCTCCGCCCATGACTCCTCCTCCCCCACTGGTTGTATAAAGCTTGGCAGTCGGAGCCTGCCTGCCAGTTCATCTAGAGTTCATCTCGTCACAGGCAGGCTCTGTTGTAAGACAATTAAAACCACTGTTCACTTCTACGTGTCGCGTGAATTAATGGTCTCATCAGCAATATTTAGGAAAACAAGGCATTCCTTTGATAAGCCCAGAGACAGAAAAGCGAGCAACGTTAAACAACAGGCCTTGAATTCATAGTCTACGAGCAATAACAATTGTCGGCTGTCAGCAACAATGTGCAGCTGTGCACTTGTTTACATGGAATGACCTTCTGCTATTACATGCAGAAGTTCTTGACTGAAATAAGGCTAATATATATCCATTATTTGCCAAGTGCCTATTGCCATGAAATATAGTCAAGCAGCCGGTTAGAAAGAATACAGGGTATTAAGGCAACTAATCCGCCAACTAAAGTCCCTTCTACATGTCCTCTCCGTAATTTCTATGGCAGCAGCTTGTTTGAGGACAAGGTTGTATAAAACACATAAACTTACAGTTACCTTGGATACCAAAAGTGATCATCATGCCTCCTCTAATTCTCCGGGCAATGGTGTTTTTGCAACATTTTAATATTTTCACTTCGATGGCTCGGGAGGCACTTGTTTAAATTTGACTTATAATAGTCCCTTAAGTTGTATTCGTCTTACAGTTGTAAAAGGGTAATTGCCTGAATCTTAGGCCCAAAACAGAATTAGACACTTTACATTAAGGATTGGACACTTTAAATTAAATGCACAGTCAGAAAGGCAGAGAGGCCTTGTAGTGATCACTGTATATGTATATACATAAAGGGTTCATGTGTAGTCAGTACAGTCAGCTGATCACTAGAGGGCAACATTAACAGGGGGTATAAATACAAGCTTAATCTATTTTCCCGCTCTCTTCGGGTGTGTTGTGACGAGAGAACAGGGGCGGAATTCACCCCTACCCGGCGGGACGGGGGGTCCCAGAGGGACGGAGTGGCGTGAACCACTCTGGCGTTGGGCCACCCCAAAGGTGCGGAATCCTCCACAACTTCAGGGGCTAGGCCCGTCCCGGAGTGGTTTATGCCCCGCCAGTCAGCGGGAAAGGGGCTTGGCACCAAGCCAACCGGCGCCGAAGGGCCTCCGCCAGCCGGCGAATGCACAGAGCGACACCCCGCGCATGCACATTGGGCTTCGCTTCTGCACAGAGAATGGCGGAGGACCGCAGCCTCCGGCGCAGAACGATAGAGTGCCCCCACGGCAAAGGCCCGCCCACAGATCAGTGGGCCCCGTTCGCGGGCCAGGCCACCATGGGGCACCTCCCGGGGCCAAATCCCCCCGCCCCCCCCCCCCCCCCTCCAGGAACTCCGGAGGACGCCCACGCTGCCAGGTCCCGCTGGTAAGGGACCTACTCTAATTTACACCGGCGGGACTGGCAAAGAAAGGGCGGGACTTCGGCCCATCACAGGCCTGAGAGTTCGTGGAGCCCCGGGGCACATTGGTTGCGCCGGTCCCCATCATTCTCCGAGGCCGGCGGCGCAACTCAGGCCGGGGCGATTTTTGGGGGGCGGGAGAATTTGGAGGACGGCGGGGGCGGGATTCATGGAAACTCCCGGTGTTTTTCCAACCCGGCGGGGGATTGGGGAATCCCGCCCCAGAAGTGTAGAGGTAGCTCAGAGTGCAAGTATAATATACATAGTTTAATCTAATTCAATCTTGTTTAATTTAATAGCTAGAAAAAGTATTGAAGAATCAAACTCACAAGTTAATTGATTAGTTGCTCAAAAAAGTATTTGTTATCACTGGCCGACTTTGCATATTCAGCATCATCAAAGTCAAGAACTTCTTGGCATAAGCAAATGAGTAACACGTATTACTTCAAATAATATAATAGGCCTGATGGGAAGTCAAGCAGCCAAACCCGAACACACTGGGCAGAGACAGTCAACTGGGGCATGTCAGGGCCTGTCCTGTGAGACACTGGGAGATAATCAGCCCCAGTCAAATGGATCAATTGTTGTGAATTGAGCCCCAGATGAAGCCAGACTTTCTGCCCTGACCTTATATGAGATAGAGTTACGTGCAGACAATGCACTTGAGGATGAATCCTGGCCGGGATGGGGGTTTATAAGATCTCGGAGCAGGAGTAGGCCATCTGGCCCTTTGAGACTGCTCCGCCATTCAATGTTATCATGGCTGATCTTTTGTAGACTCAGCTCCACTTTCCCACCCGAGCACCATAACCCTCATTCCTTTATTCTTCATAAAACTATCTATCCTTATCCTGAAAACATTTAATGAAGGAACCTGAACTGCTTCACTGGGCAGGAAATTCTATAGATTCACAAGCCTTTGGGTGAAGAAGTTCCTCCTAAACTCAGTCCTAAATCTACTTCCCCTTATTTTGAGGCTATGCCCCCTAGTTCTGCTTTCACCCATGTGGAAACAACCTGCCGCATCTATCCTATCTATTCCCTTCATAATTTTATGTTTCTATAAGATCCCCCGCAGCCTTCTAAATTTCAACGTGTACATTCCCAGTCTACTCAACCACTCCTCGTAATCCAACCCCCTCAACTCTGGGATTAACCTAGTGAATCTCCGCTGCGCACACTCCAGCGCCAATGCGTCCTTTCTCGGGTAAGGAGACCAAAACTTAACAGAATACTCCAGGTGTGGCCTCACTAACACCTTATACAATTGCAGCACAACCTCCCTCATCTTAAACTCCATTCCTCATGCAATGAAGGACAAAACTCCATTTGTCTTCTTAATCACCTGTAAACCAACTTTTTGAGACTCATGCACGAGGACACCGAGGTCCCTCTGCACAGCAGCATGGTTTAATATTTTATAATTTAAATAATAATCCCTTTTGCTATTATTCCTACCAAAATAGATAACCTCACATTTGTCAACATTGTATTCCATCTGCCAGACCCTAGCTCATTCACTTAAACTATCCAAATCCCTCCGCAGACTTCGAGTATCCTCTGCACGTTTTGCTTTACCATTTACCTTAGTGTCATCTGCAAACTTGGACACATTGCATTTGGTCCCCAACTCCAAATTATCTATGTAAATTGTGAACAATTGTGGGCTCAATACTGATCCCTGAGGGACACCATTAGCTACTGATTGCCAACCAGTGAAACACCCATTAATCCCCACTCTTTGCTTTCTATTAATTAACCAATCCTCTATCCATGCGACTACTTTACCTTAACGGCATGCATTATTATCTTATGCAGCAACCTTTTGTGTGGCACATTGTTAAAAGCTTTCTGGAAATCCAGATATACCACATCCATTGGCTCCCCGTTGTCTACCGCACCGGTAATGTCCTCAAACAATTCCACTAAATTAGTTCGGCACGACCTGCCTTTTACGAACCCATGCTGCACCTGCCCAATGGGACAAATTCTATCCAGATGCCTCGCTATTTCTTCCTTGATGATAGATTCCAGCATCTTCCCTAGAACCGAAGATAAGCTAACTGGCTTATAATTATCCGGTTTCTGCCTACTTACCTTTTTAAACAGCGGTGTCACGTTTGCTAATTTTAAATCCGCCGGCACTCCAGAGTCGAGTGAATTATGGTAAATTATCACAAGGGCATTTGCAATTTCCCTAGCCATCTCTTTTAGTAAACTGGGATGCATTCCATCAGGGTCATCCATCACTACTGACTGGATGTCATCCTTAAATAACAGAGCAATACCACCTCGCTTACCATGAACTCTGACCTTCCAAATCATTTGATACCCTTGGATATTTACCTCCCAGTTGTGACCATCCTTTAACCATGTTTCAGTAATGGCCACTAAATCATAGTCATTCGCGATAGAACATAGAACATAGAACAGTACAGCACAGAACAGGCCCTTCGGCCCTCAATGTTGTGCCGAGCCATGATCACCCTACTCAAACCCACGTATCCACCCTATACCCGTAACCCAACAACCCCCCCCCCCTTAACCTTACTTTTATTAGGACACTACGGGCAATTTAGCATGGCCAATCCACCTAACCCGCACATCTTTGGACTGTGGGAGGAAACCGGAGCACTCGGAGGAAACCCACGCACACAGGGGGAGGATGTGCAGCCTCCACACAGACATTGACCCAGCCGGGAATCGAACCTGGGACCCTGGAGCTGTAAAGCATTTATGCTAACCACCATGCTACCCTGCTGCCCCTAATATGCCCCTGCAGATGATTTGCACCATCAATTAATTTACCTTATTCAGAATACTACGAGCATTCAGGCAAAGTACCCCTATGTTGGCTTTTATACCTCCATTTTGAATCTTAACACCTCGATCAGTAACCTCTCATAAGTTATTTTTCCTTTTAATTTTTCTCCTAATTTTCCTGATTGTTGAACCCATATCTTCATGTAATAACCTGATGATTTGCTTTCCATTCATGTGTTTACTTCCCATTTTATTTCTTTTAGTATTACTGGGCCTATTCACTGCGCTCTCCTCAGTCACTGAACCTGTACTGTGGTACTTTTTGATTTTTGACTATGCCTTCTCTACTTATACTTTCCCCTTACTGTCTTTTGTTTCTGTCCCAGTTTTACTTCCCTCCAACTTCCTGCATCGGTTCCCACCCCCTGCCACATTAGTTTAAACCCTTCCCAACAGCACTAGCAAACACCCCGCTAGGACTTTGGTTCCAGTTCTGCCCAGGTGCAGACCGTCTGGTTTGTACTGGCCCCACCTTCCCCAGAACCGGTTCCAATCATCCAGGAATTTGAATCCCTCCCTCTTGCTCCATCTCTCGAGCCACGCATTCACCCTATTTATTCTGACATTTCTACTCTGACTGTCTCATGGCACTGGTAACAATTCTGAGATTACTACCTTCGAGGTCCTGCTTTTTAGTTTAACTCCTAACTTCCTGAATTCAGCTTGTAGGACCTCATCCCGTTTTTGTTACCTATATCATTGGTGCCTATATGCCACCCTCCCACCCCAGAATGTCCTGCAGCCGCTCCGAGACATCCTTGACCCTTGCACCAGGGAGGCAACATACCATTCTGGAATCTCGATTGCGTCCGTAGAACCGCCTGTCTATTCCCATTACGATTGAGTCCCCTATCACTATGGCCCTGCCATTCTTCCTTCTCCCCTCCTGTGGAACAGAGCCAGCCACAGTGCCATTAACCTGGCTGCTGCTGCCTTCCCCTGATGAATGTCTGTTTTGCAGGGAGATGACCACAGGGGGCACCTGCACTGCCTTCCTACTCTTTCTATGTCTTTTAGTCATCCATCTTCTATCCCCCTCAGTAATTTTCACCTGCGGTGTGACCAACCCGCTAAATGTGCTATCCACAACATTCTCAGCATCGTGGATGCTCCAAAGTGAGTCCACCCACAGCTCCAGAGCCATCAGGTGGTCTAACGCAAGCTGCAGCTGGACGCACTTCCTGCACGTGAAGGAGTCAGAGACACCGGAAGGGTCCCTGAACTCCCACATCGCATACATGGAGCATGGCACAGGTCTGAGTTCTCCTGACATGTCTTAACCCTTAAATTAACTTATATATTATTGTTATTATTTTTTTTAAACTTGTTTTTATATCTCCCCTTATTATACCAATTTGGTTTTTAAACTTTAATTTCTAAACTTTAAATTCTTACCTTCACATACCAGTTACCTTTACGTTCACCACAGATGCCACGGTAGGTTTTTATATCACCTACCTTCCCAGGATGCTCCCTGGTTTTCTCCCTGCTTAACAGAATGTAGCTCAGATACTGCCCTGTGAACCAGTCATTAGGCTCCGCCGTCTGGACAGTGCTCCTGCGATTCCCGGCTGCTCCTGGGGTTCCTGTGAAGGCAAGTTCTCGAGCGACACTCGCACTTTTTCACTTTGCTCCTGGCCCTCTCCTCGCGCTCTTTCACTGTGTCTCCGCCACTCTCCTCACGCTCTTTCCTGGTGTCTTGCAAGGTTGCAATCGGCAGCTCCATTTGGTGTTGCTACCCCTGCCCAGTGACTCCATTGGCTGAGGGCCAGAGACGCTTCTGGAAGGACGCGAAGAGAGGGATAAGAAAGAGGCATCCAGACACCCTCCCCAATGAAGACTCGACACAGAGCCAAAGGAGAAGACTCGACAGTGGACCATGGAGTTGATTGAAGAGGTGTGCGAGACACCCATTCGCAGACGAGGGCCATGAGATGACTCAGGCTCAGAATATCAGACCCACATCTCGATCAAATCCATCGGCATGGGTACTTTTAGAATCTGAGCAAACTATACTTGAAGTATTTTGGAAGGATAACTGTTTTATTGTGTTGTGACTAAGTTTGGCTTGAATTGTGAATCTGTGTTTGTCCTTTGTTCACCTTGCAAATAAGGGCATCTCGATAAAACATTGCCGGGATTCCCCCCTACCCGGCGGGGCGAGGGGTCCCGGCGTATTGGAGTGGCGTCAACCACTCCGGCGTTGGGCCTCCCCAAAGGTGTGGAATTCTCTGCACATTTAGGGGCCAAGCCCTCATATTGAAGGGCTAGGCTCGCGCCGGAGTGGTTGCCGCTCCGCCAGCCAGCGCGAACGACCTTTGGCGCCCCGCCAGCTGGGGCCGAAAGGCCATCGCTGGCCCCCGGAGGTCCGCGTATGCCCGGTGTGTCAGCGGCTGCTAACGTCATACCGGCGCATGCGCAGGGGAGGGGGTCTCTTCCGCCCCCGCCATGGTGAAGGCCATGGAAGGGCGGAAGAAAAAGAGTGTCCCCACGGCACAGGCCCGCCCCTCGATTGCGGGCCAGGCTACCGTGGGGCACCCCCCGGGGTCAGATCGCCCCGTGCCCCCCCGAGAACCCCGGAGCCCGCCAATCCCACCGGCACCAGAGGTGGTTTAAACCACCTCTGGTGCCGGCGGGATAGACCTGTCAGCGGCTGGACTTCAGCCCATCGCGGGGGGCCCGCCGACCAGCACGGCGCAATTCCCGCCCCCACCGAATCTCGGGGGGCGGAGAATTCGGGACATGGCAGGGGAGGGATTGACGCCAGCCCTGGGCGATTCTCCGACCCACCAGGGGGTCATAGAATTCCGCCCCATTTTTCTAATAAACTGATTGAAGTGTCTGATAATTTACAGACACATTACAAATAATTAACTCTCAGAAATATACAATCTATTTTGCATAAGGAAGGTCTGTTTCCCAGAATGAGATGTCAGAAGGGTCAGGCAGATATGAAGTTGTTAATGTTTGCGCAAGGCCTAGGCTATGTGACAATTAAGCTTATTAAGGGTTGTCCAAGATAGCTATTGCCATTTTATTAAAGTAGTATGCACAGTAAGGGCCTTCGCTGAATTGAAATGCAGGCAACACAAGGTATAATACCAAGGGACAGCTTTGAGGGGTCAAATGCAAGTGGTCTTCTCTCTCCCCCCTCACAATCCATTTATGTAAAAATGCTAGATTGTTGGCTTATATTCATACCTGCTTCAATTCAGTGGTATGGTTTTCAGTCGTTCTCCTACAAAGACAGATAAATAGACAGTTCGACCTTCAAGATCGCTGTGTTCAGCGCACAGCAAAAGATCTATCTAATATATCTGGATCACACTGTTGTGCACCTAGATTTGGAACAATAAAGATGCAATCCTGGTCAAAGGAGCACAAAGTCCACTTACAGGTCTGGTTTGGCACATTGACAGAATATCTGCTGCAGACCCATCAATTTGTACCAATAGCACCACAGTCACTCTCTGTTATATTTCTTTGTTTTGCGGTATAGAGGTGCCCACATTCTGGATTCTTGCAAAATATGATGGGAGGTTTATTAAAGGTGCTTCTCATACAATGAACCGACAGCGTACCCTTCGTGGTCCAGTATTTCCCTGGAGCGGAGAAACTACGACATCTTCTTCGCAGCCTTCAAAATGTCATCGATGAAGATTAACATCTTGCGATGGTCATCCCCACGCCCCCACCACTTACCTTCAAACCACCGCGCAACCTCAAACAGACCATTGTTTGCAGCAAACTACCCAGCCTTCAGAACAACGACTATGACACCACACAACCCTGCCAGGGCAATCTCTGCAAGACATGCCAGATCATCGACATGGATACCATGATTACACGTGTGAACACCACCCAGCAGGTACGTGGTACATACTCGTGCGACTCGGCCAATGTTGTCTACCTCATACGCTGCAGGAAAAGATGTCCCGAAGCGTGGTACATTGGCGAAACCATGCAGACTGTGGCAACGGACATCGCGCGACAATCGGCAAGCAGGAATGTTCCCTTCCAGTCGGGGAACACCTCAGCAGTCATGTGCATTATGCATTCTCCAAGGCGGTCTTCAGGACACGTGACAAAGCAGAATTGCCGAGCAGAAACTTATAGCCAAGTTCACTACACTTGAGTACGGCCTCAACCGGGACCTTGGATTCATGTCGCATTACATTCACCCCCCCACATCTGGCCTGGGCTTGCAAAATCCTACCAACTGTCCTGGCTTGAGACAATTCACACCTCTTTAACCTGCGATTATCTCCAGTTGCTCCGTCTGGACCTCCAAAGACTTAATTACCTGCAAAGAATTGCATTCAAAGTATCGTCTTGCAACATTGATTTTTTCTATATGTTTCTGGAACCCACGGTTTTATTCACCTGGGAAAGGAGCTGTGCTCCGAAAGCTAGTGATTCGAAACCAACCTGTTGGACTTTAACCTGGTGTTGTAAGACTTCTTACGTTGCCCACCCCAGTCCAAAGCCGGCATCTCCACATCATATTCTTCAGAAAGTTGAGGAGTGCGCTTATCAAGGTGTTTACAAAGATAAAAAAGGATTTTATTGGCTAGATACAGAGAAGCTTTCCATTTGAGGGGAACTTGGAAGAAGCTTTTCAACATTGAATCAATATCAGGAAGTAATTTTTCAGGAGACAGGCAATGGAAATCTGACTTTCTGTATCTAACTGGCTGCTAATACTGAATAAATGACATGATCAAAACTAGGATCAATAGATTTTCATTTGGGTGAGGTATTTTGTGGTACTGAACAAAGCCAGGATAATGGAGCTGTAATAAACTTAAGGTGTGATCTATTTTTCTTCCATGTTCCAGTCATTTACAAATTACATCAGTGACTCTGATTTCCTCCATCGCTTTAACAAATTCCAGTTTCCTGGCCATAATAGTCACTTCTTCACCACGGAAATCCAATCTCTTTAAACCTCCACAGCCCAGCATGAGTTCTGAGAGCTATCCCCATCTGCTTTGATTGAAGAGAGGCCCAACCGGTCCCCATCCTTCTGCATGGTAGGATCATGTTTGATATGACAGGTACCTCTGGACAATCATGCTTATAGATTTTGGGAAGAAAACAAAAGCTGGTTGCTTGGGCTTGAGTCAATGAAGTTGGAGTCCATGAATCTATGATGTCGGACATGCGATATGTGACTGACCTGGGGACGATTGGCTTGATGTTTAATAGTGAGGTTGTGGTTTGTGGGTGGAGGAGGTATCAGAGAGTTTGTTTCTCACCTCTGCAAGGCAGAGGTCAGTTCAGCAGACAACAGAAACACCTCCCGCTTCAGTATGTGCCATGACAGGAATAAGAGGGGAGCTGAGAGAAGGGATTGCAGCAATTTCATAGCTCGACAGGTTAGAGAGAGTGAGGGGAGAAGAAAATTGTGAAAGCAAATATCATGCCGACAGTTTTCAATGAAAGGTTGAAACCCAATGAGAGGGTTAGAGGTCAGAGAGGGGTTCAGGTGGAAAAAAAGTCCTGTATTTTGGGGGACTCAAAGATGAACTCAAGTCTCAAGTTGAGCTCTAAATTTATTGGGATTGGGGAGTAAAAAGATGAAGCAAATTCTTTTGCTAAGGATAAAATATTCAAGGTTAAAGAGAGGAAGGTTGTATTTAGTGACGTGTTTCTGATTACTGATGCAAGTTAATATGCGAGTATTGATTTTAACATAGCCAAGTCTATTGTAAATCTGGAAATACTGAGCAGGTCAGGCAGCATCTGTGGAGAGAGTGAGAGAGAGAGAAAGAGAGAGAGAGAGAGCGAGAATGAGAGTTAACATTTCAGTTCAATGATTTCACACAGAACTTGAAAGATGCTGCCTGACGTGTTCTGTTTTTACCTGAGATTTACAGCATCCATTAACGGTGGAAGGAGATTAACTGATCTATTCTATAAACATTCAATTCACCTGACAAGAGTTTTGCTGGTTTTATAAAATAAGAAGGTAGAAATCAAATGAAAATACTCATAACACTAGTGTTCGGTAGATTCCAGTTAAATGGATGGTGTTTATATGATAAAATTAATTGTGAATAAAACACTGATATATCAGATTACTTTAGAGGCAAATAAAAATTCTTAGCGGCAGAGCTCTTAAACTAATACAACACTTAACTAAATCAGAATTCTGATCGTTTATTCACCTAAGGAGCGATAGAATATTATGGGTACTGTCTACTGATTAACACTTCATTTAAGTAGTTGAAATGTGGCAATCAAGATTGCATTAGCATATCAAAGCATCGCACTTGTGTCTTGTAAGATGTACAGCAAAGAACGATAAACGACAATTTCCATAAGGTTTGTTTTCACCGTGATTTCTCAGATGCTCTCGAATAACCAGCGTGAGCTTTGAAAAACATTTTCCTAAGAGATCGATGCTGGAGAGGCATGATTAGATGCAACAAGAACAGAACATACACAGTTTACCGCCATCAGAGACATGAAGAAATAGGTTACCATTTGGGGATTAAATGGAAATGAAAAGATGTGATTTTTCTCACAGGATTCAAAGAAAATGAAGGAACGAGAGAAAAACAACTGGTATAAGTCAAGACACTGGGCTTACGTGTGATTGCTATAGTGTACCAATTATAAAATGGAGTTTTAAAAAGATATAAATTTTTGGAAAATATCCAATCTTTATTTCAATCAAGCAGTTAAAGCGTTTGGCAGATTAAGAAGGAGCGAAAACATTTCTGAAATAAATGGATTAAAATGATACTGATGTAACATCTTTCATGGTCTGAGAAGTTCCCAAATGCCTCAGATCTATTGAAATACTTTTGAACTGTTGCTACTTCGGGGAATCAGGCAGGAAAAGACCCCAGAGATGCCGATGAGATCAATTATTGTTGCTGATATGTTTAAGAGATTGGAACTGGTCATTCCACGCACACCCTAACCTTCTACTGGGCTCTGCGGTCTTCAACATCCGCTTTGTAATTGTGATGTGTGCTGTATTCTCCAAAGAAATCCTGCACCTCACCTGGGGCGGGATTCTCCCCTACCCGGCGGGGCGGGGGGTCCCGGCGTAGCGGAGTGGCGCCAACCACTCCGGCGTCGGGCCTCTTCAAAGGTGCGGAATTCTCCTCACCTTTGGGGGCCAAGCCCTCACATTGAGGGGCTAGGTCCACGCCGGAGTGGTTGGCACCACGCCGACTGGCGCCAAAACCGGCACCAGCGGCCTTTGACGGCTGCCGCCCGGCGCCGGGTCTGGCCGAAAGGCCTTCACATTTTCGCGCATGCGCCGGTGCTGACGTCAGCTTCCGCGGCGGGACTTCGGCCCATTGCGGGCCGGAGAATCGGCGCAGGGGGCTTGCCGCTCGGTGCGGCGGGTTTCCCGCCCCTGCCAATTCCCGGGTGGCGGAGAATTTCTGCCACAACGGGGTCGGGATGTTCGGCGGCCCCGGGCGATTCTCCGACCCTGCTGGGGGTCGGAGAATTTTGCCCCTGGTGACTACTGTTCAGAGATGTGTCCTGATATATTATTGACCTGATTTTGCTCATCATTTGCTCATCTGCCTGAAGAGGAATTGAAACTCTCTGGGTGAGATTCTCTGGCTTTTCAGCGGCGGGAGGCAGCCCGCCTAACGCTGGCCAATGGCGGGATTTTCTGGTCCCGTCCCTGTCGATGGAATTATTCCCATTGAATCCAACCCGCACCGGCCGGAAACCGGGTGCACGCCACCAGCAGGACCAGAAGGTCCCACCAGCATGAGCAGCTGGAGGATCTCTCCCTTTATTGAGTGGAGTCATGATATAGCGATTGTTATGCTTTCTTGTTTTACGGAAAACAAGTGAGTGTCCAAAGCAACACATACTGCTAAGTCTCAGATTCATTTATATAATGACAGAACCTTTCCTTGAGATCAAGAAATATCATAAAAATATGTCACACCACAGCTATTAGCATGCTAATTTCTGCTCAACATTCTGAGGAAAAGCAAAATTAGACCTGTAATTGAAACAAGGTAGAATCTGAATGGGAGAAAGAGGCAAAACCAGTTGGAAAAGGGAGAGGATGATGAAGGGCTGCATAATGCTGAAGAGAATGGATGGGTATTCAAGTGATGTTCCTGTAATGTTAGAAATGCATCAGCATAGATGTCCTGAACAAAATTAATAATTTTCCTATCCATGCTCCTGTCAAAGAAGATTTTGGGCTGGATTCTTCGGCCACACTTTACCCAAGATCGCCACGGATGGGACGCGGACCATGGAAAGGTTTTTTCATTGACCTCGGGTGGGAATTTCCAATCTCTGGGAGGGTGAGGCCAAAGAATCCCACCTCTGTAACAAAATTTCTAAGTATCATTTCGAGTGAGTTTGGCGGGTGTTTCCCATTGGGGTTTTGGGTGGGATTCACACCGATAGTCACAATAACATAGTGGTTAGCACTGTTGCTTCACAGCGCCAGGGTTCTAGGTTTGATTCCTGGCTTTGGTCACTGGCTGTGTGACGTCTGCACGTTCTCCTCATGTCTGCGTGAGTTTCCTCCGGGTGCTCCGGTTTCCTACCACAAGTCCTGAAAGACGTACTTGTTAGGTGAATTGGACATTCTGAATTCTCCTTCAGTGTACCCAAACAGACGCCGGAATGTGGTGACGAAGGGATTTTCACAGTAACTTCAGTGCAGCGTTAATGTAAGGCTACTTTTGATACAAATGAAGATTATTAGATTTTTTGGGGGTCTTGGGGAGTTTCCCTCCAGTCTCGCCCACGTTTAGAAATATTTTCAGCATGGTGAGCTGAACTCGCCGGTGAAACATGCTCCTCAGACATCGGGCCTCCATTCTGAAAGTTGGCCCCAATTTCTAAGTCAACCATACTCCCCACCCACGGACAATGTCATCCCCTGCACATATGAACATCACCCCCCCTTCCCAAATGAGAACACCCTGCTATGGAGTTGCTGAGGCCCCCCCCCTCCCCCATTTGGAGGCTCCCCACCTCCCCTTTCAGGCCACACCCCCTTTCAGGGTCCCCACCCTTCACCCACCCAACCTTTATGAGGCCTCTTCACACCCGACCTTCACCCCCCCCCCCCCCCCCCCCTTCATACCCTCACCCCGGCTTTCATGGGCATGGCCTACTCAGGCCTTCAACTGTGGCAGTGCCAACCAGACATCCTTGCACTGCCACCCTGCCACCCTGGAAGTGCCCCTGCCACCCTGGTAGTGCAACCCAGGGACACTGGCAGCGCCAGGGTGGCACTGCCAATTTGCCAGGCTAGCAGTGAAAAGCTGCCCAGGTGTCAGCAGGAGTGTCAGGTGCACCCTTACTTCTCCCTGGCCACTGAGGTGTCTCCAATAGCCTGGGTGCCCCCACCCCACGTGCCGTTATGCCTGGTCCACATTTGTGTGGACCAGTACTAAATAGCGGCTGCTGAGCCAAATGACTCATTTAAATATGCATAACTGGATCTCCTCCAGCGAGGGTGAGATCCAGATCGCACCGCCTTGCAAGGTTCGGTTGAATCTCGCAAGACGTTTCGAGCGACACGAATCAAGTCGGGCGCGACAAGGCCGTGAAATCGTGCCCGTATATTCTCAAAAATGTACACTATTATTCCTGAAGATTTGTTTTTGACATTGGCAAATGCGGCATAGGAGCTACCGCCACAAGATCAGAATGGGCAGTTGAAGTGACAGGGAAGTCAAGGTCAGACAAAATAAAAATGTTTATCAAAGCAATTATAAAATTTGCATGTCCGCGACGTACTGGAAACTGTGAATAGTGAATAAAGCATTGCAGATAGGAGGAAGGATATTTGAAAGGAGTGTTTGCTGCCTTCAACAATGGTATGAAGAGGCAAATGGATAAGTTTTTTTGGACCTGCTACATCTGCCTGGGCAATTGCAAGGTTAAAGACATCTCGAAAATGTGCTGCCACAAGTCTGTTCCTTTGGCTTAGCTTGTCATATATAAGTAGAGTCCGGTCAGAAAATGAAAAGGCAATTCAGAACACAAAGGCAAATTTGAAACCAAACAGTAAAATGATTGGAATAATGTGGAATGTGGATGGTGAAAAACAGATGAATTATTGGGACCTGTTTTGTGAACTTACCATTGTGACTGACAGGAGAAATGACTCACCTGGACAATGTGCTGATCTGCAAATGACACGGCTGTTGGGCAGTTCCTGAACTGACTTGTTTCACTTCAGGTAAATAGAAATCCTGAGCCAGAATATGAGATTTGCACAGCCCTTCTGTTTCTTTGCTGGATCTGAAAATGCCGACACGATGTTTAGCTCCCTGGACTGCAGATTTCCACCACAACAAAATGATCAAATGGCAAATATGTTTAAACAAAAAAGACACCGGGCGCGAATCTCCCGTTTTTCAGACTAAGTGCTCCCGCCAATGGGATATCTGGGGTGTTTTCCGCTAGCGCGAGGAGGTGATAGTGTGTTGACATTCCATGCATGCAAATGGGGTAGCACGCTGCCCACATGAATCTCCCCAAATTCCCGATTCCCCACACAACTGATTCACTGGAGTCGGGAATCACCTTGTCAGCATGACAAGGTGGAGCATCTTTTAAGCTTTCCACTCATTCCAGACTGTCATCCCAGCCAAGAAGATGGCTGCAAGAAGACCAGCTACAAGGGTTCTGGGTGCAAATATTAACCAAACGCCGGATGCCATCGAGGAGAGGAGCAGCACCTTCTTCCCGCAGGGAAGGCCCAAGATACCAACCAGCAATCACGGTTGTGAGTGCTGGCAGGCTCATCAGGAGGACCAGCATGCATTGCAGAAAGAAGATGAATGACCTCCTCCGAGCTGCTCGGATGAGTAACCATCGACGTGACCCTGACATCACTCCCATCCCTGACCCCAGCCATCTGCCCCAATATTCTTTTGTATGCCTGGAACACTCCAGCATGTCCCTAAGAACCCACATGAATCACCAACACAAGCCCTACCCTATTTGGCCAGATGCCTTGCCCACATATGCCACCCCTCCAAAACCGGCCTGCTGGCGTCTCACAATATACTTTCTGCTTCCCAAAGCATGAGGCAGTACATAATCGAAGGGAGCATCAGCAAATGGGAAGGGGCATACCTGAATTAGGCATCATCACCCCCTTTGAAGAAAGGGCCATGGAACACGTGGAGGTGGCTGAGAAGCAAGCAGCGGCTGACATGGAACAAAGAGAACAAAGAACAAAGAAAATTACAGCACAGGAACAGGCCCTTCTGCCCTCCCAGCCTGCGCCGATCCAGATCCTTTATCTAAACCTGTCTCCTATTTTCCAAGGTCTACTTCCCTCTGTTCCCGGCCATTCATATACCTGTCTAGATGCGTCTTAAATTATGCTATCGTGCCCGCCTCTACCACCTCCGCTGGTAAAGCGTTCCAGGCACCCACCACCCTCTGCGTAAAAAACTTTCCACGCACATCTCCCTTAAACTTTCCCCCTCTCACCTTGAAATCGTGATCCCTTGTAACTGACACCCCCACTCTTGGAAAAAGCTTGTTGCTATCCACCCTGTCCATACCTCTCATAATTTTGTAGAGTTTGGCATGCGCTGAGGAAATGAGGGTCCAATGCAACTTTATCCGGATGTCCTATCTCAAATTAGTCTTTCAGCTCCCACAGACCTGCCTTCACAAGATCTGTTCCCAGGCCCTTTGTATTGCTGGATCCCCACCAAATGAGGCTGGGAAGTCCGTGGTCACTGCTCCCAGACCTGGCCCTCACAACAAACAGTGTAGAGTTCCAAGGATGACACAAATTTGTTGGCATTTCATTCACCTGCAGCATACACCAGGGCAGAGACAGTCACCTTGGTGAGACATGTTAGTGGTTATGCTCCTGGTCACCCCCTGGTGAGCACCACACACCTGTAGCACATCAGGTGGAGTCAGGAACTCCTGAAAGACCGGCCAGTCAGAGGGCTGCCCAATCTCAAGGAACAGCTGCACCTAAGACATATGTCACGCGTCTGGAAAGGTTTATCTCATCGCTGAACCAGCTGCCAATTCAAAGCCAGAATTTAGAGCATGGGGTGTCAGCAACATTGCAGTGTCTGCAAGTCCAACTGGAGGAGTCCAATTGCATTCAGGCACAGGGGATCATGCCAACATTGCGTGGAGGCCAAGCCAACACTGAAAGCATGTCGTCTTCTGTGGAAGATCTGGGGCCGACTGTGCTGTCCATGGCTGAGGTGCAAGACAGGAGACCCCAGTCACAGATGGACATGACCTGGGTGAAGATGGATCTTGCTGTGTCGCTCCAGAACTTGGCCCATTCAAAAAGGATCATGGCTGAGGCCATCGAGAGCGTTGACTGGGTACTGACGAAGCATAATCAGATACAGAGGAACATGTGTGAGGAACTAAGAGACATTACATAGACACAGAGGATCACAGTGGAGGAAATGAGGGACATGGCTCAATTGCTGAGGGACATGTCCCAGTCACAAAGAACAAAGAAAAGCACAGCACAGGAACAGGCCCTTCGGCCCTCCAAGCCTGTGCCGACCATGCTGCCCGTCTAAACTAAAATCGTTTACACTTCCTGGGTCCATATCCCTCTTTTCCCATCCTATTCATGTATTTGTCAAGATGCCCCTTAAACGTCCCAATCATCCCTGCTTCCACCACCTCCTCCAGCAGCGAGTTCCAGGCACCTACTACCATCTGTGTAAAAAACTTGCCTCATACATCTCCTCTAAGCCTTGCCCCTCGCACCTTAAACCTATACCCCCTAGTAATTGACCCCTCGACCCTGGGAAAAAGCCACTGACTGTCCACTCTGTCTATGCCCCTCATAATTTTGTAGATGTGGTAGTCGGTATTAGGGGTATTACGGTACCCAGGTTGATGCTGTAAGACCATTGGTGTGGGAGGTACCTGAGACAGCAAGTTCATTGGTGAAGCCTGCCTGCTGGTTCTGCCCAGTAAGGCGGAGTATAAGAGCCTGTGTCTCCCTAGCAGCTGCATTCTGTACCTGCGCTGCTGGGGGAAACATCTAGTCCAATAAAGCCTTCAACTGTCATCCAATCTCGCTTCTGGAGTCATTGATCGAGCATCAATTTATTGGACTAGATTTTAAAGAATGGAGCTCCGAATCAAGCTGGAGTGTCTGCAACTCAGCCCCCACGCGGCACACTCAGCGGCAACCTTCAAACACTGGCTGCCGTGCTTCAATGGGTATCTCAGGACGGCCACAACTACACCCACGGAGGACCAGAAGATGCAAGTTCTTCACCCGAGGTTGAGCCCAGAGATCTACACGCGCATCGAGGATGCGGGCGATTTTGAGGCCGCGATGGCCCTGTTGAAAGGACACTATATTCGCCCAGTAAACCAGGTCTATGCCCGACATCTGCTGGCGATGAGGTGACAAATCCCCCGGGAATTGCTGGAGGAATTCTACCGTGCGCTCCTGGTGTTAGGTAGGAACTGTGACTGCCCGCACGTTTCAGCCAGCGACCACACAGAACTTTTGATCCGGGACGCATTCGTTGCAGGTATGCTGTCCTCCCAAATCCACCAAGAAGTCAAGCGGTTGCGAGAAAAAGAGACACTAGGCCTCAAGGAGGCACAGGCCCTTGCTAGCTCCCTGGATGATGCCTCCCGAAACTCCCACGCGTACGTCCCCGACCGCGCGGCAGCCGCTTGGGCAGCATGGAACCCCCCCGGCGGCCGACTCCGATGCATTCCCCATCCCCCCACAAGCTTGTGCTGTGCGATGGCCAGGCAACCCAGGGGGCCCAGCTGCTATTTTTGCGGGCAAGCCAAGCACCCCCGGCAGCGCTGCCCGGCCCGCTCCTCCACCTGCAAAGGGTGCGGCAAAAAGGGCCATTTCATGGCGGAATGCCAGGCCCGGGCGATCACCGTGGTCTCCGGGGGCGAACCGGGACCGCCACACCAACTCTCTCCACGAGCCACATGCGGTCAGCGGACGCCATCATCTTCCTTCTCCAGAGCCACGTGCGGGCTCCGGGCACCGCCATTCTGTTCCCCAGGAACCACGTGCGACGGATGGGCGCCGCCATCTTGCACACCCTCCGCCATGTGTGACCAGAGGGCGCCGCCATCTTGGCTGGAGTCTCAGGATCCCGATTCGGATGACCACACATTGCCCGAAGAAAACCTCCAGCTTTTGCCACGACTTGCCTTGGTGACCCTTGACCAGTCTCGGCCCCGAACGCTCACGACCGCGACGATGACCGTGCTCATCAATGGGCACAAAACATCCTGCCTGATCGACTCCGGAAGCACAGAGAGCTTCATACGTCCCAACACGGTAAGGCGCTGTTCTCTTCCCATCCACCCAGTTAATCAAAAAATCTCCCTGGCCTCCGGGTATCACTCTGTAGAGATCAAAGGTTCAGGGAAGGGAATTAAAAAAATTCCACCTCTACGTCCTCCCTCACCTCTGCGCTGCCACTCTCCTAAGGTTAGATTTGGAATGTAACCTCCAGAGTTTAACTTTAAAATTCGACGGCCCTATACCCCCCCTCACTGTCTGCAGCCTCGCGACCCTCAAGGTTGATCCGCCTTCCTTTTTTGCGAACCTCACCCTGGATTGCAAACCCGTCACCACCAGGAGCAGATGGTACAGTGCCCAGGACCGGACCTTTATTAGGTCGGAAGTCCAGCGGTTACTGAAGTAAGGTATTATCGAGGCTAGCAATAGTCCCTAGAGAGCTCAAGTAGTGGTTGTAAAGACCGGGTAGAAGCATAGGATGGTCATCGATTAACAGGTATACGCAGCTCGACGCGTACCCTCTCCCCCGCATATCTGATTTGGTCAATCAGATTGCACAATACGAGATCTTTTCCACGGTACCACCAGCTCCCCATCCATCCTAGCGACCGCATACACTGCATTCGAAGCAGATGGGCGGCTCTACCACTTCCTAAGGGTTCCCTTCGGTGTCACAAATGGAGCTTCGGTCTTTCAACGGGAGATGGACCAAATGGTTGACCAGTACGGTTTGCGGGCCACGTTTCCGGACCTCGATAACGTCACCATCTACGGCCACGACCAGCAGGACCACGACACCAACCTCCAAAAATTCCTCCATACCGCAAAAATCCTTAATCTAACCTACAACAAGGACAAATGTGTGTTCAGCACCGACCGTCTAGCCATCCTCGGCTACGTAGTGCATGATGGAGTTATAGGCCCAGATCCCGAACGCATGCGCCCCCTCATGGAGTTTCCCTTCCCACACTGCTCCAAAGGCCCTGAAACGCTGCCTGGGATTTTGTTCATATTATGCCCAGTGGATCCCCAACTATGCTGACAAGGCCCGCCCACTAATTCAATCCATGGTTTTCCCCCTGTCGGCAGAGGCCCGCCAGGCCTTCAGCCGCATCAAAGCAGACATTGCAAAGGCCACAATGCATGCAATCAATGAATCCCTTCCCTTCCAAGTCGAGAGCGACGCGTCCGACATAGCTTTGGCGGCCACCCTCAACCAAGCGGGCAGACCCATGGCCTTCTCACGCACCCTCCACGCTTCAGAAATCCGCCATTCCTCAGTTGAAAAGGAGGCCCAGGCCAGAGTAGAAGCTGTGCGGCACTGGAGCCATTACCTGGCCGGCAGGAGATTCACTCTCCTCACTGACCAACGGTCGGTTGCTTTCATGTTCGATAATGCACAACGGAGCAAGATAAAGAATGATAAGATCTTACGGTGGAGGATTGAGATCTTCACCTACAACTATGAGATCTTGTATTGTCCCGGGAAGTTAAATGAGCCTCCTGATGCCCTATCCTGCGGCACATGTGCCAACGCACAAGTGGACCGACTCCGGGTCCGCCACGAGGACCTCTGCCACCCGGAGGTCACTCGATTCTTCCATTTCATCAAGACCCGCAACCTGCCCTACTCCATCGAGGAGGTCAGAACCGCCACCAGGAACTGCCACATCTGCGCGGAGTGCAAGCCGCACTTCTACAGGCCAGAGAAAGCGCACCTGATAAAGGCATCCTGTCCCTTTCAACGCCTCAGTATGGACTTCAAAGGGCCTCTCCCTTCCACCGACCGCAACACGTACTTCCTGAACGTGATTGACGAGTACTCCCGGTTCCCATTCACCATCCCCTGCCCCGACATGACCGCAGCCATCGTCATAAAAGCCCTCCACAGTATCTTTACACTGTTCAGTTTCCCCGCCTACATACACAGTGATAGGGGGTCCCCCTTTATGAGCGACGAACTGTGTCAATTCCTGCTCAGCAAGGGCATTGCCTCGAGCAGGACGACCAGTTACAACCCCCAGGGAAACAGACAGGTAGAAAGGGAGAACGGAACGGTCTGCAAGACCGTCCTGCTGGCCCTCCATCCAGGAATATCCCATTCTCCCGCTGGCAGGAGGTCCTTCTGGATGCTCTCCACTCCATCCGATCACTGCTGTGTACCACGACTAACCAAACACCTCACAAATGTCTCCTTGTCTTCCCTAGGAAGTCCTCCTCCGGGACCTCGCTCCCAACCTGGCTGCCAGCTCCTGGACCCATCCTGCTCCGTAAACACGTGCGGGTGCACAAGTCGGACCCATTGGTCGAGCGGGTCCACCTCCTTCACGCTAACCCTCAATACGCCTACGTAGCGTACCCCGACGACTGACAGGATACGGTCTTACTACGGGACCTGGCGCCCGCTGGGTCCCCACCCACACCCCCACCACCAACCCCACCCTCCCTCCCACCGGCGCACCCAACAGCCGCCCCCTTCCCAGGTTGATTGGTCCTCCCACCGGTCCCACCTAGGGGTGATGAAGCTGCCGAAGAAGCCTAAGCCATGCACTCGGAGCTACGGATGCCCTAGCCGGTGCCTGCGTCACCGCCGGAACTGCGACGATCGCAGAGGACGACCAGGGCCTCCGATCGACTAATTGCTTCAGTTTGAATGTTAATAAATACTGTAAGTAGTTGCGACATGTAATGAAGCAAAACACTGTACTAATGTGTACCGGGTACCACCATAACCTCAACCTCTACCACTGTATAACGCAAGACCACCATCCCCGCCGGACTCTTTTTTTAACAGGCGGTGAATGTGCTAGCCGGTATTAGGGGTATTACAGTACCCAGGTTGATGCTGTAAGACCATTGATGTGGGAGGCAGCAATATCATTGGTGAAGCCTGCCTGCTGGTTCCGCCCAGTAAGGCGGAGTAGAAGAGCCTGTGTCTCCCTAGCAGCTGCATTCTGTACCTGCGCTGCTGGGGGAAACATCTAGTCCAATAAAGCCTTCAATTGTCATTCAATCTCGCTTCTGGAGTCATTGATCGAGCACCAGTAGATAAAAGAACCATGGTTGAGGGCATCACAGAGAACCATAGTTCAGGGCATCGCCATCATGGGTCAGACGATGGCAGGCCTCCAGGACTGGCAGCACCAGATGTTTTTCGGGCATCTGGAGGTCACTTCAGCTGCCCGCATCCCATGGAGTAGTCCAACGGCTAGCGAGCACAGTGACGGTGGAGGAAGTGATGGGGCCCATCTGGGGGGGTTCCTGCAGGGGAGGTGCTGGTACACACTACCCCTTCTAAATACTCCCTCGTGACACTGGCGCACCTGCTGGGCAGTGGGCTGAAGATGCTGACATGCCTTCACATGTGACACCCAAAAATGGGCTGGGCCCATCCAGGTCCAAGCCCTGCAGATGACGCCAACCAAGGGCATCACAGGCCAGAGAATGAGATAAGCAGCAAGCTGCCTACAGTCCTGATCTGTAATCTGGGGGAACATGGAGAAGTAGTGGGAGGCCAGGGAAGACCAGAAAGATGCATGACACACAAGTTGGCATGGGCGTAGTTTCACATGGTTAGTGAGGGGAAAAGGGGCACTCATTGTAAAATTAAGCAATTTTGCAACGGTTCCAACTGCCTTTCACTGACTACCCATGGGTGGGAAGCTTGAGGTGGGGCTGGATATGGGGCTGTGTGTGTGTGTTGTGGGGGAGGGGGGGGGGAAACGGCTAGAGCACATCAGTTGGGTAGACCAGCAGTCATACGTAGGGTGACCATGGGATTTGGGGGGTGATTGGATGCTTAAGGGAAGGATCACATTGCTGACTGTCTCTCTGCCTCTCATACCCCTCCACCCTCCCCCCCCCCCCCCCCCCCACACACACACACACACACACACATACACATACCAACCCCTGCAGATATGCAATCCGAAACACAGCCGGTGATGTTTGCTGGCTACCTGACCACTGCTGCTGTCGCAGATGCACAGAGGCGAGAGCACCAGGGCCAGCCCAGGCAAGACCCTGCATGACAGGAGACTGCCCCACTACAGCGGGGGCTGCACTTTAGCTCAAGTGCCTGCCGCCCGTCAGGCCGAGAAGGGGGAACAAAGGCGGCACCACATTCGGCCACGTATCTATCGTCGCCGCTGGTCCACATTCAACGCAGCATTAACGAGTGGTTGGTTGCAACTTGACCCTCACATGATCACTAAAGCTGCCCCATGTCCCTACTCTATGTCTACGCCCTCCAGTCCATATGACTTCTTCCTTCACTCTCTGTGTAATGGTGAGCCTCATGGTCTGGTGACAGTGACAGCCCCTGTGCAGTTCCATGGCCACAAGGCTCAACCCTTGATTATCACTGCCTTTGAAATAATGAGCAAACAGGGCAGATGGTAGCCAATTGCACGCAGTCAACAATTGCTTCTGATATTTGTGGTCCTGTTTGGGATTAAAATTTGATGATGATTGCCAATGATGCATTTAAAAATTCCATGAGCATTTATTTCAAATGTTACTTAAATGTTAACTGTATGTGTATGAGGCTCAAATTGTGCACAGCACTAAATTCAACCTCTGAAAATTCTCACAAGGCCGTGCTCGCATTTAATGGAATGGTGTCGGCCTGGAAAAGGAGATTACTCGCACCTTGCTTCAAAATGAATTTGACATGTGTCTTCCCCTTTCTATGAACTCCTGAGGACTAATAACCAATGGATCCTGAGGTGAATTGAGCTTTGGTCTGATAAGAATTGGTTTATATTTGGAAAGGCATGGAAAACTGAAGATCTCTGTCTCACTGCCTATGCATGAGAGGTGATGCCATCAAAATAAATAGTTTGTCTGCATTTAATTAATAATGAACTGTTGCCAGCATTTTTCCTGGAGAATTGAGAACAGGCAAGTTGCTGTGAAGCAGGAGTCCGTAGGTCAAAGTCTTTCAATCATCCTACAATCCCGAATTCCCATATGCAGTGCAGGTGGAGTTCAGTATTTCTATTTAATTATAGTTTGGATGCCAGCTGAGACACTACCTGATTTTCACATTGCTTTGCAGCCCTGCACAATCACTGCACAGCTCAGGCAAGGTTGTTGAAACTCGCCATTCTCACTGGCAGCATGAAGTGCTTGTCGTCGGTCAAGAGTTAGAAAGCGTTTCACAGTAATATGAATGAGTTCTCTGCGTCCAGTTTGAATATATTTGGGCTGAAACCGAAGCAGGAGGTACCAGATAGACCAATCATGATACACCCCAACTAATTTCCTTCCCATTAGGGTAAACGATTGATGACAGATCCAAGACTCGCCCAGTTTAGCCCCTTCGCTGAAGTTGAAACTTTTACAAAGTGGTGAGTGAATAACAATTTTGTAATTTTACACTCTGATTGAATTCTAACCATTTTAAGACTAAACATGTAAATGTTCATTGTAGGTTTCAATCTGGTCACTTTCCTTCTTACATAGAAGTCTGTTATAGAGTTGGAAAAGTATTTAAATATTTAAATTTTACAGCATTCTTAGAATTAATGAGAAGGGTGTAGTCTTGTTAAGTTTCAATATAGACATATTACTGAATTCCTGAACAGTTGTATGCTTTCTTTTAAATAATGTAAGGATGCGTGCTGTAGAATGACAATATACAAAACAAGCCTGAGTCACGATACCATAAGTGTTCTTCCTTCATTGTGTTCGTACTCAAATGAAAAAGTGAAGATTGCAATAATTCCAGTCACTGTATCTATTTGCTTGAGACTAAAGAAGGAATCATTTGCTCAATTTTGCAACTTCTCTTATCAGGAAAGATCTGTCAATCGTCAAGGGCAATACCATTTCCTTGATGGAATGAAGGAAGGCATGGTATGTGGAATAATGGGCTAGGTTGAGCTTTATTATTAAATCTGAAGCCTTTAAAATTCAACATGAAATGCTGAAGGTCAGAGTTAAAGAGCAGGGGGTGTGGAATTATTTCAAACAGTGGCACAAGGGCAATAGGCCAAAAGGCATGATTTGACTCAATGATGACAGTATGTTTTTGCATATTTATATTGTACACAATATTGCATACTTATAAATTACCGCCATAGTAACACATGAAACTCTTCACCAAAATCAATGTAGAAGAGGGAAAATTTCACATTCATACCTTACTTTGACAGCAAATGTGACAAAATAATGTTCATACAGAATTCAATGGTGGCTACCCTACTGGTCGTGGGGTTTGGTGCAGCAAGGCCTCCAGTTGAAAGTGAGACACCCAGTGGCTGGCTTTCTCAGGCCTCCTCTCTGATTCCGTGGTGGCTGCTACCTCAAAAAACACAAATGCGATTGAAACTTTCTCACCCGCGACAGATCCAATGCATCATCCCACCTGCCCTCCTTGATTGGCCACAAGCATGATGCTAGTGCCGTGTTTCAGCTAAAGAGCCTCGGCAAAGTCTGCTGCCAGTTTCAGTGGGCTTCTGGGCCGCTAATGGTCCCACGTTTGGGTCAGGGGCCGCGAGTTTTAAATTCTGCCTCTGGTTTCTGCAAATAACATGGATCAAAATTTCTTTCGGGCCTTCAAAATTCTCTTGTCCTTGAGCATCGCTGGCAAGGCAAGTATATTTTGCCCACACCTAATTGCCCTCAAGAAGGTGGTGTTGAGCCGCTGTCTTGAACCCCTCCAGCCCATCTGGTGCAAGTAGACTCACACTGCTGGAAGGGAATTCCAGGATTTTGACCCAGCAACAGTGAAGGAATGCGATATGGTCCCAAGCTAGTATGCTGTATGACTTATGGAGGATCTTGCTGGTGTCCACATTCATCTGCTGTCCTTGGTTCTTCTATGTGGCAATGTCACGGGTTTGGAAGATGTTGTTGAAGGAGCCTTGGCGAGCTGATGCCTTTCATTTTGTGGAGGGTACGCAGTGCTGCCACTTTGCATCGATGGTGAAGGAAGACAATGTTTGATGTCGTGGACGCCAATCAGGCAGATTACCTTTGCCTGATTGGTGCCGGGTTTCTTGAGTGTTGTTGGAGTTACACTCATTCAGGTCTGTGAAGAGTATTCCATCACACTCTGTTGGATCTCTGTGTCTATTCAAATGCCAGTAAGGCCGTACCATGTACCAATTAACAGAAATTCAAGACTTGCTTCTTAGGTTAAAAGGCAATTTGCCACCTTTATTTTTGTCAGCGTCTAGTGTCTATTGATAAGTTTCAATTTTCACACAAGTACAAATTTAAAAGCTCTGACTAGCCCTGCAGTCAGCGAATCAGAACGATTGTTTGTCCTCAGCAAATATAGATAAGTTGAATCCAAAATACAAGGAAGCTCGTAGTAATTTCTTCAAGTCAAGATACACAGTACAAAAGAACTGCGCAGTTTAAAATAGATTTGCAAAGCAAGAGAATCGAACAGATTTTCGAGAATAGGTTGAGTTGATTCTAGAATGGCTTTCTCGTCCTGACATACCTAAACTTTTAAGAAGATCATTATCTTTTTTTATAAATGTTTTTTATTCAGTTTTCATGTTTTATATTGAACTAATTACAAATTGTTAGAGAGAGAGAAGAAAAAAAAAGAACACGCAAAATTTAACATATATATTTACAGGTAAGCATCTTCGTAATAATAACTGTGGCCTCCCCCCTTTAGCCGGCATACATATTTTACATTCCCCAATATGGCCGAGGCACATGTTTATTGGCATTTATTTACAGTTTGGTTTTGGGCCTTAGCTAGCCATCAAACCCCCATAACGAACCCGTAGCCGCCCCCCCCCCCCCCCCCCCCACCCCTGCCCCTGCAACCTTCCCCTGATTCTCATCCATTTTCCCTTGATTCTTGGCCGCCCGACTATTCTTCCTCTTGTTCGTTGGCCACAAACAGGTCCCGGAACAATTGCATGAATGGCTCCCACGTTCTGTGGAAGCCGTCGTCCGACCATCGGATGGCGAATTTGATTTTCTCCATTTGGAGAGATTCCGAGAGGTTGGACAGCCAGTCTGCAGCTCTGGGCGGTGCTGCTGACCGCCAGCCAAACAGGATTCTACGGCGGGCGATCAGGGAGGCAAAGGCAAGGGCGTCCGCCCTCCTCCCCAGGAATAGATCTGGCTGGTCTGAAACCCCGAAGACCGCCACAATCGGGCATGGCTCCACCCTCACCCCCACCACTTTGGACATAGCCTCGAAGAAGGCTGTCCAGTACTCCACAAGTCTGGGGCAAGACCAGAACATGTGGGCGTGGTTGGCTGGGCCTCTTTGGCACCGTTCACATCTGTCCTCCACCTCCGGGAAGAACCTACTCATACGGTTTCTCGTTAAGTGGGCTCTATGTACCACTTTTAATTGCGTCAGGCTGAGCCTTGCGCACGTGGAGGTGGAGTGGAGAAGATCATTATCTATAAAGTTTCGTTCCCTCTACAGTGATGATTGGTTTTGCCTAATCTATAATCCTTTTAATCCGTCTGATGTGTCTGTCTGTTAAATTAAAGATGAAACATTTCAGTAACTTTCCACTCTGATAAAAAGCTTACTCAGCAGAAATTCCGTTCCATGGGGTGATTCTGTGGTTACCATGGACACGGAACTGGATCCTAGCCCATCTCTCTAAGACAAAGAGCCTTGCTTTCTGTTCGGCCTTGCAAATATTTGCAGTTTTGTTATCGGATCTTTTCACAAGCTCACAGCGGTTTCTGCTGTTATGTTTAATATATGACTTGTAAAATCTCAGTTATTATGATTTCTTTAAATAATTTCTTGCTATAATAAAAGGTTACCTATAATAAAAGGTTAGTTTCTATCACACTCCTAACTTATACCTGATTGATAATGGAGAGGTTTTGGGAAGTCAGGAGGTGAGTTACTTACTTTTGTAACCACAGTATGTATATGGCAAGTTCAGTTAATATCTTATCAATTGTAACCCCAGGATGTTTCTGGTGGGGGAATTCTGTGATGGCGATGCCATTAAATGTCAAGTGGAGATCGTCAAATGCTCTCTTGCCGGAGATAGTCATGATCCGGCTTTATTGTGGCGCCATTGTCACTGATCAGTCCTGGTCTTGTAGCATACGGGTATGGACTGCTTCAGTTGGAGTTGAGAGTGGAACTGAATACTGTGCACTGAGGTCAGTGACCATCACTTCTTCAGAGCTTATGGGAGGTAAGTGCTGTATGTTGCTGTGGTTGTTTAAGCAAGAGGTTCAAAGGCATTAGGTGCAATTCTCCCTTCCACAATCTAAGTGTTAGCACCAGCGGAGAATCGGGACATTTTCGCACTGCCGCTAGTAATGGGCCAGCACGCTGCCCATGTGCATCCTGCCTGAGTCCTGAATCATCCAGCATCTGATTCACTGGGGCCAGGAAATCCCATTGTGAGCTTGACTAGCTGGAACAGCTTTTATGCACATAGCCAAGAGGATGGCTGCTAAAGGACCTGCTCCCAGGTTTCTGGTTGCTGGCATCCACAGGATGTTGGATGCGGTGAAGAGGGACACCCTCTACCCCAAGGTGGCATGGAGGTAGCAGCCAGCGGTCACAAACATAGCCTGGTAGGAGGTGACAGAGGCAGTGATTGCTGGCAGCCTCACCAAGAGGACCAGCATGCAATTCCGGGAAAAGATGAAAAGCAGCTCTGGCAAGTAAACACCTGTGTGTCTCTGGCATCACGCCCGTCCCTGACACATGGCAACTGCCCCCAACCCCTATATGCCAGTAACACCCCACCTGCAGGCATGTCCCTCACAAGCCACCCTCCAGAAACCCCCAACACATATATTACTCTCGATGGCCAGGCGCCTTGACCACACATTCCACCAGCTAGAAACCCCCCATAAAACTAGCATGTCGGTGTCTCATGATGTTCTTTATGTGTCGTTAAGGATAAAGCTGGCCATAATGAGAGGGAGCATCGGATGATGGGGTGGGGGCATCCCAGATATTCACGCCCACACCTGCTTTGAAGAAAGGGTGATGGAACCAGCAGGGGAGGGCCACTAGAACACTTCAGTCCTTCCGAATCCCTCTCACTTCACATTGGTGCATCTGATGGGCAGCAGGTTCAACAGGATGACAAGTCGTCACCTGTGACAGCCAAACGTTGGCTGCGCCTACCAGGCCCAGGCTGTCCAGAGGACCGACACCAAGGCATCACAGGGAAAATGGCAGGACCAGCAGCAGGTCACCTCCACTACTGATGTGCAGTCTGGGGGAACACCTAAAAGGAGCGGTAGGCACCGGAAGATCAGAAAGGTGGAGGACATTTAATCTCTGTCTCACCGGTGTTGCGTGTTGGACAGTGGCCTATTTGGGGGGGGTGGGGGGGGGGGGGGGGGGTGGTTTGGGGGGGACACCTCAAGATGCATGAAACACATGAACATCCCACATGCATACACCCTCACTGAAAAGGCTACAGGCCATGAGAGCCGCAGTGCGAGACAGCCTAGTATGACAGAATTACCACAGACTGTGTCCAAACCATTCACCATTTTCCATCTACGCCCCTCCTCCAAACTTGTGGGACCCATGAAAGGGAGTCCCCATCACACGACCAGAGATCAGCTGGGCAGTTAGTGGTATGCTACCTTAAAGACAGAAGTCAGACTTTGTCAGACAATGAGCACAGAGCTCAGGTGGGGTGAAAGGCCAAGGGTCAGTATGGTTCAAAGACTGAGGAGATGTATGGCTGAAAATCTCAGTGTCAGTTAGGGGTAGGTGGGTGAAAGGCTTAGCAGAAAGTGAGGTGAATGGCTACGGGGTTGTTGGGGTTGGGGTTGGGGGGGATGAGGGCGGAGGAGCTCTAGGTCTTTTGACCTCCGAGTTGGCAAATCAGGACATGATCAGTTTGTCCCTCTTGCGATAGCTTAAGTTCTGTGGCCGATTCAGCCAACTCCAGGTCCTCACCTGACTCATCCTGGACACCATCCTCATTCTCCTTGTCTGATGAGGCCCGCCATTATTCCCCCTCCTCAAAAATGTTGCCCCATTGTTGTAACCAAACCATTGCCCACTTTTCCCTGAACTCAAGGCATAGACCCTCCCTCCCCCCAGCAAGCCTGAATAATTTAAAAGGGTTTCTTATCTCCTTGCTCCCGCTCAAAAGCCATTGCCGCTCAGTTGCATTTAGAAATACTTGCACCAAATCGCACCCACGTGACTCCTGGCTGTGAGGGGTGGGGCATAACAAGGGTGGGGGGGAGGCAGAAGTTTGGGCTTCCAACCTGTTAATCACATTAAAATGCAGGCAAACCGATGGTTTGCGTTTTCCCGCCAGCGCGGGGCAGGCAGCCCGCTATGTGTGGTGGCGCGGGACCGGAGACTGGGGACAGGTCTACAAACCAGCACTGAACCCATTTTCTGGCTGACAAGCCATTCTCCATCTGATCAGGTTTCATGATTGTTGCGGCGAAGAATGGAGAATCCCAGCCATCGAGTCCGAACAGAAATGATTTATTTTAAAACATAACTCTGACCAGAGAGAGATACAAGACTTCTTCACTCCAAACCTTGAGCGAACTCCATTCAGGCTACTACTAGACCACTAATAGTCATCTGACTTCCTTGACATCATCATGCGGGCAGTACTCATTCCACAGTTCCACATTAACCCTTTCAGTCCTGAACACCCTAACATGTAGGCAGGTCATTGATGAAACAGTTAGTAATGGTCGGGCACAGGACACTACCCTGAGGAACTCCTGCAATAATGTCCTGTTGCTGAGATTATTGGCCAACAAACACTTCATTGAACTATAAATTTATCAACAAATTAAAGCCAAGTTTATTTCCATTCATTGTAGCCATTTAAAAAAAAATCAGAATAGAAGCAATCCAAGCTTCAATACATATTAGCCCTGCCTTCCGCGTGGACTCTGGTCCTCTGGTTAGGGAGGTACAGTGACGTAGTGGTTTTGTCGCTTGACTTGTAATTCAGAGACTCAGGGTAATGCTCTGGTGACCGGGTTCGAACACTGCCATGGCAAATGGTGAAATTTGAATTTGCTTTAAACAAATTTGGAATTAGAAGTTCATTGTGGGAAAAACCTACGAATGTCCTTTTTGGGAAAGAAATCTGTCATCCTTACCTGACCTGGCCTACATGTGACTTGAAACCCACAGCAATGTGGTTGACTCTTAAGCGCCATCAACAAATGCTGGCCCAGCCAGCAACGCCCACATCACAAGAACAAATTTTGAAAAAGGTCATTCTGGAATCAATTGACACTTTAGAAGTAAAGATTGCAGAAACAGAACCAAATCCGGTTTATTGACGATGCTGGATTCTCTGCTTGATTGCCAATTTCTCAGCTGACGTTGGGCAGCGGAATATCCAGCCCTGAGTATTGTAAGAATATAGAATATTTTCTATACTTTAACACTAACTGTTTTGCATCGCAGGTATAAGATCTGCTGAGCAGCGCAGCTCCATGTAAATCAGCTAGACTGTCAAGGTACTCCAACTTCCATAGTACCCACAGAAATATTCTCCCTCCTGGCAGTGTTCACCTCTCTCGTGGCTCACCCCCCCCCCCCCCCCCCCTTCTCCCCTCCCCACTGCCACCCCACCCCTCACCTCCCCTGGATAATGTTCAACTTCTCCTCGCCTCAATCACTTTCCGGAATACCTGGCTCCTGTCCAACCAGTGTCAGAATTGGGATTACAGGGAGTGTGGTGGGTAAAGGAGGGGAGATGAGTGAGGGGAAGGTGAACACTGTATAAGGGGTGAGGGAGGGGGATGACCACTGTCAAGGGGTGAAGGTGTCGGATGATGAGGTGACATTTGCATTGTCAGGAAGGGGAGGCTGTGCAGTGTTGGAGTCGACAGCCTCATTTAAAACAGTGCAAATCAATGAACTGACGACAGATCTTAAGGGGCACGTTGTCAGTTCACAGTGAGAAAAAGGGGCATGACTGCACTGGAATTACGTCCGCTGGTTGGCCGACCAACTCTATTTGCCCCTACTGGATCTGGCAACAAGGATGTAGAGTGGACAGATTGAAATGCTGCCAGGCTGGGCATTCCATGCTGAATGGAAGATGTGAGCCCAAGTGCTTCGAGCCTGCAGAATTCTCTTCCACAATTAGTTAGTGAAGAATAAACTATGTCAACATTCACGATTAGACTCTGTAGGTGGGTGGCGGAGGAGGTGGGGGAGGGGGGGTTGGGGGGGGGGGGGTTGGAGGGGAGGCAAAGGTGAAATCAAAGAAGGCAAGGGGATAGGGGAGTTGGCAAGATAAACGTGACTTTTAATATTTGCCGGCATGCAAGATGAATAACAAAATGGACTGCTTGGTCTGAATAGTTTGCTGTTGTGTGATAACCTCTGTGTATTTCTATGTGGAATGCCGTCACAAGAAACTAACCGGTCATTCTTATTTCTCAAAACTTGTTGTGCACAAATTGGCTGTTGTGTTTCCCACTAAACAGTATTGACAACATTTCAAAAGTAATTCTGTGCTCGCAAAATGCTTTGGGACACCCTAAGGATATAAAAGGCACCGCTTAAATACAAATTCCTCCTTTATTTGAAAACTAAGTTCAGAAGACCTTGAGGTTGTGATGAGGAAACATAAGGTTTATATTATTTCCAGAGCAAATGAATGCTCTGTTTTGTTTCTATTATGGGTATTAATGTGCCGGGTGTTCGAGCGTGCTGTTCAAATCGCACCATAGCAACCGATCATTTCGAAACGACACGCACAAGCCCTGGAACCAGCAAATATATGACTCTATTTGATGCACATTCCTATCTGTCATAGTCTATTGGCCCACGGTCTCTGGAGAGCCAGATGTTCTGTTAAACTCAAGCTTCTCTTCTCCAGCTGCGCTAGAGTCTTTGGTGAACAAATGGGCTAATTTGTCACTGACCGATGCTGCAGTAACCTGGCTGATATAAGTTGGCATGGCCAATTGGTATCTGTCTGTCATGCTAGCAACAGCACACACTGCAGCCTAAAAGAAACACGAAAATCTGGCCAATGTTTTAAATAAATGCAGGAAGCTGGAAACAGATTTGAATATAGACCTTATGGCATATGAAAGCAAGGCATTAGATTGAGTGACTTTAAAACTTGCAGCCTTCGCTGGAGCATTTCTATCTCATTCTAACTGGAGTGTGGCGTAAGAGCCATAAATTAAGCTGAAACCTAAATATACCTGCATGGCTCAACCTTGAATGGAGCTTTCCACTTGCTCTTGCTTCGAACTGGGACTTCACGCATCCAAGCAAGGCCAGCAAAGTAGAAGGGCTGGGGACTACCAACACCAAAGACCAAATTTTCATGAAGGGGGCAGAAAGGTTGAGCAGGATACCTTGCCAACGTGGCTGACCCATCTCTGTTTTAAAAAGGCCCCACCCACAATATTTTCCTGTTGGAAAGGCAGGGACAGGATGGAGTCAGGCCCGCTGCCTCTGGAGGCAGGCCTGAGGCAGATGGTGAGGCTGACACCTCAATTTACCTCAACATCAGCCTAAATTTAATGATGAAGATCAGATCCTCAAACCTTCACCTCTCACTCCCCCCACCCCTTCAAACCCCCATACCCCCTCTTATTCCCAATGCATTTCATCACCCTATTATTTCAGCATGCTCTCTCCATGACCTTCACGTATACTCCAATAGCTACTCACCCAGTGTCCACTATGGGAAAACCTCAGGAGCCTTGGGCGCGATTCTCCGCACTCACGACGGTGCGGAGAATAGCGGGGGTCGTAAATTTTTATGGCCACGCTAGTCTGACGCCCTCCCGCTATTCTCCCCCCCCCCCCCCACGCCCAACTCCCGACACGAATCGCTGCCGCCGTTTTCTTACGGTGAGCAGCGATTCTCAGCTGGCCGATGGGCTGAAGTCCAAGCCCTTTACGACCGTTTTTAGGAACGTCAAACACACCTGGTCTGGCCGTTCGTAAAAACGGCCGTAAAGTTGGGATCTTGGCAACCATGGCACTGATTGGCACGGCAGTACCACGGCCGTGCCAAGGGTGCCATGGGCCCGCGATCGGTGGGCACCGATCGCGGGCAGCGGGTACTTACCCCGCGCACTCTTTGTCCTTCCGCCGCCCCGCTGTATCCATTCGCGGGGCGGCTGAGGGGCATCCCGGCCCGCGCATGCGCGGGTTTCGCGCAAATGCGCGATGACGTCATCCGCGCATGCGCGGGTTGGAGTCTTCCAATCCGCGCATGCGCGGCTGACGTCATGTGACGCGTCAGCCGTCGCAAACTCCGGCAAGCGGGCTTAACGAAATCCGTTAAGCCCGCGATGCCGGAGTTCACGGCTGCGGCATGCTAGCCCCGACCGGGGACCAGAATCGGTTCCCGGTCGGGGGGGGCGGAGGCTGGCGTCAAACCCGCCCGTTTTTGACGCCAGCCTTACGATTTCTCCCGGTTTGGGAGAATCTCGCCCCTTGTCTTTGAAAAGGAGAAGGAAAGGAAATCCAGAAAAATATTCCAATAGAGCTCTCAATAAAACAGACGTTGGACTGAAAAAATAACTCTCATTCATAAAACCCATTCAAAAATGCAAATCCCCTCAAGTGGTCAATCTGTTGCACACACACAAATATATTTCATCAAGCATTTAAGACAAATAATCATTTCATAACCTCTTAAAACCGTCAATCAAAATGTGAACACAACTTGTTGATGTGATCAATGGTTTTGAAATTCAACCAAGCAATCATAATGGTTTTCACTGCAATAATGATGTAAACAAACCAGGTGGCCTCTCATTTCCTAAACTACCCCAATGCCTTGCCAATCAAATCAACCCAGGAGCAGGTGGGGCCTTTTTTTTCTCTCAGTAAGGCTGGGTTTTTTTTTCTCTCTCAGTAAGGCTGGTTTAGCACATTGGGCTAAACAGCTGGCTTGTAATGCAGAACAAGGCCAGCAGCGCAGATTCAGTTCCCGTCCCGTCCCTCCGGAATGCGGCGACTAGGGGCTTTTCACAGTAACCTCATTGAAGCCTACTTGTGACAATAAGCAATTATTATATAAGTTTATTTTTCTCAATTTAAATGACTCCACTGAGGTAGTATAAACCACATCTCCAACTAAGACAAGCCCAACCTCCTGAAAATAGGGGGGCTGGAATGTCAACCCGCTCAATGGAGTAAGCAAGGATGGGATTGCGAAGTGTGGGCTCATTACCTGCAACGTTATTCCTGGACCGCCCTCCACACCAATTCACTTACTTATTCGAACCACTACTCTGTCTAAATTCTGAAGCTCCAGTTGTGATACTGTGTTTAACAACCTTTAGTCCTCTCTTTCTTCCTCACACCTGGTGCAAATCTCCTATCCAACTGTATTTAATTGCCCATCGACCCAGCTGATTCCCCATTTCAGTTTTTGCTGTTGTGTCATACTTTTCTACTTTAGTCTCGGGCATAAGTGCAGATGCTATAGTTTATGGAAGTTTGGACGATAGAGGACCACTTGTCAGTTATGAATTATGATGCTTTATTATTGCTTTGTCCCATATTTTGTAAACTACTGCATTTGAAGATATCGGGACAAAAAAATCATTCTGGAATGGCTACAGGCATTCAAAAATATGAAACTAATGTAATTTGGGTACTTAAATAGAACATTTATGGGTCCATATTCTTTCACAGAAACTAATCCAAATCAAACCTTCTGTTAACTTATGAACTGAGGGGCAGCACAGTGGCACAGTGGTTAGCATTGCTGCCTACGGCGCTGAGGACCCGGGTTCGAATCCTAGCCTTGGGTCACTGTCCGTGTGGAGTTTGCACATTCTCCCTGTGTCTGCGTGGGTTTCACCCCCACAACCCAAAAGATGTGCAGGATAGGTGGATTGGCCACGCTAAATTGCCCCTTAATTGGAAAAAATTATTGGGTACTCTAAATTTACAAAAAAAACTTTTGAACTGAAACCATTTACAACACGCATTTATATTAATCCCAGCTGGAAGTGCATTTTCAATTGAATATTCTAAACTATGTCACCATCAAACATGCTTAACATAAACCCTGATGGTAAACAAAAGGTAGCAAATATGAAGGTATGCAGATTGCACTATCATTAAATAAACTATTCTGATTTCTAATTAGTTTCAGGAGAGATGAAGATGAGTCAATATTATAGAACCAAATTCATAGAACTAAGTACCCATGGAGGATCATGGCATTCGATTAACCTTTTGTTTCTCCTTTCAAAAGCTAAACAAATTTCCAGTCATTTCAAAGATTTGCTGTGTTTAATACTTTGATACAAATGGGGTTAGAAGTGACCAGTGGTGATTTTAGCAGCCAAATATAGAACATAGAACATAGAACAGTACAGCACAGAACAGGCCCTTCGGCCCTCGATGTTGTGCCGAGCCATGATCACCCTACTCAAACCCACATATCCACCATATACCCGTAACCCAACAACCCCCCCCCCACCCCTTAACCTTACTTTTTAGATGAATCCGGAATTTAAAGCTAGTATTATTATCTTGGCGCAGTGGTTAGCGCTGTTGTCTCACGGCGCTGGAGACGCGGGTTCGATCCTGGCCCCAGGTCACTATCCGTGTGGAATTTACACATTCTCCCTGTGTTTGCATGGGTCTCAGACCCACAATCGAAAGATGTGCAGGTAGGTGTATTGGCCCGCTAAATTGCCCCTTAATTGGAAAAAAAAGAATTGACTTCTTTAAATTTTGAGAACAAAAACTACCCAGACATTTGTAAAAACCCATTTGGTTCACTAATTCCCTTATCTAGTCAGTGACTTCAAACAAACAGCGATATGTTTGACCATTAAAAGACCATTGTGAAACGGCCTACCAAGACATCTACTTGTATTAAACCACTATGATAATCTCCAATAGGAATAACATTGGAGAGGCGACCTGGAATTGACCGAGCGATCTGCTGCAAAATAGGTACTTCCAGTCTTTTCAGCTGCTGCAAAGTCCTCCTCTCCAATCTCTGCAGCCTTGTGCCAAATATGGAAGTGTTGTCTCACAGGCTAGTCAGACAATTGTCTGGCACAGTCATACTCACAAAATTATAACTTTCAGCTATCGTCGTAGCCTCTCCCAACACCATCCCTGGATATGTCCTGACATATTGCCAGAACAGACTCAGTGGGCACGGGGTTGTGGTCGGGGAGGCGTATGTCATCGAGCAATTCATCCTCTCTTATGGCCCATTGAAGCCCCTCAGTAGCCAATAAGGTGCCACTGAGGGGCCACAATCTGCCTCCACCGTGATCTTTCACTCTGAGGGGGAAAGCAGGGGGAAGGCGAGAAGTTCAGCAACTTTGACTGTGTCGGCTGCTGCCAGGTAGGAAGGGGGATAACTCCTTCGAGGATCCCCTGTCACTCTTGAAGGCATGCTCCCATGATCATAGCTCCCCCAAGCCCTCTCCTTCTGGCCTCTCTGGTTCCAGGGATGACGGATTTTGCTTTCGAGCATAGACTGGAGAAGCTGAGGTTGCTCTACTTGGAGAAGTGAGGGTTGAGAGGGGATTTGTTTGTGGTGTTTCACTATCATGAGAGGTCTGGACAGATTAGATAGGGTGAAACTGTTCCCACGAGTGGAAGGGCTGTGAATGGGAAGGTACCCATTTAATGGTGATCAAGCTAACAGAAGGAAATGTTTTATTAATGCAGTGACTGCTCAGGATCTGGATTGCACTGCCTGAGGGTGTGATGGGGACACATTCAAATATGGAGTTCAAAACGGAATTGGATTAGCGCCTGAAGAGAAAAAAATTGCAGTGTTAGGGAAAGGACAGGGGAGTGGGACAAACTGAGCTCCTGGTGTGAGCCAGCATGGAGACGACCAACCAAATGGCCTTGTTCTGCGCTGTGACCATTCTACGATTCTCTGGTCCTCAGACAATGAAGCAGTCCATGCCACATGCAGCAAGACTTGAACAACATTTAGGCTTGGGCTGATAAGTGGCAAGTAATATTTGCACTACACAGGTTCCAGACAAAGATCATTTCCAAAAAAATCGATTCTAATGCTTCCCGTTGACATTCAACATCATTATCACTGCTAAATCTTCCACTATTAACCTTCTGGGGGTCATTGTTTACCAGAATCCTAAGTTTATCAGCAACATATATACTGTGGCAACAAAAACAGGTCAGCGACTGTTTATTCGGTGGAGAATATGTCATCTCCAGATTCTGCAAAGCGTGCCCACCATCGACAAGTCACAGAACAGGAATGTAAATGGATTACTTCCAACTTGACTGGATGACTGCAGTTCTACCAACACTGAAAATTTCGACACTATCCAGACAAAGCAACCCAATTTATTCACACCCCATTCACCATCTTAACCTTCCAAACCTTCCAATCTCTCAACTGATTCACCAAGACTGCAGCTTGTACCATCCACAAGGTGCCCTGCAGCAACTCACCGAGTCTTCTTCTACAGCACCTCATCAGCCATGGTCTCATTGAATGGCGGAGCAGGCTCGAAGGGCCATATAGCATAGAGCATAGAACATACAGTGCAGAAGGAGGCCATTCGGCCCATCGAGTCTGCACCGACCCACTTAAGCCCTCACCCACCCTATCCTGGTAACCAACTAACCTCTCCTAACCTTTTTTGGTCACTAAGGGCAATTTATCATGGCCAATCCACCTAATCTGCACATTTTTGGACTGTAGGAGGAAAGCGGAGCACCCGGAGGAAACCCACGCAGACACGGGGAGAACGTGCAGACAGTGACCCAGCAGGGAATCGAACCTGGGACCCTGGTGCTGTGAAGCCACAGTGCTAATCACTTGTGCCACCGTGCTACCCATAAGGCCTACTCCTGCTCCTAGTTCTTATGTTCTTCCAAACCCACAATCCCTACCATCTAAAAAGCCAAGGTAGCAAGCACAGAGGAACATTGGCGCCTGCCCGTTCACCTCCAAGTCAAGCATCATCCTGTCTTGGAACTATCTCACTGTACCTTCGTCATCACTGGGCTAAACTCTTAGTCACCCATATCTAACAGCTCTGTATGCGTACCTTCGTTGCGTTGGCTGCAGGGATTAAAAAGGTTGAGTCAATACCACCTTCTCAGAGGCAATTACAGATGGCACATAAATACTGGCCTTGACAATGCTGCCCACCTACCATAGAGGAGATGTCATTGCACTTTAAGAGCAGGAACTGTGGCACTGAATTAGGCAAGATGTGAAATTATGATGTCGCATTTCAGGGTTGAGATGCAAGATAAGGCTAATAGCGTGTTCGTGGCATGTCAAGCCTCACTCTTGCCTGTGGTGGGTTCATTTGTGTAATATATTTGCATGCATTGAATACTCATTGGCATAAATCTTTTTTGAGTTATGCTCTCCCTTCAAAAATAAGTCAATAGTGCATGAGAATCTCATGGAATCTATTTCACTTTTGATTAAAGGTGGTGCGTACTGGTTGGGGTTGGGCAGTTGTGTGTAACATTATCAGTTTTCTTTATTGAACTCATTGTTGTAATCTGCCTTTAAGGGATTTGCAGTGTGGCATCAACAGAAAGTAAGTGTGCCATGTGATCCCATTTTAGTTTCACTTTTAATTGCAACAAAACGCACGCACATGGCTTTGCAGCTCCCATGTCTTCAAGCTTTTATCTGTACACATGTACCTTGAATTAATAAATGAGCCCACAATGTGTTTATCAAATGTCTTGTGAGTGATTGGCACCTTTATGTCATTATAAATTGAGGGAATGGAGCAGGAGAATGGCAGCTTGCATGGAGGCTCAGGATAGAAAAGAATGAGTCAGTGGTTAGAGGAGTGGTGTGAAGTTGGGAGGGTGTAGAGAGGAGTGGAAGAGGGGTCCATGGGAGGACAGAGGGTGAGCCTGTGGGCATGGAGGAGTGAAGTGCAAATGGCCTGCTGTTTTAGATGTAACGGAGAGAGGTGTGTTGGGAACATTCAGTTCAGATAAGAAAATGAGAGATCTAAAGAGTGGTGTCTCGAAAAGATTTCAATTCTCCCGGCTGACAGTGATCTTGGACAGTGTTGTTTACAATCCATCGAAGGGAAGGACAGCTGAGCCTGGATCACCCACAGAATGACCAATAAAACACTGGACACTAACATTAACATTCAATAAAGAGTGAACAAAAAAAAACCAAAGCGTTGTTTCTTCCACAATAAAGAATATGCCCCCAACTCCCTTGTCAACCATCAACACATGCCAGGAGGCTTGCTGACATGTTTAGCTCTCTGACAAAGCTAGTTTCAACAAATAACAATGAAGCATGCATGAATAAAGTGAAACCAATGGAATGAGAAATGCTGACATGTGAAATTTAAGTTTGAAAACACCAACACCAACTTTGCACTTTCCATGAGTCTTAAATTAATGACAACGGAGTTGGGCCCAGAGCTTTGGCCATGGTGCAAAGCTGTTTGATCAGGAGACACTCTTATAGCTGCTTACTGCAGTCCTCACAACTGGAAAGCTTTCCTGCAGCGTGACTGTACATGTCTTCTTTGCATGTTGCCAACAACTGAAATTTTAATTGTAACCATTTGGGAAATGGGAAAAAGCAAGAAAGCAGAAGAAGATCATACTTCAGTTTAACCATCAGGAATGGCATGTGGTAGTCACCACTGATATATATATTAGGTGATTTGTGGTAAGACCCTGTACTACAGGTAGGGGGGTAGTTCCTTGTCTGCTGGCTCCGCCCAGTAGGCGGAGTATAAATATGTGTGCTCCCCGTACAGCAGCCATTTCGCCAGCAGCTGTAGGAGGCCACACATCTTAGTGTATCAAAGCCTCGATTGCATTCAACTCTCGTCTTTGTGTAATTGACCGTGCATCAATTTAATACACTAAAAATTTCAGACGATGGACCTCCGCATCAAGCCGGATCGCCTGCAGCTGGATCCGCAATCTGGCAGCGCCAAAAAGGACTTTGAACATTGGCTAGACTGTTTCGAAGCTTACATCAGGTCTGCACCAGACCCTATTCCGGAAGCTCAGAAGATTCAAATCCTCTACACGTGGCTGAGCTCCAACGTCTTTCCGCTGATCCAGGACGCGCCGACCTACGACGATGCCATGGCGCTACTGAAAGAGAACTACGCTCAGCGGACTAACACGCTTTACGCCAGACACATCCTCTCCACTCGTAGTCAACTTCCTGGTGAGTCAGTAGAAGATTTCTGGCGTGCTCTAATCCCCCCAGTCAGAAACTGTGACTGTCAGGCCGTCACAGCCACGGAACACTGCTCATGAGAGACGCTTTTGTCACAAGGTTAGGGTCCGATTACATCCAACAGCGCCTCTTAGAAGGGGCCACACTCGACCTAGCTGAGACTAAAAAGCTAGCGCTCTTGCTTATGGTCACTTTGCGCAACACCCAGGCCTACGCCCCCGGCCGCGCGGCCCACCCATCCTGCGCATCATGGACTCCGCAGACGGTTGTCCCATCGTGGACCTCACCAGCGACCCCCCTCAGCCAACCCCATGCCTGTGCTGCACGGCAGCCAACCAACTCCGGGGGACCCAAATGTTATTTCTGTGGGCAGCCTAAACACCTCCGTCAGCGCTGCCCGACCCGGAGCGCCCTATGTAAGGCCAGCTGCAAAAAGGGACACTTTGCTGCGGTGTGCCATGCCCGCGCAGTCACCGCTATTGTTCCAACTCCCCCCACGTGCGACCAGTGCGCGCCGCCATCTTCCCCTCCTCGGACCACATGCGATCAGTGGGCACTGTCATCTTCCCCTCCTCAGACCACGTGTGGCCCGTGGGTGCCGCCATCTTGTTCAACCCCCACCACGTGTGGCCCATGGGCGCCACCATCTTGTTCAACCCCCACCACGTGCGGCACGTGGGTGCCGCCATTTGTTCTCCCCAGAATCATCGGGCGCCGCCATCTTGTCTCCCTCACGACACGTGCGGCTCATGGACGCCGCCATCTTACCAGGACCCATGCCCCCCGGGCAACATATCGCCTGCCACCATCGACGACCCGCCGCGTCTCGCCTCGGTCACGATTGACCAGTCGTGCCCACACAACCTGTCAAATGCTTCCACCAACGTGAAGATCGATGGGCATGAGATCTCCTGTCTGCTGGACTCCGGGAGCACTGAGAGCTTCATTCATCCCGATACGGAAAGGCGCTGCTCCCTCGCGGTACACCCCGCCAATCAGAGAATCTCCCTGGCCTCCGGGTCCCACTCTGTGGCAATCCGGGGGTACTGCATATCCACCCTCACCGTCCAGGGCATGGATGTCAGCGGCTTCCGCCTCTACGTCCTCCCCACTCTCTGCGCTGCCCTACTACTCGGCCTGGACTTCCAGTGCAACCTCCAGAGCCTAACACTGAAATTCGGTGGGCCCCTACCACCCCTTACTGTGTGCGGCCTCGCGACCCGCAAGGTCGACCCACCTTCCCTATTTGCAAACGTAACTCCAGATTGCAAACCCATCGCCACCAGGAGCAGACGATACAGCGCCCAGAACAGGATCTTCATCAGGCCCGAAGTCCAGCGACTGCTTCGGGAAGACATTATCGAGGCCAGCAACAGCCCCTGGAGAGCACAAGTGTTAGTGGTGAAAACTGGGGAGAAACACAGGATGGTCGTGGACTACAGCCAGACCATCAACAGGTACATGCCGCTCGACACGTACCCCCTCCCACGCATATCTGATAAGGTCAATCTGATTGCACAGTATCGCGTCTTCTCAAATGTGGACCTGAAATCCGCCTACCACCAGCTCCCTATCTGTAAGGCGGACCGCCCATACACTGCCTTCAAAGCAGATCATAGAATTTACAGTGCAGAAGGAGGCCATTTGGCCCATCGAGTCTGCACCGGCTCTTGGAAAGAGCACCCTACCCAAGGTCACCTCCACCCTATCCCCATAACCCAGTAACCCAGTAACCCCACCCAACACTAAGGGCAATTTTGGACACTAAGGGCAATTTATCATGGTCAATCCACCTAACCTGCACATCTTTGTGACTGTGGGAGGAAACCGGAGCACCCGGAGGAAACCCACGCACACACGGGGAGGATGTGCAGACTCCACACAGACAGTGACCCATGCCGGAATCGAACCTGGGACCCTGGAGCTGTGAAGCGATTGTGCTATGCACAATGCTACCGTGCTGCCCAGATGGCCGCCTTTACTACTTCCTCAGGGTTCCCTTTGGCTTTACCAACGGGGTCTCGGTTTTCCAACGGGAAATGGACCGAATGGTTGACCGGTACGGACTGTGGGCCACCTTCCCGTACCTGGATAACGTTACCATCTGCGGCCACGATCAGCAGGACCATGATGCCAACCTTGCCAAATTTCTCCACACCGCCACTCTCCTCAACCTAACTTATAACAAGGAGTAGTGCATATTCAGCACGAACCGCTTAGCCATCCTCGGCAATGTGGTCCAGAACGGAGTTCTGGGGCCTGATCCCGATCGCATGTACCCCCTCATGGAGCTTCCCCTCCCTCACTGCCCCAAGGCCTTCAAACGCTGCCTGGGGTTCTTCTCCTACTATGCCCAGTGGGTCCCAAAATATGCGGACAAGGCCCGCCCACGCATTCAATCCACTCTGTTTCACCAGGCCTTCAACCGTATCAAGGCTGACATCGCCAAGGCCGCGATGCATGCAGTCGACATTACCATTTCAAGTCGAGAGCGACGCATCAGACGTCACTCTAGCTGCCACACTCAACCAGGCAGGCAGGCCTGTGGCATTCTTTTCACATTCCCTGGTTCATTCCCATGGCAGTCCCTTGTTTAATCAGAGACAACCTGCACAGTTTGAATTTTCACAAAACCTTGGCAGTTAACTGTTTTCTGGTGCATTTTCCATTGCAACGCCTCCATCAATCAGATTCCACATGCCAATCAATTAGCATGCTGTTCTCATGCAGTACAAAGTTTTGTTTCCATTTCTATTGATATTCTTGCAAAATATCCTGAATGAGCACAGGACAAGAAGCTTCAACAGCATGTCTCTTTTTTCAGCAAAACTTAAACAAGATAAACAAATTAATTACTGAACCTGATTAATGGAATTAAAACAATAATAAATTAGGCAGCACGGTGGCCTAGTGGTTAGCACAACCGCCTCACGGCGCTGAGGTCCCAGGTTCGATCCCGGCTCTGGGTCACTGTCGGTGTGGAGTTTGCACATTCTCCCCGTGTCTGCGTGGGTTTCGCCGCCACAACCCAAAAATGTGCAGAGTAGGTGGATTGGCCATGCTAAATTGCCCCTTAATTGGAAAAAATAATTGGGTAATCTAAATTAAAAAATAAAAACAATAATAAATTGACTCGGGAAAAAAAACTTTGGTGAGAGAGCCATGGTTGGGCACGTTATGTGCTATACCTGCAGCAGGTAATATTTGGTGGAGAGCATAATAATTCCAGATAACCATTTCTGCAGAAAGTGGCTGCAGCCCTGGGAATTTTGTGTGGAGGTCATTGAGCTTGACTCTGAGCTGCAGACTTTGTGGGCATCAGAGATGGAGAGAGTTACCTGGAAACCATGTTCCAGGTGGCAGTCACACCTTTTAGATTAATTAGTACAGTCCATCATTGGTCAGGAGGCAGTGACTGTGGTAAATGTGGGGACACAGCATATAGATCAACAGAGACTTGACCATTGATTTTGAACAGCAGGTACAAGGTACATGCTACCCTAATGGATGTGAATAAGGACTGCAGGCGTGGTGGGCAAACTGATCATAGCAGAGAGTGTGCACGTGTGCGCATGTGTTTCTGAGAGACTTTGAGGAGTTTGCAGATCTTCAGAAGTAATAATCTCTGAATAGTTACCTGCACCAGGTGTTTTGGCAAATCAAACATGGTGGGCACCAGACAGCTGTTAGAGGGTGAAGGGGGCACATTGGAAGAAAGGGTGATTCAGAAGCAGTAAGCAAAATGTCAAGGGTCTGTATCAAAGCAGTGTTTTGGATATAAGTAACCCTTGTGGGTAAGGAAGGGACAATCAGAACAACAATGGTAATAGGTCATTAGTGATGTCATGGAAAAATTAGAATGGTCAAAAACATGGGCCGGAGTTTTCTGGCCATTCACACAGGTGGAATCTCTCGGTCTCATTGGCGGGACATGTCCACCGAGGGTTTCCCGGAGGTGAAGGGTGCATTCAATGGGAAACTCTGTTAACAATGGCTGGTCAATGGCAAGCCACCAGCCTCTGCAAGACATGCGGTGGGTGCGTAGAAAATCCCTTCAGGGTGTACTAGCTAGATGGATAAAGAACTGGCTGGGTAACAGGAGACAGAGAGTAGTGATGGAAGGGAGTGTATCAAAATGGAGAAGGGTGACTAGTGGTGTTCCAAAGGGATCCGTGCTCGGAACACTGTTGTTTGTGATCTACATAAATGACCTGGAGGAAGTTATAGGTGGTCTGATTAGCAAGTTTGCAGATGATACTAAGATTGGTGGAGTTGCAGATAGCGAGGAGGACTGTCAGAGAATACAACAAAATATAGATAGATTGGAGAGTTGGGCAGAGAAATGGCAGATGGAGTTCAATCCAGGCAAATGCGAGGTGTTGCATTTTGGAAGATCAAATTCAAGAGCGGACTATATGGTCAATGGAAGGGTCCTGGGGGAAATTGATGTACAGAGAGATCTGGGAGTTCAGGTCCATTGTATCCTGAAGGTGGCAACGCAGGTTGATAGAGTGGTCAAGAAGGCATACAGCATGCTTGCCTTCATCGGACGAGGTATTGAGTACAAGAGTCGGCAGGTCATGTTACAGTTGTATAGGACTTTGGTTAGGCCACATTTGGAATACTGCGTGCAGTTCTGGTCGCCACATCACCAGAAGGATGTGGATGCTTTGGAGAGGGTGCAGAGGAGGTTCACCAGGATGTTGCCTGGCATGGGGGGCTAGCTATGAAGAAAGTAGATTAGGATTGTTTTCATTGGAAAGACGGAGGTTGAGGGGGGACCTGATTTAGGTCTACAAAATATGTGGATGCTTTGGAGAGGGTGCAGAGGAGGTTCACCAGGATGTTGCCTGGCATGGAGGGGGCTAGCTATGAAGAAAGTAGATTAGGATTGTTTTCATTGGAAAGACGGAGGTTGAGGGGGGACCTGATTGAGGTCTACAAAATTATGAGGTATGGACAGGGTAGATAGCAATAAGCTTTTTCCAAGAGTGGGGGTGTCAGTTAGAACATAGAACATAGAACATAGAACAGTACAGCACAGAACAGGCCCTTCGGCCCTCAATGTTGTGCCGAGCCATGATCACCCTACTCAAACCCACGTATCCACCCTATACCCGTAACCCAACAACCCCCCCCTTAACCTTACATTTATTAGGACACTACGGGCAATTTAGCATGGCCAATCCACCTAACCCGCACATCTTTGCATGTTACAAGGGGTCACGATTTCAAAGTGAGAGGGGGAAAGTTTAAGGGAGATGTGCATGGAAAGTTTTTTACGCAGAGGGTGGTGGGTGCCTGGAATGCTTTACCAGCGGAGGTGGTAGAGGCGGGCACGATAGCATCATTTAAGAGGCATCTAGACAGGTATATGAATGGGCGGGAACAGAAGGAAGTAGACCTTGGAAAATAGGAGACAGGTTTAGATAAAGGATCTGGATCGGAGCAGGCTGGGAGGGCCGAAGGGCCTGTTCCTGTGCTGTAATTTTCTTTGTTCTTTGTTCTTTGTTCTATCAGCTACAATAACCTATTGTAGGCAACTGGCACTATGCAAATGGATAAGGCCTTTATCTGGATTTCACTTGGCTGGTTATAAGAAAGTGGCTCTGTCTCTGCTGGGCACCTCCGTCAGGTAGCTATCGTTGGTCTTGAACTTGGCTGGCTGTTTCTGCTACGATTGGGTTGGCATAGGCCAGATGCAAAAGAGGCAGAACATATGGCTGTGCTCTCTTTTATCCCTCTGGGATTTTGCACTCTTTTGGGCGGTCCTTAACCTTGGAACCAATAGTTTGGCGGGGCTCTGATCACTGTCTTCGATTTCGGCCAATAAAGGGGTGGGTTCCTTGGTAGCTGGGCGGGTCCTTAGCGGTCATTGACCTTGGCAGTTGTGCTTTCTGAGTAAGGGGAGTGGCGCCAATCAGTCTGTGGCTGTACCGGTTTCTTGATTTGAGTCCTATTGTTCTGGGGAACGGGGGTTTCGATCAGGTCTGGTTACTTGTGTTTCAGATACACATAGGCTGTGTATCTATCTGAGTCCTGGGTTAGCCATAATTACCATGATCCTTTGCAGGTGGCCATCTTAGATGGCTACACCAAGCACCTTGGCACTGCCAGGGTTGGCAGTGCCAAGGTGCCTGGGTACCAGAGGGGGAGCCGAGGGGTGTGGCACCCTGCCCTGTGCCCCCAGCCAGGTGTCTCAAATGGCCTGGAAACTCCCCTGGTGCCATTGGACCTGCTTCATGTTTGTGTGGACCAGTACAAAATAGTGCCCCGTCCAGGAATCACTGGGGAGGCCGTTGGTTTCCGGGTGCCGGGAGAATCTGACACAGGCACATTTAAATGAGCGTAATGGCTCATTTAAATACATAGATGGGCGACAGCAAAGTCTGTCGAAGTTCGGTTGAATCTCATGAGATGTCTCAAGTGCCCAAATCCTGCGAGAGGCTTTTCGCAAGATTCACCAGCCTCGTCATGTTACCACGTCGGGCGCAACGAGGCCGGGAAATTGCACCCATTATCCTTCAGAAGGAATAGGCAAAATGGAAAAGGAGAAGGGGAAGCCCTGATAATAAATGATCACATAGAGAGAGTAGAGAGAAGGAAAACATAAAAGGATGGAAAACTCAGCAGGTCTGGCAGCATCTGTGGAGAGAGAAACAGAGCGAGCATTTCAAGTTTGTACGACTCGTGTTCAGGGTTTCTATTTCTGATTTCCAGCATGGATTTCCACAGCAGAGAGAATGGAACTTAGCTCAGTAAATTGATCAGTTTTGGTGAAGCTAAGAAGCAACAAACGGGAGAAAACATTGATAGGCGATGTTCATAGGCTCCCTCAGAATATTTGCAACATAGAGCAGAGTAAGAATGAGGAAGTTGGGGGAACTCAGGGTCTTTGATTCATTTGGGTGGCACAGTGGTTAGCACTGCTGCCTCACAGCACCGAGGACCTGGGTTCAATTCCGGGTGTCCTGGTTTCCTCCCACAGTCCAAAAATGTGCAGTTTAGGTGGATTGGCCATGCTTAATTTCCCCTCAGTATCGAAAGGTTAGGTGGGGTTACGGTGATAAGGCGAGGGGTTGGGCCTGGGTATGGCGCTCTTTCAGAGGGTCGATGCAGACTTGATGGGCTGAATGGCCTCCTCCTACACTGGAGGGACCCTATGATTCTATCACGATTGAGGAATTCAAGGAAATCGCTGTAAGTTTTTTAAAAATAGTGCTGGAGAAACACTAATTGGTCTGAGCAGTGACAAATCTTCCACAGCTGATTACTGCATTGTAAGTGGTAGCAGCAGAGATAGTGGTCTGACTGGTTCTGACATATTCAAGTCCTACTCTTCAAATGACTGGATTTGTTCAGGCATTTTCTAACCCCACATTCCAATTGATTGGACTGGTTCATACTCATCACCCAACAAAAAATAAATTCCCTTGAAATGTTAGTAATCTGACATATTTGTTGAAATGCTGGACATTAGTTTCAAATGACATTGATGTCACAGGAATCTGGAACTTGAATCTCAGAAAACTAATATGCAGATACAGCTGGTAGTAAGGAAGGCAAATGGAATTTTGGCCTTTATAGCTAAAGGGATAGAATATGAAACAAGGGAGATGTTGCAACTGTATGAGACTGTATCTGGAGTTTTGTGTAAGGTTTTACTACCCGTATTTGAGGAGAGATGTAGTTGCATTGGAGACAGTTCAAAGGAGGTTCATTAGATTGATTCCAGAGAGAGGTTGAAGAGACGTTTAGGCCTATACTCCCTAGAGTTTAGAAGAAAGTACAGAGATCTAATTGAGGTACGTAAGATTAGTAAAGATGTAGAGCGGATGCTTCCTCTTGTGGGTCAATCTAGAACGAGAGGTCATAGTTTAGGATAAGGGGTAACAGATTTAAAATAGAGATGAAGAGAAATTAGTTTTCTTAAAGGGTGGTGAATCTGTGGAATTCGTCAGCCCAGAATGCAGCGAATGCCAGGACTTTGAGTAAATTTAAGAAGGAGAGAGACAGATTTTTAATTAATAATGGGTTGAAGGATTATGGAGAATGGGCAGGAAAGTGGAGTTGAGGCTGAGAGGAGATCTGCTGTGATCGTATTGAATGGCAGAGCAGACTCAAGGGGTTGAGCTGCCTACTCCTGTTCCTAGTTCTTATGTTCTTAGGTTCAGAGGCCATCACCTGCAGTCTAGACACTGCCACTGTGAGTGGGTAATTGATTATTTAAATTGGCAGGTAAAACCACCATTGTCCACTTTGTCATGTTACTCACTCTTAGGGCAGCACGGTAGCATTGTGGATAGCACAATCGTTTCACAGCTCCAGGGTCCCAGGTTCGATTCCGGCTTGGGTCACTGTCTGTGCAGAGTCTGCACATCCTCCCCGTGTGTGTGTGGGTTTCCTCCGGGTGCTCTGGTTTCCTCCCACAGTCCAAAGATGTGCGGGTAAAGTGGATTGGCCATGATAAATTGCCCTTAGTGTCCAAAATTGCCCTTAATGTTGGGTGGGGTTACTGAGTTATGGGGATAGGGTGGAGGTGTTGACCTTGGGTAGGGGGTAGGGTGCTCTTTCCAAGAGCTGGTGCAGACTCAATGGGCCGAATGGCCTCCTTCTGCACTGTAAATTCTATGTAACACGGACTGCAACTGGATGCAGTTGTACTTGAAAGTAGACTCCAAACTTTGATGTTAGTTCAATACGCTTTATTGAACTTGTTAAGCAGTGCACACAGTTCGCTGTGGGTTGACACTCTACTAATCTAAGCGTGCTTACTATAACTAACTAGACCAGACTAGCTCTGAGCCACGTGTAGAAGGTGCTAACTGAAGGGGCTGTTTAGCTCACTGGGCTAATCGCTGGCTTTGAAAGCACACCAAGGCAAGCCAGCAGCACGGTTCGATTCCCGTAACAGCCTCCCCGAACAGGCGCCGGAATGTGGCGACTAGGGGCTTTTCACAGTAACTTCATTTGAAGCCTACTCGTGACAATAAGCGATTTTCATTTTCATTATATATACCCTGACTGTCACTACCGTTGTCACCGGTGGAAAGAGGCAGAGTGTTGATGCCTCGTGTGTTTTATCGTGGGAGACCACCTTCTAGTGTTCTGCCTGGTGATTGATTGTGTTCTGTCTTGTGTGTTGATTGGCTGTACTGGGTGTCTGTCACTGCCTGTCTGTATCTCATTATGTGCATGAGTGCATATCATGACACACTTATTCAAGGACAGCCTCTGTAACAGTCAAAACACAATCCACAAGGAGTTGTACAAGGAGCAGAAGTGAGGAATTCTACCTGGAAACCCCCGTTCGCTATCCTATCTATCTATATGTTTAAGTTGGTATTTCAAATAACAGTCTGAAAACTGTCAGGATCTCAGACGTAACCAGTACAGAGGAGAAAATCACAGGCACGCACCAAGAATATTTTTTTCTGTGTATCGTACTGTAATTGTTCTGTATGCATCGGTTGCACTTAATGGCCTCTTGGTGATGCATTGTCTTGGGATTTTAACCCTTAAGTGACAGTGAATGTGAATTCTATCTCCAGTGTGGTGAATTCCTTATTGCATAAGGAATGCCAAAATCTAAACAAATGAGACAAGATGGAGATATTGTATATTTACTTTGTGCCTCACACTTGCTGAGTGTATCCCAAAGCACTTTGTAACCAATGATTTGAAGTGCTATGAATACTGATAGCTGCGCAACGGTTATAACTAATTTGCATGCCTCAGGAATCCACAGGTGGTCTGTTTTTCATGGCATTGTTTCAAGTGGGAATATTGACTTGGATATGAAGAGGACTCTCTGCTCCTCTTTCGTTCATTCCAGGACTTTATAAATTCAAGTGATAGGTCAGACGAAGCCTTGGTGTCACATGACTGTCACCTCGGACAATATGACATTTCTTAAGTGGGACTTGAGCCTTCAAACATCTGAAAATAGCAGCACAGGACACACGCAATCCCTCCACTTTAATCCTATTTCCCTGTAACCTTTAATATTTTTCTTCTTCAAGCATTTATATAATCCCCTTTTAAATGTCGTGATCGACTCAGCTTCAATAGACAATTTTGATAAAACATTCCATATCTAATAGCTTTTGTGTGAAAACCTTTCTACTAATCTTACCCTTTTATGTTTCAAGTGCTCAGCTAATCCTGTATTTATGCCCTTGTGCTATCAGCTCATTAATCAATGGATGGGAGCAATCCTCAGAGCAACATAAGTGAATAGTCCATTGGTATGCTCTTGTGCTACTGCATATCTGTTACACAGCAATTATTTTAAAAACATAAGTGAACAGAGGAAAATACATCCTTTAGTCACCAATTTTTTTGCCAAACGAATCTTCATATACTGTGCCCAGTGATCTTGTGGTGCAATGAGTCGTGCACCTACCTCTGGGTCAAAGGTTCTGGGAAAGAGTCCCACTCTGTCGAAGGTGCATTCATAATGCGGCCAATCAGCTTGATTATCAAGCTGCAAGTCCATTTGACACACCAATGGAGGTTGGTAAAAATTGGAGACTCCCTATAGTGCAGAAGGAGGCCATTTGGCCCATCAACTCTGCACCGACCCTTGGAAAGTACACCCCACCGCGTCCATGGACACCACCACCTCTGGTACCGCCATCTTATATTGCTTGTGAACTGCCTGACCTTCAGAAAGCCTGTTTGATCTTCTGAAACCACCCCCGGGACACAATCCTCCATTCTCCCCACCAACAACTTAGCCAGTACTTTCACATCCGCGTTCAATAGTGATATGGGCCTATATGACCCACATCCACCGGGTCCTTCCCCTTTTTGGAGATTAGTGTGATTACTGCCTGCGTCGTTGTCTCTGGCAACTCCCCCTTCTCCAGTGCTTCATTAAACGCTCCCAACAGATGTGGTGCCAGGTCCGTCGCAAATTCCTTTTAATATTCCGCCAGGTACCCATCCGGCCCAGGGGTCTTCCCTGACTTCATAGCCCCGATACTATCAGCACCTCCCTCAGCCCCGGGGGCTCCTCCAATCCCTGCCTCTTTGCTTCCTCAACCTGGGGAAATTCCAGCTTGTCCAGAAATCGCCCCATGCCACCTTCCTCTCCTCCCAGGTCCGCCTTGTAAAGTCCCTGGTGGTACTCCCTAAATGCCTTGTTTATCTTCCCTGGCTCTGACAACACATCCCCAGCCCCAGTCAAGATCTTCAATAGTTCCCTGGACGCAGACTGCCTCCACAGCTGGTGCGCATGTGGCTCGCATTCTCACCATATTCATATTGCCCTACGCAGTTGCCCTACCGCCCTCCCAGTTGTCAGCCAGTCAAATTGCCCCTGCAACCTTCTCCTCCTCACGGTGATTACCCTCGAAAATTTCCTTCCACCTCCACTATCTCGTTCATGAGACGGTCACCTTCCTCCCTCCTTTCCCTATTTGCACGAGCTTTAAACAAAATAATTTCCTCCCGGACCGCTGCGTTCAGTGATTCCCAAAAAATGGCCGCCAATCCCTCCGCATTCTGATTGAACTCCACATAGTCCTTAATTTCCGCCCGCATCTTATCACAACCCCGAGTCAAGCCTCCACCCCGGCTTCTGCTCTCATCCTGATCTAATCTGAATCTCCAGCCAGTGGGATGCATCCTTCGAGATAACTATCTCCGCATACTCTGCCCCATCCACCACAATCAAAATCTCCCGACTCATTACAAAATAATCAATCCTTGAATACAAATATAGACATGTGAAAAGAAGGAATACTCCCTTCTCGATGGGTTCTGAATGCGCCATGGATCCACCTTATCCATCCTCGCCATAAACCCTCCCAGCTCCCTTGCCGTTCGTACGCTACCCATCGACCTGGGGCTCGACCTATCTACCCTCTACTCTAGGACAGTTAAAATCTGCACCCATGATCAACTGGTGTGTGGCCAAATCTGGGATCGCTGCCAGTAAGCCCCCTACATGTATGTCTTATTACCCTCTCTATCTTCTTCTGCAGATGGCAGGATGTTTCTCCCTTTATAGTGGAGTCACAGGTCACATGGCCTTAGTCTAGAGACCGCATGGTGTGTCTGTACCACCACCTGCTGGTTGGAGGTCGCTCGCCTTCCAACTATGATCGAGCCCATAGGCAAAGCACCACGATTTGTGCAGAAACTGTATGATGTTTGCCCTGTTAAGTCAAACTTTACATGCAATGGTATGTTCATGCGTAGCAGGAGAACTTGTTCTGCAAGGTTTTATTGATTAGGTTACTGATGTTGTGTTGGACAGCCATTAATGTAATTTTGAGTGACTAATAAATGAATTAACTGATTAAAACACCCATCTCGTATCCAATTTCATTAAACAGTGCTGTTTGCCAGGTTGCAATCTGTTATTGGTTTGGACAAACAGAAAGCTGACAGTGTAAATATTCTAATTCAACATTATGTACGGAATTTGCAAAAACTCATTTAATTTATAATGGAATTTCTTCATCTGCACAGATGTGCCTGTTGAATAAATTCCAAATGAAGGATATTTATTAAAAGGTTGCTTGCTGATGAAAAAAGATGAACATTTTTGACCATAACTGTTGTACATCCATAAGAAACAAAAGGGTGAATTTAACCCTACTGGCACCTAGAAAATGGGATGATAAGCAATTAAGATGCATGACTGGTCCAATGCCCAACCCAGATCCCACCAGTTCTGATTTTTTACCAGTACACCTGGACATTTGGCCTGGTTATCCGCTCAAAACCAACAGGTTTCGCTAATAAGCAAGCAGGTCGAGCTGCAGTGATAAGAATGTACACTGGCTGCCATTATGTATATAAATTTTATTAATTTACTGGATGTGGGCATCGCTGGTTAGGCCAGCATTAATTGCCCATCCCTAGTTGCCCTCCAGAAGGTGGTGGTGAGCTGCCTTCTTGAACCGCTGCAGTCCCTGAGGTGCAGGTACACCCACTGTGCTATTAGGGAGTGAGTTCCAGGATGTCGCCCCAGTGACAGTGAAGGAACGGCGCCATATTTCCAAGTCAGATTGGTGAGTGACTTGGAGGGGAACCTCCAGGTGGTGGGATTCTCAGATATCTGCTGGTCTTGCCCTTCCAGATTGTAATGGTGTGGGTTTGGAAGGTGTTGTCTAAGCAATCTTGGCGAGTTACTGCAGTGCATCTTGTAGATGGTACACACGGCTGCCGCTGTTCGTTGGTGGTGGAGGGTTTGAATATTTGGGGAAGGGGGAGCAATCAAGCAGGCTGCATTGTGCTGGATAGTGTTGAGCTTCTTGAGTGTTGTTTGGAGTTGCACTCATCCAGGCAAATGGAGACTATTCCATTACACCCCTGACTTGTGCCTTGTAGATGGTAGACAGGCTTTGGCTTGTTAGAAGGTGAGTTACTCGCCATAGGCGCCTAGCCTTTGACCTGCTCTAGTAGCCACAGAAATAATATAGCTAGTGCAGTTCAGTTTGTGAGCGATGATAACCCTCAGGATGTTGATTGAGGGGGATTTAGAGATGACAATGCAATTGAATGTCAAGGGAGAATGGTTAGATATTCTCTTGTAGGAGATGACCATTGCGTGGCACCTATGAGGTACAAATGTGACTTGCCACTTGTCAACCCAAGACTGGATGTTGTCCAGGTCTTGCTGCATTTGAACAAGGACATCTTTATTATATGAGGAGTTGCGAATGATGCTGAACATTGTGCAGTCATCCGCAAGCATCCCCACTTCTAACCTAATGATATTGATGTCATTGATGAAGAAGCTGAAGATGGTTTGGCCGAGAACACTACCCTGAGGAACTTCGGCAGTGATGTCCTGGAGCTGATATGATTGATCTCCAACCACCACAACCATCTTCCTTTTCTCCAGGTTTTCCCCCTGATTCCTATTGACTCCAGTTTTGCTAGGGTTCCTTGATGCCATATTCGGTCAAATGCTGCCTCGATTTCAAGGCCAATCACTCTCACCTCATCTCATATGGTCCGCCTGATATTCATTTCTGTTGCCTTCAGTGTAGCTAAACATTGAGAGGAGCATACAATGGGTGACTGGTAGATACTGCCTCCTTGGCCTGATCTCCCACAAGGAGTTTCTACCTCAATGTACCGTTAAAAAGAAAGCATTCCACAACATTACAAAGGACAAATGGTAACCGAAATTGATTAATTTTCACTTTAGAAGCTCTGTACAACTGAATCGTTTTCAATGAAACTTGTGAAATTCTTACAGGACATGACAGGGTGTATAGAATCCCTACAGTGTAGAAGGAGGTCATTTGGCCCACCAAGTCTGCACCGTCCTGTGGTAATATTCATATGCATAGTAATGTTTCCAGTTCAATATCCGACCTCTGACCAGGAGGTGGCGGCCGGAATCCACCATGTGACTCCAGATATCGGCAGTTGGTAGTTAGTCATTTCGGAGGACAGTCGCATTAGAAGTAGCTCCAGGAGAATTCATTAATTGTTTCCGTTTGTTTCTTTAATTATCTTTCCACATGTTTATTTGTTGATAAACCATCTCATTAGTGTTATGGGCCAGAGTTTAGAAAACTCCAAAGTATATCAATGGAGTTCACCTGGCCCACGACTGTTTATAGACTTTGGTTATGAGGAGCATAAGGACCTACCATTCAGCTGTTATTCAACAGAGTCCTTAAAGAACTTTTAATCAAAAACAAAGTTTGTTCTACGAATTCAATTAACATTTTTATAAACACACCCAGTAAGCATTTTTATCAACTACAAATATAAATACCCCACACAGCTATAGTACTCTCTCTCTTATATATATATATAGCCCTTAATAATTTATTTTCAACTGTTTTAATTTGATAACAGCATCCAATGAACAAGAAAACCCCTTTTACCAATGATGGAACCATCAATTCACCAGACACGTGTTTACCTATATGAACATAGCTTTTAATCTACTTACTACAGAGCCAGCCTGTTACCCGTTGATGAACTCTCGGTGAACTGCAGGCTGACTCTGGACAAGGGTATTTATACAGCAGCACAAGGGGGAGGAGTCATGGGCGGAGCCCTGTACAGGCTCGTGAGCATTCCGAGAGCTACTCCCCCTAGTGGTCGGATAACACTACTGCGCTTACAAAGATACAGTGTGAATTACCATGTTACATTCACCACAACCAAAACAGTAGGTTTGAGTTCTTTCCAGAAAACAGTTATCACTTTTAAATTATCAAGTGATCTGGGCTCCTTTTAACATGGAGAGAGAGAGAGAGAAGGGAAGCTTTCTAGATCTGAAAACTGCTTCCAACTGTGTAAAACGAAAGTAAAACTCACAGCCATAGCCAGCCCCCATCTCAAAAGGAAAGTAAAACTGAGAGCAACAGCCCAGCTCCACCCCCACAATGATTAATTAGAATACTTAAAGTGCGAAAGGCTTAGAGGGATCGGAATCCTTAAGACACATCCAGGAGACATTTCTGAGCCAGCACATAAAAAATCCTACAATAGAGGGAGTAGTACTGGACCTTATTTTAGTGAATGAAGCGGGGCAGGTGGGAGGCGTGTCAGGTGGGGGAGCATTTTGGTTAAAGTGATCATAACTCGGTAAGCTTTAACGTAATGATGGAAAAGAACACAGATGGAGTGGAAATAGAGGTTCTAAAAAGGGGAACACTGATTGTAATAAGATGAGACAGGATCTGGCCAAAGCGAGCAGCTACTTGGAGGAAAATACACACCAAAACAGTGGGAATCATTCAAAAAGGAAAGAGAGATTACAATGCTAACATGTTCCCTTAAAGGTAAAGGGTGGGACCTAACAAGTCAAAAGAACTCTGGGTGTGAGGCACATACAGTATTGGATAAATAAATAAAGGGAGGGTTATGGCAGCTACAGGGGGCTCAAAACAGAAGAAAGTACAGGAAATACAGGGGGCACTAAAAACTTAGGAGAATGAAGAGGGGGCTTGAAAGAATACTCGGGGTATGGGGATGGGGTAAAATAATAGGAAAATCCCAAGGTGTTTTTTAAGTATATTAAGGGCAAGCGGGTAGGCAGAGAAAGATTACGACTCATTAGAGGCCAACATGGCAGCCTCTGTATTGAACTGGAAGATGTAGGTGAGATTTTAAATGAGGGTTTTGCTTCTGTATTCACTATTCGAAGGAGGATGTCAGGATAGAGATCAGGGAGGGGGCTGTGATATAATTGAATAAATTAGCCTTGAGAAGAAGGAGGTGTTAACGGTCTTAATTGGGATTAAAAGTGGATAAAGCCCCAAACCCAGATGAGATGTATCCCAGTCTGCCGTGTGAGGCAAGGGATCAGATTACAGGGTCTCTAATGCTAATTTTCAAATCATCTCTGACCGTAGGAGAGATTCCAGAGGACAGTTAACATGGTACCACTATTCAAGAAGGGAAGTAGGGATAAACCAGATAATTACAGGCCAGTGAGTTCAGCATCAGTGGTAGGTAAATTATTGGAAAAAAATTCTGAGGCACAATATAAATTTTCACTTGAACAGGCAAGGATTAATCAAGGATAGTCATCATGGCTTTGTTGGGGGATGGGGTGGGGATCATGTCTAACAAGGAAGGTTTGTTAGCTCAACTGGCTGGACGGGAGGTTCATGATTCAAAGTGATGCCAACAGCGTGGGTTTAATTCCCATGAAGGCTGAGGTTACGATGAAGGCCCTGCCTTCTCAACTTTGTCCCTCGCCTGAGATGTGGTAACCCTTAAGTTAAATCACCACCAGTCAGCTCTTTCTCTGAAACGGGAGAGCAGCCTTAGGTCCTCTGGGACCATGGCAACTTTCATTGAACGTCAATTGAATTTTTCAAAGAGGCGACTAGCTGTGTTGATGAGGGCAGTGTAGTTGATGTAGTCTACATGCACTTTAGTAAGGCTTTTGACAAGGTCCCCCATGGGAAACCGGTCATGGAGGTAAGAGCCCAAAGGACCCAGGGCAATTTCGCAAATTGGTTCCAGAAAGCTTTGTGGCAGGAGGCAGAAGGAGCTGGTTGAAGGTTGTTTTTGTGACTGCAAGCCATGACAGGGATCTGTGCTGGGTCTCTTGCTGTTTGTAATGCACATTATGATCTGGACGTGAAGGTAGGAGGTGTGCTCAGTAAGGTCAGAGATGACATGAAAATTGGTGGTGTAAAAACCGAGGAGGAAAGTCGTAGATTACTGGACAATACAAACGAGCTGCTTGGTGGGCAGAACAGAGGCAAATGGAATTTAGACCTGAAAAGTGTGAGATGACGCATTTGGGAGGACTAACAAGACAAGGGAATAGAAGCAACTTGGCATCCATGTCCATAGGTACTTGAAGGCAGCAGGACATATGGTTAAGGAGGCATATGGGATCTGCCTCTTTTCACAAAGAGTCACTCAGGCCTGAAATGTTAGCTCCCTCCTCTCTCGACAGATGCTGTCAGACCTGCTGAAATTGTCCAGAATTTTCTGGGGGGTTTTTTAGGCCCTTATTAGCCGAGGTACAGAATATATAGAACATAGAACATAGAACAGTACAGCACAGAACAGGTCCTTCGGCCCTCGATGTTGTGCCGAGCAATGATCACCCTACTCAAACCCACGTATCCACCCTATACCCGTAACCCAACAATCCCCCCATTAACTTTACACTACGGGCAATTTAGCATGGCCAATCCACCTAACCAGCACATCTTTGGACTGTGGGAGGAAACCGGAGCACCCGGAGGAAACCCACGCAGACACGGGGAGGACGTGTAGACTCCACACAGTCAGTGACCCAGCCGGGAATCTAACCTGGGACCCTGGAGCTGTGAAGCATTTATGCTAACCACCATGCTACCGCGCTATGAGCAGAGATGTTATGATGGAGCTGTATAAAACGTTTGTTCGGCCACAGAAAGAGTACAATGTACAGTTCTGTTCACCACACTATAGTGATTGCGCTTGAGAGGGTGCACATGCAATTCACTCGGCTGTTGCCTGGGCTGAAGTGTTTCAGTTATGAAGAGAGGCTGGTTAGGCTGGGGTTGTTTTCCTTTGAGCAGAGAAGACTGAGGGGGGGATCTGAGCAAGGTGTACAAAATTATGAGGGACATAGGTAGGGTCAACAGGAAGGAACTTTTCCCCTTAGTGGAGGGGCCAATAACCGGGGACATTTATTTAAGTTGCTTTAAGGCAGGAGATTTAGAGGGAATTTAATGAGAAATGTTGTCAGCCAGAGCGTGGTGGGAATCTGGACCCCACTGCCTGAGGTGGTAGTAGAGGCGGAAATCCTCGCAACATTAACGAAGCCTTTAGATGAGCCCTTGAAACGTCACAGCATACAGGGCTATGAACTAAGTGCAGGAAAATGGAATTAAAATAGATAGGCATTTGAACGTTGGCGCAGATGTGATGGGCTGAAGGGCCTCTATTTGTGCTGCAAGATTCTACGATACTTGTGATGATGTTCCCCCTTTGATGTTACCAATGGTCACATGACCTAGTAATACTAAAAGGAATAAAACTGGAGAAGTTAAGATTCAAAACAGAGGTAAAAAAACCAACACAAGTGTACTTTACCTGAATGCTCCTAGTATTCAGAATAAAGTAAATGAGTTGATGGCGCAAATCATCGTGAATGACTATGATTTAGTGGCCATTACTGAAACATGGTTAAAGGATGGTCACGACTGGGAGTTAAATACCCGAGGGTATCAAACTATTCGGAAGGACAGAGTGGATGGTAAGGGAGGTGGTTTAGCTCTGTTATTTAAGGATGACATCCGGGCAATAGTGAGGGATGACATTGGTGCTATGGAGGATAAGGTTGAATCCATTTGAGTGGAAATCAGGAATAGTAAGGCGAAAAAGTCACTGATAGGAGTAGTCTATCGACCACCAAATTGTAACGTTATGGTGGGGCAGGCAATAAACAAAGAAATAACTGATGCAAGGTACAGCAGTTATCATGGGGGATTTTAATCTACATGTCGATTGGTTTAACCAGGTCGGTCAAGGCAACCTTGAGGAGGAATTTGTAGAATGTATCCGCGATAGTTTCCTAGAACCTACGAGGGAACAAGCGGTCCTAGATCTTGTCCTGTGTAATGAGACAGGATTGATTCATGATCTCATAGTTAGGGATCCTCTCGGAAGGAGCGATCACAATATGGTGGAATTTAAAATACAGACGGAGGGTGAGAAGGTAAAATCAAATACTCGTGTTTTGTGTTTAAACAAAGGAGATTACAATGGGATGAGAGAAAAACTAGCTAAGGTAGACTGGGAGCAAAGACTTTATGGTGGAACAGTTGAGGAACAGTGGAAAACCTTCCAAGCGATTTTTCACAGCGCTCAGCAAAGGTTTATACCAACAAAAAGGAAGGACGGTAGAAAGAGGGAAAATCGACCGTGGATATCTAAGGAAATAAGGGAGAGTATCAAATTGAAGGAAAAAGCATACAAAGTGGCAAAGATTGGTGGGAGACTAGAGGACTGGGAAATCTTTAGGGGGCAACAGAAAGGTACTAAAAAAGCTATAAAGAAGAGTAAGATAGAGTATGAGAGTAAACTTGCTCAGAATATAAAAACAGACAGTAAAAGTTTTTACAAATATATAAAACAAAAACGAGTGGCTCAGGTAAATATTGGTCCTTTAGAGGATGAGAAGGGAGTTTTAATAATGGGAGATGAGGAAATGGCTGAGGAACTGAACAGGTTTTTTGGGTCGGTCTTCACAGTGGAAGACACAAATAACATGCCAGTGACTGATAGAAATGAGGCTATGACAGGTGAGGACCTTAAGAGGATTGTTATCACTAAGGAGGTAGTGACGGGCAAGTTAATGGGGCTAAAGGTAGACAAGTCTCCTGGCCCTGATGGAATGCATCCCAGAGTGCTAAAGGAGATGGCTAGGGAAATTGCAGATGCACTAGTGATGATTTACCAAAAATCACTGGACTCTGGGGTGGTGCCGCTGGATTGGAAATTAGCAAACGTGACACCACTGTTTAAAAAAGGAGGTAGGCACAGAGCAGGAAATTATAGGCCAGTGAGTTTAACTTCGTAGTAGGGAAGATGCTGGAATCTATCATCAAGGAAGAAATAGCGAGGCACCTGGACAGAAATTGTCCCATTGGGCAGATGCAGCATGGGTTCATAAAGGGCAGGTCGTGCCTAACTAATTTAGTGGAATTTTTTGAAGTCATTACCAGTGCAGTAGATAACAGGGAGCCAATGGATGTGGTATATCTGGATTTCCAGAAAGCCTTTGACAAGGTGCCACACAAAAGGTTGCTGCATCAGATAAAGATGCATGGCATTAAGGGTAAAGTAGTAGCATGGATAGAGGATTGGTTAATTAATAGAAAGCAAAGGGTGGGGATTAATGGGTGTTTCTCTGGTTGGCAATCAGTAGCTAGTGGTGTCCCTCAGTGATCCGTGTTGGGCCCACAATTGTTCACAATTTACATAGATGATTTGGAGTTGGGGACCAAGGGCAATGTGTCCAAGTTTGCAGATGACACTAAGATGAGTGGTAAAGTGAAAAGTGCAGAGGATACTGGAAGTCTGCAAAGGGATTTGGATAGGTTAAGTGAATGGGCTAGGGTCTGGCAGATGGAATACAATGTTGACAAATGTGAGGTTATCCATTTTGATAGGAATAACAGCAAACGGGATTATTATTTAAACGGTTAAATATTAAAGCATGCTGCTATGCAGAGAGACCTAGGTGTGCTAGTGCATGAGACACAGAAAGTTGGTTTACAGGTGCAACAGGTGATTAAGAAGGCAAATGGAATTTTGTCCTTCATTGCTAGAGGGATGGAGTTTAAGACTAGTGAGGTTATTTTGCAATTGTATAAGGTGTTAGTGAGGCCACACCTGGAGTATTGTGTTCAGTTTTGTTCTCCTTACTTGAGAAAGGACGTACTGGCGCTGGAGGGTGTGCAGAGGAGATTCACTCAGTTAATACCAGAGCTGAAGGGGTTGGATTACGAGAAGAGGTTGAGTAGACTGGGACTGTACTCGTTGGAATTTAGAAGGATGAGGGGGGATCTTATAGAAACATTTAAAATTATGAAGGGAATCGAAAGGATAGATGCGGGCAGGTTGTTTCCACTGGCGGGTGAAAGCAGAACTAGGGGACATAGCCTCAAAATAAGGGAAATAGATTTAGGACTGAGTTTAGGAGGAACTTCTTTACCCAAAGGGTTGTGAATCTATGGAATTCCTTGCCCAGTGAAGCAGTTGAGGCTCCTTCATTAAATGTTTTAAGGTAAAGATAGGTAGTTTTTTGAAGAATAAAGGGATTAAGAGTTATGGTGTTCGGGCCGGAAAGTGGAGCTGAGTCCACAAAAGATCAGCCATGATCTCATTGAATGGCGGAGCAGGCTCGAGGGGCCAGATGGCCTACTCCTGCTCCTAGTTTTTATGTTCTTATGTTATTATGTTCTTATGACCCATCAGGCCAACCGTGGAGAGGTGACTATCTGACATTTGGAGTTGACAATTGAAAGTAAGAGTTGGAGTCCGGGAGTCATGGAACTCAGAAGCATTTTTCTCGATCCTGTATATCAATGGTTCCCCCAATAAAAGCCTTATTAGTTTATCTGCCAAATTGGTCGTCTATAATTCACAGCTGTTACAATGCTGTGACTCTCTGGTGAAATTTAACGGCAACGTTTCTAAGTGTGATTTCTGTCGGGTTTTGCTGGGGGTTTCCTGCTGGCTCTGTCGGTGAGTTCCTCACCGCTATCTAACCACAATTAGTCCCTCTTCTGGGCCCTGGGGAGTCTCTCACCAATTTCGTCCATACTTGGAATTATTTTCATCACTGGGGAGCTGAACTCACTGGCCAGACTGACTCCTCATATAGCGGGCTGCCATTTTGAAAGAGTGTCCCGATCTCTAATCTCTAAGTGCACTTGCGGGTGCACTTATGCCCCCAAAGATAATGCCACCCCACACATATGGGCATTACCTCACACCCCTCCAAGTGATGACACCGTGCTGTGGAGTCACTGAGGGCCCCAACCCTTTTTGAACCAATCCCTTCTAGGACCCCTCCCTTCACCCCCCCCCCAATCTTCTAGAGGCCCCTTGATAGCCCCCCTTCACCTTCCTTTCATGGCCACGGCCCTTCTCTGGGCCTGACACTTGGCATTGCCACCATGGCTCCTGGGCACCCTGGCACTGCAACCTTGGCACACTGACAGTGCTCCTACTGGCTTTGCAGTTCCACCTGGGCACCTTGTCAGTTCTAGGGTGGCAGTGCCAAGGTGGCTGGGTGGCAATGTATTTTTCTAGACCAGTACTGAATGGTTCCTGATTGTGAACTCCCTGGGGAGGCCGAGAGATGCCAGGATGCCAGTAGATCTTGGCTGATTACGCCTTAGAGGAGACAGTGGCTTAGTGGTATTGTCACTGGACTAGTAGTCCAGAGACCCAGAGTCATATTCTGTAAACCTGGGTTTGAATCCTGTTGTGGCAGGTGGTGAAATTTGATCATGAAACCATTTGTCGAATTTCATAAAAACCATCCAGTTCACTAATGTCCCTTAAGGAAGGAAATCTGATTGTTTTACCTCCATGTGACTCCAGGTCGATGGTTGACTCTTACAGCAGTACAGAACCTTATTTAGGCCACACTTAGAATATTGTGTATAGTTCTGGTCTTCCAGAAGGCTTTGGAGAGGACACAGAAAAGGTTTATCAGGATGTTGCCTGGTCTTGAGGGTATTAGCTATGAGGAATGGTTTGATAAACTTGTATTGTTTTCACTGAAATGACAGAGGTTGAGAGGTGACCTGACAGAGGTTTACAAAATTATGAGTGGCATGGACAGAGTGGATAGTCAGAAGCTATTTCCCAGGGTGGAAAAGACAATCACTTGGGGACAAAGGTTTAAGGCGCGAGGGGCAAAATTTAGAGGAGATGTGCTCTGTACGTTTTTTACATAGAGGGTGGTGAATGTCTGGAACTCGCTGCTGGAGGTGGTGGAAGCAGGTACGATAGCGACATTTAAGAGGCATATTGAAAAATACATGAATAGGATGGGAATAGAGGGATATGGACCCCGGAAGTGTAGTAGGTTTTAGATTGGACTGGTTACATGGTCAGCACAGGCTTGGAGGACTGATGGGACTTTTCCTGCATGGTTCTGTTATTTGTTAGGAGGTTTAAAATCTACTTAGGTTTGTGGCTTGGTCCATTGTGGGCGAAATCCTGATTGCGCAGCTTCGTGAGGTCCAGGTAGATTTTGTGAGGTGTACTGGCTGCTGGGAAGCCCACGGGAGGCTTCTTCTGGCATCTACCAGGTGTATTGCACTCCCGTTCGGGCGCAACGTGACCGGTAGAACGCGCTCTATGTTCCCCCTGGCTGATGCATGCAAAACCAAGGGACATAGATAATCTCAGCATAAGAGGTAAGCCATATAAGCCTGAGCTGAGGAGGATTTTATTCACTTAGAGGGTCCTGAATCTTTGAAATATTCTTCAGAGGGCTGTGGAAGCTCAATCATTAAGCATGTTCAAGGCAGAAATCAATAGACTTTGATGCCTTTGAGGGATGTGGAGATAGTGCAAGAAATTGACATTGAGGTCAATGGGGAAAGTGGCATTGAGCAGGATTTCATAGAATTAGAATTTACAGTGCAGATCAGCCATGATCTAATTGAATGGTAGAACAGGCTCGCAGGGCTGAATGGCCTAGATTTTGTTTCTTAATTTTGCAGTCATTCTTAAAATACATACTATCACCTGAATTACACACCAACAAGCAAAGTTATCGAGGAATTACTAAGCACTGATTTTCCTATGTGCTCATGGGATGTGAGAATATTTGGATAGGCCAACATTTACTGTTATTCTCTAATTGCCCTTGAGAAGGTAGCGGTGAGCTGCCACCTTGACAGCTGCAGTCCATGTGGTGTAGGTACACCCACAGTGCTGTTAGGAATAGAGCTCCAGGATTTTGAACCAATGATAGTGAAGGAAAGATGACATAATTGCAATTCAAGATGGTGTCTGGCTTGAAGGGGAACTTGAAATTGGTATCGTTCCCATGTATGTTTCTTCTTTGAGGTAGAAGTCCTGGGTTTGTTCAGTGAGCCAAAAACAGCAACTTATATTTGTATAACACCTTTAGCATGATGAGAAATCCCAAGGAACTTCACAGGAGCATTTTATCACAAAGGATGACACCAAGCCAGATAAGGAGGTATTAGGTCAGATAATCAGAAGCTTGCTCCAACAGGTAGATTTTGGGAATGTCTCAGAATGATAGAATCATAGACTTTACAGTGCAGAAGGAGGTCATTTGGACTATAGAGGCTGCACCGGCCTTGGAAACAGCACCCTACGTAAGTCCACGCCTCCACCCTATCACAGTAACCCAGTAATCCCACCCAACCTATTTATTTGGACACTGAGAGCAGCACGGTAACACAGTGGCTAGCATTGTTGCTTCACAGCTCCAGGGTCCCAGGTTCAATTCCCGGATTGGGTCACTGTCTGTGTGGAGACTGCACATTCTCCCCGTGTATGTGTGGGATTCCTCCGGGTGCTCCGGTTTCCTCCCATAAATTTCCTCCTGAAAAATCTGGGGCGGGATTCTCCGACCCCCCCCACCGGGTCGGAGAATCGCTGGAAGGTGGCGTGAATCCCGCCCCCACCGGTCGCCCAATTTTCCGGCGCCGAAGAATTGGCGGGGTGGGAATCACACCGCGCCGGTCGGCGGCCGCACGCGGCGATTCTCCAACCCACGATGGGCCAAAGTCCCGCTTGTTCTATGCAGGTCCAGCCAACGTAAATTGGACTAGGTCCCTTACCGGGGGGACCTGGCGGCGCGGGCGAGCTCCGGGGTCCTGGGGGGGGGGGGGGGGGGGGGAATGATATGGCCCCAGGGTGTGCCTCCACAGTGGCCTGGCCCACGATCAGGGCCCACCGGTCCGCGGGCGGTCCTGTGCCATGGGGGCACTCTATTCCTACGCGCCTGCCGTGACTGCCTCCACGATGGCCGGCGCAAAGGTGAACCCCCCCTGCACATGCGCGGGGATGATGTCAGCAGCCGCTGACGCTCCCGCACATTCATGGACCCGCGCCGGCCGGCGGAGTCCCTTTGACTCCGGCTGGCGCGGCACCAAAGGCCTTCCCTGCTGGCCGGCAGGGCATAAACCACTCCGGTGCCGGTCGAGCCCCTGAAGGTGTGGAGGATTCCGCACCTTTGGGGCGGCCCGACGCCGGAGTGGTTCACGCCACTATGTTTCGCCAGAACCCCCCACCCCGCCGGTACGGGAGAATCCCGCCCGTGGTTTGGTATTTGGACATTCTGAATTCTCCCTCCATGTACCCGAACAGGCGCAGGAATGTGGTGACTAGGGGCTTTTCACAGGAATTTCATTGCAGTGCTAATGTAAGCCTACTTGTGACAATAAAGATCATAAAAATAAGATTATAAATAAGGGCAATTTAGCATGATCAATCGACCTCACCCGCACATCTTTGGACTGTTGGAGGAAACCGGAGCACCTGGAGGAAACCCACGCAGACACGGGAGAACGTGCAGGCTCTGCACAGACAGTGACCCAAGCGGGATTCGAACCTGGGACCCTGGCACTGTGAAATAACAGTGCTAACCACTGTGCTACCATGCCGCCCCTTAAAGGAGGAAAGTGATATCGGGAGACATTGGGTAACGCCAGTCGGATCTTCCAGTCCTGCCGACAGTGCGTACATGCTGTGGTTGTCCCGATTGCAAGGGTTGGATACACGGGAAACCCCATTAGCAACCAGAGGATCCCGCCACCGGCCAATGGCGGGCCACCTCCACGAAACACGCGGCGGGTTGCGCTGAAAACCCCGGCCAGACAGTTGGTGGGAGGGAATTCTAGAGTTTGGCACCTAGGCAACTGAAGATACTTCCCCCACAGTGCGGAAGAACACCATTCAGCCCATCGAGTCTGTATAGACCCTACCTAGGCCCACCCCCTTGCTCTATCATTGTAACCCCAGCTATCCAGCCCATTAAGTGGCAACTTAGCAAGGTCAACCCACCTAATCTGCACATCTTCAGCCAATGCTGGAGTACTTTTTGATTGGGAATGCACAAGAGCTTGGGATTAGAGGTCAGATATCTTACAGGTAGTGGGGCAGAGCTAGGGAGGGGAAAGGCCATGGAGGGAAATGAAAATAAGGATGAGAATTTGCTACAAGTTACAATATGGGCAGATGAGTTTCGGGCGACTTCTCATTTAGCGTGAATAGAAATTGGGAGACTAGTCAGGAATGTATTGGTGCAGTCAAGTCTGGAGGTGACAAAGGCTTTGATCGAGGGTTTCAGCCGCAGATACCTGAGACAGGAACAAAATCATGTGATGGTACGGAGGTGGAAATAGATGGTCATAATGATGGTATAAATATGTGGTCAAAAATAACAGAGGTTGTAAACACACTGGCTTGATTTCGGACTGTTGCCAGGCAGGAGAAGAGACCCATATTTTTGCAAAATTGTAACGATTCAGGAGGAATTTTAAAATGGTGGGCTGGATCCGGTGTCAGGATTCCCACACCTTTGCATTTTTAATCAGCCTGCCTCAGCACTCTACTGTCTATGTGGCCTCCTGGGCTCTGCTTCTAAGGACAAATTACCCAACTCAGTCCCAGACCTGCCCGTTGGAGCAAGGATCACACCATTTGAGGGCCTTTTGGTGCAACAAGCTGGGTAATTTCCTGACATCAATAGCAAACATCTAGGCCATGGAGTCAGTAGTTAGGGAACCGAGTATGCTGAAAGCAATGGCACGGTCCTCCAGATATTAAATTGTAAGGAATTTCTACTCATCAGACGGGCAATCTGATAACTTAGCAACAGTAGAGAAGTCGAGAGGTGGCGGTGAGGGACAGATGGGAATTGTCAAAGTATATGTGATAACAAACATAAGAACATAACAACTAGGAGTGGGAGTAGGCCATCTGCCTCTTCGAGCCTGCTCCGCCATTCAATGAGATCATGGCTGATCTTAACATCTGATAACGCTGTTGATGCGACCATCATTTCACTCAAAGACACGAGTAGAAGCAAACCAAGGTTTTAATCAGCTTAGAACAGAACCTGCCTGTGGCTAGTACAATACTGTGGACCGTCTAAAGGTCAACTGCTCTTTTTACTTCCTTTCAAGGGGAGGAGCCATGGGTGGAGCCCGTACATGCCCCAACATATCCCCCTGTGGGTGAAGCCACACAATGGCCCCTAGGTGGAGCCCACAAGGCCAACAACATAACATAGCAGTAACACAATGGCAGAACATGATACTAATACACTGGTAAAGGGGAGGAGCCATGGGCAGAGCCCGTACATGTCCCAACATATCCCCCTGTGGGTGAAGCCACACAATGGCAGAACATGATACTAATACACTGGTAAAGGGGAGGAGCCATGGGCAGAGCCCGTACATGTCCCAACATATCCCCCTGTGGGTGAAGCCACACAATGGCAGAACATGATACTAATACACTGTTGAATTACTAGTACTATACATTCACCACAGCTGTGCCTTTATATTATGTCACCCAAGGGCAGCATGAGGATGAGGAATAGGAAGGAGCGAATAATTGATCCTTGGGGATGTAGTCATGCGGCCCCTTTAAGGGGTCAAGCTCCACAGAATACGTGACTGGCTCAGGGCCAATCACATCGGAGAGAGCAAAACCCAGCCAATGTGCAGTTTGTGTGGGGCCCAAATTTGTGGCAACCAGTGCTCAACAGCGCCTGCTCCGGGTCTCTGACGTGAGGCCGTTAGATCCCGTGCCTTGGGTAACTCCAGCACAGACATATTCAGCGGAACCGACTACTCACTTGAATATGCAAACCTGGACACCAAACACAATGGGCGGGTTCTGATTATGACGCTTTGTGAGATCTCGCGAGGTATCACAAGGCCAGTTAACCTCGCAACAGTCCTATGGCGAGATTTACCAGCTTTGTCGAGTCGCAAGGTGGGCACAAAACATCTGTGTCCTAATAAAAGTAAGGTTAAGGGGGGGGGTTGTTGGGTTACGGGTATAGGGTGGATACGTGGGTTTGAGTAGGGTGATCATGGCTCAGCACAACATTGAGGGCCGAAGGGCCTGTTCTGTGCTGTACTGTTCTATGTTCTATGTTCTATCTGATAGATCACCCCCTTGATGTCATTTGTGACTTTCATAAAAGCTGCTTTGGTAGAAAATCAGGTTCAGAGACCTGATTGGAGGGATTTGAACCATGAAAGACTTGAGTGAATTTGGGAGGCAACAACACGTTCAAGGACTTTGGAGACAAATTGGAGATTGGAGATGGGGTGGTAGTTTGTCAGGATGGTGGGATCAATCATTGATTTTTTGAGGAGAGGTTGATGAAAGCAAATTTGAAGAGAAAAGGGCAATGCTTGAAGCGAGAGAGGATGCTTATAATATTGGCTTAACATGGTGGCCAAGAGAGGAAGATGGGTCATCAGAAGGTCATTGAGACTGGGATTGAGGGAACAAGTGGCAAACTCATGGACAAGATGGGTTTGGAGAGGACATGAAGATAACAGAAAAACTAGAGAAAGATGTAAGTGCAGGGCTAGATCAGGATGGAGTATTAAAGGAAGTTTGGCTAGGTGCCCTAGTGTAAGGGAGGGACAAGGCGGATCATAGATTCATAGAATCCCTACAGTACAGAAGAAGGGCATTTGGCCCATTGGTTCTGCACCGACCCTCTGAAAGCATACCCTACCTAGATCCAAAGCCCTCCCCTATCCCCGTAGCCACATCTAACTTAGACACCTTTGGACACTAACGGGCAATTTTAGCATGACCAATCCACCTAACTTGCACATCTTTGGACTGTGGGGGGGACACCGGAGCAACTGGAGGAAACCCATGAAACATGGGGAGAATGTGCAAACTCAACGCTGACAGGAAGGCTGAAATTGAACCGGGGTCCCTGATGCTGTGTGGCAACAGTGCCAGCCACTGCACAACTGGGCCAATGTGCCGCCTGCCGGATGCAGCTGATCGTATTTTTTCAATATGAGCGACAAAGTCCATGAGCTCCTCACACTTCTTGTTGGAGTGGGCGTGAATTGCTGCTTTGCATCTTGTACAGTGATACATATTGCCGCAGGTGTGGGTTAATGGTGGAGTGGGTGAATGGTTACGGTGATGAACTGGGTGTTGCTCATGGGGATTTGCTTTTCCCTGAATGGTGTCAGGTTCTTTGAGTGCTGTTGCAGTGGCACTTAACCAGGCACATAGGGAGTATTCCGTCACACCCCTGACTTGTCCCTTGTAGGTGGTGGACAATCTTTGAGGGACCACGACTTGAGTAACTTCTTGAAAGTTTCCAGCCTCAATATTTGTATGGCTGGTGCAGCTAACTTCCTGATTGTTTCTTTTGTTAGAGATAGTTATTGCCCGGGACGTGGACAAGGGCTGTTTATTTGTGAGGCCTGGTTATCCCCTCTTTTGCTCTGCAGGATCAGCTATTTGCAGATGGAAAACCGAAGAAAAATGAAGACGCAGAGGTTCATTGATATTAGGTCTCTAAACCCCTTTGTTCTTTAAGCAGGTCCCCAGGATTAGGCTCAGGTATGGGCAAAATGTTCCTGTTTACTCCAGATTGGAGCATTTAAATTGAAAGTAAGCCAAACAACGGTGATCTTAGAAAGTCTTACAAATCATTTTCTTAGTTTTCCAGCCACACGGTAGAAGGCTAGTTGACGTGCGCCTTTCTGATCTGAAAACAGAAAAAGCTGGATAATCTCAGCAGGTCTGGCAGCATTTGTAGAGAGAGAAACGGAGTTAACGATTCAAGTCCATATGACTCTTCTGATGGTGGAACACAGACTTACATGGATATATAACTATGAATGGATTCAGATGTATTAAACAACACAAATTTCCCTAGTACACTCTCTGAATTGCACTTGAGTAGTGAAAGACCAAGTCCATATATTCAGTTAGGTCTAGGTACCCAATTTTCCCTTGGCAATTTTACTGTTCCTGGCCTTCTTTGTTTAATTTTACTGCACTGTGATACCATGGATGTCAGCCACTCCCAAAACCTTGCCTGACTAACTTGTCATTCATTGTGAGATTGAAACGGAACAATATTTTGTTGCAAAAAGCACTAGACTCTTGAAATCCAAATAAGGTTTCAGAAGCTGACTGTAGCCAACTTTCCCAATCTTAACCCCCCCCCCCCCCCCCCCCCCCCCACCCTACTGAACGGCAAGCATTAGATTAGGGTGCTCAGCATAAACCTGGGACCTCCCTGGTTCATGTAACCTTGAATCTCTGCATTAATGCATTCAGCTACGAATGTGATCACACTTGGTTTTGTCTCAAGGAGTATATTACGCACAGTTTCTGTACATGAGGGTAAAATTACAGTCCTCCTCACCTTTCACCTCTTACAACTCTATAACAGTCTGAATTGCTTTGGTGATTAGTTTCTGAAAAATTGGATTGTATTAACACCATTTTTTCCACTTTATTATTCAGAAAGTCAGTAACGTTAATATTGGTCCAATAAGAGAGAATTCACCATGAACTCAAATTAAAATGCTTCATCTAAAATCTATTTGAATGTTGGTATTAGACAGGGAGTTTGAGCATGTTCTGTCCAATTCTATTTAATTTGACCGTGAAGAATAAAAATGCTCAGAGTATTAAAGAATAATTTCACGAAGATTTAATCATTATGATACTTTTTAGTAGATATGTACCAGTGTATTGATGGATTAAACATTAATCAAATTGTAATGAATGGAACAGGTCTATCTCTGTGCCTGTTATAATGGCCATCTCTGGCACTTTATTGCATTCAATGAATTATTGGGTCCATGTAATCCTGTGTAATATAATCAAAGTCGATTCTACTGCAGCTAACAACTTGCCTTCTATATGGAATAAATGACCTTTCTGCCTGTAAGGATTTTAATCACAACGCTTCTTTATCGTGTTTAATGGACAAAATTAAACCAACATTTCAAAATGAAAAGTGCAGTTGTGTAATATCCATAAATCTGTGAAGTAAACATTGATGTGTTCGCTATCTTATCGAGTGTACAATGATAAATTATATACAGGGGCAAGAATGACTCCGGTATGTTTATGAAGTGTGGTAAACCACTGTTGCACCTGTATTAGGTGATGTACGGTAGGACCTGTACTACAGGTTTGCCGGTAGTGTCTGCCTGCTGTATAAATATGTGTGTCCTCCAGCTAGCAGCCATTTCGCCAGCTGCTGTGGGAGGCCACACATCTTATAGCAATAAATCGAGGCACGATTAATTGGACAAAGACGGCCAGCAGAAGCACCTTCACCAACGCTTCTCGGCTCGCGCTGCCCTTTGCAAGGCTTGTGGCAAAAAAGGACACTTCGCTGCGGTGTGCCAGGCCCGCGCAGTCGCCGCTATCACCCCCACCGCTCTAGTCTACACACAATGGGCGCCACAATCTGCATCTCCCCGGACCATGCACGGCCAGTGGTCACCGCCATCTTCGCCTCCCGGGGCCAAACGCGGCCAGGGGGCGCCGCCATCTTTACCTACCGGGGCCACGCGTGGCCAGTGGGTGCTGCCATCTTTCCCCCCAGTCCACGTGCGGCCCATGGGCACAGCCATCTTGTCCCCCGCAGGATCTTCAGGCGCCGCCATCTTGTCTCCCCCACGGGACATGGACACCGGCAGCATTCCAGGACCTGGGCCCCCCAGGCTCCCCATCATCCGACGTCAGCGACGACCGACCACGACTCGTCTCAGTAACAATCGACCAGTCTCGTCCGCACAACCTGGCCACCGCATCGACCAGTGTGAAAATCAATGGCCACGTGTCCTCCTGCTTTCTGGACTCCGGGAGCACCGAAAGCTTCACACACCTGGATATGGTAAGACTCTGCTCCCTCGCGGTACACCCCGCCGATCAAAGAATTTCCCTGGCCTCCGGATCCCATTCCGTCGTGATCCAGGGGTACTGTACAGTCACATTCACGGTCCAAGGCGCAGACTTCAGCGGCTTCCACCTCTACATCCTCCCTAACCTCTGCGCTTCCCTGCTCCTAGGCCTGGACTTCCAGTGCAATCTCCAGAGCCTAACCCTCAAATTCAGCGGGCCCTCACCACCCCTCACTGTGTGCGGCCTCGCGACCCTAAAGGTCGATTCGCCTTCCCTCTTCGCCAATCTAACCCCGGATTGCAAAACCGTCGCCACCAAGAGCAGACGGTACAGCACCCAGGACAGGACCTTCATCAGGTCCGAGGTCCAGCGGCTGCTTCGGGAGGGCATCATTGAGGCCAGCAACAGCCCTGGAGAGCCCAAGTGGTAGTCGTTAAAACTGGGGAGAAACACAGAATGGTTGTGGACTACAGCCAGACCATCAATCGGTATACGCAGCTCGACGTGTACCCCCTCCCACGCATTGGGCAGCATGGTAGCATTGTGGATAGCACAAATGCTTCACAGCTCCAGGGTCCCAGGTTCGATTCCGGCTTGGGTCACTGTCTGTGTGGAGTCTGCACATCCTCCCCGTGTATGCGTGGGTATCCTCCGGGTGCTCCGGTTTCCTCCCACAGTCCAAAGATGTGCAGGTTAGATGGATTGGCCGTGATAAATTGCACTTAGGATCCAAATTGCCCTTAGTGTTAGGTGGGGTTACTGGGTTATTGGGATAGGGTGGAGGTATGGGCTTGGGTAGGGTGCTCTTTCCAAGAGCCGGTGCAGAATCGATGGGCCGAATGGCCACCTTCTGCACTGTAAATTCTATGAATCTAAATCTGATATGGTCAATCAGATTGCACAGTACCAGATCTTCTTAACGGTAGACCTCAAACCCGCCTACCACCAGCTCCCCATTCGTAAATCGGACCGTCCATACACCGCTTTCGAGAAGGACGGTCGTCTCTATCACTTCCTCAAGGTTCCCTTCGGCATCACTAACGGGGCCTCGGTCTTCCAAAGGGAGATGGACCAAATGGTCGACCGGTACGGTTTGCGGGCTACCTTCCCGTACCTAGACAACGTCACCATCTGCGGCCATGACCAGCAGGACCACGATGCCAACCTCGCCAAATTTCTCCGCACCGTCACTCTCTTCAACCTCACCTACAACAAGGAGAAGTGCGTGTTTAACACGACCCACTTAGCCATACTCAGCTATGTGGTCCAGAATGGAGTTCTGGGGCCCGATCCCGACCGCATGCGCTCCCTCATGGAGCTTCCCCTCCCTCACTGCCCTCAGGCCCTCAAACGCTGTCTGGGGTTCTTCTCGTACTATGCCCAGTGGGTCCCAAACTATGCGGACAAGGCCCGCCCACTCATTCAGTCCACCCACTTTCCCCTGACGGCCGAGACGCAACAGGCCTTCGCCCGTATCAGAGCCGATATAGCCAAGGCCGGGATGCATGCAGTAGACGAGACACTGCCCTTTCAAGTAGAGAGCGACGCATCGGACGTCGCCCTAGCCGCCACCCTCAATCAGGCAGGCAGGCACGTGGCATTCTTTTCCCGCACCCTTCATGCCTCAGAAATTCGGCACTCATCCGTCGAAAAAGAGGCCCAAGATATCGTTGAAGCTGTGCGGCATTGGAGGCATTACCTGGCTGGCAGGAGATTCACTCTCCTCACTGAACAACGGTCGGTAGCCTTCATGTTCAATAACACACAGCGGGGCAAGATCAAAAATGATAAAATCTTGTGGTGGAGGATCGAGCTCTCCACCTATAATTACAAGATTTTGTAACGGCCCTGCAAACTCAACGAGCCCCCAGACGCCCTATCCCGAGGTACATGTGCCAGCGCACAAGTAGACCGACTCCGGGTCCTGCACGACAGCCTTTGTCACCCGGGAGTCACACGGTCGTACCACTTCATTAAGGCATGAAATCTGCCCGACTCCATCAAGGAAGTACGGACAATCAACAGGGACTGCAAGGTCTGTGCGGACTGCAAGCTGCACTTCTACCGGCCGGACCGTGCGCGCCTGGTGAAGGCTTCCCACCCCTTTGAACGCCTCAGCGTGGATTTCAAAGGGCCCCTCCCCTCCACCGACCAAAACACGTAGATTCTCAGTGTGGTCGATGAGTACTCCAGGTTCCCCTTCGCCATCCCATGCCCCGATATGACATCTGCCATCATCATCAAAGCCCTAAACACTATCTCGCTCTGTTCACAGCTCCAGGACCAGTCCTGCTCCGTAGGCACATCCGACTCCACAAGAACATAAGAACATAAAAACATAAGAACTAGGAGCAGGAGTACGCCATCTGGCCCCTCGAGCCTGCTCCGCCATTCAATGAGATCATGGCTGATCTTTTGTGGACTTAGCTCCACTTTCCGGCCCGAATACCATAACCCTTAATCCCTTTATTCTTCAAAAAACTATCTATCTTTACCTTAAAAACATGTAATGAAGGAGCCTCAACTGCTTCACTGGGGAAGGAATTCCATAGATTCACAACCCTTTGGGTGAAGAAGTTCCTCCTAAACTCAGTCCTAAATCTACTTCCCCTTATTTTGAGGCTATGTCCCCTAGTTCTGCTGTCACCCGCTAGTGGAAACAACCTGCTCGCATCTATCCTATCTATTCCCTTCATAATTTTAAATGTTTCTATAAGATCCCCCCTCATCCTTCTAAATTCCAACGAGTACAGTCCCAGTCTACTCAACCTCTCCTCATAATCCAACCCCTTCAACTCTGGGATTAACCTAGTGAATCTCCTCTGCACAACCTCCAGCGCCAGTACGTCCTTTCTCAAGTAAGGAGACCAAAACTGAACACAATACTCCAGGTGTGGCCGCACTAACAACTTATACAATTGCAACATAACCTCCCTAGTCTTAAACTCCATCCCTCTAGCAATGAAGAACAAAATTCCATTTGCCTTCTTAATCACCTGTTGCACTTGTAAACCAACCTTCTGTGACTCATGCACTAGTACACCCAAGTCTCTCTGAACAGCGGCATGCTTTAATATTTTATCGTTTAAATAATAATCCCGTTTGCTGTTATTCCTATCAAAATGGATAACCTCACATTTGTCAACATTGTATTCCATCTGCCAGACCCGAGCCCATTCACTTAACCTATCCAAATCCCTCTGCAGACTTCCAGTATCCTCTGCACTTTTCGCTTTACCACTCATCTTAGTGTCATCTGCAAACTTGGACACATTGCCCTTGGTCCCCAACTCCAAATCATCTATGTAAATTGTGAACAATTGTGGGCCCAACACGGATCCCTGAGGGACACCACTAGCTACTGAGCTAGCTAAACAAGGCGGACCCTTTGGTGGAAAGGGTGCAATTGCTCAACGCCAACCCCCAGTATGCCTACATTACGTACCCCGACGGCCGGCAAGATACTGTCTCCCTCAGGGACCTGGCACCAGCAGGTTCCACACACAGCCACCTCTCCGGCCCGGCGCCACCCTCCCCTCCCCTGGCGCTCCCAGCATTACCCCACCAGGACCATCCTTCCTTCCTCTGCCCATGTTGAGGATGAAGAGGATTTCGGCACGCTCCCGGAGTCACCGAACGTCAGGCCAGCACCGATATCGCCGACACCACTATGTCGATCCCAACGGAACATCAAGGCACTGGACCGGTTAAATCTCTAACTGGCACCAGACTTCAAAAGACATTTTTTTGATCAAATACTGTAAATAGTAACTCATTGTTGTGTATAGTTCTCCACCACCCCCGCCGGACTGAATTTCAACAGGGGGTGAATGTGGTAAACCACCGTTGCACCTGTATTAGGTGATGTATGGTAGGACCTGTATTACAGGTTCATCGGTAGTTTCTGCCTGCTGTATAAATATGCCTGTCCTCCAGCTAGCAGCCATTTCACCAGCTGCTGTTGGAGGCCACACATCTTATAGCAATAAAGCCTCTGTTGGATTCAACTATCGTCTTTGTCCAATTGATCGTGCCTCATGAAGTATTCCTTTTCTCGATATGTGAAGTGAAGCTGTAAACATGTGGCTTGAAATTTCCTCCATAGGATTTATATTAATGTCATCCAATTAAGAAAATTATCACAAACCTTTCTGTAGCCTTTTGAAAGCACTGTTCATGTCTGCACCCTTCAGTAGCATCTTGACTGGAGGATCAGTGGCCATTCTTGGTTTAGTTTTTCCATCTCAGATGAGATGACCCAACAATGTTTGCATGCTCTGCTACTCTCAGATCTGTGTACTGCACTCTTAGCTTCCTCCAAGACCACTGCCTCACCACAATTAGCGGTACCAGCTCAGGGATGCCATTCAAGCTCTCGGGCATCCATCTCTTAGCAGATCAGGGTCATTCTTGTGTGCTGCACCAAATTATGGCTTCTCTTCTCATGAAAGGGCAGAACAGAGTTCATCATCGGTGGTCCCACTCGCTATGTCACGATTCCAGCCCGGTCCACTCTCCACCTGAGAGGCAGGTAGCGGAGCGCACTAAAGTGGCAAACTGAACCCTCCAACACATTCAGACAATGTAGGTAGACTTCTGACCTTTGGTCAGCACAAGCTTCAGTGTCAGTTGGAACACACACTATTACACCCCTGAGCATGATAAGGAATAGCCATCCATAGACGTCATAGAATTCGTACAGTGCAGAAGGAGGCCATTCGGCCCATAGAGTTTGCACCGACCCTCCAAAGAGTATCCTACCTAGGCCCACTACCCCGCCCCATCCCCATAACCCTGCACATTGGTCATGGCCAATCCATCTAATCTGCACATCTTTGAACACTAAGGGGCAATTTTGCACACTCTTAGACTGCGGGAAGAAGCCAAAGAACCTGGAGGGAACCCATGCAGACACGGGGTGAACATGCAAACTCCAGTCACCCAAGATCGGAATAGAGTCTGGATCCCTGGCGCTGTGAGTCAGCAGTGACAACCACTGTGCCGCTATGTTGCCCTGACTACAGTTCTCCACACAGTTCCATTTTATTCAACCTTGCTGACTGCAGAAAATTGTTAAACGTTTTGCGCTGTGTGCAGGTATGACGCACAACATTGTGCCTGCTGGCCACCTCTGCCCATGCTTTTTTGATTATAGGTGGTCTTCTCTTGCCATCCATTGGCACAATGCCTGGCACTGAACTCCTCTAACAGTATGCCAAGGCACTCATTGGAGAAGCTGTGAGCAGAGTGCAACCCGACTTGCCCTCCTGCCTTCTGTGCTCACTGAGTGCTGAGGCGATTGCCCGACAACAGAAAATTTATTTTACTGGTTGCGGAAAGCTCCCTCAGCCTCCCCCACAACTCCTGGCAACATTCAGGGATCTAGCTCTACAGGTTTCAAATCCCCCGCCGGCTCCCTATTGCCTGACTGGTTTCCCTCCAGTCACACAATAACACACAATATAAAACTCGGGGAAACATATCACAGACACGCAAAAGATGCAAATCACTCAACATGATATTTTCACATGAAAAGAAAACAGAGAAATCGGTACAGAGATTCATCTCCTTGCTATTTTAGCACTTACACTGTTAATGCTCATAGCAACTAAAGGGATTAGCCCACAGTTGTTTTGGGGACATAATCAGTTTTACAGTGGTTCAGGAGAAATGCTTTAACCTAATTAATTCAACTCATTCAAAACGTACATGACTTCTGAAAAGATTAATTGAGATTATTAAAGAGGATGAAGGCTGTGAAACTGCCAGAATTATTAACCTGTTGAGATTCTGCTAATATTGGCCTAATGTGAAACCTAACTAGATTATAATCCAGATTAGGGTGGCACAGTGGCACAGTGATTAGCACATCTGTCTCACAGCCTGCAGGTCCCGGTTCACAGCCTCGGGTGACTGTGTCGAGTTTGCACTTTCTCCCCGTGTCTGCGTGGGCTTCCTCTGGGTGCTCCGATTTCCTCCCACAGTCCAAAGAGGTGCAGGTTAGGTGGATTGGCCATGCTAAATTACCCCTTTGTGTCCAAAAAAGGTTAGATCGGGCTACTTGGTTATAGGGACAGGGTGGAGGCATGTGCAGATACAATGGGCCGAATGGTCTCCTTCTGCACTGTAAATTATCTGATTCTGTTCCATGGTGATACAATGGAAACTGCACAATAGTATCTCTCTCAGGAAATCTCGCTATTTTCACACCCAACCCTTGCCAAAATGTCTTACGTGTCACTGTATTTTTTCAAAAAGCTTTAAAAACCATGGTTTCCATCTTATAATATATAATATTTATTAGTGTCAGAAACAGGCTTACATTAACACGTCAATGAAGTTACTGTGAAAATCCTCTAGTCGCCACACTCCGGCGTCTGTTTGGTACACTGAGGGAGAATTCAGAATGTCCAATTCACAAAAAGGACATCTTTCGGGACTTGGAGCACCTGGAGGAAACCAATACAGACACAGGCAGAACAGACAGTGGCCCAAGCCGGGAATCAAAGCTGGGTCCCTGGCGGTGTGAAGCAACAGTGCTACTGTGCCGAAAGATGTAAGAACAAAGGGGCATGTTCATAGAACATTTCTATTGTACACACAATTGTTCAGTTTCTCTTCACGTACATTGTTGTGTATATCCCCCAAAACAGGTACACCATGATGCAGAACAAGGCCAGCAGCGTGGGTTCAATTCCCGTACCAGCTGAGAATTCTGAATTCTCCCTTCGTGCACAGGAACAGGCGTCGGAATGTGGCGACGAGTGGGCTTTTCACAGTAACTTCATTGCAGTGTTAATGTAAGCCTACTTGTGACAATAAAAGATTATAATAATTATGCAATCCAATAAACCAACTTATGTGAATTGTGGGTTGGAGCAGAAAATAATTATGGAAAGTAAACTCCAAAAATATAACCCTGTTAAATTGACGAATCTGTCAGGATATTTTTAGTTTCTGACATAAATTAGCTCTCTTAAATGAGACTGAAAAGTCGGAAACACTTAAGTAAGTGCTTCTTTTGCAAATTCTACTTTACCCTTTAAAAGGGAGTCAATGGTATTTTGGGCAGGGTATTAAAGCTGGACGAGAGCAACAAAATTTCAATTACAAAAACGCCAATCGTAAGCAATGGAGTGACAATTTGATAGCATTGGCAATGGGCCAGCATTGAACAAAATCAGCTCTGAACAAAATGCTTACTAAGTTGCTGGAAGTGTGAGCTGATAATGGCACAGCAAAGGAAACAGCTTCTGAGACTGGAGTGAACAGGGAAACAAGGAATCTCGTTAAGCAATGAGATTTCAGGATTCAGAGATAAACACAGGCAGGACTGAGAGCTGCAGCGACTGGCAGGTTGGAACCAACGGCAAATGAGATGTAGAAAACAAAATGAAGAATAGCAATTAAATATTGGATTAAGAGAGAGTGAAATATGCAGAATGGGAGAGGTTGATTGACAGTCATTAACAGTGGTAAGAGGATACTTACACTCTGAGGGTCCAATCTAACGAGATGAAAATATAGTCTCAGAACGAGCGCATTTAGCCACGTTTTTTCAGGCGCTCGTAGTGTTAAGAAAAACCCACTATCTAACAGCCATCCGATTAGATATGGAACCTCAGCAGTGAATGCACGCCTGCGTCCACACTCAGCCACGCTTTTAGCACTGAGGAGCTTCGCTCGCCAGAACTGTTCAGTGCAACGAGAGATCAGGACTCCACTTTTAAATGGCGTCCCGATCTCCCGTGCTCTTGACGCAACCCCCGAAACCCCCAAACCCCAACTCACTATCAGGGGATCCCTTCACAAGCACCCAGTGCACCCCCCGCCCGATCACAACCGCGCAAAAAATACCAGCTTGGCACTGCCAGCTCAGCACCTTGGCAGGGCCCCTGCGAGTGCCACCTGGGAATCTTGGCAGTAACAGGCAGGCAGCCAGGTGGGAATGCCTGACTGGCAGTGCCAGGGTACAGATGGCACCAGCAGGGCCAAGGTACCACCCTACCCAGAGGGCAAGCACTTGTGGGCTTCTGATTCCCTGTGAGATCCCCACGAGTGTCGTCCCATCTGGTCCCTGTTTGTGGAGTCCAGCACTGAATGGCACTTGTCCAAGGTCTCCAAGGAAAGGGCATAGATCCCAACGCCTTGGTTATCTCAGTGAACTGCATATCACAGTGAGATTTCCCAAAAAGTGACCCCGCCCACAATGGACAAGCTTCACGTTGCAACATCTTGCGAGATCACGTTAGATCTTGTGAGGCACAGCAAACCGGGTAGATTCCGGTGACGTAGTCTCCCATCATTTGCCGGCCCCGTTGAGCCACAGAATGCTGATTATCATGTGCAACGTGGCCTGTAGATTGCGTCCAAAGTTCCTACAGGAGGTTTGGTTTGTGTCTACTGCACAAATACACTTATCAGTGAATTTCAGTGACGTCAGCACAATGCTGTATTGCTGAGCATGCAATTCATAGATTTGATAAAGGGGAGTCAGTAGATCTAATGTACTTGGTTTTCCAAAAAGACATTCAGTGCGGATCCGCCGGCGTGTTTTGGCGCATGTGCGGGGGTTCTCTTCTCTGCGCCGGCCATGGAGGAGTCCTACAGGGGCAGGCGCGGAAGGAAGGAGTGCCCCGATGGCACAGGCCTGCCCGCAGAACGGTGGACCCCGATCGCGGGCCAGGCCATCATGGGCCCCCTCCCACCCGGGGTCAGATCCCCCTGCAGCCCCCCCCCCCAACCCCCACCCCCGAGGACCGCCCCAGCCGACTTACCTGCCATCTACCGCCGTGTGGGACCATACGTAACCCACGCCAGCGGGACTGGCCAAAAACGGACGGCCGCTCAGCCCATTAGGGCCCGGAGAACTGCCGGGGGGGCCGCTGCCAACGGCCCCCGACAGGCGTGGCGTGAACCCCGGCCCCACCCAAAAAACGGCGCCAGAGAATATGGCAGCCGGCATTGGAGCGGTGGGGCGGGATTTGTGCCGCCCCAGGCCGTTTTTAAATTGGCGGGTTGTGACTAGTAGAGTTTGGCAAGGATTAGTGATAGTTCTTCAGCTGTTAACAATCTATATTAATTGCTACGGCACATAGATTGAGAGCAATGCATTCTGTATTGCTGATGATACAAAGCTGTGTGTTGTGAGGATGACAAAAAGAGACTACAAAAAAGTACAGACAGGTTAAGTGAATGAGGAACATGATGGTGTATAATGTGCAGTAGAGTGAGATTATTCACTTTGCTAATAATAAGAAAGCAGATTTTGTTTTAAAGTATGAAACTTTTAAATGCTGATATTTGGGTGTATTAGTACAAGGAATACAAAGTGAGTGTGCAAGCACAAGTACTTAGAAAGGCAAAGGGCGTTTTAATCCTTTTTAGAAGGGGACTGGTGCACAAGAATAAGGAAAACTTGCTACAATTGGACAGGATTTTGGTGAGATCACAGTTTTGGTCTCCACCTCTAAGAAATGGCCTTGGAAGCAGTATCGTGATGAGCTTACCTGACTGATGCTTGCAAAGAGAAGGTTGTCCTCAGATAAGAGGCTGAGTAAATTGAACCGTCGGCCTGAGGTTTGAAGCACACAAGATTTTGATGGGGTTTGACAGCGTAGACAATGAAGGGTTGTTTCCCCTGATGGAGGAATCCAGAGCACGGGCACGGCGGCAGGATCAGAGGTTGATGATGTTGGAATGAGATGAGGAGAAATGTCTGCACTCGGAGGGTTGTCAATCTTAACTCCAGAGAGTTGCTATTGAATATACTCAAGGCTAGTATGGGTAGATTTTTTATTTCTTGGGAAGAAAGGGGTATGAGGAGCAAGGGGAAAAGTCAAGTTGACGTAGAAGGCAGCAATAAATATATTGAATGGCAGAGCAGCGGCGGGGTGATAAATTGTCTACTCTTTATGTTCTTCTGTTTTGAACAATTCCAGAAGACCAGTGCTAAAGATCAGCTGGGTCATGGAGCGAGATTCCTCGACCTCCCAGCCGCCTGTTTTTCTGCCAGCGGTCCAGAGAATCCTGCCACTAGCCAACAGCTGGAGAATTTAAGCCATGGTGTTTCTGGCCACGGTAGGTAGGGAGAAAAAGGGGCTGAGTTCTCCGATTCTGGGGCTATGTCCCCACGCTGGAGTGAGAACGGTAGTGTTTTGTCAATGTACTCAGTCGATTATTCTTTTATCTACTATGTACGTACTGTGTACATTCACTTGGCCGCAGAAATATACTTTTCCCTGTACTTTGGTACATGTGACAATAAATATCAAACCAATCAATCAATCATTATGTCTATGGCAACTGTAGGACCCTGGGCTGGATTCTCCATTCGCCGACGCCAAAATCGCGTTTGTAGGTCGGCTGGAGAATCAGAGTTCCCATAACCAAATCGGGGGTGGCGCCCCTTTCGCGATGCTCTGCCCCTTCCAAAGCAGCCTTCTCTCCGCTTACCCCGCGTGATGTATCGACGGTGCCGATATGACCAGGAGAATTGCCGGACCGCGCATGCACATGGCGATGGCCTGTAGCGGCTGCGACGTGCTACATTGCGGAGGCCGCTCGTGGACCCGGTCCACAAAATAGTGACCCCGCTTTGGCCGGCTCGCACGCCCCAGACCACCTCCACACAGTGCCTCCAGCCTCTAATAAAGACCCCCCACGCGCACATCGGCTCTCCCATGACTGTGGCGGTGCTGGACTGAGTCCGCAGCTGCCACACCAATTTCCCAACGGATGAGACTACAAGCGACCAACACCATCGGGAACTCTGCCGGTTGGGGGTGGAGCATTGGGGCGTGGGCCGCAGGCAATGTCCTGAGGCCGTGCAGAGCAAGGGCCAAACAAGAGCAGCATAGGGCATCATGAATAGTGTTCTTACAGGGAACAGATCAGGCTGAGGGAGAGTCGTTGAGGAGTCTCAGAGCTGTGGGGAAGAAGCTGTTCCTATGTCTGGATGTGCGGGCCTTCAGACTTCTGTATCTGATGGAAGTGTCTGGAAGAGGGAAAAGCCTGCGTGTGTGGGCTTTAGATTTATGGATCGACAAAAAAGACTGAATTTTGCGGTTGACGGTGTCTCCCTTCCCACCATCCGAGGAGTCGGCAATGAACACATCCGTACCTTTTCTGCTCATGGCTTCTTTACTACCTCCCCCTTCACCTCCCATCCTGCTTCCCAGGTACCAGTAATATGCTGGCCATTAGCTCTGTCTCTCTCTATCTCCACAGATGCTGCCTGGCTTTTTGAGTATTTCCAGCATGTTCTATTAATATATTAGATTTCCAGCAACTGCAGTATTTTGCCTTTTGCTTTTATTACAGAATCTGCCTGATGTTCTTTTTCAATCAAATCAATGGAATAAAAAACAAACATGTTTTTTTAACAGCAGGATGATCTGCTCTGCCGGATTATGGTGTAGGAGGTGAAGATGGAGATCTGCTCCATTTCCTTTTTGATTTTGTCTGCTTCGTACCAACACAATAAATGCCAACAAAACCCATGAATAAACTTAAGAAATAACACAAAATAAGAAAAGCATAAAAGGGAATGGGGATACAAGATTGCTATAATACTTTAGTGTTGTTTCCCATGGCCAAGTTTATTCCTGCTATTTACGGAAGGCATCTATGTTATTCAAGGCTGAAGTTTGCCATGTTTGGCGCAATGTTTCAGAGACTGAGGTGTAATTTTTTTCCAGTGACAGAAGGTTGGACAAGAAAAAAGTAGAGATTTAAGATCATTGATAAAAGAAACAGATCTGGAATGAGGACATTTTACACAGCAATTTGTTGTGATCTGGACTGAACGGTCTAACAAGCAGATTCAATAGTATTTTCAAAAGGGAATGCTTGAAGATGAAGATTTTGCAAGGCAATGGGAAAGGAATGGAGAATGGAACTAATTGAACAGCTCGAGTATAGAGCCAGCCACAGCGTGATTGACCCAGTAACTTCCTTCTGTACCATTATCATTCCATGATTGTATTATTGCGCAGTGGTTATCACAGCGCCAGGTTCCCAGGTTTGATTCCCGGCTTGGATCACTGTGCGGTGTCTGCATGTTCTCCCTGTGTCTGATTGGGTTTCCTCCCACATGTCCTGAAAGACGTGCCGTTAGGTGAATTGGGCATTCTGAATTCTCCCTCTGTGTACTCGAACAAGTGCCGGAATGTGGCGACTAGGGGCTTTTCACAGTAATTTCATTGCAATGTTAATGTAAGCCTACTTGTGACAATAAAGGTTATTATTATCATCATGTCCCTAAACAAATAGCCATTTATCCAAATTGCTAGAATGGACAGTTACTTCTCAAAAACTCTTCCTGATGTTGAGCACCTCAACCAAATCTCTTCAAATTCTATGCTTTCAGCTTTATCGGTTTTCTGCATTCCTGAAAACATCATCCCAAATACTATCACAGGCGTAATTCTCCTATCCGATGAGGGCAGGGACAGGGAGTGTTTCCTGCTGCGGAGGACAATGGGAAACCACGCCATGGGCGTGATTCATCTGCGTCGTCTTGCCCAACTTGATGCCATTGAATCTCAAAGAAAAAAGAACAAAGAAAAGTACAGCACAAGAACAGGGCCTTCAGCCCTTCAAGCCTGTGCTGACCATGCTGCCTGTCCAAACAAAAATCTTCTGCACTTCCGAGATTCGTATCCCTCTGTTCCCATCCTATTCAAGTATTTGTCAAGATGACCCTTAAATGTCACTATCGTCGCTGCTTCCACCACCTCCTACAGCAGCGAGTTCCAGGCACCCACTACCCTCTGTGTAAAAAATTTGCCTTGTATATCTCCTCTAAACCTTGCCCTTAACACCTCAAAACCTATGCCCCCTAGTAATTGACCCCTCTACTGTGGAAAAAAGCCTCTGACTATCCACTCTGTCTATGCCCCTCATAATTTTGTAGATAGCTATCAGGTCTCCCCTCAACCTCCGTTGTTCCAGTGAGAACAAACCGCGTTTATTCAACCTCTCCTCATAGCTAATGCCCTCCATACCAGGAAACATCCTGGTAAATCTCTTCTGCACCCTCTTTAAAGCCTCCACATTGTTCTGGAAGACCAGAATTGAACACTATACTCCAAGTGTGGCCTAACTAAGGTTTTGTACAACTACAACATGACTTGCCAATTGTTATACTCAATGCCCCGGCCAATGAAGGCAAGCATGCCTATGCCTTCTTGACTACCTTCTCCATCTGTGTTGCCCCTTTCAGTGACCTGTGGACCTGTACACTTAGATCTCTCTGACTGTCAATACTCTTGAGGGTTCTACCATTCACTGTATATTACTTACCTGCATTAGACCTTCCAAAATGCATTACCTCACATTTGTCAGGATTAAACTCCATCTGCCATCTCTCCGCCCAAGTCTCCAAATGATCTGAATCCTGCTGTATCCTCTGACAGTCCTCATCGCTATCCACAATTCCACCAACCTTTGTGTCGTCTGCAAACTTACTAATCAGACCAGTTACATTTTCCTCCAAATCATTTATATATGCTACGAACAGCAAAGGTCCCAGCACTGATCCCTGCGGAATGCCACTAGTCACAGCCCTCCAATTAGAAAAGCACCCTTCCATTGCTACTCTCTGCCCTCTATGACCTAGCCAGTTCTGTATCCATCTTGCCAGCTCACCCCTGATCCCGGGTGACTTCACCTTTTCTAACAGTCTGCCATGAGGGACCTTGTCAAAGGCCTTATTGAAGTCCATATGGACAACATCCACTGCACTACCTACATCAATCATCTTTGTGACCTCCTTGAAAAACTCTATCAAGTTAGTGAGACACGACCTCCCCTTCACAAAACCGTGCTGCCTCTCGCTAATACGTCCATTTGCTTCCAAATGGGAAGAGATCCTGTCTCGAAGAATTCCTCTCCAGTAATTTCCCTACCACTGACGTAAGGCTCACCGCCCTGTAGTTCCCTGGATTATCCTTGCTACCCTTCTTAAACAAAGGAACAACATTGGCTATTCTCCAGTCCTCTGGGACATCACCTGAAGACAGTTAGGATCCAAAGATTTCTGTCAAGGCCTCAGCAATTTCCTCTCTAGGGGTCTCGCGAGAGAACCCTCACTGGGTGTGATCTAGATCAGCATTATTAATTGAGTTATTAGGTTCATTTAAATATGCATTTGTGGGATTCTCCTGGCGCCCGGAACCGAATAGCCGCGTAAGCGAGATCTCGCCATGGCGCTGTTTAGTACAGGTTGACGCAAACGTGGACCAGTTCTAACGGCACATGGGACGTGTCTGCAAGGTCACCAGAGGCTTGTGGTGGTTGGGGAACAGAGCAAGGTGCCACCTTGTCATTCTCTCAGGCACCCGAGCACCTTGGCATTGCCAGGCTGGCACCCTGGCATAGCCATCTGGGTCACCAGCAGGAAATGATTCAAGTGCAGCCCCGGCAGAGGAGATATTTCCGAGACCAAAAGAAATTGTAAAGTGCTGTTGCATAGCAAAGTGCTTCTCAAAGCTGCAGCCACCAAGAAACACCCCACTAAACATGACATAGACTTTTTATGGTTGAATATCTTCATGCAAGCTGTCAAGTTCAGAGAGCCCCAATTGTTAAAATCAATTCCTCCCCTCACTTGGAAATTGACCTCCTCCCCCACCTCCATTGCTTCGGCAGCAAACATCAGAACCACTGGCTCTACAATTTCAGCCCAGACGTCCTTCAGTGACCTCGGAATTAAATATCCCATCCAAACTGGGTGACTGGCAACTGTTTAAGTAACTCTTCTATCGATTGTTATCCTATTCAATATCCCTATTACCTCTTTGCTATTATTGCTACATTGGATCTGACCTCACTTAGAGAAGAGGACGCTGCCAAAGTATTCATTTCGTAACTTGGCCAGGTTCTCTGACTCGACAGGATGATCTCCTTTTTGGTCTCAATTCAGCACCTGCTTCCTTTGACTACCATTTTAACCACTTATATATTAATGAAATATGTTAATGTTAGTTGCAAATCCATTTACATATTCTATTTGCCTCTTTTGTTTCCTTTATTGGATGTCCTCTAGATTTTCTCTGTTTAGTTTGGTTCTCTACTGTATTATGTAGCTTACATTTGCACAAGCATTTTTGTTGTCTAATTTTAATATCTATGGGCACAATTCAGCCATCGCGTTGCACCCGGCATGGAGCCAGGAATGATGGGTGAATCACGGGAAAGGCCAAATCAGGCTTCACGCCGGGTACCAAGCCGATCTCACGTCAACTGACTCGCAGTGCCTGGCATGATCTGAATCACAATCTTGCTGGCCGTGATCCAGATAATTATATTTAAAGGCGATATTAGGCTCATTCAAAAATGCCCGGCCATCGTGCACCTCATTCCTCTGCACCTATGAGTTACCGGCAGCACCGGCAAGGCCTCACTGGGGCGCAGATTTGCACTGGTCTCCACAAGCAGAGACCAGACATGGTGGCCACTTCAGAGGACTCAGAGGCCATTGGAGTCCCCCAACTGGTTAGGGATGGGGCATGGCAGTTCCCTGGCAGCCGGACACCCTGGCAGTGCCTGCCCAGTTAGCTTTGACCAGGTACCAAGCTGGCACTGCCATACTGCCCGGGTGCCAGTTTGGCACTGCCAATGGTGGGGGCCTGAGTGGGCCCATGTCCATGAAAGGGGGGTGACGGAGGTATGAAGGGTGGGGAAGGGTGAAGGGGGTATTAAGGGGCCAGATAAATGTTTGGGGGGGGGTGAAAGAGGGTCTTGAAAATGGAGGGTTTGTGAAAGGGAAGTCCTGAAAAGGGGGAGGACTCATTGACCCCATGGCAGTTGTCCATGTTTTGGCTGAGTAATGCCCTATATTTTGTGTTACCCAGGGAACTCTAGCTTTGGAGGCCTTCCCTTTCCTCATTGTGTGAACGTGTCTACTGCGGTATACTCTATTGATGACGTTACACCATGGGGTACTATGTAGTTAGTTACACAGTCACAAAGTAAGACAAAGGAATAGATTAATACATTAAAGCAAAGCATGGACCCATTTAACAACTACTATGGAATAATATGGCAGAAACCATGTTTAATATGCAAAGCACGTCAATAGCCTGTTTAACACCTCATGGAGCTATAAGTAAAAGTGTAAAATGTTTATCTGAGAGCTAAAATGTAACCTTTTCTAAAATATTTGCATTGGCAGCAGAATAGAAATATTCAAGCTGCTATTTACCTTGGGGAGATGGTGGCGTATTTATTGGTAATGTCATTGAACAAGTAATCCAGGGACTAGGGACATGGGTTAAAATTCCAACAGTTGGTGATGTTGTGTGACACCAATCACCGGTTGTTGTGAAAAGCCATCTGATTCACGAATGTCATTTAGGGAAGGAAATTTGCTTTTTACTTACCTGGTCTGGCCTACCTGTGACTGCAGACCTAAAGCAATGTAGGTTGACTCTTAACTGCCCTCTGCAATAGCCCAGCAGGCCACTCCATTTCAGGACAATTAGGGATGAGCAACAAACGCTGTCTTGACCAGCGACACCCAGAACTCAGAAAAGGACAAAGGAACTAAATCTCAAACAGATTTTGTTCAGATTTCTTTGCAATATTTTCTGTGCGGTCTATCATTTCTGTAAAGTTTGCAGAATGTACAGAAAAATACTTCTTCTGAAAATAAATGTAAAAACATTATGAGTAGAGATTTCCCAAGGCTATAGTTTCAAACATTTTAATACAAACGTTGATATGTAAAAACACAGCTGTAATTCCTCATCGTCACGATGTTTTCATATTGAATAAAGTGGTTATGAGCCCCATTCACCTGTAAAATTTTGAAGTGTCACTTTGGGTGAGTTTGGTGAGATGTTTCCCGTTGGCTTTATGGGTGAGACCCAGACCTGGATTCACCGACATTTAGTCATTTTTTGGGGCCTTGAGGAGTTTCTCCCCAGTTTAGCCAACACAGGGCAGCACGGTGGCCTAGTGGTTAGCACAACCGCATCACGGCGCTGAGGTCCCAGGTTCGATCCCGGCTCTGGGTCACTGTCCGTGTGGAGTTTGCACATTCTCCCCGAGTCTGCATGGGTTTCGCCCCCACAACCCAAAAATGTGCAGAGTAGGTGGATTGGCCATGCTAAATTGCCCCTTAATTGGAAAAAATAATTGGCTAATCTAAATTTATTAAAAAAAAGTTTAGCCAACACGGAGGGTGCGATTCAGAATCACACAAGAGACACAAATCGGGATCCACGCCGCACGCCGAGCCAATCGTGAGTCACATGACTAGCTCAGTCCGGCACAGTCTGGATCAAGCCCTCACTGGGCGAGATCCAGATCTGCATATTTAAATCAGCCGAATGGATCATTTAAATACCCAGATGCCGGATTCACCCAGGACCCAACAGCCATGCATGTGAGATCCTGCCAGGGTGCCGTTTAGTACTGGTCCACACAAATGTGGACCAGGACTGTACCTCGGAGAGAGGGGGTGGGGTACCACAGGACATTGGAGAACCTGGGTGGTTGGGGACAGGGATTGATTTTACCCTGCTGCTCCCCCAGGTTACCGTATGGCACTGGCAGGGTGGAAGAATGGCAGTGCTAGGGTGCCCAGCTGCCAGGTTGGCATTGCCAGGGGCATTGCCAATGGGAGGGGGAGAGAGAGGGGGCGTCTCCCAGGTGCTTCAACAAGATTGGGGGGTTGAGGGGGGCAGGAGGTTAAAAGAGTAGGTGGCACCTGAAAGTGGAAGTGGGGGGGGAAATTGTGGGGAAAGATTGGGGCAGCTGATCAAAATGGTGCCCCGATCTGCAGACAGCCAATAAAGGGTGATTGGTGCTTTGATGCACTTTGTGACAGTGTTAGAACATGCTTCAATTCCTTCTTTCTCGACACAGTACAGTCTCAGTTTCAGATGTTTTCGGACAGTTTGTTCAACCAAATGATGGCCAAATCAGTTGTTATGTGGAATGTAGCCATCTGGGATAGCCAGTTACAAAGGGAAACATGGCCACTGACACGGGAAGTATGGCTACTTGCAAAGAATTACGGGAAATATGGCCAATGCAGGATCCAGAAGAACTCAGAGCTTAAGTGTATATTTGCCACTAGATAACCAGACACTATCGAAACCCCCAGCCGATTTTCATTCTAATGGCCCATTTCCCCAGAACAAAAGACTTGTACTCAGGTATCAGATACAGATACGGACTCATTGGTGCCACTCCCTTCACCCAGGAAGCCCAAACAGTCAAGGTCAATGACCGCTCAGGACATGCCCAGCCATCAAGGCACCCGCCCCTTTATTGGCTAAAATTGAAGGCAGTAATTGAAGCCTGCCGAATTATTGGGTCCAAAGCTAAGGGCCACCCAAAAGACCGCAAAACCCGCAAAGGATAAAAAGAGACACTGCCATGTGTTCAGTCTCTTTTGGTCCCGGCGCACCAGCACTATCTTGGCTCCGGCTTATGCCTAAAACCAATTGCAGCATCACGACCAGAAGATAAGTTTAAGACCAACGATCACTACCAGACGGATGAGCCCAGCAGAAACGAAGTTACTTCTCCAGACCCAGCCACTCAAGATCCAAACAAAGGCCTTGTTCCTCTGCATAAAACCAGGTGCCTGAAGTTAAGTACAGGTTGTTGTAGTGTTAGGTGTAATTTTAGCTTGTAGTGTTTTATGTTGCATGTCAAAGTAATTCTTGTGTGTAAATAAACTATCATTGACTTAAACTAACTAACTAGTTGTTGGGTCTTTGACCAAAATCTGGTAAAACCTTGTGGTGGTATCATTTGATACCTGGCGACTCTGAAAAGCAACATCATCATTAATAACTATCAGTATCCAGTTAAAAAGAGCAACATTATTGGCATCTCCGGTGCGAATTGACACCAGGGATGACTCACAATGGCAGAGAAAGCTGTAGATGAAATAATGCTACCCGCAGCAGAGTAAAGGTAGACCATCAGATAATGCTGCTGCAAAAAAGACACCACGCACCAAAAAAGCAATATCATTCACAGTCTGAGTTTTGTTATTTCTGTCTGAATAGATGATATATTGTTTATGCAATAGAATATTTGAGCTCGGGGCAAATAAAAGGCAGTGAATCAAGGTTTGCAAGAGTTCTAGCTTGTAAAAATAATTCCAATCAACCCTGAGGAGTGCAAATTCTATTCTAGATAAAATACTGCATTTACCTCATAATTTCTATTAATTGAAATGTGAAGTATCGTAGTTAGATCAACTCTACATAGACAAATCATTTTGAACAGTGTCACTGCAGCTTTCGGCTTAGAACTGGGTAAAACAATGTTTTATCATATTTGGATTAAAATTGATAAGACAATGGGTGGAAACTTTCGTTCTTGGCGGGTGTCTGAAAAAGTGACAAAACACTCACACTAGTTCTGAGGAAGAAGGTCTGTTGTATCTTCTGCCCATCAGGTAGTTGAGAGGACAGCAGTGGGCCTTCGTTCTAGACTGAGGATCTCTCAAGACGACCACCCAGCTGCCAAGAACTGCTGGTCACTCAGAGGCCGATTGTCCTTCCACTCAGTGATGCCGTGTGAAGCAGCCCTGGCTGTTGCTGGAACAACATGCCCCTAAATCCCCAGGGTCGTGGAGTGACCCAAGTAAAATTTAATTGTTGTTGGGAGGATGTATTGCTGAGATGGCAGTGGAGGGGTGGGTGGGGGGGGGGGGGGGTTTTGAGCATGTCCACGCCCTCGATCATGCTTAGATTAGAACACTGATTATCCCCTCCTGCTGACATGCAGCCCACACAGCTTTACCAGTCATGCAGATCACATGACAGTATGCCAGCCTGGAGTTGGGATGATTACAACAGAGGCAGGAAGTGGTCCTTAAGTGGTTATGAATTGGCTGCTTGAGGGAAGTGGAAGCGGAGCGGGAGGTTTGACCATGGGCCTTCCCACCCAGAACTTACTTCCGTTGGAGACGGGAAGACGTCAGGTATCAGCTCCAATGAAAACGGATCAAATGTTCAGGCCCGCCTGTCTCCCCACACCTCCAGCGGAGCAGGGGAGGGGGGGGGGGGGGGGGTGCGCAGAGTATTCCGGCAAATGGAACTCTCAATTCTTACTGTTGTTAGGATCTGAAATAAACTTTCCTCCACTTATGATCCAGTCCCTCGTCTGGTTTGATTTGAAAAAAAAAACTATTGGAAGCATGAATAAACACAGTAGTGTATAGACAGAAGGTGGAATGAGCAGACATACAATATTATGTATTACAATAAAAAGCTACCCAAGTCTGCATAATGCTTATCATTTTATCCATTTGTCTGAAATAAAAACTGAGATTGGTCTAATTATGGAGTACCGTTCTGTTAATAAACTCCTTTCACTGAATATTTTGATGAGGCTATTATTCATTTGGATCAGAAGGAAGAACAGACTATATATAGACTCTATTATGCAAAACAAAGTAAAGAAAATTGTGCACTGAGAAGAACTTTGGTAACACAGACATAGTGAAGTATATTCATATCAGATTACCACAGATCTATTTGCAGCAATTGATTGGGAGGTGGAGATGAATCTTTGTATCTCGACAGGCAGCAGACATTATGTAGAACTGTGATGCTGCCTCATTGATTTTACCTGAATGGATAGATGTCTACTTTCCATTATAAATTTATCATTTAAATGGACCATTTTGCCTCTAATTATTAAATCATTGGGCTGAAATTTGCTGAAGAAGATAACAGCATGTGGACGACACACATTATTAAGTTGTAAATTACCCAGCAAGTTATGGTGAGTCTCCATCAGCCGACGCCGGAATCGGGAAACCCGATTGGGTGGCGAATCGGTTCCAACGCCGAAATTGCAGCGGGGGCCAACTTCACTCCAAATCTCAATTCCCCGTCACCTCGACAGTAGCGTCGATGCATTCCAGAAATGCTGTTGGCATATCATCAGCAGGCCCGACCCGGTATTCTCCGGGGCCTCCACGATTCCTCACCTCCAATTGACCGAATTCCCTTGAGGTTCACATGTGCTTTTAAGAATCGTGAAACCAGTGTTGTGGCTGATGAGGGAGAGAGAGGAGGTAGGACACGGAGAGGCATGACCTTGGGCTGCCGAGCCTGACGCTGGCCGGGCTGGCTGGGGTGGGGAGGGCTGCCAGGGCAGGGGCGTGAGGGAGGAAGTGGTGATGGGAAATGGGCTGTGGGGCTGGTGCGAGCACCCCTGGGAGTGGAGTGATGCCCAGGCATGGACCGCAATTGCCGTCGCCTGTAAGGCATCCATCTTGATGAACAACCCCTGCAGAGTGACACCGGCCGTATAGGTGCCCCCACCCTCTCCACCCCTACACCCCACCATCCGCCATACCACTACCCTCTGAACTGACTGCCACCTACCAGCGGGGCATCATGTGGCCCACTCAAGGGTAACGCTGATTGTGCCCCCCATGGAGGAACTGGGCAGGGGACATGGAGCATATTGCTGGAAAGGGCAATGCCAACCGATGTTACCCCTGGCAGCAGGGACAGGCGCCAAGGCCAGATTCCCCAACGATGGCGCCCGGGGTGCGGAGAAGAGGGGGAGGTAGGGGAAAATGTTGGGGCAGAGTCCGCAATGCCAGCCAGGGCCACTGTGTAACCCGTTGGACCTGTTTGGGCAAGGGGCTACGCAGCAAGCTAACATGTCAGCCTTTCACCCCCTGCAGGAAATGGATATTGGAAAACAACATTCCTGCTAGTCGCTGCAGACCTGGGGGATGCCCTGCAGCTGTATGAGCCAGAGCTGCTCGAGGAGGAGGAAGCATCAGCTGCGGAGCGTGCAGCAGTGAAGCATGCAGTAGCACAGCAGGAGGGAGCCGCTGAGGATGGAGAGCCGGTCACCCCACTGGCCGAGGAGCTGGAGGTGCAAAGGAGGCGCTGCATGAGACCTCATGTGTACCGGCAGCGTCTGTCTTTCGAGGACCTGTCAGGCCAGGAATACCATCGAAGGCTCCGGCTGAGAAGGGAGACAGTGCGACCTATCTGCCAGATCATGGTGCACCTGACACCCCGGGGGAAAGGGGGAGGACACCTGCTCTCGGTGGCCATCAGGGTTATGGCACAGCTGAACCATAATGCCACGGGCACCTTCCAGGCCTTGAGTGGGGACCTGTCTGGGATCTCTCAGAGCTCAGTGCACAGGTGCATCCATGCAATTACAGAGGCTCAATGTGCGCATTCGCCACAATACTTCCAATTCAATGTGGATTGAGCCCACCCGCATGACCTTGCAGCGGGGTTCACTATCATCGCCGCAATGCCCCGGGTTCAGGGGGCGATCCTCCGGATGCATGTCTCCCTATGATCACCTGCAGATGACAGACCGATCGACATAAACTGAACGTGGTACCATTGGATTAACGTGCAGCTGATGTGTGACCATCAGCTGCGCTTCATGCAGATATGCACCCGATACCCAGGCAATGTACACGACACCTTAATCCTGGTCAGCACGGTAGCATAGTGGTTAGCACAGTTGCATCACAGCTCCGGTGTTCCAGGTTCAATTCCTGGCTGGGGTAGCTGTCTGAGCGGAGCCTGCACATTCTCCCTGTGTCTGCGTGGGCTTTCTCCGGGTGCTCCAGTTTCCTCCCACAGTCCAAAGATGTGCGGTTTAGGTGGACTGACCATGCTAAATTTCCCTCAGTGTCCAAAAAATGCTTAACTGGGGTTACTGGGTTACGGGCATAGGGTGGAGGTATGGACTTGGGTATGGTGCTATTTCCAAGGGCTGGTGCAGACTTGATGGGTCAAATGACCACCTTCAGCACTGTAAATTCTATGGTCTATGGATGCTGGCACCCTCGATGATTCCTGGCCTCTTCGAGGCTCCTCCCCGGCTGAGAGGTTGGCTCCTGGGTGACAGGGGTTATCCATTGCGATTGTGGCTGATGTTGTCTATCCGAAAGTCAATGACCAACGGCAAAACCCGCTGCAATGAAGCCCATGCAGTGACCAGGGGTGCTTCAGCAGCCTGAAAATGTGGTTCAGCTGACTGGACTGCTCCGGAGGGGCCGTCTAGTCTGACGCTGAGAGGGCCACCCACATTGTGGCGGCCTGCTGCGTCCTCCATAACATCATGCAGCAGAGGGGCAAAGTGCTAGATTAGGAGGATGAAAGCCAGTCCTCCAACGAGGAGGATGCATGGTTGGGCAAGGATACACAGACCTGGGAGGCCGGACAAGGTGTGCGACAGGACCAATACACACGGGAAGCCTCCAGGTTCAGCAACTAAAGGGGGGGGGGCACTTGCCAGTGGCTCAGATACTGTATCCCCCCCCCCCCCCACTGCAACCTCCTCCGTGATACATACTTGCCGCACTATGGGGATGCGGGCCCTAAGTTGGCAGTAACAGCGGGTATGGTTCATAGAATGGAGGATGATGACAACCTGTTCTGCGATGATCTCGCGAGCTCCACATCGATAAACAATGTCTGACTCATGCATACGGTTGGAGTTTCCACCTGGGTAATTGCTGCATGCGAGCTGGCAATTCCATCAGACATGCCATCGGATCCCTGGGGTGGCGGTGGTGGGGATGATTCGGGTGGGGGAGCACAGGCCACCCACAATGTCCGCCGATTGTGCACCACCCTCGCACCCCTTTTCTGACCAACCCAGACCAGCCCACCCCTCACACCTATCTGACAGTGCACCAAGGCAGGTTGTAACAGTGTTAACATGGGCGGGATTCTCCAATCCCCCGCCGGGTCCCGCCGAATTCTCCGGCGCCGGAGATTTGGCGGGGGTGGGAATGGCATCGCGCCGGTCGGCAGCAGCTCGCAACGGCCTCCCCAGTGATTCTCCAGCCCGCAATGTGCCGAAGTCCCGCCCGTTCTATGCAGGTCCCTCCGGCCTAAATTGGAGTAGGTCTCTTCCCAGTGGGACCTGGCAGCTCGGGTGGGCTCCGGGGTCCTGGGGGGGGGGCACGGGATCTGGCCACGGGGGGGTGCCCCCACGGTGGCCTGGCCCGCGATTGGGGCCCAACGATCCGTGGGCGGGCCTGTGCCTTGGGGGCACTCTTTTCCAATGCGCCGGCGCGAGGGTGAACCCCCTCCCACTCCCTCAGACCTGTCTGCTCCCTCAGGAGTTCCTACCTCCACCTGATGTACAGGATCAGATGTGTGCTGCGCATTAGCCACTGACGCTCCCGGGAATGCGTGGATGCGCGCCGGATGGCGGAGTCCCTTCGGCCCTGGCTTGCGTGGCACCAAAGGCCTTCTACGCAGGCCGGCGTGGCGCAAACCACTCCACCGTCAGCCTAGCCCCTGAAGGTGCGGAGGATTCCGCACTTTTGGGGTTGCCCGACGCCGGAGTGGTTCCCGCCACTCCACTGCACCGTTTCTGCCCGCCCACCAATTCCCATGGAATCCCGCCCCAGGTGTTTAATATGCACAAATATATACATATATATGTCCCAGCACCTCTAACTAAACTGTGCCCTGCACATGTGCCAACTTATTTTATGTCTAAGTTTTTAGCCTTATGGGCCCTAATGTTACGTCTAGGTGAATCCCCAGATGGTACATCAGGAGTGGAGGTTGGTTACTCTGATTCCCACCCTGTGACCTAGGGTCCCTGTTGGCAGGCGTCTTATGGGTCGACCGGGCTGCTGCTCAGGTGTGCCAGGTAGTGTGGTGCCGCATTATTTTGCCCGTTGCCCAGCAGATGCACTCAGACAAGAAGGGGCGGAGTCCGAGGTGTTGCAGTGTTCCTGCACCTTCCCTGCGGGAGTCACCGACAAGGGTCCCATAACCTCCTTCTCCCTTGTGGTGCCCAATGTCCCCGGGCTACTCCATGGAACGGGGTGGAAGAACAGCTATCCCCTGAGGCTCCCCCACCGCTTGGCGATGCCAGTCCTGGAGGCTTGCTCTCCTCTAGGCCAGGGTCTGCATGCTTGCAGCCGTGGATCACAGGGAGTGAATCATCTCCATCTGGGACTGTGCCACATCATGCTGCGATTGTGCCACCACCTTCTGGGTGGTTACATCAGTCAATGACTACACCATCTCCCTCTGGGAATGGACCACCTCCCTCTGGGAATGGACCACCTCCCTCTGGGAATGGACCACCTCCCTCTTTGTCTGCACAACGTTGGCCAGCACCAGGACAATACCACCGACGTTCTCAGCCATGGCCCGCTGTGATTGGGCCACACTCAGAAGCGCTGCTGCAAGTCTAGGTGGCTCTGGCACATAGCTGCCTGTGAGAGGGCAGCCCTGTCCTTGTCCTCAGCCAGCACCTGCACAGACCAAACCTCCATAGCCAAAACCTTCAGCCCCAGTGCCTCCATCGTGCACACCATCCGTACGGTGTTGACCTAGGTGACATGCATGGCCGCCACCACCTCCTGTTCCTGCAGGCAGTTGGACTCCTCCACCCGCACCTGCACATGCTGGATGCTCACCAACAACCCTCATGTAGTCCATAGCTCTGTGACTGCATTTCCACAATCGTTGGGACTGTCAGTTCCAGACGCCCAAAATCTGCCTGGAAGGCAGTTAGACCCTGGGGTCTGCCCACTCTCTGACTGTCCGCTCCCTTAGGAGTTCCTACCTCCATCTGATGTACAGGATCAGCTGTGTGCTGCGCATCAGATAGTGTCCCAGGAGCTTCTTCATTAAAGTGCCCAACCAAGGTGAGTATCTCTGGGATGCCATGATGTGGAGATGCCATGAGGAGCAGTGCTCCAAAAGCTAGTGTTTGAAACAAACATGTTGGACATTAAACTGGAGTTGTAAGACGTCTTCCTATCTCTGGGATGGTGGAGGGTGGTGGAGACAGCTGTGGTGGGAGATAAGTGTCATCCCGGACTCGAGCTCTGGAGTTTCCTGGGTTTTGGGTCAATGGCTCACATCCATGTCGGTGTCATCCTCGTCGCTGGTCGACTCACAGAATGGGGATGGGGGCGGGGGGGCTCAAGTTGTAGCACTGGCTCTGGCCGGGGAATACCAGATGGACCCACGCCATCATCAGCAAGTCCTGCAAGACACAAGACAAGATGCATGATTAGACTGTGGGCCAGGGGGGTTGTGGGGGTGGTGGGGTTGAGAGTGGTGTGGGGTGAGGGTGGGGGTGAATGTGCGACTAAGCAGGGAGGTCTCACTTCCTCGCCCACTGCCGACGTCTGCCCCAGTAGCCTCCTTCCCAGGCCTCTCCTCCACCGCGTCCAAGAGGGTCTCGAGCTCAGCGTCGGTCAATCGTGGTGCTGCCATCTTGTTGGCTGGGATGGTGTGTGTGTGGAGTGAAGTGCGTATCTGCGGCTGCAGCTTGTCATATTCCTGAGTGTCAACTGCGAATCTGGCAAATCCCGCACCATTTCCCATTGGAATTGATTGTGTTCCATGTGGCGCCAGTGCTAGCCCTTAAGTCACTGAATCGGTCTAGGTATGGCGGCAGTTTTGCTGTTGTGGAGGTCCACGTATCCTGCCCTGGCATCAACACTTTGTTTCAGGAACGGAACGTTCTGCCGGAGATTTCCTGTGAATTGAGAAGCACTGTAACTCACTGAACAATATGCGCCACTCCATTAACTTTGCGAAAACAGTATTGTCCCATTAACGTCCCCATGACTTCCAAGTGGCATATTAATTATAATGCATAAGTAATGCAAAACAAAACAAAGTATGGTCACTGTGCATTTTAACTTGAAATTAAGGGCATAACACTATTTACAATTAGGGTACGACCATTAAAGTCTAAAGAACCAATCTCCTTAATGATTTTTTGAGCAACGTGTGTTTTCAGAATAAACTTTGCATAAACTTTTTAACATCAGCTAAATGGCAGTCTTGGCTTTAAAGCACATCAAAGGATTATTACTAAAGGTTCACAGATTCCAGCACACATATAATACCAAGGTAAATCATTTACACTTGTCAACTAAAACCTCCAGTTATTACAAACATATGAACGCATGCTTTAAGAGCAGGAGTAGACTACTCCTCGAGTCTGCTCTGCCATTCAATAAGATCATGGCTGATCTGATTGTCACCTCAACTCCATATTCCCAACTCACCCAATAGCCTTACTTATCAAGAATTGATCTAGTTCTGCTTTTTGAGGAAGAGAGATTCCCTTGACTATCAGGGAAAAAGTTCTCCTCATCTCTGTCTTAAATGGGCAATCCCTTATTTTTAAGTAATGAGCCAGGAGAGGCATGTATCTAATTAATTTCATTGTAAAGTTTGAATCGTTATGAGAGATAGGGATAAATTTGAACGAGCAAGAGAAAAACCCGCAATAGTGAACCAAATGCCGATTGTCTATCCCACCGGAATTTGCTTTCAATTGTAGTTAATGGAGAGGAATATCAAGCACGATGTATAATGTGCAGCCAATCTCATTATTGCTTGTTTACTACCCAGTGTTAAAATTTAAAAGATAACCATCCTCTTTTGGAGTTACAGTTCATCAGTAAATCAAGCCAAAATGTATGACAGCAAATTAAAATCAATATGATTGAGGTCGAGTTTATGTTCAAATGTTGCCAGGCATGTTTAGAATCCAATGCAGGATCTTAACTACAAAATGTAAACAGCCTCACTGAATTGTGGAAACAGATTTACCTCAAGGTTTTTCAGAAATAATGAATTACCTTGCAATGCAATGGGAGGCATGCTTTTTTGGCAACTTCACTAACAATTACACAAACAGCAAGTTTCTATAAACTAACCTATTATGATTATGCATTTAATCTAATCAGATTCTGAATGAAACACATTTATGCTGAACACAATGTACGAAGGTCATCACTAAAGTGTCGTCAGTGCAGCAAACAGCACAATGTGCTAGCTTGATCCCAGGTATTATTATGATCCCAGAAAGTACCCGAACAGTTGCAAGGATACCGTACAGAAACCCCAATATTTTATTTGATTTGTAAGACTGTGAGAAAAGGATACTTCACTCCAGGAGTGATTTCATGCACAAATAGGGATATGTATACTAAAGCAAGCTTTATTACCAACACAGGATTAAAATAACTTTAACATCATACAAGAAAATAGCTTACAATTATCAGTTAAACAATGTTCAGCAATAAAATGAAACCTTTCACCTCCCAACTGCTACCTTTTAGCCATCATGTGGAGATGCCGGCGTTGGACTGGGGTGAGCACAGTAAGAAGTCTTACAACACCAGGTTAAAGTCCAAAAGGTTTGTTTCAAACACGAGCTTTCGGAGCGCAGCTCCTTCTTCAGGTGACCGGAGAGGTATGATCCAGAAACATTTATATAGACAAAGTCAGCGATGTCGGACAATGCTTGGAATGCGAGAATTTGCAGGTAATCAAATCGTTACTGATTACCTGCAAATTCTCACATTCCAAGCATTGTCCAGCATCGCTGAATTTGTCTATATAAATGTTTCTGGATCATACCTCTCCAGTCACCTGAAGAAGGAGCTGTGCTCCGAAAGCTCGTGTTTGAAACAAACCTATTGGACTTTAACCTGGTGTTGTAAGACTTCTTACTGTGCTACCTTTTAGATCCACTCAAGCAATTCCCACCTCAGGTCCAAATACATTATTAAACACAGTTAGCCAACTCAGGAATACTTGCTGTAAAGTGATGAACCACTTTGAGAGAGAGATCCAACAGGAAACAGTTTGCAGATTCTTGCCTGTGTCAAACTACTGTTTAACCTGCCAAACTTTTCAGAAACTGCTGTTCTATTCACAGGTAAGATATTTTAATTGAAACTGTTTTTAGAGAAATTGCTGTGCTGTTCACATCCCAATCTTTGACTGAACTTAACTCTGAAACTCAACACCCAACTGCTTCAGCCCCAGGCTTCATCACTAAAGCTAGACACAATGGTCCGAATTCTTTGGTCATCGGGATTCACTTTTCCTGTTGACAGTGCACCCCTGCCAGGGGGTTTTACAGTGGCGTGGGGTGATTTCAATGGGAAATTCCATTGACAAGCAGCGGGAGGATAGAATTCCACAGCCAGTGAACAGCACTTGGTAAAGAAACATGTCACTGAAGGACTGGAGAATCCCACCCAATATCTCTCCGGGAACCAAGGAATCTTTTTCCTAAAAACAAAATTCCATTAGCCCAACTTTTACGATGCTTTAATTATCATTTGTTGCCAAAATATTCCATAGAATCCGTACAGTACAGAAGGAGGACAGTTGGCCCATTAAATTTGCACTGACCCTCTGAAAGAGCACTCTACCAAGGCCCACTTATGAGGAAAGGTTGAGTATGTTGGGCCAGTACCCGCTGGAGTTTAGAAGAATGAGAGATCTCCTTTTTGAGACATGAAAGATTCTCAGAGGACTTGACAGAATAGATGCTGAGAGGTGGTTTCCCCTTGTGGAAGTGTCCAGGACCGGGGTTCTTCATTTAAGACCGAAATGAAGAAGAATTTCTTCTCCAGAGAGTAGTGAACCTGTGTAATTCTTTACCGCTGATAGCTGTAGAGGTTACGTTAAGTTTGTCCAGGGTTGAGATAGACAGATTTTTATTCAGTAAGGGAATCAATGATTGTGGGAATAAGGCACAAAAGTGGAGCTGAGGATTTTTACATTGGATCAATCAAGAACGCATTGAATAGTGGAGCAGGTTCAATGGGCCGAATGGCCTATTTCTGCTCCTACATCTTATGTTCTTAATTATTATGTTTCTGGTGATATTGGTTGTGGGAGGAATATGTACTTGAATATTGAAAGATTCCCTGCACTTCCTTAAATAGTGTGCACATAAGGTTATTGAGCTGGAGTACTGGGACTCACAAACAGGACCTCAATCTTCTACAGGTTTGTCTCTCCACAAAAGACAGCACTCATTATTGCACATGTGTGCTGATTTAAACATTGAACACAAATTCCTGAAGCTGGGCTCAAATCTACTTCCAGTTTGAGAGACCCTGGACTCAATGATAAGAACAAAGAAATAAGGGAATGGGTGGGGTGGAGGGTGGAACATGGGATAGGATTTACTGATGGGTAACCCTGAGGTACAAATTTCCTGTCGGTCCTGCCAAATTCAATGGCAGGACCCGTTTAAATATTTTCAATGGGTTTTCCAGCTGCAGTCAACAGATTGTCAGTCGGGGCTTCCTGTCAGCGGGGATGGCCGCTGGGGAGGGAGCAGTTGTAAGTCTGACATGGGAATGCAGGGGAGTCAGACATTCCGCAGGGTGATGGGCAGATTGGCTGCTCATGTTGGGGGATTTGACTTATCACATGGTATTTAGTCACATGTTTGTCAGCTTGAGAGAAAGCACTCCTGTTTTGCGCACAAGCAACACTGTGGCAGCACTTAACTTATTGATCCGACCCTTCACACATCCCCTCAGCTGCCAAGCTTCCTGAGACCTGTGACACATGGCTTACAGGCATGTAATCTATAAGTTAGGTTGGACAGGTAGTCCTGTTAAAATAATTTAAATTACCAACCCACCTCACACAATCCCCTCACCTCCTCCGTTGAAGCAGAAGTGGGCGGGTTAGACAGTAGGTATCAAAGGATCCTACAATGTAGAAGGAGAGTCTTTGGCCCATCTAGTCTCCACTGACCCTTCGAAAGACCATTCTACCGACGCCCAATCCCCTGCCCCACCTTATCCCTGTTACTCCACCCAACCTTTGGACACTTAGGGGCAATTTAGCGTGGTCAATCCACCTAACCAGAACATCCTTGGACTGTGAGAGGAAACCGGAGCACCCGGAGGAAACTCACTTTGGCCGGCTGACGCGCCCCAGACCATCCCCCCCCCCCAAAGAGCCCCCAGCCCTAGACAAAGTAGCCCCTGCCAGGGGCTGAGCATCTGGGGGGGCGGTCCTCAGGCAATCCTGAGGCCATCGGTACTCGCAGATGGGGCGGAGCATTGTGAAACAGGCTCCGCCCCCGATTTGGTCGGGAACTTTGATTCTCCGACCGATCGCCGAATGCAATTTCGGTGTCGGCGACCAGAGAATCCAGCCCCATGTGTTTGCTTTCTGATGCCTCTTTTAATTCTTTTAATCCAAGGGGCTGTTTAGCACAGGGCTAAATCGCTGGCTTTGAAAGCAGACCAAGGCAGGCCAGCAGCATGGTTCAATTCCCATACCAGCCTCCCCGAATAGGTGCCGGAATTTGGCGACTAGGGGCTTTTCACAGTAACTTCATTTGAAGCCTTCTTGTGACAATAAGCAATTTTCATTCATTCATTTCATTTTCATTCTTTGGCCTGGAGTAAGGAAAGAGAGATAGTAAGATAGAGGTCATAGAGTTGCTTCTGTGGCCTGCAGCAAGGAATGGGAGGGAGTAAGATGACCCAATATCAGTGCTGGAGAGGGGGAAGGGGTGGAACACCAATGCTTCTGAGCAACTTGATGAAGGTATTGAAGAAATGCTTTTGCAGATTGCTGGTGACTTTATTGTTCTGTTGACTGGTCAATGTTTAATGTCTGGAAGCCGTATGTCTGTATGCTGGCACCTCCTTTGCTACTGTGGCCTGGAGTGAGGAAATAGAGGATGTAAGATGACCTGCTACCAATGCTGGAGAAGGGGAATAGGTGCTCTTTCACTCTTCTCACGTGCTCTGCATTAGTGCAACTTTTCGGTGTGTTATGCTCCCACCAAACGACTTTCCACTAATGTGAGTCGACTGCTGGGAACTGCGGGAGAGGGAGAACGCAACAGGTTGATTCGAATGTGGTGAATGAATTGTCCTGTTGACTGTCTCAATTTAAAACATGTTTTGTTTGTATAAATGCAGCGTTGTAGTTTTTGTACCAATATTTTTTAATGAAAATGTGTGGCATGGTGCCTTTTCCTTGTTGGTTAATGGCTTGTGTGATTTATGGACTGCTCAGTAGTTTGTTTTCAACTTTTTGTCTGAAGACACTGTTGACCATTTCTGCTGCCCCTTTTGCTACTGTGGCCTGGAGCGAGGAAAGAGAGGATGTCAGAGAGCTGCCATCAGTGCTGGAAAGGGAGAAAGAATGCTCGATCTCTCTTCTACCATGAACTGCACCGGTGTAGCTTTCCAGTTCATTGTGATGCTACTTTCGAGCAAATTTCCACTGTTGAGAGTCTATATCTCGGAGCTGCGGGAGAGTGAGGGATAGGTGGATTGGTTCAAATGGGCAACCTGGTGAAGGGTTTGAAGAAGTGATTTTGCAGATTGCTGGTGACTTTATTGCATTGTCGATTGTTTGATGTTTACAGTGTGTTGGTTTTCTTTGCATAAATACATTGTTGTGGCTTTGTGTTTGTAGCGATATTCTGTGGCGGAAAGATGTTGCGCATAACCTTTCCTTGTTGGATAGATGGACTGTTGAGAAGTTTGTTTTCATTGTTTTGCATGAAGGTGCTGTTGATTGTTTAATAAATAAAATATTCTGGATAGCACTGGGACTGCGGCGCTGAGGACCTGGGTTCGAATCCCGGCTCTGGGTCACTGTCCGTGTGGAGTTAGCACATTCTCCCCATGTCTGCATGGGTTTCACCCCTACAAACCAAAGATGTGCAAGTTAGGTGGATTGGCCACGCTAAATTGCCCCTTAATTGAAAAAAAAATAATTGGGTACTCTAAATTTTTTTTTTTAATAATTAAATAAATAAACAAAATATTCTCACGTGCATTCTCATGGGTACATGTGCCATGTATCAGACGACAATTATTGCATCGCATTTCAATCAAACCTTGTTCGAACAGTTTGCATGAACTCTAGACGTATCAACACCATAGAGGTAGCAGCCAACAATCAAACACTCAAGAGCTGAGCTTCAGCATTGGGGATATCCTCGCGACCAAGGGTCAATGTGTGGATCAGGGGAGTACACCTGAGCATTTTCTTCATAAAGTTCCCAGCAGGGATCTGGGGTCTCGGGGCTGTAGCTGACTGTGAGTGTGCAGACTGAGGTTCTCCAGTACAACTGACTTGGTAGATGGCACTCTGATAGAAGGCGGGGCATGTTAGGGTCAGGGAGGCTTGAGACATTTGACAATCCTGGGGTGTAAGCCCTGACTGATTGTCAGTCTATCTCCTCCAATTCCTCACAGATACCAAAATGGGTGTCGGTCCTGCAGACAACGCTCTTGCGGTGCTGGTGGCAGCCTAGGTGGCAAGGCACCAGAGAATCCCCCATTCCCCTTCATCCTCCTAGTCCCTTCCTTCCCCCCACATTCTCCTTCTTCCCCTAATTCCCCTCCTTCCCATTGCCCTCCTACCCCCATTTCCCTACATTCTATTTCCTCTTTCCCCCCATTCCCCTCCTTCCCCATTCCTCTCCTACCTCCATTCCTCTCCTTCCCCCCATTCCCCTCTTTCCTCCTCCCCCGATTGCCCGACCCTCCCACCCCACAACCCCTCCCTGACTACCTTGCTCCAGCATCACAGGGTCTATGCATCATCACCCCCGGGTGATGGTCCTGTGTTGACACTGTCAGCGGGTCAATATCAAAGGCAGTGAAGTGACAATCACTCGCTGTGAGGAAAGCTCTGGTACTCCTGAGTTTAAGCCAAAGTCTGACTCCTCGTTCTATCGACAGAGACCTCATACTCATCCTCTAAACGGGTCTGCATCAGAGGCATTTACTCTTGGACCACTGTACCCGCGGGGTGTGGGGGGGAGCGGAGGGCAACAGGGGATGGGGGTATAGGCAGGCCTGCTGTGTAAATTAATGTGACAGAGGCTTCACATGTATGAGGTGTAACATGTTTTAGTAATGAACAGTGGACACCCGAACAGGCGACTTGGGGATTTTCACAGCAACTTCATTGCAGTGTTAATGTAAGCCTATTTGTGACACTAATACAGATTATTATTATTATTATTTCCATTTCTCCTAGCTAAAGATAATTCCCCCCCCCCCCCCCCACCCCCCACCCCCCATGCCCACTCAGTGATTATCAATCTTCTTGATCTTACGTGGTCTGGTGCTACGTCTAAGTGTGTCTCCAGAATGCACATCAGAGGTGGAGGCAGCCTGCTGCTTTCCATGCCCTGTGGCCTTTGATGCCTTTGCCGGATGTCCTCTGGAGGACCTGAAGCCGGTGGGCTCCGGCTGACTTATTGATGTCATTGCCTTCGCCGAGCCACCCTGTTGTGTCCGCTGCCCTTGAGATGCACCTGTGTCAGGAGAGGGGGGGATTCAGAAGAAATGGAGATTGCCATCTTCTTCTTGGTGGTAGGCTCCAGGTTAGCCTTCAGGACTTCTTCCACCCTGATGGTACCCGTAGAGCCCTGGAAGACACCACGTGACAGAGGGGCAGCTCGAATGAGCTTTCGAGGCCTCAATGTCATCTGGCTCTACAGGTCCCAGCAGCTTCATGGCGCCGATGCCCTCAGTGATGCTCCACATTGACTGGGCCAAGCTCTGTAGTGCCTCAGAAATGTCCAGCTGCATCATGTCCCTCAGTAACTGTGGCATGATGTCGAGGCCCTCAGCCACGGTGTCACAGACTGAGCCACGCCTTGGACATCACCACTCAAGACGCTGACCTCGTGCTCCAGGTTTTCCACTGCGGTCGCCACCTTAGCAGTATTGACCTCAGTGCCTCGCACTGTTGGCACCATGTTCTGCACCCACATCCTTTGGAACTCTTCCAGTTGGCTGGACACTCGCTGGGCACCCCCTCCTGAATCTCACAACTGTGTCCTAGCATCTGCATCAGCTCTGGGATAACCTTGTCCAGAGGCTCCACATCTGACTGGGACTCAGCTGAGCCCTGGGATCCAGCAGAACTGCGATTGCTGACTCACTTGGATATTCCTCCCTCCTCCTGATGTGCATCAGTAATTGTGTGGTGCTCACCAATTTGTGCCCCAGAAACCTGTCCACTAATGTTGCACGGTGTGTGTGTCTCTGTGCTAGTGAAAGGAGGGTTTATAGCTGTGAATACTCAATGGTGGTATCCTCGGATCTCTCCTCCAAGGCTTTCTCTTGGGTGGCGGGGGAGGTACGATTTTGGATGGTCATGCCCCATCAGATGGAGATCCTGCGAGAGAGTGGACATGGCCAGTGAGAGGGAAGGATCATTTTGTCTGGCTTGAACTACTCACTTGAGACAGGTTATCTGGGTGAAACGGCAGTGGATTCTCACCTCTGCGGCTCAGGCCAACCAAGCTGTCGTTGCCTGCTCTCTCCTTGGCTAACCCCACGATCTCCTGGGCCCTTTCTTCAAAGGAGCTGAGGACTCAGATATCTGGTTCTGCGCACCCCTCGCTTTCCTGCTTATTATGGGCTATCTTCTCCTGCGGTGACAAAGAGAGGGCTTTGTGAGTCACGCGATTGATAGATCAGGAGTCTATGGCAGGTGGCATGTGTGGGCACTGGAACTGGACATGAAGGGGTTGTGCTGGCGGGTGCTGAGGAGCAAGCAAGAAGATCAGGTGTGGGGGGTGTACGAGGTGTCAGCCAGCGATTTGTGGGGGCGGGGGATTGGAAATTTGAGAGAAGCCAGATGGAGCTGACGCTTGGAAAGTGGTGGGTAGCTTACCCTTTCAGCTCGGTGGAGGTCATTGGTCTTCCTACATTGTACTGCGGTCCTCCTGGTCATGCTGCCCGAACTGACAGCCGCTGTTACTGCCTCTCAGGTGGTATTGGTGACCACGCTGCTGGTCCTCCTACCCCTTCGGAGGAACAGGTGGTCCCTTCTCACACCACAGCAAGAGAAGCCTGGCCAGTCGGCATCCCCAAAGCAAGGAGCAGGTCTGCACAGGCCGAACTTGTGTGTTGACTGGGGTGAGTGGTGAGAGGAGCTCTTAAAGGCAGCGTTTCCTTGATAGCGGTGAGACGCTGAAGCTTGGGTCTGGCAAATCAGACGGCGAGGGATCCCAATAATGGTGAGAATCCTGTGAGGGCTCATTTCCAGCAACCACTAAGTGCCGTTAAAAACGTGCCATGAACTTGCCAAGGCGGCCATCGAGAAACACGCCACCAACCCGCAAAATCTTTCCGTTAAATCGCACTCAAACTATTTTTAAGGCATCTTTATAGAACTTCTTTAGCTGAAGTGTTAAATGATGTAAATTATTATAGTTTGGAAATTACTTTCATGAGCTGGTCATGTTTCTATTGTGAGATACACTGTTTTCATGGTTGAGGTGGACAAAGCCTGTGTTGTGACAGCATTTATCTCCTATCTCAGGCTTTAAATATTTATCATGTCCTTTGTTTATGGCAGTGTGACGCAACACACATTTTTAAATCCATTAAACAAGGACGTTTCCTCAATAAATCTTTCCTGTTTTTACCACATGAGACAGTATTTAACCTTTAAATCGCTCTCCTTATCCTTGCTGGAATAGGTCTGAAAATGCAATTTATGTCCCATCCAATGGTGGAGGATTTTAGTTCCTGGGACCAACAAAAGTATTGATTTGCTGCGTTCGTACAACAAGCTTTTCCATTATTTACTAGGAGATCTTCTGTTGTGCTGTTTACATTGGAGCCAGAGATAGCTCAGGGAACTGGGATATTGTGAAGGGAGGCTCAAATCCCAAAGCGTTTTGAAGGGCCTCAGGGCCTGAGAGTACTGAAATAACAAAAGGGATATAAGGCTTCTGGAGCTCAAGGGAAGTCTGTGAACAGCAGATGAGATTTTGAAACTGGTAAGTCTGGGAGAGCAATCAAGGATCTGGAAGCAATAAGCAGGAGACAAAGTCTGGGAGCATTAAATAGGGTCCTGGGATCAGAGGTTAAAGGGAAAACAGTTTAGTGTTTTGTAAAAACCAAAAGGTGATCCGAGAATGCAGAAAGATGCTGCAGATGAACCAGTTACACTGATTCTCCATGGGAAATCAGAAAATCCCCAAAGGATTTCGAACGTCTGCCTTTGTGGGCAAAATTTTCCATTTTCCTTTCCAAGTCCTGGACCAGGTGAGAAACATAGTGTGCAGTTTATTTTAGCTGCACAACCGGTTTTTCTCTCACATTTTCCGGCACTGAGTTAAAACAAAAATGCTTGAGGCATGTCTCACACCGTCGTGACGCTAATGGACAGGGCCTGAATGAACCAGCAATATGGGGTTTCCAGAGATCTTTAAAAAATTCAAATTTAAACCACCTCCCCCCCGCCCAACGGACAACCTCCCATGCAGACGCCCCCCCCCCCCCCCCCCCCCCCCCCCTCCCAGTCACTGCTCCTTGGCACTTCCCCCTGGCACTGTCCCAGCTCTGCCCCCTGGCACTGTCCCAGCTCTGCCCCCTGGCACTGTCCCAGCTCTGCCCCCTGGCACTGTCCCAGCTCTGCCCCCTGTCCCAGCTCTGCCCCCTGCCCCTGTCCCAGCTCTGCCCTCTGGCACTGTCCCAGCTCTGCCCCCTGGCACTGTCCTAGCTCTGCCCCCTGGCACTGTCCCAGCTCTGCCCCCTGGCACTGTCCCAGCTCTGCCCCCTGTCCCAGCTCTGCCCCCGGCACTGTCCCAGCTCTGCCCCCTCCCCCTGTCCCAGCTCTGCCCCCTGGCACTGTCCCAGCTCTGCCCTCTGGCACTGTCCCAGCTCTGCCCCCTGGCCCTGTCCCAGCTCTGCCCCCTGGCCCTGTCCCAGCTCTGCCCCCTGGCACTGTCGCAGCTCTGCCCCCTGGCACTGTCCCAGCTCTACCTCCTGGCCCTGTCCCAGCTCTGCTCCCTGGCACTGTCCCAGCTGTACTCCCAGTACCTTTTAAATGAGTTGAGCATTTCAGCCTCCACCACCAATTTAGTCAGTAAATTCCAAATGCCCACCTCCTTCTGGGTGAAAATGTTTTTGTGCATGTCCCCTCTAATCCATTTATCAATCACTTTAAATCTATGTCCACCTGGTTATTGAACCCTCAGCTAGGGGAAACAAGTCTTTCCTGTCTACCCTATCTATCTCCCTCACAGTTTTGAACACCTCAATTCGGTCACCCCCCCTAGTCACCTCTGTTTGAATGAAAACAACCCTAGCCTATCCAATCTCTCCTCATAGCTGCAATTTTCAAGCCCTGGCAGCTTTCTTGTAAGTTTCCTCTGCACTCTCTCCTACTACAACAATCCTGTCATAGGGTAGATAAATGGGAATAGTAGATGTAGTATATTTCATTCCCAAAAGAAACTCATTGAGGTGCCACGCAACAGGCTCACATGCAATAGAGGGGTGCATCGAGTTGGGGATAATATAGTAGCATGGACAGAGGATTAGTTAATAGACAAAAAACAGACAATAGGGATAACTGTGGCATTGTCAAACTGGCAGATTGCAACTTGTGGAGCACCACAAGAATCTATGCTGAAGCCTCAGCTATTTACAATTCATAATGGCATAGACAAAGAGAGCAGAAGTAATGGACCTAAAGTTGCTGAAGGCATACAGCTAGGTAGGAATGAAATCAATGCAGAGGATACAAAGAGGCTGCAACGGAGCAGAGGCACATTTTGTGAAAGGGCAGCGAGGTGGCACATGGAGTATAGGGTGAAGTTATTCACATTCGTAGTAAGAACAGATAAACAAACAAGCAAGAAACTTGTAAATATTGATGATTAGAGAGAGTGAGATGTATTTGAATGCGGAACACAGAAGATCTGTCTGCAGGTACAGCAAACAATTTATTGCAAGGGGCTTGGAGTACAAGAATAAGGGTATGTTGGTACATTTTCCTGTGACCACACGTCCAGTTTTGATCTCCAAACCTAAGGAAGGTTATATTTTCACAGAAGCCAGAACAGCGAAGGTGCACTAGAGGCTGAGTAAATTGAATATGTGAGGTCGGATCTCTGTGCAGGGATGGGAAAATGCAAGTTAGGCTCTTTTGTGATTTTCATGCCCATTCCCGCCATATTTCTGTCTCTGAGAGACATGGGTGGGGAGGACTTTTATTTTGGGAGCCAATATTCAATGCCGAAGTTGTGCAAGAAGTTGTGTATATAGGCAGGCTTGTCAGAACCTCTGTCTTTGTTCTCAGGGACAGCAGCCCAGCTTCCAACATCATTCTTCTGCTCCTTAAACCCCTGCTCTCACAGCACCATCCATACCCTCAAGCACTCCATTACCCATCCATTAACCCTCTTGCACTCTAATCGCCCTCCATGCCTCCTTATTACCTCAATAGCCCCATGACCTCAATGCCTCCTCATTCTCCATGCTTCCACTTGCCACCTCCTACATCTCATAATCTCTCGCTGCCTCCCATGTATTGTCCATAGCCACTAACCATGTTTTCACATTGGACAGATCGACAGACATCAGGATATATTTGAAATGATTAGAGAAAAAAAGCTTCCAGCAATCCCATAGTGCTCTCAGTCAAACATATTTCATACTGAAAGCTCCAGTCAAAACATGTAAATTCCCTCAAGTGGTCCACCTGTGTTAAAACCACCACTTATTCAGTAAAAGCATCAAATGCAGATAATCAGTTAATAATCTCTTAAAACTGCCAATAAAAATGTGAACACAGCCTTCTGCAGATACAGTGGTTATATAGCTTTTGAAACTCTGCCAAACATTCATAATAGGAGTAGATGACAAAATAAACCATTATTGATGCAAACAATGGAGACTATTTAAGCTTCAGGAACAAATTACCTGCATTTCTAAGCTACACCACAAATGCCCTGCCAATCAAATTAGTCCAGGATAAAATGGCTGTTTTTTTCCCCTCTAAGTTAAACTTGCTGAAGGTTTTCTTCAATGTAAAAGGGCTTTGTCTATTTAAATCACTTCAGATCATTACACTAGAAACCCCACAGAGTGCTTCGATCCATTTTGAATACATTAAAGCAACAAAACAAAACTCTAATGCATCAAAACACTTAAACAATGTTGGTCAATGTACTGTTCACCTAACCTTTTCAGGACAGAGACATATGATGAAGCTCTGCAGTCAAAGCACATCCACATTAGAAAACAAAATCTCATAGTGACATTTGGAGCTGTAAAAATATTCAATTAATGCATGTCAGAATGTTCCTGACTCCACAACAAGCCTCTCAAAGTGGTTGCACACTTTCCAATGAGACAGGTTTTGTTAAGGATTTGAAAGACGAAACCAGCACGTGACAATTGTGGAAGGTGAGAAGAAATTCAAAAGATTTGTGCACAGGCTCATGAGTCAAAGCATTCCCGACCGCAAAAAAGATGACCTAAAAATATCACAAACTTGAGACGATGCAGAAAATTCACATTTTCCACTGCCAAGTATCCTAATTTCTGTGTGTTCCCGACCCCGTCCTTACGTTCAGAAAGACAGAAGAATCCGCCCATACTCGCTGATCGCAACAAGAATATTTTGGAAAGGATTGACAGGGTAGACACTGGGAGTTTGGGGAAATGTAACAATCAGCTAGGACTGAGATGAGGAGGAGGTTTTTTTCCCCAAAAGATTGAGAATCTTTGGAATCCTGTGCTCCAGAGTTGCGGATACTCATTGTTGAATATATTTAAGGCTGCAATCTACAGACCTTTTGTCTCTCAGGTGTTGGAAGTGAACAGGAAAGTGGGCTTGAGGCAGCATATCAGCAATGATGGTATTGAATGACACAGGAGGCTGAAGGATCATATGGTCCACTCTAGAATCGTTAGAACACAGAAGAAGCCTATTTGGTACATTGTGTCTGTGCTGGCTCTCCAAAGAAGCTAATCCTCTAGTACTACTTGCCTGCCTTCTCTCCATAGACCCATATTGTTTCAGATAATAATCCAATTCCCTCTTGAATGCATTGATTGGACCTGTCTCCACCATCTGAGTGCATTCCAGAACCTAACCACTCACTGTATGAGAAAGCCTTTCCTCATGTCACCATTGCTTCTTTTTCCTAATGACCTTAAACCCTCTCATTCTCAATCCTTTCGCAAGTGGGAACAATTTGTATTCACCTGCTCTGTCCGGGCCCTACATGATATCGAATAACTCTATAAAATCTCCTCTCAACCTTCCTCCTCTTCTCTAAGTAATTTATTTTCTTAACTGAAGTTCTTCATCCCTGGAAACTTTTTCATGAACCCTTTCTTGCAATCACTCTAATACTGTCACATCATTCCGACATTATGGCACCCAGCATTACACACAATAATAATAATCTTTATTGGTGTCACAAGTAGGCTTACATTAACACTGCATTGAAGTCACTGAGAAAATGTCCTTGTCGCCACACTCCGGCGCCTGTGCGGGTACATGGAGGAAGAATTCAGGGACTGGATTCTCCGCCCTGCCGGGCCACATTTCTGCCTCGACCCGTCGGGGGGGGGGGGTTCTCCGTCACACCGGCCGGTCAATGTGGGGCAGCGCTGCGCCATCGGGAAACCCGCGAGCTAAACGGAGAATCCCGCCCAGGATGTCCAATTCATCTAACAAGCACGTCTTTCAGGACTTACCCAGTTGAGGCTAAACCAGTATTCCATAAATTTTTGACATAACTTCCTTGTTTTTGCACTCTATGGCCCTATTGATAAAGCTTAGGATGCTGCATGCTTTATTAACCACCCTCTCATCCTGTGCAGTCAGCTTCAATGATACATGCAAATACAAATCCACTTTCCTCTTCTCATGCATCTCCTTTGGAATTGTACCCTTTATTTTATATTGTCTCTCTGTCTTCTTGCAACCAAAATGAATCATTGCACACTTCTCTGCATTAAATTTCAGCTGTCACTGTCTGCCGCTTCCACCAACCTGTCTATGTCCTTTTGAAGTTCTGTACTATCCTCCTCATACTTCACATCATTTCCAAGTTTGTATCGACCACAATTTAAAAAACCTCTGCCCCCTACACCAAGGTCTAAGTCCTTAATATATACCAGGAAGAACAGAGCTACAAACACCAACCCCTGGGGAACTCCACTGTAAACCTTCCTGCAGCCTGCAAAACATCCAGAAACCATTACTGTGTTTCCTGTCACTCAGCCAGTTTTGTATCCATGTTGTTATTGTCCCTTTTAATTTCATGAATCTGACTTCGCTCACAAGTGTGTTGTGCGGCACTCTTGGATACATGTCCACATCATCAATACCCTCAACTCTCTCTGTTACATCTTCAAAAATCTTCTTGCATTCTTTGGTTTTAAATGAAGATAAATAAGCAAATCCGACCTCAAAATGCCCAAAAAGTAACCATTCATGTTACTTCCAGGGATTTAATCTGCACCTTCATCCTCAAAAACAGATCATAAGAAAAATATTTATTTCAATAATTAACGGGGAATGTGTTGCAGTAATTAACATGGATTTTTTTTTAAATTTAGTGTACTCAATTCATTTTTCCAATTAAGGGGAAATTTAGCATGTCCAATCCACCTACCTTGCACATCTTTGGGTTGTGGGGGCGAAACCCACGCAAACACGGGGAGAATGTGCAAACTCCACACGGACAGTGACCCAGGGCCGGGATCGAACCTGGGACCTCAGCGCCGTGAGGCAACAGGGCTAACCCAATGAGCCACCGTGCTGCCTTGTAATTAACATGGATAGCAGCAAATCATAAAGAGCAATCATTCAAATCTGTTGTCCAGCTGAATATTAACCAACTGAGTTCATTCTTTTTTTTAAAAGTTCACAATAATAATCAATATCCATTTTGTTTTCTGTCACAAAATAAACCAGAGAGGTTGCTGTTAATCTCAGGAGTGTGAACTGTGAGACTTGCTCAAAATAAATCTTTGAGAATTAAATCTGATGTCTATTTCATGGTGGGTCATTTTGTTCCCCTAGTGAAAAACAGGAAGGGATTGGATAAAAGACAAAGGCAGCAGCTACACTAAGGAGTCAACGGCACACCCACCCTGGTTTCTGGTTTCTGGAATGTTGAGCTGCCAGCATGAAAACCAACCCACTTAGAGATAGCTTTACCACTTTATTGAAACACGATTTTGAAAACTAGTAATGGCTTTGCTTCCATCATTCTATCAGGATAGTGAAATCTCGCCGGTAAAACAGAAAGCTTTTTATCACCCCTCTGGTTATCTTGCCAATTAGCCTACATTTATGTCCTGGTTACCAAGCTACCTTCCAGTGGAAACAGTTCTCCCCTATTTACTCTGTCGAAAACTCGAATATTTTGAACCCTTCCATTAAATTTCCCCTTCCCTTCTCTTCTTCAAGGAGCACAATCTTAGCTTCTACAGTCAATTCACATTCCTCATTCCCAATGATATTCTGTTAAATTTCCTTCACATCACCTTCAAGGCCTCAGCCACGCTTAAACATCTCTCCCACCACTCCCTCCTGCCCCTCTTATGATCTTTTTGTGTCCTGAGAAACTCCCCTAACACATGCAAGGCACTTCAACTGCACCACAGAGATGCCCAAGTCTGGTCAGGGACTTGCCTCTTGGTTTAGAGATGCCTCCCTCCAGTTCCTCCATTAGGGAATGGTGCAAGGTACTCTTTCCCATAAATGACAACCGTCCTGCCTGACCAAGGTAACCTGGACAGAGATCACATGGGAGGTGTGAAACTGTGGGGTCCACCAAAAATCAGAGGTTGAGTTTTGAAGTAGGTCAATGGCCAATCCGATCTTGCATTGTAAGTGGCATGGTTGCATGTGACCAAGGGGTCTCTCATTGTTTCATCAAGCGTTATATCTTTACAATAAAAACAGAAATTGCTGCACAAACTCAACAGGTCTGGCAGCACCAAGAAATAGAATTAATGTTTCAAATCTAAATGACACTTCTACAGAACTTCAAACTCTTACGTAAAAGGGTCATTTGGACTCGAAACAGTAACTCAATTTCTCTCCACAGATGCTGCCAGATCTGTTGACTTTGCCCAGCATTTTCTGCTTTTATTTCAGATTTCCAGCACCGGCGGTACTATTGCCTTGCCGAGCCCAACTTGGTGATGTGACAAGGTCGTGGAACCTCGCATGAAGCCTATCGCGCGATTCCTGATGCTCGAAATACCTCACGGCATTTACCGAGATTTTGTGAGATGTCGTATTCTTTATTTTGTCCCCACCATATTTTCCTGGAGCCCGGGAACTAAAGGCCTCGCCTAGGAGACCTCGCCAGGGTGCAATATAATACTGGCTTCCACAAATGTAGACCAGGCACAACAGGGCCTGGGGGGATCTCCCAGGCCACTAGAGACCGCTGGGTGGCCAGGCATTGGGCTGGGATTAAGCCTGGCACTATCACTGACATCTTGGAATCTTGGCATTGCCAGTCTAGTACCTTGGCACTGCCATCTGGGCACCCTGGCAGTGCCACCCAGAGGCAACCCCGCCGGCCTAGCCCTTGAAGAGCGGAGGATTCCGCACTTTCCAGGAGGCCTGACGCCGGAGTGGTTTACGCCACTCCTGAGCGCCGGTATGGCCACCCCGTCGGGTAGAGGAGAATCCCGCCCAAAGTGCTCAGCACCTTATGAACTGATGGAAATTATTAGTTTGCAGGAATTTTGCTGATTAAGTGCATTGTTGTATTATTTGATTCCTATGTTCCAATTAACCTGTAAATAAACCTGATTAAGTAGTTTTAAACAATAGGAACTTGTCTGTCAGAGTTGGAAGACTGTGACTGGCATGTAAATCAATGTCCAATCAGCAGTAATCTATTTTTAAAATAAATTTGGAGTACCTAATACTTTTTTTTCCAATGAAGGGACAATTTAGCATGGCCAGTTCATCTGCCCTGCACATATTTTTGGGTTGTGGGGGTAAGACCCACACAGGCACGGGGAGAATGTACAAACTCCACCCAGACAGTGACTTGGGGCCGGAATTGAACACGGGTCCTCAGCGCTGTGAGGCAGGAGTGCTAACCACTGTGCCACCGTGCTGCCCCACTTAGCAGTAATCTTTAACTAAGGGTTGATTGTTAAACATGGGTATGCTGATCTATACATCACACAGTGGGCAGAGTTTAATTCATAGAAGGATCATGAGAAGTTCCTTCATTTATTGGGTGCAAAAAACAAAGGGCAACTTTCCGTTTCCATAACTACAAATACATCTATTGAGTGCATCTCTTTTATTATAATTTGTGCATGAGTCATGGTTTAATACTTTTGAATTTGGTATTTTTATCACAAATGTTAAAAGCATATTCTGCCTGTATATAGTACAACATATTAACACAACCTTTTAATGTATGTTAAAGCTATCTCTATGGAGACTGGATGTACTGGATTACCATATTGTCCTATTACATCCTGTGCCAAATCCAGTTCAAACTGATGAGATGAAATTCTTCGCTCAATGTTTGCTGTCGGAGGCCTGTGTGAAATAAATTTGGACAACTCCCAATTCTTAATGGGCCCAAATCCATAGTAGAAACCTAATTCAACATTACTTGGCAATTAAAAGCAGTATCATTTAGAGAAGCCACAGGGTGGTTAATCTGTGAAATAGAAATGTCATACTCATACAGCTGGGACTGGCCCTTGAGGCTGGAAGTAAGGTTTATTGTTGGCTTCAGCACAATGCACACCACATCCTGCATATCAGCGGTGCTATGTCAAACCTCAGGAAAGGTAAAAAAAAATGTTTGCTTCATTAGCACCGATAACCCTGACTTTCATGAAGTCAAGATTCTTCTGCTCCCAACGAAAATTTATTCCTGTCTTTTTAATGATGAGCAAGCGGAATTTAGTGTTTGATTTTGTGCAAATGTCAAAATTCACTTGAGGCATGTGTTCGGCCGTACAAATTAACAATGCTTCTTACAATAAGAATATGCTATTTGTCTGCTCCTATTAATGAAATATCGATGCGTCGTGAGTTTGATTCCCACATTAAATTCCAAGATTAAAAAGAGCAAAAGGAAATTTCAATAAACTGTTTGGAGCAATTTGAAAAAATGCCCCTGCTTGCAATTCTATTCACCCAAGTCAGATGTTAAACAGCTCTAACAAAGGTAATCATCTTTGCCATTTCTTTTCATGAATTGACTCAAAAAACATTTCTCCTCCAACTCTTTTGTTCCACATTGCTTAATTGGTATTAATTATTATCAAATCACTTTGCTTCAAGAAGAAAATTGTCCTATTTGAATCAATGACTTAAGTCACTGCAAAACTAAGATTTTGTAAATCGTTAATCATACTGAAAATAAATAGCATCTGTATCACAGGAACCCATACAGCCACACTTAGGTAATTAGCAAGTAAGCAGCAGTTAAACATTGTCACTAAAAATAATCTTTGAGCTTTTCTAAAATTGGAGCCTGGGTCAGCCTGATGTTTTTTTCTTTATTTGTTCATGGATGTAGACGTCACTGGCAACAGCAGCATTTGTTGCCCAACCCTAATTGCCCTTGAACTGAGTGGGTGGCCAAGCCATTTAGTCGACCGCATTGCTCCGGGGTCTGTAGGAGTCATACGCAGGCCAGACCAGGTAATGTTGGCAGACTTTCTTCCCTAGTGACCCAGAGGGGACATTGCAACAATCGGCAATGATCTCATGGTCATCATTAGACAGATTTTTATTGAATTCAAATTCCACGATCTGCCACGGTGGGATTCGAATCGTGGTCCCCGAGCGATTATCCTGGGTCTCTGGGTCACTCTCTGGGTCACTAGTCCAGTGACAATGCAACTACCCCACCATCTCCCCTTAAAGGGTAATTGATGGTAACAGAGAACGCCTTTAAATTCTAGAACATTTCCACAAGAGCAGTGCAGCCACCATGTCATATTCCTACTTGTTTCTGAATAGCTTTGGTGGACCAAGCCATTATGTTTTCTACCAGAGTGACCATTTTTGACCATTATAAAACTGGAAACTCTAAAAATCTACAAGATGATCCAAATATAAGCCACGTTGACGAGCAGGGTAAGTGACTTTAACATACCAAGCATGAACCTCCCCACCATTTCAACGGCACAGGAAATTATTTTTGTGAGCAAAGTGGAATGGATGCTGGTCTGATGGTAGAGCACCTTGAACTCATATTTCTTTCCACGTTTTCCTGCTCGAGCTGCCTTGCAATTGGCCAGGTACGTTATATCTGTCGGACGGAGAGCAAACGGGTTTGCAGATTCGTGTTTCTTGGCTTTATGTTTTACTCTGCTAACATTGACTGAGATTGTTGAGACCCAGCAGCTGACTGGGTCATTTCAGCCCTTGTGCGTCTGAAGACACTGGAAAATTCAAACAATGATCTCTGCAGCTTGACAAAAGATTTCTGAACCCTTTTTCTCCCACTCATTCTCTACAAAGATCAGGGGCGGGATTCTCTGACCCCCCTCCAGGTCGGAGAATCGCTGGGGGGGGGCGGCATCAATCCCGCCCTGCCGCTCCGTCGCCTGCTGCTGAATTCTCCGTCGCCGGTTTTCGGGCGGGGGCGGGGTTCACGCCATGCCAGTCGGGGCCCGTTGGCAGTGCCCCACCCCCGGCAATTCCTCAAGCCCCGATGGGCCGAGCTGCCACCTGTTTGCAGCCAGTCCCACCGACGTGACATCGACTTGGTCCATCCCGGTGGGACCTGGCTTGCCGGCCGACCAGCAGGGTCCTTGAGGGGGGAGGGGTGCGGGGGGATCCGGCCACGGGGGGGCCCCCACGGTGGCCTGGCCCGTGATCGGGCCCCACCGATCTGCGGGCGGGCCTGTGCCGTGGGGGCACTCTTTCCCTCCGCGCCGGCCTCTGCAAGGCTCTGCCTCGGCCGGCGGGGAGAAGAAACCCCCTGTGCATGCGCAGGAAACATGCCAGCAGTTCTGCACTTGCGCCAGAACATGCCAGCGGTTCTGCACATGCACCAACTCGCGCTGGCCCTTTGGCGCCGGTTGGCGCGGCACCAACCCCTCCAGCGCCTGCCTAGCCCCCGGAAGTGCGGAGGATTCCGCAACTTCCGGGTGCCCTGATGCCGGAGTGGTTCACACCGCTCTTGGAGCCGGCGTCGGGCCATCCCACCAAGTGCAGGAGAATCCCGCCCCAGCACTTCATTTTGACTAGCTCTCACAAGGTCACCACACTGGTGAATATTCGGACCTCGCATCCCCCCCCCCCCTGCAAACACCCCCACCATTCCCATTTTCCAACTCATTTGGTGAAGGCACCCCAGGAAGTGATTTGACTTTTCTTATGGGCATTCTACTCTTGGCTGGTATCGTGGAGGTGGGGAAGGAAAGATGGAACAAACAGGACAGAATCGGGCCACAAACATTAACGGGGGTGATTTAACAGACTCATTGAATCCGACGCGGTGCCTCTCGCGAGATCCGCGATGCTTGAAATCTCTCCCGAGATTTAACGGAATCTCACGAGATGTCGTGATCTGAATCTTGCCCTCACTGGGCGTGATCTGGATCAGCGTATTTTAAAGTGAACCAATCGTAACAGAACCTGGAGGGGGGATCTCTCAGGCCGTTGGTGACTCCTGCAGGTGGTCAGGCAACGGGCAGGATTTGCATGGCACTTGACATCGCCAGCCTGGCACTCTGGTAGCACGACCATGGAATTGCCAGGGTACCTGGGTGGAACTGCCAGGCTGTCAGGGGTGCTGCTAGTGTGCCAGGCTAGCAGTGCCAATGTGCCAGCGTGCCAGTTGCCCGTGCCAGGGGTCGGGCCGGGGGATGCCTTTCCCATAATAGGTTGGGTGAAGGACCTCGGAAGAGGTAAATTGAGTGAAGTGGGGGGGAGGTTCCAGATGCTGCGGTGGGGTTGTTGGGGAAGGGGGGAATTGAAAGATTGGGGCTGCCTTTAAAAATGGTGCCCTGATCCACGAGTAGTCTTCCTCCACTAGCGAGCTGAGCAAAGTGCCATTGACTAGCGGGGTCGTTTTCGACGCTGCAGGAGCCCAAGGTCTGGAATACATTGCCGTAGAGTTGTTGGAGGCAAGTTGAACGGAAACATTCAACATGGAATTAGACTGTGATTTAGAAAGGAACAATGTACAAGGTTATGGGGAGAAGGTGGGAGAGTAGCACAAAGTAAGTTGCTCATTCAGAGTGCCAGTGTGGGAATGATAGGCTGAATGGCCACTTCTTGCACTGTTAAACTTGTGTGCTTTTGTGATTGCATGAAATGAGGGAGAAAGGCACAGAAGACTATGTTGACAGTTAGCTGAAGAGTTATCGGAGGTGACACTTGTGGAGTATTAACACTAATATGGACTGAATGGGTCAAATGGACTGTTTTTTTCTGTAAATTTGATGTATTTATATGTGTAACTAAAGAGAATCAGGCACCATTCAAGGAGTATGTACCTTTGTAAACATAACTCCCTCTGCCAGAGAATACATAACACAGGGAATTCATAGCCATCAGCTTATTCAATTTGAACAAAAACAACGATGATCTGACTAATGTTGTTTATAAAAACAAAACAACAACAGTCTGCATTTATATAGCACCTTTATAACAGAAAAAAACATTCTAGGGTGTTTTATAGAAACATAATTAGTGAAAATCTGATGCCAAGTCAAAAGCAGCCTCTATTTTGCAAGTAACTAGAAACTATGTCAAGGATGTGAGGTTAAAGGAGGGTCTTAAATGGAGAGGAGGAATTGAAGACGTGGCAGGGTTTCGGGAGGGAAGTCCAGGGAAGGGAGAGCCTAGATGGCTGTGGGGAAGGCCGCTACTGGTGGGTGATGGGAGCTGGGGACGCAGAAAAGATGAGAGTTGGAGGAATGTACAGTTTGCTAGAGATGTGGACTTGGACAACACCACACAGACTAAGAGGATCAAAGGCATAAAGTGATAAAATGTTCACTTTGAGGCATTGGGACCTAACGATAGGAGTATACTCACTGTGAATAAATCTACTCAGAATCTATAGAATGATTGAAAAGAAAAATCTGAGTATACTGGTACAAAGGAAAGGACAAATAAAGCATTTTAATGTTCATGTAGCTGAGCTTCATACTCAACTGTTTGTTTATTTGCATTCAAATAAAAAAACAAGACTACTAAGAGACCTTTCAACTGTGCCATGCTGATGTGAAATTTGTTAAGATGATTGTTGTACTTGGATCTTTTTTAAAAATGAATTAGGTTTCATGGAAATGCATGCATTTTCTATTTCTATAATTATTGGTAATAATGGCAGGAAATATGAACAAAATGTGCCATGATTTGTGAGGTAAATCAAATAAACAAATTAGTATTCTGCATCTACGGTCACTCACCCAAAGGACTGATGGAACAGCAAGTCCTTGGCCATTTCTAACTGAGATAACGTAACAGAAGATGAACCGCATTACATTATGTTAGTGCAATAATAACTGGCACTAAGAGAGCGTTGTCATTCTATAGCATAGTAGTGTTTCATACCTCTCATTCTGATATTGCAGTGAATTCTTTAATATATATGTAACCAGGCATTGTTTAGAGCTGGTTTCTTTCACAAACACACCGAGAAAACAACACCTAAACTGGGATTTTCCTCTCCTGTGTGTGTCTGTCGTGTGGTTCGGTGATCAGGGTGGAAAATATTGCGAGAAGTGCGTTTTGTTTTATTTTATTTATTTTGTTAAATTTAGAGTACCCAATTTATTTTTCCAATTGAGGAGCAATTTAGCATGGCCAATCCACCTACCCTGCACATCTTTGGATTGTGGGGGCGAAACCCACGCAAACACTGGGAGAATGTGCAAACTCCATATGGACAGTGGCCCAGAACCGGGATCAAACCTGGGATCTCGGCGCCGTGAGGCAGCCGTGCTACCCACTGCGCCCCCGTGCTGCCCTGAGAAATGCGCTTTATGTTGGCATTTGCGCATGGCCCCCTCCCCCGGTCAGGAACCTCATTTGAATACATTAACATACCAATACAAGGCCTGTATGCCGTTCTCATTCCCCCATTGAAAATCCATCCACGCCGGCACACCGGCAGAATGGTGTGACGCCCAACTGATCTCCAAAGGTGTTCAGCTGTTGAGAAGATCTGCCAGGAAAGCTCAGGCGACTGCATCACTCAGTGGGAAGAAGTCCATGGCCTGGTAACTGCTCGGGTAGTACCTGTGGTATTATCATAACTGTAAGAACTGCAAGGGTTAATGAAATGTCTAGAGTAGCCACTAGAGGGAGCTACAGAGACAAGTATATAAGGCATTGATGGTAAGCCTTTTGGGAGAGAGTAGTACAGGAGCTAGCGAGAGACAGACAGAAGTATTGATAGTGTAAGAGCAGATCATAGTTTACATCAGTATTAAGATTAGTTGTGGATGAGTGTTGTTTAAATGTTTTAAAAGTGAACCAATAAGCTCACTTTAAAAGTGGATGTTCAACAAAAAACTGTTTTAGCTTTGCTCGTGATGGATATTTGAAGATTCCAGTAATTGATCTTTCATTTTCTTGTGTAGGTTCATTTACAGAATGTTCTTCAGAAACCAAGTCATTTATGCTTGAAGGAATATCTGATTCCCTGTCACTAGTTGAAGCTATGTGTTCAGATGTTGCAACTACAGGCATAGAACATAGAACATAGAACACTACAGCGCAGTACGGGCCCTTCGGCCCTCGATGTTGCGCCGACCTGTGAAACCATCTGAAGCCTATCTGACCTACCCTATTCCATTTTCATCCATATGTCTATCCAGTGACCACTTAAATACCCTTAAAGTTGGCGAGTCTACTACTGTTGCAGGCAGGGCGTTCCACACCCCTACAACTCTCTGAGTAAAGAAACTGCTTCTGACATCTGTCCTATATCTATCACCCCTCAATTTAAAGCTATGTCCCCTCATGTTGGTCATCACCATCCGAGGAAAAAGACTCTCACTGTCCACCCTATCTAACTCTCTGACTATCTTATATGTCTCTATTAAGTCACCTCTCAGCCTTCTCCTCTCTAACAAAAACAACCTCAATTCCCTGAGCCTTTCCTCGTAAGACCTTCCCTCCATACCAGGCAACATCCTAGTAAATCTCCTCTGAACCCTTTCCAAAGCTTCCACATCCTTCCTATAATGTGGTGACCAGAACTGCACGCAGTACTCCAGGTGCGGCCGCACCAGAGTTATGTACAGCTGCAGCATGACCTTGTGGTTCCGAAACTCAATCCCCCTGCTTATAAAGGCTAGCACACCATATGCCTTCTTAACAGCCCTATTAACCTGGGTGGCAACTTTCAGGGATTTATGTACCTGGATGCCGAGATCTCTCTGTTCATCTACACTACCAAGAATCTTGCCATTAGCCCAGTACTCTGCATTCCTGTCACTCCTTCCAAAGTGAACCACCTCACACTTTTCCGCATTAAACTCCATCTGCCACCTCTCAGCCCAGCTCTGCAGCTTATCTATGTCCCTCTGTATCCTATAACATCCTTCAGCACTATCCACAACTCCACCGACCTTCGTGTCATCTGCAAATTTACTAACCCATCCTTCTACACCCTCTTCCAGGTCATTTATAAAAATGACAAACAGCAGTGGCCCCAAAACAGATCCTTCCGGTACACCACTAGTAACTGAACTCCAGGATGAACATTTGCCATCAACCACCACCCTCTGTCTTCTTTCAGCTAGCCAATTACTGATCCAAACCGCTAAATCACCTTCAATTCCATACTTCCTTATTTTCTGCAATAGCCTACCGTGGGGAACCTTGTCAAACGCCTTACTGAAATCCATATACACCACATCAACAGCTTTACCCTGATCCACCTGTTTGGTCACCTTCTCAAAAAATTCAATAATGTTTGTGAGGCATGACCTACCCTTCACAAAACCGTGTTGACTATCGCTAATCAACTTGTTCTTTTCAAGATGATTATAAACCCTATATCTTATAACCTTTTCCAACATTTTACCCACAACCGAAGTAAGGCTCACAGGTCTATAATTACCAGGGTTGTCTCTACTCCCCTTCTTGAACAAGGGGACAACATTTGCTATCCTCCAGTCTTCCGGCACTATTCCTGTTGACAAAGACGACATAAAGATCAAGGACAAAGGCTCTGCAATCTCCTCCCTGGCTTCCCAGAGAATCCTAGGATAAATCCCATCTGGCCCAGGGGACTTATCTATTTTGACATTTTCCAAAATTGCTAACACCTCCTCCTTTTGAACCTCAATTCCATCTAGCCTGGTCGACTGAACCTGAGTGTTCTCCTCGACAACATTGTCTTTCTCCAGTGTAAACACTGACGAAAAATATCCATTTAACGCTTCCCCTATCTCCTCTGATTCCACACACAACTTTCCACTACTATCCTTGATTGGCCGTAATCTTACTCGAGTCATTCTTTTGTTCCTGATATACCTATAGAAAGCCTTAGGGTTTTCCTTGATCCTATCCGCCAATGACTTTTCGTGTCCTCTCCTCGCTCTTCTTAACTCTCCCTTTAGGTCCTTCCTGGCTAACTTGTAACTCTCAAGTGCCCTAACTGAGCCTTCATGTCTCATCCTAACATAAGCCTTCTTCTTCCTCTTGACAAGTGCTTCAACTTCCTTAGTAAACCACGGTTCCCTTGCTTGACAACTTCCTCCCTGCCTGACAGGTGCATACTTATCAAGGACACGCAGTAGCTGTTCCTTGAAAAAGCTCCACATTTCTATTGTACCCATCCCCTGCAGTTTCCTTCCCCATCCTATACATCCTAAATCTTGCCGAATAGCATCATAATTGCCTTTCCCCCAGCTATATTTCTTGCCTTGCGGTATATACCTATCCCTGCCCATTGCTAAAGTAAACATAACCGAGTTGTGATCACTATCACCAAAGTGCTCACCTACATCTAAATCTAACAGTACAGATACCGGAACAAGGAAGCCAGAAGAAATATTGGGCCTGGGTTGATTAGTAATGGATGCACTTGTATTTGACTCTACATTCAAAGTAGCTCTGTTCTTGTAACTCGCATGTCATTGCATCATCACCATGAGCATTGTTTCTTGCTTCTTGATTATTTGTTGCAGAACTGGATATTGATGTGGATTGTGCTTGTGGTATTATAAACTCTGTAATAGGCCTGCATCACTTGGCTGATTCCTTCCTTTCGGCTTCTTTTTGTTCTTTGCATTTTAGTGACCCAGATTTATGCTTTTTCTTTTCCATGCTGGTAGGGGTAATATTCCTGAAATAAAAACTTAATTAAAAATAGCCCACATTGGGAAAATGAATATTGATGATTGCAAGAATAACTTGAAGGAACGCCAGATAAACCCCTACTTGATAAAAAAATATAAAATAACTTACTTACACTTCAATAGGCTATGTTCATTAGTCAATACTAATGTGGCCTATGCAGCTTCAGAAGAGGAGACCATCCACTGTCCAGCGTTCACACCAGCAAGCAACTGAGACAACTGTTGAAACTTAGAAGTTTGGTCCGACTATAGTAAGACATTAAGAATGGTCCCACGACCAAACTTAACATGTCCAGTTTGATACCAGTGCAGTGTTACAAGTCGCAACCCTTTGAGTTTACCGATCATGGCTTATCACTTCAATATCTTTGACCTCATGATTCACAGTCAAAGGTACCGCTTCTCCTTTTCGATGACCTCACGACCTATGTACTGCTTGATATCCTTTCAAGTTGCCGACCATCTCAAATCACGAACTGTAACTTTATCTTTAAATTCACACACTCTTGCTGAAAACGTGGATTTCCAACTATGTCCGACCCGGGTGAACCAGCCCCCCCCCCCCCCCCCCCCCCCACCTCCACTCCTTTTCATATTCATTTAACACTGCTTTGTTCCTTCATACACTGAGTGATTATTTGTTTGTTTCTTTATTGCATTTTTATTTGGTATTGCTCTTTTTAAAAACAATTATATTTTATTAAGTTAGAATACAAATCTCAGGAAAGAAGTTGGAGATTTATTTATCTAATTAATTATAATTTTTAAGAGCCCTTCAGAGATTCACGGGCCCCTTCTTGGCTCTCCAGGCCCCGGACCGATGTATCGGCTGAACCAAGACCACTGCTTAATGTCCTTTGAAGTTGCAGACCATCTCAAATCACGAATTGTAACTTTATCTTTAAATTCACACACTCTTGCTGAAAACATGGAATTTCCTTAATTCTGTCCGACCCGGGCCCCCCTATTCCACATCCTTCCACTCCCTCCCCTGCTTCGTTCCTTTTCATGCACTGCTTATTTGTGTCCTGTTCTCTTTTTTTCTTTTGTTCTCGATTGGCCGAATGGCCTCCTTCTGCACTGTAAATTCTATTATGATGGCTCCTTCCTACGATGCAACAGAAGGGCGCTGCGCGGAGTTCCACACCCGCCATCCAACCATGATGTCCCACCTCACACAGTGCTTCCTCTGGACGCTCCCTGTGTCTGCGTGGGTTTCGCCCCCACAACCCAAAAATGTGCAGAGTAGGTGGATTGGCCACGCTAAATTGCCCCTTAATTGGAAAAAATAATTGGGTAATCTAAATTTAAAAAAAAAAAAGGTCAGTCCGCAAGAGAGTTGTTTAGGAGTCTGGTTTTTGAATCTGTCTGTGCGTGTTCTCAGACTTTTGTATCTCCTGCCCGATGGAAGAATTTTTAAGACTGTGTAAGCTGGGTAGGAGGGGTCTTTGATTATGCTGCCCATTTTCCCCAGGCAGTGGGAGGTATAGATGGAGTCAATGGATGGCTCAATTTCATTATCTGGTCAAAAGTCTTTGAGCCTTCCAGGGATGTGAGGTTGCTCATCAAATCATATGTTTGGGGCCCACAAACTGTTAGATGTAACCCCTTTAGCGTCTTTTCACCTGTGATCTCAGAGGCTTTCAATGTACTGACTCCAGTTCTCAGCCCCTTGGACAAATGGGTCTAGTTTCCCAATGATAGGTATTTCCACTTATGAATTAAATTATTCTGACTCTTGCTAATGCCTCACTACTTTCTCAATTCTTCCTTTCGTTCCCCCTAGCGATGACTGCTGGCTGCGATTGAAAACGTTTGCCTCATCGCCAATGTGGTGGCTCCAAACAGACATTGGAGGCGCCCAATAGGTAACAAAGATGTTTATTGACGAAAGGCAAAGGCAGTTAAGGCTCAGAATGCTATGGGCTGGATTGCCCCGTAGCTTAGCTCTGTGTTTCACAGCGGCGCACTGTTACCTGGCAGCAGGACTCGCTACTCGCTTATCAATGGGATTTCCCACCGAAGCCGCCCCACGCCCTCGGGAAACCTGCAGACACGAATGCACTGCCGGCGCAACAGTGAATCACAACGGCTGAATAATTCTGGCCTAAATCTTTGCACTTCAGCTCCCTGATCCCCGTGCAAACTCTCTGTTGGCCGGGGTTCGCGCACTCCCATGCAATTGACCTGGAGGTGGTCACGTGGTCCATGGAGCCCACCCCTTAAAGGGACTGCATTACATCATATGCAATGCAGGACCACTGCAATGTAATGTTTCTTCCAGCAGTGATTTTAAGTAAGCCAATATTTTTGTGGTATCATGTTTTACAGACATTCTAACTGTTGCTATGGTGACTTATCCTAAGAATTGAAACATTACAAACAATGAAATATTAGATTATGAATTTCTCAAAATCTTATTTGTAAAGAGGTAACTGATCCTCGATTGTTTGATGTGTATTTATCATTGTAAGGAATGACACATGAAAACACTTTTGCAGCAAAGTGAATTATGGTCAAATGGGAGTCACTTGGTGTTACATCAGACAAGTGTTTTTTTTCTCTTTCGCCTCAAAGTCCTTCGATATGCATTTGTATCAATGGGGTAAGGAAAGTGTTTGCCATTTTTCTCCACAATCAGACACAAAATTGGTGGAAAACCGTGCAAAATGGCAGGGAGCGTAGGGTTGAGGTTGTTTGCCTCTACCAGGTTGGGGTTTGAGCTCAAAGTCTGCTTGGCAGCCATTTGAACTTCCACCAAAACTACAAAGAAAAATCTATGAACGTGGGGTTCCCACATCCACTCCCCTCTACCACACACCATCCCCCTCCTCTCTCCCTCATGGCATGTTTTCCCACAGAACTGGTGGCTTGTCATTGGTTGCTGGTGGGATATTATGGTGTCGGAGAAATCAATGGCCATTTGCATTGTTCGCCGACTGCACCACTGCACCCCCTGTTGGGGGGGGGGTCACCTTCGGTGGCACTGTAAGATCCCACCAGTGGGAAGGACTGGAAAAGCCCTCCTGTGGTCTCCTGACAACCCAGTTGTGGCCTCTATGGAGATGATGACTGTTGAGGAATGGATTAAGAGACATTCCAATTAGATGTTTCATTTATGTTAAGTATCCAATAATTGACACTGATATGTAAAGAGGTTGCAGGTGGTCCTTGTTGTGTGCGCTGTGGTGGTAGAGTTTTGTACAGAGTGCCTACAATGAAAATAAAGGTGTCTTGGGAAAAGAGCAGAACTCTTGCCTCTTTACTGAACAGCAGCCAGAAGCTAACCACAACACTCTCCAAGTGCTTAAGCCTTGAGAAATGCAATCAACAATATTGGAAGCAAAATCCTCCACAGGTTTAGCTGCCGTGGTGAATTTCCTTGGCAGGCCTTTCAATAACTGATGTAAGATTGTTTTTAAAAATGTATTCTCAGAAAGTCAACACTGCTGAAACGTTTAGCATTTATTGCCTATCTCATAGTGTACTTGAAAAGATACTAATTGGCCTTCTCGTGCCTCTTCTATCCATGTGGTGAAGGTATTGCCACAATGCTAGTAGATAGGGAGCTCCAGGATTTTGACTCGGCAGTAGTGAATGAACTATAACTTACAAGCAAATAAGGATGGTGTGCGCCCTGGACGGGAATGTGGAGGTTATTTTGTTAGAGGAGAGGTGTTATGTTCCTCCTCAAATTAATAAGATGCTTATTCATCGAATATCAAGTATCAAACCTTTAGCAAATATGTAACACATGTACAATTGTACTTACATAGGCACTTAAAGTTTATACTGAGAACTACGTATAATGTTGGAGATTTAAATGTGATACAATTCTAGCTCAGCATTTGGACCATTATGACCTAAACATCCATTTTTTAATATCGTTCCCTTACTTTCTCTTCATGGCAATCCACACAATTAAAATTACTGTATATAGAAGTCTGAATAAAACTCCATATAAAGAGAACAAAAACAAACTTCTGCTGCCTCACAGCGCCAGGGACCCAGATTATATTCTGGCCTTGGGTGACTGACCGTGTGGAGTTTGCACGTTCTCCCCGTGACTGTCTTGATTTCCTCCAGGTGCTCTGGTTTCCTCCCACAGTCCAAAGATGTGCTAGTTAGGTAGATTGGCTGTGATCAATGCCCAGGGTATCGGGGATAGGGCAGGGAGAGTGGGTCTAGATAGACTGTATGAAAGCATAGAGTCGGTACAGACTTAATGGGCGAAATGGCTTCTTCTGCACTGTGGCGATTCTAAGGAAATGCCTGCAAATATTCTACATTTCTGGCTGCATTTGTCAAGAGATAATCGACGTGGTGGGCAGCATGATGGCACAGCTTTTAGCATTGTTGCTTTACAGTTCCAGGGTCCCAGGTTCAATTCCGGCCTTGTGTAACTGTCTGTGCGGAGTTTGCACGTTCTCCCTGTGGGTTTTCTCCTGGTGCTCCGGTTTCCTCCCACAGTCTAAAGATGTGCAGGTTCGGTGGATTGGTCATGCTAAATTGCCCTTAGTGTCCAAAAAAGATTAGGTGGAGTTACAGGGTTATGGGGACAGGGTGGAGGTGTGGGCTTAAGTGGGGTGCTCTTTCCAAGGGCCGATGCAGACTCAATGGGCCAAATAGCCTCCTTGTGCACTGTGAATTCTATGATTCTATGACCTGAAACTTGGGGCTACATTTTGCTTTTGAGGCGTTCAAAGCATATTTCTGAGTGGCTGTTTATTTTCCTCAGTATTTCAAGCCTTGTCTTTGTCTTTTAATAGCTCATTGCTTCGATATATGGTGCATGTTGGCAGAGTTGACATAAAGGGGCTGAGAAGGGACATGATGGCATGGAGGGGAAATGAGAGACATAAAGATGCAATGGATCAAGGAGTGCATATAATGGAAATAGCAAGGGGAAGACCTCATAAACTTACCTTTCAAAAGATTCCCGAATTTGGACACTGGCTCATGGGGGGCCATGCACCACAAGTCATGCAGAAGCTGACTCAACGCCACACAAACTGAGGGAAGTCCACGATGCCTACTCCTGCAATGGAACCAGCCAGATCATGAGTGTATAGCCAGGCTCACCGCCTGCACCCTCAAGCCCTGCTGGTGAAATTTGGGAGGATCGGGAATGGGGTTGAAATCCTTCTCATGGATGTTGTCTGACTTGTTGAGCATTTTCAGCATCTTGTGTCCATATAAAGAGAACTTGATTAATCCTTGTCAACATATTTTATTTTGAACAAATTTTGGCTTCTGTAGATCAGTACAACTATATTCCTTTGTTACCTTACTCATAACTTCACCAGTGTTACATTTAATTGCTCTTCCAGTAACTGAAGCTTTAATTATACTTTTGTCTTTGATTCCATATAGTTTTATACCAACCAACACAGCTATTTCCCTGCACTTGTCACCATGGAACTAACATTCTCTGAAATATATAAATCAGGATGTTCTGGAATGTCCTTTAATTAGGTGTACTAAAGTGATTTAACTGACCATTGCTTTTAGGTCAACTCAGAATCAATAGCCCAGTAGTATTTAAATTGACTGAAATGCCCTTTTTTAACAGGCAAAGACTAAAGGTTACAGTTAATGCATTGTAAAGAGAAATCAGTGGGAGTATAACTTCTCAAGCGTCTGATTAACCTCATCCTTTCAATATTTCTGTCATCAGCTGTTTTTGTCCTTCTGTGTGGTCGAGGTAGTGGGTTTGGTAAACGCTAACAAAGAAGCTTTTGCAAGTGGCTGCAATGAATCTTTTTTGAGTGGTACACACTGCAGCCATTGTATGCCAATGGTGCAGAGAGTGGATGTTGAATCAATCGTTCTTAGAAACTATCAAGTGGATCGCTTTGTCCTGATAATGTTGAGCTTCTTGAGTGTTGTTGATGTTCCAGTCATCCAGGTAAGTAGTGAGTAGGTCATCACATCCTCATTTGCATCTTGTAGATCAGTGTTTTTCAAAGCGCTGGGTGTAAAATGGATCACCAACAATGATCCCCAAAGAGCGCCTGACTACTTTTCCCATTTTCTCTCTGGGTAAATTCTCACTGCAGTACACAGTACGACCACGTGAGGCTGATGTACAGGTCAGGGCCGTGGGTTTCTGTCACAGTCACCGCCACCAACACAGCCTCCAGCAGCGGTTCCCGTTTCTGCAGCAGCTGATCGACCAGGTTAGTCAGCACCTGCAAGTAAAACTGAATAGTTTAAGGAAAAATCAATTCTCTTTCAATTTCTTTCCTGAAGATACTCCTTTTGCAAAGTATTAATTTCTAGTCGTGATTTGTGCTCTTTTTTTTCCAGGCCTGCATCTATTGCTCAAAACCAAATGACTGCTCACTGGAATATGTTTCCTCAAGTACCCAAGACAGTAACTCCTACCAAAGGATTCCCATATAGAAGATTTAGTGGACGTGTCCTGTGGGGATTCCCCCACCTTTCAATTGGTCCATTGTTATGAAGCTGATTCATGTTTGCCCCATTCTGAACTCGGCTCTGAGGGGAAGGCTGTAGGTTCGGGAACTCCATCTACCCCAGTCAGGGGAAAAATGCATTGTTCAGAGATTTTAATTGCAAGTTATTTAAATCTCCAAATGACAAAAAATAGAAAATATATTTTTATTTATAATTTTTTACATTTAATAATACAGAAATGCCAACAATGAATGTGACATTTTAACATGTAACTGTGGAGAGTCTATTGTAAGCTTGGCGTGGATGGGGAGAAAAACAGTTTGATAAAACACCACTGTGGATGGGGGGAATATTTTGGAGTTCGGAAGTGACCACAGTACACTCGGTCGCTGACTAACTCTAGTAATCATGGTATTTACCTGGCTTGTTCACACAGTTTCCGGTTAAGGTTGAACCTCTATTAACAATGGAGGACTTACCAGTGATAGTGCCATATTGAATGTTAAGGACAATGGTTCTCCTCTCTTTTGTTGGAGATGCTAATTACTGAACCGAACGTTTATGCGTCACAAATGTTATTTTCCACTTATCAGCCAAGCCTAAACGCTGTCCAGGTTTGGTTGCATGTAATCATGGCCACTTCATTGCATGATAAATTGCAAATAGAGCTCAACGCGGTCCAAACTTCACAGATCAGTTGCTCTTTTGATCTTATGATGGCGAGACGGTCATTGTTAAAGCATTTGAAGATGGTTAGGCCAAGGTTTTAGGATGGTTGGGTCTTGGACTCAGGATAGTTGGGATTTGGGATTAGGAGTGTAGGGCTAAGGGGGGTTGGGCCTTAGACTGAGAAGAGTTGGGCCTAGGACTTAGAATAGTTCAGCCTGAGGGACTCCTACAATGATAGCCTGGAGTTGAGTCAACTGGCCTCAAGAACCTGAAATAATTTATTTTGTGCTGGGTATGACTCCAGTCATTGGATAATTTCTCCCTAATCCCATTAACATCAGTTTTCCCATACTCAGTCAAAGACTGCCTTTATAACAAAGGCAATCAATCTTGCCTCACCTCTAATACGTGTGGATCTATGTACCAACATTAAATGAGATAGACAAGTGGTCCAGGCAAAACCCAAGCATTGTTAATGGCTGTTGCGATCCCCGTGCATAACTGCAAACCAACATAACCAAATTTACTGAATGATCCCCAAATGAAGAGAATTCCCGAACAGGATTGCGCTTTCTGAAACTCCTACTTTAACACACATTAAACCAACATAAATTAAAGACGAATTAATGGGAAAATGATATTTCAAATAAAAAAATGTGCATTGCACTTTAAATAGTCAATGGAACAGAGATATATTTCACATAACCGCAAGCACCCACATCATTTTCTGCAGATTCTCTAACTCAGCCTTGGGCACATATCATTCACTTTCCCATTCAATCCATTCAGCACTCACATGTCTATGAACTCTCTCTCACTTGGGACACAGCTACCTTTAATTATTTTTCAACCAAATGCCAGCAAAACCCGATGTATGATCTCATCCTCTGATACAAACTCTTAGCTATTTTTGATACAACAATTTCTGGAATTCTTATCTTTTCAAAGAGAGCTTTGCTGACTTTTTCTGACACAAATGATGTGTTTCTCTTTCTGAATTTGTCTGCTTTCTCTTTGTCTGCATCTGTAAATCAATTGCCTTCTGTCTCCATCTCTCCTTTGTGTCTACCAGCCACATGGTTTCCATTTCTTAACGTCTTTCCAGTTGCCATTTCTTCCTGGTCAGTGGTCGCCAGGTAACATGGACCAGTATTTATTATCCAATAAAACTACAATTAACGCTTTTTCAATGGATACAAACTCAAGATCGAAGTTGAGATGAAATAAAATAAAAATCTAAAAATCTATTACAGCTTTCACTGTAATAAAAAACAGTCACGCATGAAAACCCATTCAAAGCTTTAGAATCTCCTCATGTACTTAATCCCTCGGCAAAACAAACCAATTTATGTTCATAACCTGACATTAAGGACAGATTTAATAACATCTTTGAGCTATCAATCAAACTGTAAATTTACAAACTGCCAGATTGGAAAGCAAACAACCATAACATGGTCGAATAATAGATCTTTAGGTAATGTCTACAAACAGTGATTGTAACTGCTGGAATGAATGTTTTTCTATTCTCACTGAGACAGATAGGTTTCCTTTCCAAATTTATAAAGGATTGGAGATGTAAATAGCTCACAATTTGAGTTTTTTAAATTATCACCGACACAGGAAGGCTGCAGTTTTAATTTGAAGGAGTTTAGGATTTAAATATCTTGACAATTTAAAAGTTCTGCATTTGTTGCCCAAACTTTGTAAATATTTACATCTCCTCCGTAATTTTGTGACTCCCAGAATGAGGGATAAGGCTCATGCTACAGCGGAAATAGTGGCTGGGATTCTCCGACCTCGCGCCGGGTCGGGGAATAGCTGGGGGACGTGAGAATTGAGCTCGTCGGCCCGCCAATTGTCCGGCGGTGAGTCTCGGATGCCCGCAGATCGCCGCAGCGGGGGTCGGGGGCCGTTGAAAGCGATTCTCTGGGCCTCGACGGGCCGAGTGCCCGCTGAGTTCGGCCGAGTCCCGCCGGCGTGGGTTACGTATGGTCCCACCCAGCGGAACCTCGGAGTTCTTTATGTGGGGGCTGTCCTGGTGGGGGGGGGGGCAGTGGGATCCAACCCCCCGGCAGGGGGGCGGGTGGTTGGGCCTCCACGGTGGCCTGGCCCACGATCGGAGCCTACCGATCGGCAGGCGTGCTAGTTCCATCGAGGGCCGCTTTTCACGCCGGTGTCGAAACTTGGCCGCAGGATTGGAGAATCCCGGCCAGGGTCTGTTTGAAATCAGCGCGTAGATCAAATGGCCCTTCTGAGTTCCGATTTCCTTCCTGTGAGTTAAAACCCATATTTTTCCCAGATCAGTGAAAATGGGATCTCTCAGAAACGGATTGGGAATTTCCTAACTAGGGTCCTGTCCACTATTTTACAAAGTCCACTGAGTCTTCTCAATTCCATAAAAATATGGGCCACAAACTGAGAGTTTATTTAGAAATTGGGTATGCAACAGATGTAGAAACAGCTTCTCAAAAGACTTTCTTGGTTAGGTACCTCCCCATTCTAAAATTCTTCGGTCAGTGTTTTCAATTTTACCCCGTTTCTGTGGTATGGCAGAGGCACGTGTTTTCACCTCAAGCTGTTGCACATTCATATGGGGCACATGTGCATCATTGGGGAACCTCTAGCCTAATAGAAACGGTCACAATGCAGCATAGAATTCGGCCTGACATTTCGCAAGTTTCAAGGAACACATTCTATGATGGTGACGACTTGGCCAACATACATGCTACGAAACGCATTCTCACTTGTATTTTGGGAAGCACAGTGGTTCATAGCAGAGTCAGCACTGCACCAGTCTCCATAATGACAAAAAAAGAAGCCCCCAGTTGCATAATTGAAGGGAAAGGCGAGTAGCTGGCAAAAAACATGTCCGGACTCAAACCTGGCAAAAATAATATTGGAGATTCTGTGAGGTGGTTAAAAATCATGAGGAATATGGACAGAATAAAAGTGTCACCAACGGGTGGACACCACTTCAAAAAGTGATTGGCAAAGGATCCAGAGGAGACATGAGGGGAAAACCTTTCATGCAGCGAGAAGTTAGAAACTGGAGAATTGGATGATTAAAGAGAGTAAAAATGCAAGGCTACAGGAAAAGGAAAGGGAAGTGGGACTAGACGAGTGGCTGTTGCAGAACGCCGCCCCCCCCCTCTCTCAACGCCGCAACCCCCCCCTCAACGCCGGTACCCCCCCCTCTCTCAACGCCGCACCCCCCCCACTGACGCCGCACCCCCCCCCACTAACGCCGCACCCCCCCCCACTAACGGAGGAAGGAGGGGGGGAGGAGGAAGGAAGGGGGGGAGGAGGAAGGAAGGAAGGGGGGGAGGAGGAGAGAGGGGGGTGTGTGTGAGTACCGGCCTTCAGAGGGAGGGGGGGGTGTGGGTACCGGCCTTCAGAGGGAGGGGGAGGGGGAGGGGGGGTGTGGGTACCGGCGTTGAGAGGGGGGGGTTGCGGCGTTGAGAGGGGGGGTTGCGGCGTTGAGAGGGGGGGGTTGCGGCGTTGAGAGGGGGGGTTGCGGCGTTGAGAGGGGGGGTTGCGGCATTGAGAGGGGGGGTTGCGGCGTTGAGGGGGGGTTTGCGGCGTTGAGGGGGGGTTTGCGGCGTTGCGAGAGATGGGGGGGCGGCGTAGGGAGAGATGGGGGGGCGGCGTTGGAGGGGGGTAGGGGTGGTGAGGGGGGTGGTTGGGGTAGGGGGCAGCGGCGTACAGAGGGGTGGGCGACGGTGCGTTGGCCCCGGGCATCCGTCGCCCCCCCTCTCTGCACGCCGCTGCCCCCAAACCCCCCCCACCACCCCTACCCCCTCCAACGCCCCTACTCCCCTCCCCACTACCCCTACCCCCCTCCCCACCACCCCTACCCCTCTCCCCACCACCCCTACCCCCCTCTCAATGCCGCAACCCCCCCAACGCCGCAACCCCCCCCCAACGCCGCAACCCCCCCCAACGCCGCAACCCCCCCAAAGCCGCAACCCCCCCAACGCTGCAACCCCCCCCCAACGCCGCAACCCCCCCCAACGCCGCAACCCCCCCAAAGCCGCAACCCCCCCCCAACGCCGCAACCCCCCCCCCCAACGCCGCAACCCCCCCCCTCGGACACTGAACGGCGTCAACCATCATCAACGGTTGACGCCGTTTTAAAGCTACTCTGTTTTTCGCCGACGTGGCCACGGGACTTCGGTCCATCCGGGCCGGAGATTTGTTGAAACAAAAATATAATGAAATCCCGCCGGCGCCAGCTGTTTTCAGAGGCTGCCGGCGGGATTTGCACAACGCCGGTTTTTGGCCGGTCAGAGAATAAAAAACCCTGCGGGAGCGGGATTAACGCCGCTGCCGGCCGATTCTCCGACCCTGCGTGGGGTCGGAGAATTTCGCCCCTGTTTAATGAGTTTAATGATTTGGCAGATTCTCCGGTGCTGTACCGAGGGAGTGCTAGAATGTTGGGGGTGCTATCTTTTGAATGAAATGTACAACTCTCTCACATAGCACTATTTTGAAGCAGAGGTGGGGAGTTTTCTCCTTTGTCCTGACCAATATTTCTCTCTAAGGTGCTGTAAGATTTCTTACTGTGCTCATCCCAGTCCGATGCCGGCATCTCCACATCTCTCTAAGCCAACAGCAGAAAAACAGATTATCTGGGTGATGATCTCATTGCTGTTTGTGGGAGCATATTGTAAGCAAATTCGCTGCCACGTTTTCTGCTGTGGCTATAATGTAAAAGTACATCATTGGCTGTGAAGTGCTTTGGGACATCCAGCGTTTGTGAAAGGTGTTATATGAATGCAAGTTGTTCTCTATTTCACAGAAGTATTAATTTATTTCAAAGCTGTGGCCGATCTGAGGTTTCCAACTAATCTAACGGGCTGACAGCCTACTTATCCCCAGCAGAAATAAAGGCTGTGTCTTCTACTTAAACATAGGCAATGCTGGCGTATCTGTTGAAAAATCTCTTTTTCTTTGGCACATTTAGATATGCTGCTAATAAGAAGCAGAGTAGGGAGCAGAAACTCAGTATGTGTTGGCTGGTGAAATATTTTACAAAGAGAGTGATGCAGATAGTGGTAAATGTTACTTCTCACTCTGTGCGGCTGGAGATCAGCACCTTGCAGAGCCTGAGGGACGTGCGGCTAAAACACAGCAGCAGGCAGTGAGCGGATCAAGAATATCCACTCTGGGGAATTTTGATTTAAAGCTGGCTTTTCTGACTTACTGCCTGTGTCTATACCTGCATTGCTGTTAGGATCGATCAGGAAATGACTGGCAGAGTTTGAAAATCTATCCATTGGAGATAAAGTTAAAACAGGGGAGAACACAGGCCTGTTGAAATACACAGCATGGGTGAGAATAGTGCAGGGAGCAGCAATGGAACAGGAGTTAGATTGCTTCTGCGGTTGAGTTGTGGACTTGCAATCTTCAACACCTGCATGCAAACAAAAGCTGTTTTCTGCGCGCCAACAATTCATTCACTCCTTTAAAAGCACACAATCCCGTTGCACGTCAGGGCAATTGCTCTGAGGGAGTTAACTAGATGTGTAACTTCTTTGACCACTTGACAGAACAGAGGTCCACACAGAAAGAAAGGAAAGAAGGTCTTGCATTTATATGCAATGTTTAGGGGGGGGTTATTGGGTTACGGGGATAGGGTAGAAGTAAGGGCTTAAATGGGTCTGTGCAGACTCAATGGGCCGAATGGCCTCCTTCTGCACTGTATGTTCTATGTTCTATAATCTCAGGATGTCCCACAGCACTTTATGGGCAATTTATCAATCTCAAACTCCCATAAAAACCAATAAGGTAATGACCAAATAATCTGTTTTTTTATGTTAGTTGAGAGATAAATTTTGGCCAAGGAGCTGGAGAAATCTCTCCAGAGCTTCGTTGAAATAGTGTTATGGAATCTATGTCCACCTAAGAGAGTGTATGGGACGTTGCTTTATCATCTCATTTCTGTAACCTACAAGGTTATGAACCAAGTGATGTAAAGTGGGATTAAAATGAATGGCTCATTTCGGGTTTTTTTTTCGTTTTTCTCGTTTTTGGCTGGCGCAGAGGTAACGCACTGAATGGCTTCTTTCTGTGGCGCAACTTCGCTCTGGTTTCTGTAGTGAGCACTTCTGACAATACAACATTCCCTGGGTACCACACTCCAGTGTCAACCCCAGACTTTGTGCTCAAGCCCTTGGCTGAGACCTCAGCCCTCTGACTCAGAGGTAAGGGAACCCCACAGTTAACGGTGGAACACATGGCACTTCTAATAGTTCTTCTTAAGAGAGTTCAAAGCATCATTCTTGGTTCTCTCAGGATTGTTGTAGCCGACTGTGAGGAAGGCGGTCACGTTCTGGTATTGTCAATGGACTAGTAATCTAGTGACCCACGGCGATGCGCTGGAGTACTTGTCCAAATCCTTCCATGGCGGATAGTAAATTTGATTTCAGTAAAAATCTGGAATTAAAAGACTAATGATGATGATGAAACCATTGCCAATTGTTGCAAAATCCCATCTGGTTCACTGATGTCCCTGAGGAAAACCTCCCGTCGTTACCTGGTCTGGCCTACATGTGACTCCAGATCCACAGCAATGTGGTTGAACCTTAAATATGGCTTAGCAAGCCACCCAATTCAAGGCCAATTAGGCAACAAATGCTGGTCCAGCCAACGTTACCCACATCGCATGAATGAATTAAAAAAATACATCATGAATGTTTAGGGCTCCAGTGACCATAGCCGGATTCTCCGCCGGCGGGATTCTCCATTTTGCCGGCAGCCCGGGGGTTTCCAGACGGTGTGGGACTGCCCGACGGTGTGGGACTGCCCGACGGTGTGGGACTGCCCCACAATGGGAAACCCCATTGACCGGCCGACGTAACGGAGCATCCCGCCGGCGGCTTGAGGCAGAAATTTGGCGCAGTGGGGCGGAGCATCCTGCCGCATCTTTTTATTTCCCAGCTTCACCATGTGTTGAGGAATTAATGCTACACTGCCCTGATCTGGGGTTTTAATAACTCCTTTGTCAGGTCCTGCCATCCTTATGTCACAGTAAACAACATGTCAGATCATGCCGAGGGACTGGTTGGTGATAGGGCAAGGTAAAAGTAGACTTGCACAAAGGAACTGTTTCCAGTCTCTAGCCTACCTTGTTGCCTCACTTAAATTATCCATGCAGAATCAGAAGTGGGCAACCTCAGGCTGCGAACGCAGTAACAGATATAGTGCCAACATTTGAAAGATTTTCTCATAACAGAGAAGAAGTAGATACTGAGCAAGCACCACCCTAGGACTCACTCAAGGAGCATTCATGGCCAATCACCCTAATTCTTTCTTTTGCAGAGCACTAACCCAGGAATTGTGCTAGGATAAAGAGGATAATATACTAAACATACACAGTGTCAAAGGAGTGGAAAGGATATGGGGTGCGATTCTCCGCCCCCCCCCCCACGCCGGTTGGGAGAATTGCGCCCTCCTGCTATTCTCCCCCCTCGCCCGACCCACGTCACGAATCGCCGCTCGCCGTTTTTTACGACGAGCGGCGATTCTCCGCGGCCGATGGGCCAAGCGGCCGGGCCTTTCCACCCGTTTTTTCACGGCAGTAAACACACCTGCTCGCTGCCGTTGTAAAAACAGGCGCTGGATGCACGTTTGGGGCATCCAGAGGCCCGTTTGGGGCGGGAGCACCACCGTTGTGCTCGGGAGGGGACAGGCCCGCGATCGGTGCCCACCGATCGTCGGGCCTGCGTCCAAAAGGGACGCACTATTTCCCCTCTGCCGCCCGACAAGATAAAGCCGCCACATCTTGTCGGGCGGCGGTGGAGAACTGCGGAACCGCGCATGCGCGGGTTCCGTCAATGGCGTGATGACGTCATCCGCGCATGTGTCGTTAAGGCCGCGACGCCGTGATTCCCGGGGTCCCGCTCCTAGCCCCGATGGGGGGGAGAATCGGGTCCCGGGAACGGGCGTGAAGGCTGCAGTGAAACACAGCCAGTTTCACGGCAGCCTTTACGACTCTCCGCATTTGCGGAGAATCTCGCCCACTGGGTGGGATTCTCCATTGACCGATGGCGATATCGTAATCGGCGATCAGGTAGAGAATTGACTCCAACGCTGAAATTGGGGACAGCACCGGTCTGACGCCGATCAGCCATGCTCCGTCCCTTCTGAAATGTCATCATCGCATCCCGCACCATTGCAATGGCGTCAGTGCGTCGTCGGCCGGCCCTCTCGCAATCACCTGGCAGGACGGAAATCCTCTTGATCCTCTATGCAGCTGCAGTGGAAGTTGCATTTTCAAGGGGTTGGGTGAATAAGAGGAAACGATCTTGGAGGGAGGGGAATGTTCGGGAGGCAAACAGATCTTCATCAATTGGTAAGGTCTTTTGTAGTGTCAGAGAGAGTATTCGTATAAAGAACAGGAACTCGTCTGGGTTCTGGAGCAAAGAACAGTAGTCTCTTTACTAAGTAATGGTTTGGCTGCTTAAGGGCAGGTACAATTTCCCACCTCAAAATTGAGTCGGGGCTGTATGTGTGGCATGGCTGTCCTTGAATTACGTCAGCAAAGAAAATATTCAGGTTAAAGAAGGGCTGAGGTTAACTAAAAGGTTGGGAGCTGGGGTCAGCCAAAGGAGTCTCAGGGTAATTTGAAACAAACCTACCCTGCAGCCATCTCCACATTCTGGCAAGCAGGCTGTATCAATTTGAATGTTCTGCTTAAAGGCACATCCCGATTGTGAATCCATGGACCAAAATAATAAAAATAAAACAAAATAAATGGGAACAAAGGAAATGAACAGGAAGGACTCTTACAATCTGAATTACAATCAAAATGACAGATGATGGGTAAATGTGGGAGGATTGCACAGCAATATTGAACTTCTAATTCATTCCAACCTTCAATGAAATTCTGCCACATTAATTAAAGTATGAAGTGTTCACTGATAAATATTACCTTCAAGCACAATTCTGAATCATCCCTTGTATTTTCTGGTACAATAAGGCCTCAACATGGCAGAAAATCTTTTCAATCAGCAACAAAAGCTATTTTAGTGAATGCATTTGGAGTTGAAATTTTAGAAATGTCATCTGGGATAAATTGAGATTGTGTGGTTCTTTTAATGTAAAAGATACGGGGCTGGATTCTCCCAAAAAGAGGCTAAGTGTTGAAGCCATTATGAAAACTGTTGGGTTTCACGATGGCGTGAAACGATCGGGCCCCCAGATGGAGCTATTCAATGGCCCACAAGGAGCTAGCACGGGCTCATTGTGCAACGCCTGACAGACTGGCTGCCGATTCACCGGTACCGTCATTGGCCGGGTACCCTGTGCACTAATGCCATCAGAGACCCAACTCCTGGGCTGCATGCGTCGGACCACTCTAACACTGTTGCTGTCTGTGTTTGCCGCCTCCCGCCCAGGACAAGTCTGTGCATAACCGCCGGTAGCAGGAGAAGACTGGAGGGGGACTGTAAGACATACGTCCCCTCCCCGTGGCCGAGCAGAGGGCACTAAACATTGTTGGTGGGCCGGAGGAGAATGAGGTCGCCGACGCGGAGGTCGGAGGCACGCCACCAAGTGAGACCCCCTGCCTGGTTGTGGGTCCTCACGACATACGTGTGCCCATCCCTCATCCCCTCACCCATCATCCCCTCACCCCTCACCCCTCATTCCCTCACCACTCACCCCCTCACCCCACACCACTCACCCCACATCCCTCATTCCCTCACCCCACACTCATCAGCCCCTCACCCCCTCACCACACACCACTCACCCCCTCACCCCACACCCATCACCCCACATCCCTCATCCCCTCACCCCAACACCGCTCACTTAATACACCAACAGTCCTCACCCCAAACCCTAAAGCACCTTACCCCAAACACCAACAGCCCTCACCAACTCACGCCTCAGCCCCGTCTGCCTGTCTAACCATACATGCTGTGTTGTGTCTTACAGGACCAGCTAGCAATGGACCAAGCCCATCAGGGGCCCCCCATCCCCAGCAAGTGCCAGGGCCGGTGCCCCCCAGGAACCCAAGCACCAATGGGAGAGCAGCTAGAAAATCAGTCCTCTGCCCAAGACAATCCAGGGGACAGAGACACAGGGTACAGACACACTGGGGACGAACACACAGGGGAAAGACTTACAGGGGACAAACACACAGGAGACAAACACACAGGCGACAAACACACAGGCGACAAACACATAGGGGACAGATTCACAGGGAACAAATACATAGGGCACCAACACATAGGGGACAAACACACAGGGGACAAACACACAGGGGGCAAACACACAGGGGGCAGACACACGGGACAAACACGCAGGACACAGACGCACAGGGGACAGATACACAGGGGACAGATACACAGGGGACAGACACACGGGGGCAGACACACAGGGGACAGACACACAGGACAAACACGCAGGAGACAGACACACAGCGGATAGACACACAGGAGACAGACACACAGGGTGTCATGATATGCAAACATGCAACCAATGAACACTCCGAATAGGACGCAACCAATGGGCAGTCAGGACACTCAGTGGTGGCATCACCACAAGGGGACATGACATAAACACTATAAAATGGATGAGACACTCACACCCTGCCTCTTTCCACAGACAGACACCTAGAGAGTTAGACAGGGTTGATCAGCAGCATCACATTCCAGCACGTGGCTGTACCACAGCTGGTACAGTTAGACTGAGTTACTACAGTTAGATTAGCAGAGAGTCTAATTTGAGAACTGTGTTAATAGTTCAATAAACACGTTGAACTCATTTCAGAGCTTGGAGCATCCTTTGGCTAAGACTGCATCAGGTAGCAGCCTGTGTTATCCGAAGCAGCATGACACAACACAGGGCACAGAGACACAGGGGACAGACACACAGGGCACAGAGACACAGGGGACAGAAACACAGGGGACAGACACACAGGGGACAGACACACAGGGCACAGAGACACAGGGGACAGACACACAGGGGACAGACACACAGGGGACAGAGACACAGGGGACAGGCACACAGGGGACATACACACAGGGGACAGAGACACAGGGGACATACACACAGGGGACATACACACAGGGGATAGACACACAGGGGACAGACACACAGGGCACAGAGACACAGGGGACAGACACACAGGGGACATACACACAGGGGACATACACACAGGGGACAGACACACAGGGGACATACACACAGGGGATAGACACACAGGGGACAGACACACAGGGGATAGACACACAGGGGACAGACACAGGGGGCAGACACACAGGGGACAGACACACAGGGCACAGAGACACGGGACAGAGACACAGGGGAGAGAGACACAGGGGACAGAGACACAGGGGACAGAGACACAGGGCACATATACACAGGGGACATACACACAGGGGGCAGACACACAGGGGACATACACACAGGGGGCAGACACACAGGGGGCAGACATACAGGGGGCAGACACACAGGGGGCAGACACACAGGGGACAGAGACACAGGGGATAGACACATAGGGGACAGACACACAGGGGATAGACACACAGGGGACAGACACACAGGGGACAGACACACAGGGGACAAAGACACAGGGGGCAGACACACAGGGGACAGACACACAGGGGACAGAAACACAGGGGATAGAGACACAGGGGACAGACACACAGAGCACAGAGACACAGGGGACAGAGACACAGGGGACAGACACACAGGGGACAGACACACAGGGGACAGGCACACAGGGGACAGACACACAGGGGACAGACACACAGGGGACAGACACACAGGGGACAGACACACAGGGGACAGGCACACAGGGGACAGACACACAGGGGACAGGCACACAGGGGACAAGCACACAGGGGACAGGCACACAGGGGACAGACACACAGGGGACAGGCACACAGGGGACAGGCACACAGGGGACAGACACACAGGGGACAGGCACACAGGGGACAGACACATAGGCGTCAGTGTCTGCTGACATCGTTCCCGCACATGCGCAGGGGGGAGGTGCACCTTCGCGCCAGCCGTCGCGGAGGCTTACACGGCCGGCACGTAGGAATAGAGTGCCCCCATAGCACAGGTCCGCCCGCGGATCGGTGGACCCGATCACAGGCTAGGCCACTGTGGGGGCACCCCCCGGGGCCAGATCGCCCCGCGTCTCCCCGAGGACCCCGGAGCCCGCCCACGCCGTCAGGTCCCAATTTATGCAGGCAGGACCTGCACAGAACGGGCGGGACTTCAGCCCATCATGGGCCAGAGAATCGCCGCGGGAACCCCGCCGATTGGCGAAGCACGATTTCCGCCCCCGCCAAATCTCAGGCGCCGGAGAATTCGGCAGTCGGCGGGGGCGGGATTCACACCGCCCACCGGCGATTCTCCGACCCGGCAGGGTGGGGGGGGGGGGGGGGGTGTCCGGAGAATCCCGCCTCCTGTCCCAACCATACTGCAGGTGCAGTCAGAGACCCAGGAATTAGAGGAGGAGATGACGGCCGGCTTCCAGCACCTGTAGATGGAGGAGTGGTGCCGATCATGCATGCCACCGAGGCCGAAACCCCACGGGTGGCATCTGCAGTGGAGGCAGTGGGAGCTGCGGTGTCAGACAAGCGTCAGGAAGGGTCAGGTTTTGCAAGGCCTGGGACATTCCGTCCCCTGGTCCAGGACTGGGCTGCCCACTCACAGGCAACTATGTGCCAGAGCCAGATGCAGATTGCAAGCGCTCCTCAGCGTGATCCAATCACAGCAGGCCATTGTTGAGAGCACGGCAGCATTGCCCAGGTGCTGGCCGGCGTTGCAAAGACCCAGAGGGAGATGGCCCAGTCCCAGAGGGAGGTGACCCACTCCCTATGCTCCATGGCCGCTAATGTTCAGACCCTTGTCGATACCAGAGCGGGCATCCAAGACTGGCAGCACCTGGTGTTGGGGGGCCTTGGGGGTTGTCTCTGTTCACACCCACATCCCATGGAGAAGCTCGGAGGCCATTGGGCACCCCGATCCAGGACGTCCGAGGAGCAACTGGGCCCATCCAGGCCTGGCCACCCCAGGAAACGAGCGCCAACGGGGACCCTAGTCATAGGGCAGAAGTCTCTGCAGTCCGCCTCCACTGCTGCTGTACCATCTGGGGAACCACCTCAGCGTAGTTTTACGGCCCGGAAGGCCAGAAAGCTAGTCACCAGTTAAATTGGCACGGGTTCAGTACACAGTTTAGTTCTAGGGGCGAGGGCACAGACTGTATATACATCTTCACATTAAACACCTGTTAACACCGTTCAAACTTGCCTCTGTGCTCTGTCTGATGGGTGTAGGGGTGGGGCGGCAGTGATGGCCACTGGGGGTGAGGAGTAGTGGACGGGCGAGGCCCAGTGGATGGAGCGTGCTGCACCCCACCCCCCACCTCCAACCATCTCCATCACCCTGTTCACAGCTATTTGACAGGACCGTGTGATGGACTGGCCAGCTCGCATGCTGTGGAAGGTGCTACTGTGGGTTGAGTCAGACATTGTCGAACGATGTGGAGCACACTAACAGGCTGGGGATCACAGATTGTGCTAGTATGAAGGGGTCATGCACACTGCCCGGGTATTGGGCGCAGATGTGCAGGATCCGCATCTGATGGTCACAGATCACTAGAATGTTCACGGAGTGGTAGCCCTTCCTGTTCGTGAACAGCGGCCTGTTATCCACCGGTGGCCGTAGGACGACATACACCACATTGATGACCCCCAGTACCCGGGGCATCCTGGCGACTGCAGCGAACCCTGTTGCCTGGGCACCCTGGTCGGCGCAGTCAACAGGGAACTAGGTGTAGGGGTCCGCCAGGGCATACAGGGCATCCGTCATGGCACGGATGCAGCTGTGCGCCGATGCCTGGGAGATGCCTGACAGGTCCCCACTCGGTGGCTGGAACAACCCCGTGGCATAAATTTTCAGGGCGACCGTCACCTTGACGGCCACCGGGAGCGGGTGTCCTGGATGCCCTTGTCTGAAATCTAAAGAGCAGTTGAGGGAGAAATAATGAAAAATCAATGCTTTTCCATTTACCTGTCCTCTACACCTGCTGCCTCAGACAGATATCTAGAAAGCAGCAGCTGTTAGAAAGTCAAAACATATCACAAGGTTTAAAAACTTCAGATCCTTCGATCTGCGAGGCTTCTTATCACTTTCAAAGAGAAATTGTTCTTAGCAGGCTATAATTGACAGGGTAACAACTTCCTGACAGCCAGGTATCTGAATTGTTTGTTTTATTTTTCCTCATGCTTGAATGCATATCAAGCATTTGCTACCTTTAAACCTTAAGACAATGTTTATAAACATATCGGAGTTAAGTGCTTTCACTTCCTCTTTGTTTTTGATGTGGTCAGGAGTTGTCAATGATAGGTTTTATTTTCCACACTAGCTTCTGATGTGACAGCTTTTCAATGCCTTCTGGAAATTTAAGCACAGTACATCCACTGGTTGCCCTTCATCCACAACATGTGGAACTCCTTGGTTCAACCATGTTGATTCAGCCTGATTACCTGGCATTTTGCCAAGTGCACAACTAGGACATCATTAATAATGGCTCGTAACATTTTCCCTTGGACAGGTGTTAGGCGAACTGGCCTGTTTATTCCTGCTTGCCGTCTCCATCCATTTATGAATAAATGAGTTACATTTTCTATCTTTCATTGTAATGGAATTTAAGGAAAATTAAAACCAATACCTTAATGATCTCACCAGCCATTTATCTTAAGACCTGAGTGTGAATTTCATCCAAAAGTGTGGATTTATCAGCCGACAGAGCCAACAATTTCCTCAGTACACTGTACCACTTCTCCGATGATTTTAATTTTCCTGAGTTTCTCCCTCCCCAGAATTTCCTGATTTATAGCAATTTCTGGGATGTTATTTTTGTCCTCTATAGAGATGACCAATGCAAAGTACCTGTTTAATTCACCCACCATCACTCTACTTTACATTATCAATTCCCCAGATGCATTTTCTACAAGACCAATGCTCACTTTATTAACTTGTTTCTGATTTAAATATCTATAGAAGCTATTACTACCCATCTTTATATTATCATAGAATCCCTGCTGTGCAGGAGGAGGCCATTCAGCCCATCAAGTCTACACCAAACCTCCGAAAGAGCACCCTACCTAGGCCCACTACCTAGGCCCTATCCCTATAATCACATAACCTCACCTAACCTTTTGGACACAAAGGGATAATTTAGCATGGCCAATCCATCTAACCTGCACATTTTTGGATTGTGGGAGGAAACCAGAGCACCCAGAGGAAACCCACACAAACACGGGGAGAATGTGCAAACTCCACACCGTCAGCCAAGGTTGGAATTGAACTGGGTCCCTGGCGCTGTGAGGCAGCAGTGAAAACCACTGTGCCAAGGTACCGCCCTGACAAGCTAGCTTTATTCCATACTCTAATTATTTCCGCATTCTCAATCCTTGTGTCATTCTTTGCTTTTCTTCAGATTCTTTGCAATCTTCTGACTTGCCACCTATCTTTGTGAAATTATATATTTTTTCTTTAAGTTTAATAATGACTTTAACTTTCTTAGTTAATCACAAATGATGGGCTCTGCCTTGAAATGTTACTTTCTCCTTGGAATGTGTCTATTATGTGAATTCTGAGATATCCCCTTAAATGTCTGCCACTGGACATATATTGATCCAGCACGAAAAGATATTTGCCAGTTCATTTTAGCTAATTCTGCTTTTAGACCCTCATAATTGCCCTCATTTAAGTTGAAGATATGAATCTTGAATGCACTCTTCTCTCCCTCAAACTGAAAATAAAATACAGTCATATTATTATCACTTCTACCTCGGGGTGCCTTCACATTGAGGTTATCACTTAACCCGATCACACCAGGTCCAGTACAGCCTGCTCTCTGGTTGACTCTACAAGGTGCTGTTTTAAGCAACTATTCCAAAAACATTCTATGAACTCTTCATCAACACTACCTTTGCCCATCAGATTTTTCCACTCTATATGTAGTTAATGTCTTCCATGATTATCACCATACTTTTTTGACAAACTCCCATGATCTTTTCTTCTACACTCCAACCGAGCATGTTGTTATAGGACAGCCTATACACACTACCATAAGTGACTAGTTGGCGGGATTCTCCCCTAACCGACGGGGCGGGGCGTACCGGCGGCGAGGAGTGGCGTGAACCACCCCAGCATCAGGCCGCCCGGAAAGTACGGCGCCGAAAGGCCTCCGCCGGCCGGAGCGAGTTGGCACATGCGCGGGAGCGCCAGCATGTGCTGGCGTCATCCCAACACATGCGCAGGGGGGTTCTTCTCCCCGCCGGCCATGGCGGACTCTTACACCGGCCGGCGTGGAGGGAAAGAGTGCCCCCACGGCCCAGGCCCGCCCGCGGATCGGTGGGCCCCGATTGTGGGCCAAGCCACCGTGGGAGCCCCTCTCCCCGGGGCCAGATCCCCTCTCGCCCCCACCAAGGATTCTGCAGGCTGCCCCAAGAGCCAGGTACCGCTGGTACGGACCTGGTGTAATATACGCTGGCGAGACCCGCCAAAAATGGGCGGCCACTCAGCCCATCGCGGGCCGGAGAATTGCCGGGGGGGCCGCTGCCAATGGCCCCCAACCGGCGCGGTGCGATTTCTGCCCCCGGTGCCGGAGAATCTGGCAGCTGCCGTCGGATGGCGGGGTGGGATTCATGCAGCCCTCCCCCGCGATTCTCCGGCCCGACGGGGGGGGTCGGAGAGTTTCTTACCTTTATCGTTTACACTCTCAACACAAACTACTTCTGCATCTTGGTTTCTTGAACTTAGGTCATCCCCTCTAATGTGCTGCTAACATCATTAATTAACAGAGCCATCTTCCGCCTAACTTCCTGTCCTTCCTAACTGTCACAATATTTCAATAGTCAAGTCCTAATCTATGTCATCCTGTCACCATGGCCTGGATTTTCTGCGCCACGGCAACACGGATCACTATTGGATGAAGAATTGGGGGTCCGTCTGAAGCCGATGTTCGTGCAGGCCGCCGAATCGGCCACTATGCTCCAACCCCCCATCTCCACCTCCACTGCCAGTAGGATTTGGGTTCTCACCAGCGGGAGGATGTAAATGCTTCTTTTTAACCCATTGTGTCTTAGTGACCCATTTGCATCCACTTAGCGAGCCAGGCATCAGATTCTCGGGGCCCAGGTGATTCTCTGGTCATCCGGGCCAGGAGTCATATGGATGCGGACAACAACAGGTTCGGACAAAAGTGGCCCTGATGTGGTGACCTCTCCATGGGCCAAGGGGTTAACCTCTTAAGGGAGTTGCCCCAAAATCCATCCAAGGGCCTTACTTCCCACTCCCACAATGCCAGATATACCCACTCAATGTCCACTGGAACTCCTCACGGTACCCCCAAAGACCCCCGAACAAAGACGACCCCTCCAGATACCCTCAACTAAAGAGACACCCTCTAGAAACCCCCTAAATTAAGACACCCCCCATAGAAACCCCTTAAATTGGAAAATCACCAACAGAGACCCCTAACTAAAGGAACCCCCCCCCCCTCCCTCAGGGACCCCACAACTGAAGAACTTCCCCACAGGGACCCCTTAACTAAAGGGATATCCCAAGAGACCTCCAAAATAAAGAGACATCCACAGAGGCCCCCTCAATAGGTAGACTTCCCCACAGGGACTTCACATGGACCCCCAAACTAGAGGGAATCTTCTTCCCCTCCCCTCCCCCACCACCATAGACAACCCGCGAAAAGAGATCCCGGTTGGAAACTAGAGAGCAGTCCATGCAGGTGCAGTGAAAAACATTTTATTTGTATCGCTCACCTAGAATCACTAGTTACCCATAATTGGAAGAGAACAGCTGTGACCTTGTTTACCCCCTCAGATCCAATAGCTGCAAGCCATTCATTCATTTCTGGAGGTAGGCTGTGATGACAGCCTCCACCAAACAGCTGTGAGCCTTGCTTAATTCATATTCTTTATCCCAAGTGCTATAATCACAATGTTTACAAACATCAACCATATCAAAGAGCGTTAGGTCCTGTCAATTTCCACTTGGCACTGCAAAATCATTCACGCATGAAGAAGCGTGATTGGAATACACTGAACTCATTTTGACCCTTGTGGGGAGTGTCTCCCTGTTTCAGCGGCCCCTGTGGGACGATCTCCCTATTTAGGTGGCCCTTTGTCGGTGGTCTCCCTATTTAGGGGGCCCCGGAGGTGGGGGGGGGGGGGGGTATAGAGCAGTCAACTTTCTGCTTGGAGGAAGACGGGGCACCCAGAAAATCTGGGGTGAGGGTCTGCTTTGCGATGCGGGACAACCGCAGGACTTTGATTTTGGGACACGCGCTCAAAATGGGGGTCCAATAACGGGATTCCCTGATATCTCAGCAGGAGCGCAAATCAGGAGCAATTCTCCTCCAGCGGGAGAAAATAATATCCCAAGCGGAGAATCCTGTCCTGTGTCTCTGTAATGATTATCAGATCGTGCTTATTAATTTCAATTTGCGCCATCAGTTCATCTGTTTTGTTTGAATACCACCTGCTTTTACATATAAATCCTTTAGTTTTGTCCTTTTATTTTTTTGTTGCATCTCGCCTGATCTGTTGATTTGAACTCTCTCTCTCTACCTTCCTTTGATGGCCTGTTTATCGTTTCCCATATTAGCACCTTTCTCTCTTGCCTTGTCTCTACATCTTCCAAAATTTGATTACTTGCCCCTAATATTTAGTTTAAAAATCTCTCTCCTTACATCATTACATGGTTCGCTAGAATACCAGCCCCAGAAGGGTTCATGTGCAGACTATCACAACGCTGCAGAGACCACTTTCCCCAGCACACAGTGCCATGGTTAATCAACTCATCCACCCTGCAGTAAGTCCAAACATGCTGCAAGAACGTCAAGCCTGTTGCACAATTGTGGGGGCTGGTACTCAATGCACATCTGCCCTCTGTGTTCCCTTACCTGCCCCAGCTGCAGTCACACCCTCCTGTCCCCAATCACTTTACAAGCCAGAAGACTCTATCTGCTATCCTCATGATACAAACGTCTGGGTAACTCTCCCTGTTGTGTCGCATTGTCCGCAGTGCAGCCTCCATCTCAACGACTCTGAGCCGAAACTCCTCAACCCGCAGGCACTTCCTGCAGACGTGCTTTTCCTGGATCACGCTGGTATTCAGGAGCTCCCATAAGTTGCAGCCACGCCACATCACCTGTCCTACCATACTTTGATGACTTTATCATTTTGTTCAATTATTTGTTTTCTTTCCAATATTTATTAATGTTATCATAAATTCCAGTACTATTTTAAACCTGAGGAAAATAGACCTTGACCACTTGCCAGATACTCACCAGATACTGACAAGTCATGGCAGCATCCACCCTTGGTAAAAGCTGATCAGAATTGACTTTATATTAAATCATTTATTAACCCTGTATTGAAAACTGATCAGAACTGACTTTATATTAAATCATGTATTAACTCTACATTAAAAATTGATGACTGATAAAGTCATATATCTCTTGTAAACCATTACTTATTGCAATTATTTTTTTCAACAAGCATTACAGACATTATCTTTGTAAACGTCCAGGTGCAGTGAGCTCATTAAGTCTAGTGGCCTTGTCTAGAAATAAGCTTTGCCAACTAAGGGAGGTTATTGCTTGTCTAGTGGCCTTGCCACTAAGGGAGGCTACTGTTTGTCTGGAAATAACTGCTGGAAGTTGATCTAGTAACTTTAGAAGCAGGTGCTCTGCTAAAACTCCTTAGAACTCCCTAAGTAAGAAAAAGATAGATAAATGTTTAAGCAAACGCTGCAAAAGTAAGAGTTTTGCTTGGAGAGCTGTTTAGGAGATTGCTGGGTTTTTGTCTGACCAAGCCGCTATCTCGACTCGTAGAGTTCTGCTCTTGATTGAGTATCGAGTTCCGAGGCTACTAGCCGTTGTAAGTATGATTTGTTTATAGCTTAAACAATTATGTAGTGAGGGAGTTCACAGGCTAACTCATGATATATCCTGTATTTGTCAAACTGTATCATTTACCAAAAATACTTGTATTACCCTTTTTTCGTTAAATAAATTGCATATATATTTTACCATACAGATCCGTGTCAATTTTAATAAATAAGAGTGACATTTAACTAAGACTCATCATATTCTCACCTTTTGAGTCTATCTGAAGGGTTACTTGCCCATGCCTGGCTCTCAAGAATTAGAAATATTTAGTTGATGTTAAGGAAAAGATAGCAATCTGTCACAATCTCTCCTGTACACTGAAGGTAGTGAACGCAAGGCACATTGTGGATACTGTATTTAGATCTCCCAAATAGCAAGCCTTACTTTAGATATTCACAAGACCTTGTCTAATAGCTTACAACCGCGACTAATCAGGAAGATCTTAGATAGAATACTCCTAGACTGTCACAAAGTAGCATGCTTCTTCCCCTGTAGCAGAGCAGAAACCAATTCATACAAGATGCAGAAGGTAGAAAAATCAAAGGAGCATCTCCCTCCCGTCCTCACTGAGCTCCTCCTGCTCACTATATTTCCACACTCCATTGGGGTCGCACTCCAGACTGGTAGTTTGTATAAAAAATGACAGGGGAGCAATTTAACCTAATTTCATCTTTGAGTGGGAGATGAATGGTTGGAGAATTACAAGCTCTAACAGGCTCTCCCTAAAGGACACTGACTGCCAGATTGGAAGCTGGCAACTTCCATATGTGTAGACTGACACCCTTAAACATGCATTTTGGGATCTAAATTCAAGTTTAAAAGCTGGGATAAAATACCTTAGAGCAGTTAGGAGCATGTTTGGATGTACGCTCCACTAATTGTTTCAGATCGTCCGCAACCTCCAGGATCCACAAAAATATTAGTAAGTTTTGCAAAAGAACCATCTTTGTGGAGCCAGTGTGAAGAGGAGGTCTCTTCCAGACTCCAGAAAAATAGTTCTTGCCACTGCTGTCCTGGGCTTTCTCCCTTACATGTCATCCCCACAGCCACCCCAGGACTTAACTGCTGCCAGTTCAGGGTCCATGGCCCAATTTCAAATTCATTTTGTGCCATCATTTGAACTCTGCCACCCATTTTGCACTGGCTTCAAGTTAAATTTATCCGGCCCATTTGTCTTTACTCAGCATTCTGTGTCGCAGCGATTTATTCTGCAGTCAGCAAACATTCTAATATCATGCTCGTAGCCCTTTGGAACTGATGTAGATGAGGACTGCTAAATGAATTCCCAATGTCAGCCACCTTTGTTATGAAGAGATTGTGCACTTCAGAGAAATTTAGGGGGGAGCTGATTGAGGTTAATCAGCTGATTAAGGGAAGGATTCTCCCGGAGATGACATATTGCTCTGGCTAAAGCGGTTCGAGAGGTCAAGTTGTCACACAGCTAAGGCCTGGTCGAGGTTAGGTATCAGGTGATGCTGCTTTTTCCCAGCCAAATTGGGTCTCCAGAACACGTTGGCCCCTCAAGAAGCGGCCTACCCATTGAATTCTCTGAAGCGAGATCTGGACCAGATTCCAATGCGGCATCACGTCAGAAGGTGTGGAATTCAGGACCAGAGGTGATTTCCTGCACTGGCCTTGATTGCCCCGATGAATCGGAGAAGGATATCCAAGAAATACTTATTTCTCCCAAATTGATCTGTGGATTTCTTGTCTCTCCGAGGAAATCACATGGTTTTGGGTACGGGATGGGGAGGAAATTTGTTCTGATAGGCAAAGTATCAAGTTATGTAAGACAGGCTGGATGGATCATCTGCCTGAGATTGTTCATGTTGTGCATTCACCGTATTTATTTGTGTTTCCTCACGAGCCGCCTTGCAGTGGAACAGGGAGACTTTAAGAGATTCGTCATTGGCCATTTGAACGGGCAAACAGACAGTGTAATGCAGCAGCCTGTAATTTTAACAGCTGCTCATAAAGCTCTTTGTTTGATTGAGCCTCTGAGGCCTGCAGACTTAATTTTAAAACCACCACAGTTCATATGTTCATAAGACATTTATTTAGATTAATTGTTACAAATGGAACAGAACACTGACTCATAGTGAAACTAGCTGGCATCACTGATATCACCCTCGAGTTTACTGCTCAGCCGTTTCTGCAATGCATGACAGGTGCAAGTGCCACAAGTCATTCCTCCTACCCTCCAATAGGATCCCTTTCACAGGTAAGGAATGCCTATATTGCGTTGACCCTATTCAATGTTCAATGTCACTTCTAGTAGAAAGTCTCGTGGGTGTCAGCAACTGACAAGGAACCGTGCCGAATGGCTGTCCAGGCAATTTCCACCCCTTGCCTGGCAGAGATCCACTGATAACTTGGCGGAAGGGTTGTAGAAACGCCTCCCTGTGTGCTGCAAACAAAACAACTAAAGAGAAGGGCAATAGGCAAACAGCTTGGGAATTGGACTGATTGATAGTTCTTACAAAAAGTCAGACAAGCACAAGGGGCTGAATAATCTCCTGGTGTATGAGTTACGCAGTTCATCACCAATGGAAGAACTCGGGCAAAGGTCCATTTTTAAACATTTTGGTATCGTAAGTTTATAAACTGGTGTCGGAGAATAGATTAAGAAAGACATAATGAATGACGCTGCTGCAAAGTTATCATGTTGTAGAGAGAGCTGTAGTTAGAAATATAGAAACATAGAAAATAGGCACAGGAGGCCACTTGGCCCTTTGAGCCTGTCCCGTCATTCATTATGATCATGGCTGATCATCCAACTCAATAGCCTAATGCCGCTTTCACCCCCATATTCTTTAGTCCCCTTCGCCCTAAGTGCGATATCTGATTGCTTCTAGAAAACATATATTATGCAATGTGCAACACCGTCCGGACCAGCCAACAGCACAGGAAAATACTGCATGGCCTTTTGAGGGTGGCCAAGGTGAGTAGGCAGCACTGTGCCCGCACAACCCCCAACCCATTCCTGAGACAAAGTGTTGATGCCGGCGCAGGACTCTACGACAATGAAACTGCTGCCACACCTGGACCGATGCAACAACTGTTGAAGGGCTCGCACCGGCTCCACGTGGAACACAATTGATTCCAATGAGAAATGGTACCAAATTCGCCGGGTTCGCGATTGACACTCAGGAGGCTGACAAGCTGCAGCCGCATATACACACTTCACTCCCCACACACACCATCCCAGCCAACAAGATGGCAGTGAGGAAAGCAGCACCCCATTTCACAGACACCGAGCTCGAGACTCTACTGGATGCCATGGAGGAGAGGTGGGCGATCCTGTACTCCGGACCGGGAAGGAGGTTGTCAGCCACCACCGTTAGCTGGGCCTGGACACAGGTGACAGAGGTGGTCAGCGCAGTGCGCAACACCGTCCGGACCAGCCAACAGCACAGGAAAATACTGCATGGTTTCTTAGGGGTGGCCAGGATGAGTAGGCAGCACTGTGCCCCTGTCACAACCCCTGACCCACACACACATAACCCCGTCCCCACCCAGAGGTTGGCCAAAACCCCACGCTGCACCACGTGCTGGCGCCCACACCGGCTGCCATGACCGGGTGCCGTGGCCACTAAAGACACCATCTACCCACCCCCTAGGCTGCATGCATCAGACTGTCCAACGCTGTGCGCTTTCTGTTCCCCCCCCCCCCCCCTGCTACGCCAGCCATATCTGCCGGGAACGGGAGAAGACTGAAGGGGAACCGTCGGACCTATGGCCCCTCACCACTCAGAGCATCAGGCCCTGACATGGTCAGTGGGCACGAAGAAAAAGCAGTCGCCAGTGTGGGGGTCGGCATCGGGCGAGGAAGTGAGACCCTGTGAGCTGCAATTTCCCATGACAGGTGTGTCACCCCCCCCCCCACCACCACCACCCCACACCACCCTCACACTCACACCACCCTCACATTTAGATCACCCCCGCACCATTCCCACCCCCCCACCTCCCACTGCACCACCATCCCTACTCCTCCCTCCCAGAAACACACCGTTCCCCTACCCGCTCCCCAACAAACCACCACCAACCCCCACTCCTCCCTGGCCCGCAGTCTAATCATGCGTCTTGTCTTGTGTCTTGTGCTGGTGATGGGGCAGTCCCTTCTGGTGTACCCACCCCCTACGCCAGCCACAGCCAGAACCCCATGTGCCGACCAGCGACATGGACGATACCAATACAGACGGGAGATGTCGACTCAAATCCCAGGGCACTCTGGAGCTCGGCTCCGAGGATGACACAGATTCTCCGACACAACTTTTCCAACGCCCTCCACCATCCCACAGATACTCACCTGGGTTGTGCAAGTTAGTGAAGAGGTTCCTGGGGCACTATCTGGTGAGCACCACACACGTGCGCATCCGTCCCATGCCATCAGGCACCCCAAGGGAGGAGAAGGTGATGAGGCCCGTGCTGGTAACTCCCGCAGGGGAGGTGCTGGAACATTGCAGCACCTCGGACTCTCCCCTTCCTGCCCCTGACGCATCACGTGGGCAGCGCGCAGAACAGGACGGCACCACACCACCTGGGACACCCGAGCAGCTGCTGGGCCTAACCTGATCGCCCCAGGAGATGGCCCCAAAGAGAACCCAGGTCACAGGGCTGGAATCGCAGCAGGCCACCTCCAGTCCAGATGTACCATCTGCAGACCCACCTAGGTGTAGTGTTAGGGTCCGTAAGGCCAGAAAGTTACACACCAGTTACGTTGGCATGGGTGCTGGGCATAGTCTAGCGATAGAGGCTAGAACACGGATCTGTATATATGTTTCACCATTAAACACCTATTCACAGTGTTACAACCTGCTACGGTTCTCTGTCAGAAGGGTGTGAGGGGTGAGCTGGTCTGGACTGGCAACAGATTGTTGTGGGGGTGTGGGTAATGGGTGGACGTTGGGGGTGGGCTTGGCTCATGTACCGCAGCTTAGCCAGCACTCACTGCTCCGGTGCCCCACCACCCTCACTACCACCATCTCCGTCACCCCAGGGATCTGATGGGACCATGTGATGGAATGGCCAGCTCGCAGGCAGCGATCACCCAGGTGAACGGTGGAAAATGCTATGGTGGGCAGGAGTCAGATGTTGGCAAATGATGTGGCGCACCAGAGCTCATTGCAGAGCGGGTTGTCATCATTTTCTGTCCCATGTACCATTCTCACTGTTGCTGCCACAACCCAGGAACCACACCCCAAAGTGTGGCAGGTATGTATGATGGAGGAGGTTGCAGGCAGGGTGAACCTGAACATGATCAGACATTCCGTGCGCGTTGGCCTTGGTGCATATGTTGTGCAGCCTCTTATGTCTGCCCGGGCCCCATGTCCTGCCCATCCTCACCCTCCCTCGCATTCTCCTTGTTGGACGAGGACTGGCGTTCACCCTCCTCCTCCAACATCTCGCCCTCTGCGGTGCAATGTTGTGGGGGAATCAGTAGGCCTATGCGGGTGACACTCGCTATACTGGAGGGCCTCTCCAGAGCGGTCCAGGCACCTGAAATGCATTTTCAGGATGCAGCAGCACCGCTCGATTGATCCCCTGGTCGCTGCATGTGCATCGTTGTAGCAGGTCTCCACATTGGCCTGTGGGCTCCTGATAGGCATCATCAGCCATTACTGCAGTGGATAACCCCTGACACCCAGGAGCCAATCACCAGATGGGGGTGTGGCTCGAAGAGGCCAGGAGCCGGCGAGAGTGCCAGGTTGAATGCGCCGTGCACACTGCCCGGGTATTGGGTGCAGATGCGCATGATGCGCAGCTCATGGTCACACACCAATTGCACGTTCATCAAGTAGAACCCCTTTCAGATTGTGTAGAGCAGCCTGTCATCTGCAAGTGCTCGTGGAGCGACATGCATCCCATCAATCACCTCCTGGACCCGGAGCATATTGGTAATGTTGGCAAACCCCACTGCCCGGGCATCCTGGTAGACTCGGTCTACATTGAAATGGATGTATTGTGCCGATCCAGCTATAGAGCCTCCGTTATGGCACAGATGCACTTCTGCACTGAGCTCTGTGAGATCCTGGACAGCTACCACTCGACACCTGGAATGACCCCATGGCGTAAAGGTACAGGGTGACCGTCACCTTAACGGCCAACAGGAATGGATGTCCTCCCCCATTCCTCCATGGTGCCAATCCGCCATGATCCATGTCCACCAATGTATTTAAATCTCATAGGCATTATAATGCAAAGAAAATTTACTTAACGTACAACAGAAGCTGAAAATCCTGCTGCAGGAACAGAGGGAGAAAAAATTCACAATTTAAGTAAATGCTGACCAGCGAGTGTTTGAAGTGTGAGTCTGAGAGAGAGCAGAGAGAGTTTAAAGAATGTATATGGCAGATAGGAAGTAGAGAGTGGGAATAAAACGGTCCTTTTCAGTGTGGCAGGCAGTGACGAGTGGGTAAGGCAGGGTTCAGTGCTGGAACCTCAACTTTTCACAATGTACATTAATGATTTAAACAATGCAATATCTCCAACTTTGCGGACAACACAAAGCTGGGTGGCAGTGTGTACTGTGAGGAGGGTACAAATAGACTGTAGGGTGACTTGGACAGGCTGGCTGAGTGGGCAAATACTTGGCAAATGCAATATAATGTGGGTATGTGAGGTTATCCACTTTGGTGGCAAAAACAGGAAGGCAGATTGTTACCTTAATGGTTGCAGTTTAGGAATAGGGGAAGTGCAATGAGACCTGGGTGTCATGGTGAAACAGTCGCTGAAGGTTGGCATGCGGGTACAGCAGGTGGTGAGGAAAGCTGACCTTAATGGCGAGGGATTTTGAGTGTAGGAGTAGGGATGTCTTGCTGCTGTTATACAGGGCTTTGGTGAGGCCACACCTTGAGTATTGTGTGCAGTTTGAGGAAGGACATTCTTGCTATTGAGGGTGTCCAGCCAAGATTCACCAGACTAATTCCCGGGATGGCAGGACGAACAAATGAAGAAAGACTGGATTGACTGGGCTTGTACTCACTGGAGTTTAGAAGAATGAGAGGGGATCTTACAGAAACATATAAAATCCGGATGGGACTGGATAGGCTAGATGCGGCAAGAATGTTCCTGACGTTGGGAACATCCAGAACTCGTGGTCACAGTCTAAGAATAAAGGGTAAACCATTCAGGACTGAGATGAGGAAGAACTTCTTCTCTCAGAGAGTTGTTAACTTGTGGAATTCTTTGTGACAGAAAGATGTTGGAGCCAATTCGTTGGACATATTCAAGAGGGAGCTGGATGTGACCCTTGCGGCTAAAGGGATCAAGGGGTATGGAGAGAAAGCAGGAGTGGGATACTGAATTTGCATGATCAGCCATGATCATATTGAATGGTGGTGCAGGCTCGAAGGGCTGAATGGCCTACTTCTGCACCTATTTTCTATGTTTCTATGAGAGGGAGCAGAGAGAGAGCAGTGAGAGTTTAAAAAGTGAATCTGAGAGGGAGCAGAGAGAGTTTAAAGAGTATATAAGGGGGAGGGGAGGGGGGGAAGGGGAGGGGGGAGGGGAGGGGGGGAGGGGGGAGGGGAGGGGAGGGGGGGAGGGGGGAGGGGAGGGGGGAGGGGAGGGGGGGAGGGGGGGAGGGGAGGGGGGGGAGGGGGGAGGGGAGGGAGGGGGAGGAGGGGGAGGGTAGGGAGGGAGGGGGGGAGGAGGGGAGGAGGGGGGAGGGGGAGGGGGAGGAGGGGGGAGGGGGGGAGGGGGGAGGGGGGGAGGAAGGGGGGAGGGGGGGAGGGGGAGGGGGAGTGGGAGGAGGAGGGGGAGGGGGGGAGGGGGGGAGGGGGGGGGAGGGAGGGGGGAGGAGGGGGGTAGGGGAGGGGGAGGGGGGGAGGGGGGGAGGGGGAGGAGGGGGAGGAGGGGGAGGGGGAGGGGGAGGAAGGGGGGAGGGGGGGAGGGGGGGAGGGGGGGAGGGGGAGGGGGGAGTGGGAGGAGGAGGGGGAGGGGGGGGAGGGGGGGAGGGGGGAGGGAGGGGGAGGAGGGGGTAGGGGAGGGGGAGGGGGGGGAGAGGGGGAGGGGGGGAGGGGGAGGAGGGGGAGGGGAGGAGGGGGAGGGAGGGGGAGGAGGGGGGAGGGGGGGAGGGGAGGGGGAGGAGGGGGAGGGGGAGGAGAGGGCGGGGGAGGGGGAGGAGGGGGGAGGGGGGTAAGGGAGGGGGAGGAGGGGGAGGGGGAGGAGAGGGCGGGGAGGGGGAGGAGGGGGGAGGGGAAGGGGGAGGGGGAGGGGGGGAGGGGGAGGGGGGGAGGGGGAGGGGGGGAGGGGGGGGAGGGGGGAGGGAGGGGGGAGGGAGGGGGAGGAGGGGGGGAGGGGGAGGGGGGGAGGGGGGGAGGGGGGTAGGGGTGGGGGAGGAGGGGGAGGGGAGGGGGGAGGGGGGGAGAGGGGGGAGGGGGAGGGGGAGGGGAGGGGGGGAGGGAGGGGGAGGAGGGGGGAGGGGGTAGGGGAGGGGGAGGAGGGGGAGGGGGAGGGGAGGGGGGGAGGGGGGAGGGGGGGAGGGGGAGGGGGAGTGGAGGGGAGGGAGGGGGAGGGGGGAGGGGGGGAGGAGGGGGGAGGGGGGGAGGGGGAGGGGGAGGGGGGAGGGGGAGGAGGTGGGGAGGGGGAGGAGGGGGAGGGGAGGGGGAGGGGGGAAGGGGGAGGGGGAGGGGGGAAGGGGGAGGGGGAGGGGGGGAGGGCGAGGGGGAGGGGGAGGAGGGGGGGGAGGGGGATGGGGAGGGGGGAGGGGGGAGGGAGGGGGAGGAGGGGGGAGGGGGGTAGGGGAGGGGGAGGAGGGGGAGGGGAGGGGGGAGGGGTAGGGGGGAGGGGGTGGGGAGGGGGGAGGGGGGGGGGAGGGGGAGGGGGAGGGGAGGGGGGAGGGAGGGGGAGGAGGGGGGAGGGGGGTAGGGGAGGGGGAGGAGGGGGAGGGGAGGGGGAGGGTGGGAGGGGGAGGGGGAGGAGGGGGAGGGGAGGAGGGGGGGGGAGGAGGGGGAGGGGGGAGGAGGGGGAGGGGGAGGGGGAGGAGGGGGAGGAGGGGGAGGGGGAAGGGGAGGGAGAGGGGGGGAGGAGGAAGGGGGAGGGGGAGGAGGGGGAGGAGGAGGGGGGGATGGGGAGGGGGGAGGGGGAGGAGGGGGGGAGGGGGAGGAGGGGGAGGGGGAGGAGGGGGGAGGGGAGGAGGGGGAGGAGGGGGAGGGGGGGAGGAGGGGGAGGGGAGGGAGAGGGGGGAGGAGGAAGGGGAGGGGGAGGGGGAGGAGGGGGAGGAGGAGGGGGGAGGGGGAGGGGGGAGGGGGAGGAGGGGGGAGGGGGAGGAGGGGGAGGGGAGGAGGGGGGGAGGGGGAGGAGGGGGAGGAGGGGGAGGGGGAGGAGGGGGAGGGGGGGAGGGGGGAGGAGGGGGAGGGGGGAGGAGGGGGAGGGGGAGGGGGGGGAGGGGGGGAGGCGGGGAGGGGGAGGAGGGGGAGGAGAGGGGGTTTGTTGGGTTACGGGTATAGGGTGCATACGTGGGTTTGAGTAGGGTGATCATGGCTCGGCACAACATCGAGGGCCGAAGGGCCTGTTCTGTGCTGTACTGTTCTATGTTCTATGTTCTATGCCTGGAACAGGGGAAAGAATTGCTTTTACATAGAACGGTTCCTTGAAAGCAGAATTAATATCTAAAACTGATGAAATTCTCAAACTTTGATCCAATCTGAACAACATGCAGGATGAGATGTGCAATATAAATCCAGATTTTAAAAGCAGAATAGGAAAATTCTACTGAAGAGATTGAAATGAAAATCGCTTACTGTCACAAGTAGGCTTCAAATGAAGTTCATGTGAAAAGCCCCTAGTCGCCACATTCCAGCGCCTGTTCGGGGAGTCTGTTACAGGATTTGAACCGTGCTGCTGGCCTGCCTTGGTCTGCTTTAAAAGCCAGCGATTTAGCCCAGTGTGCTAAACAGCCTCTTTCCATCTAACGAATATCTCATAATGTATGAATATGAATAATGTATATCTAATGAATGAATTGAGAGAGTCTAAGGAGAATTTAATAACCGTGGAAGAGCCCAAGTGTAGTTGGTAAATGTATATAAGAGTTCCAAAAGCTAAGTCTGAAACAAAGACAACTGAACGGACCAGAGGAGATGCTGAGCTGAGTGGGAAAAAAAATCATAAGCTTGAAAAACAATGTGAAAATAAGTAATCAAATTTTTGGCTAAAGTTGCGAAACAATTGGGAATAAAGGTGCCATTCTTAGATCATAGAATCCCTGCAGTTCAGAAGGAGGTTATTCGGCCCATCGAGACTGCACCAACCTTCTGAATGTACACACTAACCTACGCCCACTCCTTCACCCTATCCTCATAACATTGTAACCCCTGAGGGGAAATTTAGAATGGCCAATCCACCTGACCTGCACATCTTTAGACTGTGGGAGGAAACCAGAGCACCCGGAGGAAACCCACGCAGACACGGGGAGAACGTGCAAACTCCACACAATCACCCATGGTCAGAATCAAACTCGGGTCATTGGCGCAGTGACGCTTCATGCCCAAAGGTTAGGTGGGGCTACTAGGTTGTGGGGATAAGGTGGAGGAGTGTGCCTGGCCAGGGTGCTGTTTTGGGGGTCGGTACACTCGATGGGCTGGATGGCCTTCTTCTGCACTGTGATGCAATGACTACCCAAGCCATGAGCTGATTGCTGTAGGGTCAAGAAGATTAGAGAGCTAAATGCGTGGCTCAAAGGTTGGTGTTGGAGAGATGGGTTTTGAGTCACAGAATCCAGGCAATACAGAAGGAGGCCATTCGGCCTATCGAGTCTGCACCTACTTAAGCCCACTCCCCTGCCCATAACTCCTGCTTAATTTTGGACTTTATGGGGCAATTTAGCACGGCCAACCCACCTAACCTGCACATCTTTGGCCTGTGGGAGGAAATCGGAGCACCCTGAGGAAACCCATGCAGACGTGGAGAGAACATGCAAACTCCACACAGTCACCCAAGGCTGGGATTGAACCGGTTCCCTTGCACTGTGAGGCATCAGTGCTAACCACTGTGACACTGTGCTGCCCTAATTCATAGAACACTGGCATCAGTATTAGTAGTAGGGAGCAATATCTTGTCTGATCTTCACCTGAACTATGCAGTGACCACTAATAACGGGAATTGTACAACAAAAACTGTTGAAGGATTTGAACTAAATAGTTGTGGGGGAGGCGGTGGGAAAGGAGTACGTGAGAGGTGATTTGGTAAATTAAACAGAAAGGACAGGGAAATAGAGCAGAGAAGCTATTTGGTTACCGATAACCAGAGTGTGATAGGAAGAGACAGAGCATACAAGTTGGCACCAGTCAATAAGGTCAGAGTGTGGAAGAATGGCCTAAAGACAGAATCTGTATTTCCATGCTGAATCCAGCATCTTGGCACAGAAGGAGGACATTTGGTCCATCAGGTCTGCACTCGCCATAAATTGAGCTGGCCAGCCCGACCCCACTGTCCACCATTCAGTCCATAACTCTCCAGGTTAATGCATTTCTGCTGCATTTCTCCTTTTGAATGAGTTGCAGTTTTCTGTCTCTACTACTTTTTCATCAATTAAGTTCTGGACCCTATCAACCTTCTGGGTGGAAAATATTTTCTCACCTCACCTCTAAAAATATTTTCTCACCTCCTTCTCCCAATCACTTTCAGTCACTTCAGATGAACTGATAGCACAAATGGAATAAAGTAAGTATGTTTTGACAGCCATTACAAAAACATGGTTGCAAGGTGACCAAGTTTGAGACCTGAATATTCAATGGCTTTTAACATTTCGGAAGGACAGGACGAACGGAAAAGGAGGTTGTGCAGCTCTGTTATTAAAAGGTAAGATTAATATAATAATGAGAGATGATCTTGGTTCAGAAGAGCAGAATCAGTTTCGGTGGTGATAATAAATAGCAAAGAAAAGAAGAGTAGTTTATAGGCCTCGTGTTATTAACAACACTTGAGGGCAAAGTACACATGAAGAAATAATGGGACTTGTAAGGAATGTACTGTAATAATCATGGACAATTTTATAAAGATTGGATGATTGGCAGTCGCATTGAGAGCATGTTTTGGTGACAGTTTCTTCGAGAAATACATTCTGGAGCCAACCAGGGAGAACGTTCTTTAGGTCTGGAAATGTGGAATGAGTCGGGTTTAATTCATTACCTCATAATAAAGGAGAATCTCGGCAACACCAATTATAATATGATAGAAACTCACATTCAGTTTGAGGGTGTGAAATGTGGGTCTCTGGGTAGTATTTTAAACTTAAACAATTACAAGGATATCAAGACAGAGCTGGCTAAAGTGGACTTGCAAAATAGGCTAAAATGAAGGATCGTAGAGATGCAGTGGCAGACATTCAAGGAGATATTTCATAAAAGATTACAATGAAAAAAAAGCTACGTTTTTGGAGTAACAAATTATCAGGCATAGAAGGTTGGTTGGCTAACAGGAGGGAGTGAGGTGGGAAATATGGGTCATTAAGGAAAGCTGACAAGACCAGATATTCACAAGTGTGAAAGACTACATATCATCTCTTGCATATCAATGCCAGTGACCATGTGATTGAAATTTGTTCACTGATGGTGAAATATATTCACCAATAAAAGTCAGAAGAGAACACGATAGTCTGCAGAATAACATTGATAAGACAACAGCTGCAGCAAAGGACTGTGCCACCTTTGCTTTGTCAGAGTCAAAATGCTTAAAACTATTTTTAAAATCCTCCCACACTGGCAAATAAAGGAGACCTCTTGATAACACAGCCCTCCGTGCATGACTTCACAATCTGCTAAACATTCTTCCCTTTAAAATATTCCAGATATCCGACCCCAGACATCTGAACTTAGCAGAATTACATTTCAAGAGTGGGAAAAGATTTCCTCTTCACCTGACTCACAAAGACACTTGAACTGCTTTTAGTTTAATACTTGTCAAATCTTCTTTAATTTTGTCCTTTTTGTGTGTGTGGTCTGTGACTGAAATAACATGGATTTTTCAGGGTGTGGGTGTGCGTGAATAAATAATCCTCTTTATTTGAAACCATGAAAGTCTGCTTCTGGCATTTTAAATTGATGAAAAAATTGTTATAACCTGCATAAGCGTTACAGGGTGGGAACGACTAACTATGCCGTAAACCTTGCAGAATACGAGCTCTTCGGCACCTCTACCAATATCTGACTATGTATAAATAGAGTCAACCAGTAAGGCACTGACTAGTGAAGACCCAGCAGGGAGCTACTGGAGCTGTATATAATAGTATTTATAAAATAAAGTAAGTTTTTGTTTCAACAAACTCGGTGTGGACTGTACCGTCTGCTCCTGGTGGCGATGGGCTTACAGTTAAGAGTGAGGTTCGCAAAGAGTGCTTCGGTGGTTACATTGAAAGTCCAATCCGAGCAGTAGGGGGGCGCAGAGGTGGGAGGAGGACGTAGAGCTTGAAACGCGCGTACTCTGTACCCTGCATCGCGAGATTGGCGATACAGTACCTCCGGATCTGAACCGAATGGGACCTGGAGGCAAGAGAGATTGTTTGGGAGGCTGGGTCGGTGTGGAGGGAGCAGCGCCTTACCTTGCCGGGGTGGACAAAGCTCTCTGTGCTTCTGGAGTCGAAAAGGCAAGGGGTCTAGTGCCCATTGACCCTGACGACCATCATGGATTTCTTCAGCTGTTTTGGCTGCGGCTGGTCGAGGGTGACTGCACCCAGCTGCGAGTAGTCTGTGTGGTCGGTGGAGTCACAAGATGGCGGCCCCCATGAGTCGCATGTGTCGGTCGGTTTTGGGGCCGGCGGCCAAGATGGTGGCCCCCATGAGTCGCATGTGTCGGTCGATGTTGGGGATGATGACCAAGATGGCGGCCCCCAAGAGTCGCACGCTGCCGTTGATACATCTGACGGGGGCGTTCCAGGAGGCACACAGCCGCATTGTGGGGTCTGTGGGGCTGCGAGTCCATGGGTTGGGCCTGGTATGCTTTCAATTTCTGGGCCTTAGGCCGGCCCAGACAGACCCTGGTGAAGTGCCTCTTTTCCTCACAATCGCTACACGTTGATGTGCGGGCTGGGCAGCGCTGCCGGGTATGTCGGCGCTGGCCGTAGAAGTAGCATTGCGGTTCCCCGGACTGGGCTGTCAGATGCGTGGCACAGGCCTGTGATGTAGTCGGGTACGACTGGGTTTGCGACGAGGGCGTCCATGAGGGGTTCGGCAGGCCCGCAGAGGATGAACAAGAAGAAAGAGAACAAAGAACAAAGAAAATTACAGCACAGGAACAGGCCCTTCGGCCCTCGCAGCCTGCGCCGATCCAGCTCCTTTATCTAAACCTGTCACCTATTTTCCAAGGAGCTACTTACCTCTGTTCCCCACCTGTTCATATATCTGTCCAGATGCATCTTAAATGATGCTATCGTGCCCGCCTCTAGCAGCTCCGCTGGTAAAGTGTTCCAGACGTCCACCACCCTCAGCGTAAAAAACCTTCCACGCACATCTCCCTTAAACTTTCCCCCTCTCACCTTGAAATCGTGATCCCTTGTAATTGACACACCCACTATTGGAAAAAGCTTGTTGCTATCCACCCTGACCATACCTCTCATAATTTTGTAGACCTCAATCAGGTCCCCCCTCAACCTCCATCTTTCCAATGAAAACAATCCTAATCTACTCGATCTTTTTTCATAGCTAGCACCCTCCATACCAGGCAACATCCTGGTCAACCTCCTCTGCACCCTCTCTAAAGCATCCACATCCTTCTGGTAATGTGGCAACTAGAACTGCACGCAGTATTCTAAATGTGGCCAAACCAAAGTCCGATACAACTGTAACATGACCTGCCAACTCTTGTACTCAATACCCCGTCCGATAAAGGCAAGCATACTGTATGCCTTCTTGACCACTCTATCGACCTGCATTGCCACCTTCAGGGTACAATGGACCTGAACTCTCAGATCTCTCTGTACATCGATTTTCCTCAGGACTCTTCCATTGATCGTATAGTCCGCTCTTGAATAAGATCTTCCAAACTGCATCACCTCGCATTTGCCTGGATTGAACTCCATCTGCCATTTCTCTGTCCAACGCTCCAATCTATCTATATTTTGCTGTATTCTCTGACAGTCCTCCTTACTATCTGCAACTCCACCAATCTTAGTATCATTTGCAAATTTGCTAATCAGACCACCTATACCTTGGTCCAGATCATTTATGTATATTACAAACAACAGTGGTCCGAGCACGGATCCCTATGGAACACCACTAGTCACCTTTCTCCATTTTGAGACAATCCTTTCCACCACTACTCTCTGTCTCCTGTTGCCCAGCCAGTTCTTTATCCATCTGGCTAGTACATATACAACTTCACTTTTTCCATCAACCTGCCACGGGAAACTTTATCAAATGCCTTACTCATGCCCATGTATATGACATCTACAGCCCTTCCCTCATCAATTAACTTTGTCACTTCCTCAAAGAATTCTATTAGGTTTGTAAGACATGACCTTCCCTGCACAAAACCATGCTGCCTATCACTGATAAGTCTATTTTCTTCCAAATGTGAATAGATCCTATCCCTCAGTATCTTCTCCAACAGTTTGCCTACCACTGACGTCAAGCTCACAGGTCTATAATTCCCTGGATTATCCCTGCTACCCTTCATAAACAAAGGGACAACATTAGCAATTCTCCAGTCCTCCGGGACCTCACCCGTGCTCAAGGATGCTATTTCGTCTCTCGCTTCCCTCAGAAACCTGGGATAGTTCCCATCTGGACCTGGGGACTTGTCCACCTTAATGCCTTTTAGAATACCCAAAACTTCCCCCTTCCTTATGCCGACTTGACCTAGAGTATTTAAACATTCATCCCTAGCCTCAACATCCGTCATGTCCCTCTCCTTGGTGAATACCGACGCAAAGTATTCATTAAGAATCTCACCCATTTCCTCTGACTCCATGCATAAATTCCCTCTTTTGTCTTTGAGTGTGCCAATCCTTTCTCTAGTTACCCTCTTGCTCCTTATATACAAAGAAAAGGCTTTGGGATTTTCCTTAACCCCTGTTAGCCAAAGATATTTCATGACCTCTTTTAGCCCTCTTTATTGCGTGTTTGAGATTTGTCCTACTTTCCCAATATTCCTCCAAATCTTCGTCAGTTTTAAGTCGCCTAGATCTTATGTATGCTTCCTTTTTCATCTTAGCTAGTCTCACAATTCCACCTGTCATCCATGGTTCCCTAATCTTGCCATTTCTAACCCTCATTTTCACATGTCTGTCCTGCACTCTCATCAACCTTTCCTTAAAAGACTCTCACATTTCAAATGTGGATTTACCCTTAAACAGCTGCTCCCAATCCACATTCCCTAGCTCCTGCCGAATTTTGTTATACTTGGCCTTTCCCCAATTTAGCACTCTTCCTTTCGGACCACTCTCGTCTTTGTCCATGAGTATTCTAAAACTTACAGAATTGTGATTGCTATTCCCAAAGTAATCCCCGACTGAAACTTCAACCACCTGGCCGGGATCATTCTCCAATACCAGGTCCAGTATGGCCCCTTCCCGAGTTGGACTATTTACATACTGCTCTAAAAAACTCTCCTGGATGCTCCTTACACATTTTTTTCCATCTATACCTCCAACACTACATGAGTCCCATTCAATGTTTTGGAAGTTAAAATCTCCCATCACGACCACCATATTGCTCCTACATTGCTCCATGATCTGTCTACATATTTGTACCTCTACGTCACACTCATGTTTGGGAGGCCTGTAGTAAAGTCCCAACAATGTTACAGCACCCTTCCTATTTCTTAGCTCTACCCATATTGCCTCAGTGCTCAAATCCTTCATTGTGCCATCCTTAATCACAGCTGTGATATCATCTCTGACCAGTAATGCAACTCCTCCACCCCTTTTACCTCCCTCTCTATCCCTCCTGATGCATCTATACCCTGGGATATTTAGTTGCCAGTCTTGCCCTTCCCTCAACTAAGTCTCAGTAATACCAATAACATCATATTCCCAGGTACTAATCCAAGCCCTCAGTTCATCTGCCTTACCTGCTACATTTCTCGCATTAAAACAAATGCCCCTCAGACCACCTGTCCCTTTGCGTTCATTATCTCTTACCTGTCTACTCTTCCCCTTAGTCACATTGAGTTTATTATCTAGTACCTTACTGGCTTTGGTTGCTACCTCTTTACTGACCTCTAACTTCCTAATCTGGTTCCCATCCCCCTGCCACATTAGTTTAAAACCTCCCCAACAGTGTTAGCAAAAGCAACCCCCAGAACATTGGTTCCAGTCCTGCCCAGGTGTAGACCATCCGATTTGTAATGGTCCCACCGCCCCCAGAACCGGTTCCAATGACCCCCCTCCCTCCTGCACCATCTCTCAAGCCACGTATTCATTGTGACTATACTTGAATGTCTACTCTGACTGTCTCATGGCACTGGTAGCAATCCTGAGTTTACTACCTTTGAGGTCCTACTTTTTAACTTATCTCCTAACTTCCTAAATTCTTATTGTAGGACCTCATTCCTTTTTTTACCTATATCGTTGGTGCCTATATGCACCACGACAACTGGCTGTTCACCCTCGCCCTTCAGTATGTCCTGCAGCCGATCTGAGACATCCCTGACCTGTGCACCCGAGAGGCAACATACCATTCAGGAGTCCCGTTTTCGACCACAGAAACGCTTGTCTACTCCCCTTACGATTGAATCCCCTATGACTATAGCCCTGCCAGTCTTTTTCCCACCCTTCTGTGCAGCAAAGCCAGCCACGGTCCCATGAGCCTGGCTACTATTGCCTTCCCCTGGTGAGTCATCTCCCCCAACAGTATCAAAAACGGTATACCTGTTTTGGAGGGAGATGACCGCAGGGGACACCTGCACTGACTTCCTGCTCTTTCACTGCCTTTTGGTCACCCATTCGCTGTTTCCCTCACCAACCCTAATCTGCGGTGTGACCAACTCACGGAACGTGCTATCTACGACCTCCGCGGATGCTCCAAAGTGAGTCCATCCGCAGCTCCAGAGCCGTCATGCGGTCTAACAGGAGCTGCAGCTGGACACACGTCCCGCACATGAAGGAGTCAGGAGCTTCGGCCGCGTCCCTGAACTCCCACATTAAGCACGAGGAGCACAACACGGGTCTGCGATCTTCTGCCATTTTTCCACTTTACCTTAACTGATTACAAATAAAATGTCAAATAATGAATAAGTGAAAGGAATAAGGATTTTACTTACCAATCACAATACTTACCAACACACGAAGAGTTAAATTTCTCCCAGCTACTGCTAATTGAAGCACTTTCCTTACCAGCCAATCAGGTCACTGCTTTGCTGTGATGTCACTCTTCAAGGTAAGTTTTTAAAGTTTTAAAGAGGTAAATTACCTTCCCGACAGACCCCTGGCCACTGCTCCCGCTGATAATCTGAAGGCCGCTTCTCCTGTAAGGTAAGTTTTTAAAGAGGTAAACGTACCTTCCCGACAGACCACTGGCCACTGCACCCGCCGAAAAACTGAAGCTACAACTTGCGGATAAAAGAAAAGAAAGAAAGAGCTTACCTGATATTCACTCACCCCCTTAGGTTAGAGGAGGTAGAAGGGTGGGGGACACTACAAGTTATGGATGCAGTGACCGCAACGCAATGCACTGATGCAAATTTGCCCCGCAAGTGCCAATCAGCAGCTCCGCTCTACTGCCCGCGCTGAGGTTCTGGTGGGCCACCTCCAGTGAGGTCACTAGCTTTACCATTTCCCGCAGATTGAAGGTCCCGTTTTCCAGCAGGCGCTGTCTGATATAGTTCGAGCGGACCCCCGCCACGTATGTGTCCCGGTTCTGTGAGTTCATATGTTCCTCCGCCGTCACATCTCGATAGCTGCGGTTCCTCGCGAGTAGAGTCAGGGTTTCGAGATACTCGTCCAGCGATTCTCCGGCGCATTGACGGCGAGTAGTGAGGAGGTGTCTAGCGAACACCTTATTTACGGGCTTCACGAAGTGTGCCTTGAGAGTTGCGACCGCCTCCTCGTACGTGGTCGCTTTCTCGATCATTACGGAGATTCGATGGCTCACCCGGGCGTGGAGGAGTCGCAGCTTGAGAGTCTCTGTGGGAGGCATTGTGAAGGAGTCAAGTTAGGCCTTGAAGCATCGGAGCCAATGTTCGAATATTTCCTCGGCTTCGGATTGGGTTTGAGCCTGTCTGGCTTTAGAGCGGCTTCCATAGTGCTGTCTATGACTAATAAATTGATATACCTTCAATTCACAATGAGGCAGAGAGAGCAAGTGAACGGTAGGCTTTATTAGTCATGAACTTGCCTTGCCAGAGTCAGTAGGACAGATGAATGCTGTCCACAAGAGGCCGGCTAATATATGGCCCCAGTGTGGGCGGAGGCAGAGGCGGAGCCATACCGGGGTTACAGTACAGTACCTGGAAGCAGCCCATATCACCACTTCCAGGTCACAGGTTACAGGTTATGGTATCATGCATATATTATGGTGAATACATTCACCACAGGCACCAACGTGGAAGAAGAAACCACTGCCATCTGTGCTGTGACGCACGTCATGAAGAAATGTTGTTTTAGTGCGGGCTGCCATTTTATGTGGCCAACAGGAGCCGCTGCCACCACCTTGCGCCAGAAGTGTGGCAACCGGCACGGGCCATGGTGATGTCCAGGTGTGGCAGGCTCAACCACTTTGCAAAATAATGTATTTTGTGTCCTGCAATGGACAACACGAGATCAGTAATCACAATCGATGTAATGTCCCTGGATGAATTGTATTTGTGGATCCCATCTCAACCGAGGACACCAGCAGCCTGGATATGGAAGTCCAAGAAGTGTTCCTCACCAGTTCCAATACTGTGGATGATACAGCTGACACAGTTGAAGATCGATGGACAATTCCGGTACTATTGAATGACACACTGATTAAGTGCAAGCTTGACAAAGGTGCGAGAGCCAATCTCCTCAGCCTGTCTGATTTAAACCGCCTGAGAGTTCAACCAATAGTTTTTGACTTACCAAAATGGCTGATAAGACTCTGCGTAGAATGCGGTTCAAACACAGAGGATATATAAGCTCGAAGCAGAACCGGAGTCATATTGTGCAATTCGCCATTGTGGACACAAAGCGAGAGTCCCTATTAGGAATAGATGAGTGTGAGGTCCTGAGCCTGGTTGAGTAGTCTTTCATTACAGACAGCGAATTGCCCAGTGATTACTGCGACGCTCAACAAGATGTACTGCCGAAACTCATTGATCGAAAACAAGTAAAGCTTCACATATGCCATGACAAAGTGAAGGAAGAAATGCAGCGACCGAACAAAATTCTCGGCTTTTGGTCAACAGTCTTCAGGAATGTGGATATACTTTGTAGCATGATACAGGAGCATGATGTGCCCATATTAAAGCATTTTTTAAAAAAAAATTTAGATTACCCAATTATTTTTTCCTATTAAGGGGCAATTTAGCGTGGCCAATCCACCTACTCTGCACATTTTAGGGTTGTGGGGGCGAAACCCACGCAGACACGGGGAGAATGTGCAAACTCCACACGGACAGTGACCTAGAGCCGGGATCGAACCTGGGACCTCAGCGCCGTGAGGCAGTTGTGCTAACCACTAGGCCACCGTGCTGCCCATATTAAAGCATTTATGACATGTAAACCTTAAATGTCCAGAGCTTGAACAGCCAAGAAGCTTCACTCTGAAGGTTAACTTTGAGCCAAACGAGTATTTCACCAACGAAGTTATTGCAAAAGAATACCAGTTGGAATCGTGGCTTGACCAGTGTGAAGTCCTTGACGAGCCAGAAATCATGGGTTTCACGGGATGCCAGATTGACTGGAAGAAATGCCACTCTGAGATCCATTAAGACAAAGCCAAAGCATCAGGGCAGGAAGACATGCAAAACGGTTTCTAGAACAATGCCAAATGATTCGTTCTTCAATTTCTTCAGTCCTCTAAAATTTCACAGCATTGACTGTTAAATAAAAGTCCTGTAGCAAAATTAGTAGCTGATTTTGAACTGGGTCGCTTCTTGCTGTGGAATTCCATATCCACTATCGCACTTCGCAGAAGAAGTCTGTGCAGATGATAGTAACTCCGATGATCAGGACTACACTGAGGTCCACGCAGGCCGTGAGTATGATGAGGAGTGCACGAGCACAGAGGGTGAACCAGATGAGTACAGCTATAAACTGTTTGTCATGTTTTTTTTGCAGAGAAAATGGCGAGCTAGCTGAAAAAGCCCGCAAAACTTGGTTCAGATAGTTCAGCAGGAATGACGATGTGGTCACCAAGGAATAGTATGAATAGTCTACGCAGCAATCTGAGAAGTCTGGAAGTCTTGAGATGATGTATGTAAGAAAAGATAACGATGGAGCAATGCCAGATCACGCAGAAGGCAAGCAGTTAACGGAGAACAAGCTAGTCACTGAAGACATTGTTCCGATTCGGGAGAACTTGACTCCAGAGGCAGACGTTGACTTCTATCATACATGCAACTTGATTCCAGTAGTTGACCCCCCACTACATGAGGCCAGCCCACTGTCCGATGAGCTCGAAGAGCAAATGACCATTTCAGAAGACAGTTACACAGCTACGGAAGACATGTTCATCCTGCTACAGGATGAAGACGAGCTGTTATCATCTTCTTCAGATGCAGATGACGCAGGAATCATCAGTCTCATCTCGAGTGATGAGGGCCCTTCACCTGCAGCTCAAGTGCACGATACGGGGGACAACATCCAACATTGCAGGTGAAGCGGAGTCAACAGACATTACAGCCAAGGTGCGAGGCACTGCAGTTAGTTACCTACCATGATGGCACGACATGTTCAAGAGGCAGCAATGCATACAGACCCGCCCATAGTGCAAGTCAGTAGCAGTACGTCAAGTACTCAAGAAACAAAAAGAAAAAAGAAGGCCGTAGTCAAGTGCTCTCACAAAGTAATTTTATATAAGAAATCGAAGAGCAAGAGACGGAGAGTGAGTGATGAAGTCAAGAAAGTAGACATCAGCAATGCGACTGAAGTCGATGATGTTCAGTCAGAAAGCAGAGGCATCTGCAGTGATGACGAGCAAGTCACCGATGCTCCAGTATGCCAAGAAGAAGTGAAACCGTCAACCCCAATTCCATCCTTCCTGTCGGCACTAGAGACCGAGGTGATCCAGCATGTTGATGAGGCCACAGATGTGGGTGTGGGCACACCACCCAGAGATGCCACAAACAATTCAACACACAACGCCAGCCATTGCCGAGACAGGGGCTGCGACAAAGAAAACAGCCAAAACTAAGAGACGCACCAAAATACATCACCCTGTCCAAAAACCATTTTAAAAAATGAGGCGAAGACTGGGAGATCTACCTCATCCCACCAGCCAACCAGCAATGAAAACATTCGCAAGTAGCAAGCAACAACATGCAAGGAAGTGGAAGAGAAAGCAACTGGTAACACAAGTTTGGCAGACTTGGACACAGGCCTTTCAAAGACACAGGGAAAAGCATAAGAGAAGCAAGATGTCGGCAAGCAAACCGGGCTCTAACGAGGTGGGCTACAACTCAAAGGAATGAGATCTGCACAAAGGAAATGGGCATTTTCCAGCACAGCATGTAAATGGACACTTCAGGAAAACTTTCTCACTGTACCAGCTACGTATAACGATTGCATAAATTGCAATGTTTAATGTTACCTCTAAGAAAAAGTTATCTCAATGTTTTTTGAGGAAGGGGCTTGTGGTGATATGTTTATGGGCTCTCTGATAGTTGGATGGTGTGCAGCATCCAACCGGCAGGTGAAATGAAAAATGAAAATGAAATGAAAATCGCTTATTGTCACAAGTAAGCTTCAATTAAGTTACTGTGAAAAGCCCATAGTTGCACATTGCGGCACCTGTTCGGGGAGGCTGGTAAGGGAATTGAACCACGCTACTGGCCTGCCTTGGTCTGCCTTCAAAGCCAGCGATTTAGCCCTGTGCTAAACCAGCCCCTTGTGAACGTGGTGGTACAGACAGACAATGCGGTCTCTCGGCCAAGGTCATGTGACCTGTGACTCGGATATAAAGGGAAACACATCCGGCCATCTTCAGAAGAAGATTGAGAGGGAACAAGACGTTTATGTGAATGGTCAGTGCAAGGTGTAAGTTCCAGAGGAGTAGTTAGCAGACTCCATGTCAACGTGCACTCAGGTGGCCAGAATGTGCATTTATCTCGCTTCAAGCGCACACCTGCTTCCATCAATCGTTTTGGCATTTCCTCAAGATTGGCTAAACATTCAGCTTCAGTCGGTCCAGTGATGAGGTCGGCATCTAAATTCATGACCACACATGGAAGTCCCTGCTGGAGACTCTTCATGGTTCACGGAAAAATGGCATATGTGGAGGAAACTCCAAAAAACAACTGGATGTACTGGTAGAGGCACAATCCCGCCCAACGTACTCCCATCCCCGCTCTCCCCCATGTCTGACTCCCACCAATGTTCAACCCCCACTACCCTCCTGATGTCCAATGACCCCACAATGTCTGATTTCTCCCCCACAATGTCTGATCCCCCTGATCTCTGACACACCCAGCAATGCCCAACGTCCCTCAGTATCCCATCCCCTGCACAGTGTCCAACCCCCTTAATGTCTGACCCTCTTCCCAATGTCCATTCCCCCACGCCTGATACTGATATCTGACCTCACCAATGTCCAAGCCCTACGCACAATGTCCTATCTTCCCCATGTCTGACCCCCCCCCCCCCCCCCCCCGACCGATGTCCAAAATTCCTACCATCCCCCGATGTCTGACTTCCCATTCCACCATTGTCTGCCCATCCACCCTCTTTCACTCTCCACCCGATGTATGATTCTCCCCCAGACCTCTGTTGCCTCACCTCTCCAAATCCTATCAACGTATGTGGGCACTTATCTTCACGTTGACCTGTCATTCTCAATCAGACCTTTAAACCTCCCTGCTCTAAAGAAGCTTGTGCAGTAAAAAAGGGAGTGTGTCCTCCTTCACTCCGACTCGATTAGTATTTGATGCTGGGCTCTGTGGCCACACTGTGCTGCCTGGATATCACATGGGCTGTGACAGAAGGTCAGGCAAGACAGGCACGGAAGAGATTTGGTGCTGGTAAGTGTGCATGGAGTGGCATCTGACACTGATTACCACTCCAAGGAAGCTACAGCCCCATATTAACCCTGGCGATAATTGACTCCCCCATCGCCTATATCTACTATTTATTTATTGGAAACCTGCAGACCCATAAAGACCTTTTTCTCTGTTGTGGTGTTTTTTCTTGTTCATACATGGGATGTTGTTATCGCTGGCTGGGCTGGCATTTATTGTCTTACCCAAGTTGCCCTTGCAAAGCAATCCAGAGAGAAACACACTTAAACCTATTTTTTTTTGGTCTGGCCATAGTGTTTTCACACTATCTAAAGCTGTGACAGTATCCATTTTAAATATACCGTTTGTAATCTGTAAGTGACAATTACATTTGTGAAAGAAGCATTTAATAATTTAACGTCAGGTATTATCAGATTGTGGTGGCCTTATTACACAATGGGATGCAACCCTGCTCTGAGCCAGAAGCCCTGGGTCCATGTCCCTCTCAAGGACTTGATGGCCAAGCAAGGTGTGTCATTAACATGGGCAAACAGATTGAGTGCCTACTTGCAAATCATTCCAACAAACGTCAATGGAAGTCGGAAAGAGCAGGAGAGATTCTTAGCCAGTTATATGATGGAAAGAAATTGGATCTTCTACCATCACTATCCATAGCTCTGGGCTACAACACACGTGTTAAAGTACATGTTGCCACAGCAACTCAGAGCTCTTGCGAAGGCTGGTTGGCTGAATGGCTGGTGTGGATCAGCAGTGGCGTCAACAGAACGGTGTTCGATTCCTGTTCCAGCTGGCGTGGATTCGGGGCCTGCCTCCTTGCTCCACCTATGGTGGAGATCACAGCACTGTGACTTGGCCCTGCCTTGAAGATTATCAGATCAGTTGGCCTGTTGTGTGTTTGTACTAACTTGTCAGAACTCGAACATAGTCCGCTGAGGAAGGTTGTGTGGGACAGATAGTGCTCCAAATGGACATTAAATTAACGCACCTTTTTAATGCAAGAACAGAAAAACCAAATCTCTTCCGTGCCTGTCTTGCCTGACCTTCTGTCACAGGCCATGCGATATCCAGGCAGCACAGTGTGACCACAGAGCCCAGCATCAAATGCTAATAGAGCCGGAGTGAAAGAGGACACACTCCCTTTTTTACTGCACGAGCTGCTGTGGAGCAGGGAGGTTTGAAGGTCTGATTGAGAATTTTAAACTGTATTTTAAAGAACCCAAACTGACTCATTGAGGGACGTATTCATCAACATTTGGCCATTGAATTCATCACCTTTATTGCACTGTGTGCTCATTCTTGATGAAGCTATGCAAGAAAAGTTAGGCCAACATTGAAAATGATTTTCTGTTGCTATGGTCACAGAAATGACTTCTGAAGCTTGTGGTCTACCGATGGACCGCCAGAGCGTGCCCCTGAGTCAGGTGGTCAGAATATTTAAGATACAAATCGTGACCCCTGTTGCCACCTTAGAGGTGAGCAGGTCAGAATTGGTACCATAGAGCTGCTGATCCGCTGGCCATGATGCCAAAAGGGGCAGGGGGGATGTAAAATCATGTGAACAGGGTTTGACTTGTTACCGCCACCTGATACGTCCGCGATTGTGGTAGCACGGTAACACAGTGGGTAGCACTGTTGCTTCACAGTGCCAGAGATTCCCGGCTTGGGTCACTGTCTGTGCGAATTCTGCACGTTCTCCCCATATCTGCATGGGTTTCCTCCGGGTGCTCATGTTTCCTCCCACAAGTCCCAAAAAAACGTGTTTGTTAGGTGAATTGGACATTCCGAATTCTCCCTCAGCACAGGCATCGGAGTGTGGCAACTAGATTTTCACAGTAACTTCATTGCAATGTTAATGTAAGCTTACTTGTGACCCTAATACAGATTATTATTATTCCAAGGATTGCCAGGCCCATCACCTACCTGTCATCTCTGATGTTTTACCAACAATAGGGTGGGAAAATATTGGATGGCCTACCCACCCTTTGGTCAATTGAGACCCTGAAGTGGGCAATTAATGGTCACTCAAGGGCCTACTCCTTCTGATGCTGCAGGCATTTTACCAATAGCGAGTGGTGCCCACGCCAAGTGCCTTATTGTGGAATGAGGCGGGTGGGGGGTGGAGTCCTTCCTGTTCGAGCTGTCTATGAGTGTCCTATATCCATTGGCCCTGGTCTGCTCTTGCAATCTATAAGATCTGACTGACATTTCTGGGTCTGGAGAAGCCGTAAAGGGTCCAAGGATGTTCAGGGTCGGTGGCCATGCTAAATTTACCCCTTTAGTGACAAACGATGGTTGGGTGGGGTTGCAGGGATGAGGCAGGGGAGTGGGCCTAGGTGGGGTACTCTTTCGGAGGGTCGGTGCAGACTTGATGGGCTGAGTGGCCTCCTTCCGCACTGTACGGATTCTATGCACCAAGACATGCTGCTAAAAAAAAGCCCAAAACAGCCCCCCGTCCCGCACTTCCTTCCAACTTCAGCATAGGCCATTAGTGAGGTTCTGTCAAGCAGGTTGCATCAGCACCTATGTTTGGAGTTGGCAATAAACCTGTTTTATTCTGACAGGGGCCGAAGTGGATTTATTTTGGTCCTCCGGCCTTTTCATCCTGCCACACTATCGCTGATCACTTCCAAATTCAAGTGTGGTTCATGGTGCTGAGAAATGTTGGCCCCAATCTTCTTGGAAAATTAAATGGTGTGAGGCATATTTCACAGGGTGTCTAGATGTGAAGAAATTTTTTCCATTGACTAGATTAGTTTTTGGCAGAGAGCAGATGACCAGATTGCGCTGCAGAATAAATAAAGGGAAAGGGAACAAACTTGTGAAAGGAGTGATGCTCATCAGTTATATTCAGGATGCATTGCCAAATATAGCAGTGGTGGGCAAGTTCAGGCCATTCAGTGATGTTCCAACAGAAGGCACGTTAACAGGGAGAGAAGTACGCTTATGAGTCATTCTGCTTCCTAAAATGTTCCTGTAGAGTTCCTCTACAGTTCCTGTAGAGATCTTCCCAGTCATCTGTCCCACATGTGACAAGTGAGGCGGGATTCTCTGGGTCCCCCAGCTACGTGTTTCTCGGCAGTTCATTGTTCACTTGCGACGGGATTCTCTACTCTCGTCGCTTGTCAACGGGATTTCCCATTGAAGCCATTCCTTGCTGCCGGGAATCCCGAGGGAGGGGACGTGCCCCCGGTGGGAATGGAGATTCCCAATGCTGAGAACTCTGGCCGCGTTGTCAATGAATCTCAGTACTTCAGCAATGTGTCTGTGGGCTGAGCAATTCACCCAGTGCACTTCTAACTGAACGGGTGCCAAATTCTTATTTCGTCCTTCATTGTGGAATTGAGCCAGATGGTATAAGATCTCAGAGACTAGCTAAAATGAGTGTCAAAACACAAGTACTTTGTCGGTATTTATATTGGCCATGTGAATATTGACATTTGTGAATGCTCAGCAGATAATTAGGCAATCTGAGTGCAGAAGATTTCAATCTATCTGATTTTGTGTTTCATCTGTCCACATCGTATCCAAGAAGCATAGAAGGTCACAAGAAATTGGAAAGGCCCTTGAAGAATGAAGTAAATGATGGATTGATTATTAGTAAATTGGAGATTTGAGTCAATCAAAACCTCTGGTGGCTAACTGCTTCAAATGTTCCAATGATTAAATGCCAATCAAACACAATATTATAAAATCAAAATAAATAACTGTTTCCTGTTCACTAAAACAAACAAGAAGCAAACAGCAACTGCCACAAGAACAACTCATTAAATCTCTGACAACAAATTCAAGTTAACCCGGAACTGAAAGCTGATTGAACCCCCATCTCATCATATTTCCTAAAATTAACATTTATACCAAAGTAGGCGCATCACAAAATGGACTGACTATAAAAAAACAAGGTTAGTCAGTAAGACTATTCATTCGATGTTACAGATCCCTCCCCAAAAATATTTTCCTGTGTACCTTTAGCCTTCGGGGTGGCACGGTGGCACAGTAGTTAGCACTGCTGCCGCACAGCTCCAGGGTCCCAGGTTCAATTCCGGCCTTGGATTACTATCTATGTGGAGTTTGCACTTTCCCCCCGTGTCTGCATGGGTTTGCTCAGGGTTCTCCAGGTGCTCCGGCTTCCTTCCACTGTCTGAAGAAGTGCAGGTTAGGTGGATTGCCCGCGCTAAGATGCCCTTAGTGTCCAAAAGGTTCGGTGGGGTTACTGGGTTACGGGGATAGGCTGGAGGTGTGGCCTTAAGTAGAGTGCTCTTTGCAAGGGCTGATGCAGGCTCAATGGGCTGAAGGCCTCCTTCTGCACTGTAAATTTTATGATTCATTCATGGTCTTTACACTTTCCTTGATTTCCATCCATACCCAAGATACTATGTGCCACCCTTCCCACCGGGATTCTCCCCTACCTGGTGGGGCGGGGGGTCCCAGCGGGATGGAGTGGCGTGAACCACTCCGGCGTCGGGCCGCCCCAAAGGTGTGGAAGTCTCCGCACCTTTAGGGGCCAAGCCCTAACATTGAGGGGCTAGGCCCGCGCCGGAGTGGTTGCCACTCAGCCGGCTGGCGGGAACGGCCTTTGGCGGAAGTCCGCGCATGTGCCGGAGCGTCAGCGGCTGCTGACGTCATCCCCGCGTATGCGCAGGAGAGGGGGTCACTTCTGCCTCTGCCATGGTGAAGACTCTGGAGAAGGCGGAAGGAAAAGAGTGCCCCCACGGCGCAGGCCCGCCCGCTGATCGGTGGGCCCCGATTGCGGGCCAAGCCACTGTGGGGGCACCCCCGGGACCAGATCGCCCCGCACCCCCCCCTCCCCCAGGACCCCGGAGCCCACCCGCGCTGCATGGTCCCACTAGTAAGGTAGGTGGTTTGATCCACGCCGGCGGGAGAGGCATGCCATCGGAGGGACTTCGGCCCATCGCTGTCCGGAGAATCGCCGGGGTGCCCGCCGACTGGCGTGGCGCGATTCCCGCCCCCGCCAAATCTCCGGTGCCGGAGACTTCGGGACACGGCGGGGGCGGGATTGACGCCGGCCCCCGGCCATTCTCCAACCCGTCGGGGGGTCGGAGAATCCCGCCCCCGAACTCATATCTCGCTGAACCACTGTCAGACCCCTGGTCCACCCCCATTTACCGGCCTTATTCCAATGCTGTCTGCACCTACCCAACTGTGTCATTTTCAATATTTAGAGCTTGCAAAGTCCAGGGCCTCCATTTTGTTGCATGACCTTCTGAAGGCCTATGTCCGCCTAATCCCCTTATCCACATCATCTCTACAATAATATGTTGCTCAACAACTTGCTGTAAACTCTAAATTTTACTTTTTAAATCATACGGGCCTCAATTCTAACCTCTGTTTTTTTCATAAATTTAGAGTACCCTATTTTTTTTCCAATGAAGGGGCAATTTAGCGTGACCAATCAACCTAACCTGCACATCTTTGGATTATGGGGGTGAAACCCACGCAGGCACGGGGAGAATGTGCAAACTCCACACGGACAGTGACCCAGAGCCGGGATTCGAGCACGGGTCCTCAGCGCCGTAGTAGTCTCAGTGCTAACCACTGCGCCACATGCTGGTTTAGCACAGGGCTAAATCGCTGGCTTTGAAAGCAGACCAAGGCAGGCCAGCAGCACGGTTCAATTCCCATACCACCCTCTCCGAACAGGTGCCACAGTAACTTCATTTGAAGCTACTTGTGAAAATAAGCGATTTTCATTTCATTTTTCGTTTCACGTGCCGCCACCCATTCTAACCTCCCTTGCTCGAAAAAAATGGTGTTTGAGGGTGGTTAAGATGAGTTAACGTCATGGGACTGAGGCTTCTCCGTACCCACTGACGCTATTTCAGTTTTGCGAACTAAGTTGTCTGAGATCCTGACTTCCAGCAGGCAGTGACCTACTTTAAGTTCAGCAGTAACATCGCAACAAAGTCATCCATGCCACGATCTAATTTTAACATTGTATCAGGGGAGTTTGGCACTGCATGATAATCCAACAGCTGACACAATGGGAGGTACCAGGCAGCCAGAAGTCTGTAAAAATATTTCTGTGAGAGGTCCTTACAGACCAGGAGGAGCTGCAATTAGCCCCTCCTACCACCCTCAGACCAAATAAGGGGTCCTCTCCCTTCTTTGCTTTGCATCAGATCATGGAGAAGCCATCCGCGCCCGATACCTACTCAAGTCTGAAATCACCGGGCCCTCACAATCCTTAATGCCTCCAGAACCCTCTCCCACTTACTGCTGGGGCCATTCTCATGGGACTCTGCCTGCAGCCAATTCCTGCTTCTGCCTGCCATGGGGGTCCTGATTTTGACCTGGCCCGTGCAGGATTATGGATACATTTCTACAAATGAGGCCTGGCCATTTAGTCCAGCCAGCCTCTGCATCCTTTGGCTCTCCGGATTCACCACCCCAATTTGGGCTTTGGACACATCCTCCTCACTCGGCCCTTTTTAAAATCAGGGCAATGATGCCTATTCTTAGACATTAGAAGCTGTGCACGTTTGGAGTCAGAGGAAAAGATAAACTGATAAAAGTAAAATGGAGATTTATACAGGAAACTGTGGGGACTTATCTTAAGTTTCAATTATTTTAGTCCCAGTGCTTTTTATTCCTATCACTGATCTTGTTTTGTGCACTGTGTTTGTAAAATAGTAGTTTATATTTAATTCTCCAGATCTTGGCTGATTCTTCCCAATTGATTTTGTTATTAAGGAAGATCACCAGTATCGGCACTAGTAAATTCACATTTGTCAGATTTTCAAACTTATTGGCCAGGATTCTCCGTTGGCCGGTGGCAGAATCGGGAATCGCGATTGGACGACGAATCGGGTTTGATTCCAAAATCGCAGCTGGGGCCGGTTTCATGCCAATTTGCAATTTTCCAGTGCATCAATGCATTACATAGGCCGGGCTGGGGAGAGGGGAGCCCTACCAAGGGGGGTGACAGGGGAAGGGTCGTGGGGCTGGGTGTCCGCTCGCAGGACTGGGGCACTGTCCGGGTATGGTCTGCCATTGCCGTGGCCTGCAAGACAACCAATTTGCTACACACCCAACTGACCACCCACCTTGGCCCCTGGTCCTGCAGAATGATACCAGCCGTATGAGTGCTCCCACACCTGCACCCCAGCCCCCACTCTCCCACCCCACCACCCCCGCACCTCACCCTCCACCATACCACCTCATCCAAACCGACCACCACCACTGGCGGGGCATCACGCAAAATGCCCACAGTAGTTCCTAAAGGTGTCAGACTGCTGCCACGGAGCATAGCGCTGGCAAGGGCAGCGCTAGCCGATTTTACCCATGGCAGTAGGGATGGGTACCAGGGGCAGAGGCTTCCATGATGCCGGGCACTGACAGGGCCAGGGGTGCGTGGATGGTGGGGGGAGGGACATTGGAGGGGCAGAATCTGCAGTGCCAACCGGGGCCACTGTTGGGCCTGGCTGGGCACGCGGGTACGCACCATACTAACATGTTGGTTACACATCCCCTGCAGACAATGGGTATTGGAATTCAATCAGCAATGGTGGCCTTTCTCCTAGTCGCCGCAGCCCTGGGGGATGCCCTGCGGCTGTATGAGCTGGAGCTGTTCGAGAGAGAGGAGGAAGCTGCAGCAGTCCCATAGAACAGGAGGCAATCTCTGTGGATGAAAAGCTGGCCATGCAACAGGCCACGCAACAAGCCATAGAGGAGGGGGAGAAAGAGATGCAAAGGAGGCACCACATGAGGTCTCGCATGTGCAGGCAGAGCCTGTCATTCGAGGACCTGCCAGACTGGCCATGCCAACAAAGGCACCGCTAAACAGGGGGACAGTGTGTCATATCTGGAGATCATGGCGCACCTGGCACCGTGAGGGAATCAAGAAGGACACCCGCTCCCGGTGGCCGTCAAGGTGACAGTCGCCCTAAACGTCTATGCCACAGGGTCCTTCCAGGCGACGAGTGGGGACTTGTCCAGCATCTCAGAGAGCTCAGTGCACAGCACGCTGTGCAAAGGTTCAGGGCAACTGTCATCCTCCGTTGCCCCCTCAGGCCTGCCAGGGTCCCCCAGCAACATCTCACCACCCACCCCACCAAAGCTGCCAGCAGCAGCATCAGCAGCCTCTGTGTGTCCTGCCACCTCTCTCTCCCTCATCGACCACAGCACCTGTTTCCTGATTTTTAAAACCACAAATGAACCTTGCCGTCGGTAATTCCCCCCAGCGGAGCATCGCAGAGGCCCCGAAGAATACGGGGTCGGGCCTGTTAATGATATGCAAATGGTGTTGACTGTACGTGCGGAGAACGCATTGACACCGAGTTGTCGGAGTATTGCAATTCGGCAAGAATCCGGTACCCGCCACGATTTTTGCTGCATGACCAATTCTCTGTCGAATCGCCTTTCCCGATCTCGCCGTCGGCCCATGAAGAATCTCGCCTAATATTCCTTTCGATGGATTTCTGTATCGCAGTTCATAGGGTGATCCCATTGTTTGGATTGTCTTAATGAAAGGCATATTTTTCACAGTCTGTGTGGGTAGCTTTGAAGTTTACCATTAACAGAAAAGGGAAATTTTTTACTTTGCATTGCTGTCGTCACTGTTGTGTTTTGGAGTCACCTGAGAGGCAAACATTGGTCTCAGTACAAAGATAGCCGGAAGATAGCTGCATGGTGGCTAAGTGGTTTGCACTGCTGCCTCACAGTACCAGGGACCCGTGCTCGATTCCGACCTCAGGTGACTATCTGTGTGGAGTTTGCAACACTCTCCCTGTGTCTGCATGGCTTTCACTTTCGGATCGTCAAATCTTAGAATCCTTGCAGTGAACAAGGAGACTCGATGGGCCAAATGGCCTCCTTGTGCACTGCAAGGATTCTAAGATTTGATGATTCTCCCAGAAAAATGGCAATAGTTCATCCGTGACACGTACTGTGCTACTGGAGGGGTTGATACAATTTGTTTCAGTCAAGAGCAAATGCTACTAGTCCTTTGGAAGGAATAGTATGGATTTGAAAGGCATCTAAGCAAAACTCCTGGTCCCTGTCATGGGTTTATAGTTTTGGTTTCCCTATGATAACTTGAAATATAGTTTGAAATAGATTAGTTCCCATCTGGTGTCAGCAAGGGAGTCAAAGGAATAGAAGACCTTCGAGTAGCCAACTAGTTAAGAAGTTATAAGATACAGTAATTCAGAAGGATTAGTATCTTTACTCTGAATAAAAGTTGACCGTAGAAATACAATAGCCAATATCGATTCTGGCCAGGGCCTTTTTGCTAGTTCCTGTTTTCGGCCTAAATGTCTTTTTCCATCTGTCAGCCTCTCTGCTGGTACCATAAGCGGACCAGGCTCAAGGGGCCAAATGGCCTCCTGCTCCTAATTTGTATATTTGTATGATCTCACTTCAGGTTCTCGGGGTGCCCTGATAAAATTCCTAGATTAACATTGCTCCATTCTTGCCCATTCCTTTCGTATGGACCATCACAGCTTTCTCTTGAACACAAACCCTCGAAGTAACAAACACAATAAATCAACCATTCCATACCAATGACATCAATGACATTTCCAATAATTCACACAAAACTTAATTATGCACCCTTATATTTCCCCTTACTGTCTGGCATGCAGATGTCCTTGTCTGTCCAATGCAGTGCTACCCAAGCATCTGTAAAATGGTGGAAGGCCTGCTTTCAAACTGTACCACCTTGGCATGGACAACAGTAGTCTGTGCTCCTTGGCTGAAAGGTAAAAGCAGAGAGAGGATAGCAGGTTGGTGCTCCGCAGAACCATGGCTACTCTCTGGTCCCCCAGCACCTGGAGCAGCATCTCAGCAAGCCTGTAAATCTATAAGAGCACAGATTGCTCGACTGTTGCAAATGTTCACTAAAACATTCAGTTAACTTCCCTACATTTGACTGATATCAACAAAAGGGAAGTGAGCAGTTGCTGGGTCAGTTTTTTTTAAAGCCAAAACGTTTTTTTGAATATTGGTAAGGTTTATTATCTAATAAATGGAGGAATGGCAGGGCAGGTCTGACCCTGGAGTGAACCTTGGGCTTTTGGAGATTGAACAGCATCTGGCATCATTATGGCACATTTGTGAGTCAAGAGCTTTGTGGATAACAGAATTATGGATGTGGTCACCCCACTGCTTCAGAGCGTCCAGTGCTGTAACATTGTTTTCATTGAATATGTAAATCGTGAGTGTACATCATCACTGTGGGAAATGATATCATACAGCATGTGACACAGCAATAGCAATTTATTGTATAATAAGATGCACTGTGGGTCTTCAATAAATGTATTTGTTATCATTCATCGGTATGTGATTGTCAAGTTAGTATGAAGAGTAGGATATCAAGGGTGGTGCCAAAGGACTGGAGAATTGCAAATGTTACACCTTCATTCAAAATAGGGTGTGACGATGAGCAAAGCAACTATTTGGTCAGTTTAAACTAGGTGGTGAGGAAGATTCTAGAAACAATAATTTCGGACAAAATTAACAATCACTTGGGAAAATGTGGATTAATTAAGGAACACTACCAAAGATTTGTTGATAGCAAACCATGCCGAACTCACTTGCTTGGGTTTTTTGGTGAGGGTAATCCTGTTGATGGGGTCTATACGAGCTTTCAAAAGACACTTGATGAAGTGCCGCACAAAAAGGTTATAATAATAATACTCGCTTATTGTCACAAGTAGGCTTCAATGAAGTTACTGTGAAAAGCCCCGAGTCACCACATTACGACACCTGTTCGGGGAGGCTGGTCCGGGAATTGAACTCGTGCTGCTGGCATTTTTCTGCATTTCAAGTGTGCTAAACCAGCCCCAGTTGTGAGCAAAGTTTGAGCTGAGGGAATAAAGGGACACTAGCAACATGGGTATGACATTTGTCATATTAATCACCCTGGAGTAACACGGACTGCTACTGGATGCAGTTGTACTTGAAAGTGGACTCCAAACTTTGATGTTAGTTCAATACGCTTCATTGAACTTGTTAAGCAGTGCACACAGTATGGTGTGGGTTTGACACTCTAATAATCGAAGCTCGCTTACTATAACTAACTAGACCAGACTAGCTCTGAGCCACGTGTAGAAGGTGCTGACTGATATATATACACCCTGGCTGTCACGACAGTTGTCACCAGTGGAAAGAAACAGAGTGTTGATGCCTCATGTGTTTTATAGTGGGAGACCACCTTCCAGTGTTCTGCCTGGTGATTGGTTCTGTTCTGTCCTGTGTGTTGATTGGCTGTCCCGGGTGTCTGTCACTGCCTGTCTGTATCTCATTATGTGCATGAGTGCATATCAGGACAGCATTGACTGAGTGACAGGGAATAGAGTAATGGCGAATGGATGATTTTCAGACTGGAGTAAGGGGCGGAATTCTCCGCAAGGCCCGACGCCATCGTAAAACCTGGAGAGTTCACGACGGCGTCGGAGGCCTCTCCTTGCCCCCTATTCTCCCCCCCACCCCCCCCCCCCACCCCCCGGGATGCTAGGAGGGCCGTGCCGTAAATCTCGGCCGCGGGGCCTTGTCGCTGGCGTCAAGGCCCGGCGCGCCGAGAATGACGCGGCCGGCACACCTAATGATGTCAGCCGCGCATGCGCAGGTTGGCCGGCTCCAACCCGTGCATGCGCGGCTGATGTCATGACGGATGTCGGCTCAAACCCACGCATGCACGGTTGCCGTCTTCCACTCCGCTGCCCCGCAAGACATGGCGGCTTGATCTTGCGGGGCGGCGGAGGGGAAAGAGTGCGTCCCTTTGAGACGCCGGCCCAACGATCGGTGGGCACCGATCGCGGGCCAGACCCCTCCCGAGCACGGTCGTGGTGCTCACTCCCCTCTCCGCCCCCCACAAGCCACAAACCAGGTATTGGCGCCATGTTCACGCCGGCAGTGACCAGGTGTGGTTGCCGCCGGCGTGAACCGGTCGGGAACGGCAGGCCGCTCGGCCCATCCGGGTCGGAGAATCGCGGGGGCGCCGCGATTCTCCGAGCGGCGTGTCGAAAAACGCGACAGGCCATTTTGAGGGGGGTGGGAGAATCGCGGGGGGGTGCCAGAGCGGCCCTCCCGCGATTCTCCCACCCGGCGTGGGAGCGGAGAATCGCGCCCAAGGTGTTTAGTGGAATTCCGAAGGGGTCTGTTTTAGCCTCCTGATATATACATTCATCAGCCAGACCTTGGTGACAAAATATGATTTCAAAATTTACAGACAATACAAGACGCAGATATTGTGAATTCTGAGGATAGTGTAGAACTTCAAAAGGACATAGACAGGTTGGTTGAACGGGTAAGCAAGTGTCAGATATTTAATACATAGAAGTGTGAAGTGATTCAAGAATGCAGAGAGACAATTTGAAATAAAGAAAGCAGTTCTAAAGGGGGTGCAGAAGCAGAGCGACTGAGGATTTAAAAAACTATTTTGCAGAATATGGGTGTGGCTGACTAAGCCAGCATTTCTTACCATTCTTAATGGCCCTTGAGAAGATGGTGGTGAGCTGCCTTCTTGAACGTCTGCAGTCCATGTGGTGTAGGTGCAGCTGCAGTTCAAATGAGGCGGGAGTTCCGGATGTTGACCCAGGTTTTGCGAAGCCAGGAAGTGAATTTTGAATGTGTTGTTTGCAGACACAAACAGCTTCAGTATCTGAAGAGTGATGGAGAGAAGGTTGTGCAATCATGAGCGAACATTCCCACTTTTGAAATTATGATGTAGGGAAGGTTATTGATGAAGTAGCTTACAAAGACCCAGGAAGGGTCACTGAGCGGTAAGGCGGATGTTGACTTAATCAAAGTCACAAAAATTCTGCGTATGGCAGAGAACTATTTGCACAGTGCAGTCTTGTTGGAACAACCAACATGCAGGTCTCTGTCCGGGACAGCTTTTATACTGAATTCCAGCTAGACGGGCCTCCACCCACTAGCGGGGAAGCTCATATTCCACAAGTCCCACAGGGAGATCAATCAGGGTGGGTTATCATACAGCTGAAGATGGTTGGACCTAGGACACAACCCTGAGGAACTCCTGCAGCAAGTCGTTAAGATCAGATGACTGGCCTTCAACAACCATAGCTATCTTCATTTGTGCTTGGTGTGACTCCAACCAATGGAGTGAATTCCCCCTGATTCCCGTTGACTACAGTTTTGCTAGGGCTCCTTTGACTTGGTCAAATGCTGCCTTGATGTCAAGATCAGTCACTCTCACCTCACCTGTTGAGTTCAGCTTTTTTTGGCCATGTTTGGACCAGGTTGTGATGAGATGAGGGGCTCAGTGAGCCTGGCGGAACGTAAACTAAGTGAGCCAGGTTATTGTGGAGTACATGTTGCTTGACAGAACTGCCAAACACCGCTCCATCACTTGGGTGATGATTCGGAGTAGGCTGATGGGCTGGTAACTGACTGTTGGAATGTCCTCCTTTTGTGAAAAGGACAAACCTGGGTAATTCCCCACATTGCCAAGTAGAACCGATGTTGTAGCTGTAGGGAAACAGCTTGACAAAGTGTATATATGTGTAAATCACTGAAGGTGGCAGGATATGTTTGTAGTCAATTAAGCAAACAACATGCTTGGCTTTACGGACTTAGAATCTAAAAGAAAATAAATGATGAGAAACTTTTAGTAAGTTGGAATATTGTGTCTAGTTCTGGGCACCACACCTTAGGAATAATATGAAGCTGTTAGAGAGGGCGCCGAAAAGATTCCCGAGAATGCTCCATGGATGAAGAACTTCATTTATGAGGATAAAGTTGAGAATTTAGTACTGTTTTCCCTGGAGAAGATAAGGTTGAGAGAGTATTTGATAGAGGAATTAAAAACCATGAGGAGTCTGGAAGGAGTAGGCAGGCAGAAACTGTTGCCGCTGGTGATAGGAAGAAAAAGCAGAGGGCACAGATTTCCAAAGACCCCGGGTTCAATTCCAACCTCGGGTGACTGTCTGTGTGGTTTGCACTTTCTCCCCCTATCTGCCTGGGTTTCCTCCGGGTGCTCCGGTTTCCTTCTACAGCCCAAAGATGTAAGGGTTAGGTGGATTGGCCATGCTAAATTGTCTATCCCTTGGGGTCCAGGGATATGCGGGTTAAGTGGGGTTACAGGGTTGCAAGGATAGGGTGGGAGCCAGGATACGGTGTTTTTTCAGAGGGTCGGCACAGACTCAACGAGCTGAATGGCTTCCTTCTGCATGGTAGGGATTCTATGTTAGAGGTAAAAATATTCACACGAAGGTTTTTTGGATGAGTAAAGAAGCAGTTTATTATATCAGAATTCTGGGAGATAGGCCTGAGGCTCCACAGCGTTTAGACCAGGGGTGGGAAAACTATGGCCCGCGGGCCGCATGAGGCCTGCCAAAGGTGTTTATGCGGCCAACCAAGATCAAGTCATAAAAAAATTTTTTAAATTAAAAAAAAAAAAAATTTTAATTTTTATTTTTTATTTTTTATTTTTTTTATTTTAAGGTTAATGAGGGGGGATGTTGGGTTACTGGTATAGGGTGGATATGTTGACTTGAGTAGGGTGATCATTGCTCGGCACAACATGTGTTTCATGTGAAGTTTCTACTTTAAAATATTAATTAATAAAAATTAATTGCTTTTTTTTCCTTTAAAAACCTTTTATTTTGGCTATTTTAAATATTAATTATTTTACTTAATATACTATGCGGCCCTTTAAAATTGTGAATTTCTGAATGTGGCCCTTGCACGGAAAAGTTTGCCCACCCCTGCTTTAGACAGTCCTCTTTCTCACTAGAGATAAGGCTCATAATGACTAGAGCTAGGGTAGGTCCGATCAAGGACAGTAGCGGGAGATTGTGTATTCAGTCTGAAGAGATTGGAAAGGTCTTGAACAAGTATTTTTCTTCAGTATTTACAAACGAGAGGGGCCATATTGTTGGAGACGACAGCGTGAAGCAGACTGATAAGCTTGAGGAGATACTTGTCAGGAAGGAAGATGTGTTGCGCGTTTTGAAAAACGTGAGGATAGACAAGTCCCCCCGGCCTGACGGGATATATCCAAGGATTCTATGGGAAGCAAGAAATTAAATTGCAGAGCCGTTGGCAATGATCTTTTCGTCCTCGCTGTCAACAGGGGTGGTACCAGAGGTTTGGAGAGTGGCGAATGTCGTGCCCCTGTTCAAAAAAGGGAATAGGGATAACCCTGGGAATTACAGGCCAGTTAATCTTACTTCGGTGGTAGGCAAAGTAATGGAAAGGGTACTGAGGGATAGGATTTCTGAGCATCTGGAAAGGCATTGCTTGATTAGGGATAGTCAGCACGGATTTGTGAGGGGTAGGTCTTGCCTTACAAGTCTTATTGACTTCTTTGAGGAGGTGACCAAGCATGTGGATGAAGGTAAAGCAGTGGATGTAATGTACATGGATTTTAGTAAGGCATTTGATAAGGTTCCCCATGGTAGGCTTATGCAGAAAGTAAGGAGGCATGGGATAGTGGGAAATTTGGCCAATTGGATAACAAACTGGCTAACTGATAGAAGACAGAGAGTGGTGGTGGATGGCAAATATTCAGCCTGGAGCCCAGTTATCAGTGGCGTACCGCAGGGATCAGTTCTGGGTCCTCTGCTGTTTGTGATTTTCATTAACGACTTGGATGAGGGAGTTGAAGGGTGGGTCAGTAAATTTGTAGATGATACGAAGATTGGTGGAGTTGTGGATAGTGAGGAGGGCTGTTGTCGGCTTCAAAGAGACATAGATAGAATGCAGTGGCAGATGGAGTTTAACCCTGACAAGTGTGAGGTTGTCCATTTTGGAAGGACAAATATGAATGCGGAATACAGGGTTAATGGTAGGGTTCTTGGCAATGTGGAGGAGCAGAGGGATCTTGGGGTCTATGTTCATCGATCTTTGAAAGTTGCCACTCAAGTGGATAGAGTTGTGAAGAAGGCCTATGGTGTGCTAGCGTTCATTAGCAGAGGGGTTGAATTTAAGAGCCGTGAGGTGATGATGCAGCTGTACAAAATCTTGGTCAGGCCACATTTGGAGTACTGTGTGCAGTTCTGGTCACCTCATTTTAGGAAGGATGTGAAGCTTTGGAAAAGGTGCAAAGGAGATTTACCAGGATGTTGCCTAGAATGGAGAGTAGGTCATACGAGGAAAGGTTGAGGGTGCTAGGCCTTTTCTCATTAGAACGGAGAAGGATGAGGGGCGACTTGATAGAGGTTTATAAGATGATTAGGGGAATAGATAGAGTAGACAGTCAGAAACTTTTTCCCCGGGTGGAACACACCATTACAAGGGGACATAAATTTAAGATAAATGGTGGAAGATATAGAGGGGATGTCAGAGGTAGGTTCTTTACCCAGAGAGTAGTGGGGGCATGGAATGCACTGCCTGTGGACGTAGTTGAGTCGGAAAAGTTAGGGACATTCAAGCGGCTATTGGATAGGTACATGGATTAGGGTAGAATAATGGAGTGTAGGTTAACTTCTTAAGGGCAGCAAGGTAGCATTGTGGATAGCACAATTGCTTCACAGCTCCAGGGTCCCAAGTTCGATTTCGACTTGTGTCGCTGTCTGTGTGGAGTCTGCACATCCTCCCCATGACTGCGTGGGTTTCCTCCGAGTACTCGGGTTTCCTCCCACAGTCCAAAGATGTGCAGGTTGGGTGGATTGTCCATGAAAAATTGTCCAAAATTCTATGATTAACCTGGGACAAAAGTTCGGCGCAACATCGTGGGCCGAAGGGCCTGTTCTGTGCTGTATTTCTCTATCTATCTATCTCTCACGGGTTAATATACAGATTCGAAAGCAAAATCAGTTTGTAATCTCATTTACATACGGCCAATCACCTTTATTCGTGTCACAATTCATTACATGCAACTAATTAGTCCTCCATTATCTCAGTCCATCCCATAAATGGTTATTAGTTTATAATTTACAGCCTTTTCCTGTTGCTATTTCTTCAGCTTGTGGATAGCCGGGCAGAGCAGGAGTACCTTAAGGCATTCAGATCTTGGGCAAAGTTTGTTAATAGTCCATTGTCTCTGAGTACACACCTGGCGATGAGTCATTTGTTTTGCACACATGGCTGTTATTCCAGTAGCAGACACAGAAAGTACATCGAACTGTGGAGTTAGATACAATTGCAACATAGTTAAGAATTAGTTATAAACTGTAAAAAGCAGGATTTCCCACCAACATGTCCCACAATCATATAATATGAGAGACTGAATTTTCTCACCAACATCACCTCCTTTTGGTCATGGAAGATGTTTCCTGAATCCTAAATGACCACAATGATTTGTTATGAGGGCTGCAGGATGCATTTTAAGATGGCCTTTTGGGCATGTAACCTCCCAGATGTTCTGTACATACATCGTGCATGTGATTCAAAGATCACCCCTCAAACAAACCCTTGTATGTCACATTTAATGCCTTGTTATCAATCATTCCTGCCTTGCTGACAAACTCTGCTGTCTGTCATTAAATTATATTATTCATAGCAGTTTTCAAGTGTAGTTCCTCTGTGTTTTTTTTTCAAAGCAAGGATTTTTTTTTTTTGGTAACTGGTGGTAAAGCTTTACTGATTGACCGATCTTGAATCTTCGCTCCCTCAGAGTTTCAGCAAGATGTGGGACCATCTCTGGCTCTTTATAATCCTAACTCAAATTATCCTTGCTAGGCCTATAGTGGTGGGCCTCAGGGGTACAAAGGTTATAGTGATAGGAGGTCATGGTAGTGGAGATGCAGTATTTTCCTTTGCCTCCGTAAACTTAAAATGCATAAGGGCAGATGTAATCTCTAAGACACAACCATGAGTTCTGATTAAGCAACATTCATCCAACTTTCCCTGTCCTATCAGGTGGGGGCACATAGTAATGTCCCCTTTCTCTTTAAACCCCGTGAGGGAGATTCCATATATTATTCCTGTGTATAGTAGAAGTCTCGGTGAGATAGTACCTGAGGAAGGTGTTAGCCCGTACAATTCCAATGTTCTCCAGTTGGTTGTGAGGGAATAGCCTTGAGTCCGGTGTGATGATAGGGATCATCAGGACCATCTCTACCCCTGTTATCTTGTCCACTTTGAAGTCGGGGATCGCTGGGTATACTCTGGCCACTCCCTTCTGAGTACGGTTGTCCAGCATCCCTTGTTATTTGGCTAGCTTAGCCAGTTGCAGGCTGTCTATTCAATCAGGCGTCTGCCCCCTTTAGATCAGATCAAGGGTGTGGTCGAGCTGTGCCTGTCAGAGCTATCCGGCTTTCTCCGTATCTTGGTCGATGAGTTTGTTAATTATTGTTGAATGTCTTAGTGTGTGTACCTAACACTGTTGTCCTATTCAATTGTATATCCAGGCCCTCTTCTCCAAAGCTGGCTAGATCTTTCTTTGCTTTCTCCAATATTCTCTTCCTTATCCAGTAAGCTGTTCCACCTTTGTATTTAACCTTTGTATGTCTAGTGACTTTACCACAGATGTTTCTGTGTTAAGTCATGTCACTGCATCATTGATTATGCCTCTTCTCACCCTCTGTAGGTTGTCATGCCCTCAAAATCTAGTGGCACCCGTGTCATTGGCAGCCTGCTTCATAACAACCTTACTTAGAACACTCTTCATATTTCTTTCATATTATTAACAATACTTGAACCCACGAGAAGTACAGACACAATTGGTATATGCATCTGCTGTCTTTCCCAGAATGCAGCTGCAGCCACGCATTAAAATAAGTTCTACCATTGTTTAAGTCTCTAAATGCTGGAATGCACATCCCGTCAATAAAATTATAAAGCACCAGAGTTCATATAGCTACGTTCATCCAGTATCCGTTGTGAGATCATTGATTTTCCTGCGCTTTTATGTGCTTGTAGTTGTCCTGAGATCTCAAGAGCCATCATGAGTCCTCACAGCTGCTGCTGTCGTTCCAGCCTTTTTTGAATGTTTAATCTAAAAATTTAAAGGAAAAGTGTGAAAGTGTCCTGGTCGTCACCAGGTGTTGGGTTTTGTCCGTATAAAGCTTTTCCTATATGGGCCGAACACGTCTGTTATTCAGGGGTTAGTAGTTCACATATTTAACAACTTTTTCATATCTTTTTTTTTCGTGGTTACGCGCCTGATTCTGTTTTTAATTAGCCAGTTTACAATAACTCAACTATCTCAAATTCCTGAAGCTACTGCAAATATTGTTCTGCTTGCAGTTACTTGTAAAGTAAAACACAAATGATCCATTCTGCTTGAGACGGAGTGGATTAACTAATCTGAACATATCTGACAATTCAAAATTGAAGATTTGTAAGTTCCAATTAAAAACATATCTTCAGCTGCTTTTTTAAAAAATTACTTTTATCAGAATTACAAAGCCAGAGTTCAGAGTGTGGACAGGGGCAAACCCCTAATCCAGCTCCTTGCCTGCTCCAAAAACCAATTCAAATTGAATCCAATTCTTGGTCCCCACAAGAGAGACATACCAGATTCAGGCATTAACAAGCACGGGTCAATTCACTGCTGGTTTGAAAAGGGGTGGAGTAAGAGATCTCTACCAGACATCATTTTATCACCCACCCTTCTTTTGTTTAAACAAGAAACTTGATCATGGACATATTTTATTTACCCATCTGTCCTTTACACTTAATTCTACAAACTCAGAATTAATACATCTGCGTTATGTCAGGGAAGATGTGACCCGGGACTAATCCAACACTAGATTGGTCATATGTATTTCAAATGTCATATGTAATTCAACTATCCTAACTTCCAATGAACACCATCAAACTAATATTTTCTTATTCTTATGTACGTGATTTTGTACCTGATTAAAATTCCTCATGTATCAAAATTACCCTGGAAATGATAATGATAACCTTTGAAAAGAAAGATTTGTTAATTACACTCAAACTATGATCTTTAAATCACAATGTCAGACGACAAACTAATATCACCACACTCACAAAGGAAACCCAGCACTTCAGTGCTTTAACCAAAAATGGTTAGGTAAAAAACCTTCTGGTTTCTATTCTAAAGTTCCAAATTATAAACTCAAGGTTACTTCTCAGAAGATAAATCTTAGCAGAGATATATGAACATTCACAGACCAAACGGACACATTCTCACAGCTCGCAAATATCAGAGTTAACTGTTAGCCCCCTCTCATGGCTACAGATTCTCAAAGAGACAGCAATTTCACAATCGCTTTTAATTAAAATACTAAACAAGATCTTCTACTTCATCCAAAAACTTTATCTGTTTTATTCCATTTAATTCAATTTCCACTGATTGATTTTATAGGCATTAGCTATTCTTAGAGACAAATATTTTTTTTTTCAGATGACCTGCTTGCTGAAATGGTTAAATTTTGTACAGAACCTAAGGGGGCGGAGAACTTGGAATGGTGCCATTTTGTCTTTTAAGTGATCTCAAACTTTATTTCTGCTTTCCTGTAAAAATTAATTGAATTGCTGTCGAGTTTATCTGGACGGCTTGAATGAGTCAATCTCAAACTGAAACCGATCTCGCAAACTTGAAACAATCTGAAGTTCTTCTAGACAAGAATCCGTTGTTTTACTAACCTTAATAATGTATTTACTTTACACTTTACCCTACAGTCATTAGGCATAATTGTAACAGTTGCCTGTGATTCTTTTGCCGGTTTACACAATCTGTACTGCCACTATCTTGTCTCGCTTTGTTTCTATGCTTAAAATTATTTGGTGTGAATGTGAGAGAGTGAGAGCTCAATTCCTTTAAAATGCCTGTTTTTCAAATGGTGTGGAGGCTTTATATCTGTTATTTACATTATTAGCGTGATGCTGCATGGGGGTGCACTTAATTTCTGTCATTTGTTTTCTTACCGGTGAACTAAGATGACTCCTGCCTTATTTGTTTTTGCCGGATCTCGCTTTTGTCTATCCCACCAGTTTCTTTGTTCTATGGGGGCTGCATCGGGATCCCACCCATCTCTGATCATTTTCTGTACCAGCGTATTTTGCTCTTGTCCGTACGCCAGACTCATGGATCCCTGGGTACCCCAGAAAAGCGGCCTTGTGACTCCCTTTTCCATGATGTGTTAACCGTGTCGTCTCTATCACCCGTGTAGCCGGTGTGCCTAGCCGACTGTGCTCAGAGGCTTTTACCTATCATCCACTCCTGACGGGTGGCGGTCTTGGCTTGGCAATGTCACGGCCAGTTCCGCGATCGTTAACATTCAACAGTCTGTGCGTCTCGGATTCCCAACTAACCCACAAGGGCAGCACGGTAGCCTTATGGATAGCACAATTGCTTCACAGCTCCAGGGTCCCAGCTTGGGTCACTGTCTGTGTGGAGTCTGCACATCCTCCCCGTGTGTGCATGGGTTTCCTCCGGGTGCTCCGGTTTCCTCCCACAGTCCAAAGATGTGCAGGTTAGGTGGATTGGCCATGATAAATTGCCCTTAGTGTCCAAAATTGCCCTTAGTGTTGGGTGGGGTTACTGGGTTATGGGGATAAGGTGGAGGTGTTGACCTTGGGTGGGGCGCTCTTTCCAGGAGCCGGTGCAGACTCGATGATTCGAATGGCCTCCTTCTGCACTGCAAATTCTATGATAACTCTGGCCTTCACGTGAGAGCTCAATTTCCCCCTTAATTCAGGCTCAGCATGAGTACTAGAGCAGCCGATTAGTACTAAAGTAAATGGTATAGTGGACCAACAAAACAAAACCAAAAAACAAATTTTAAACTGAATCTTTTACTCACTTGGCCTTGATACCAGATTCATTGGATGTTGCTTCGCTGTCCGTCCGTCTCACCGTGTGACTCTAATTTCTGGCGGTCAAAGGTTTGACTACTCGCCTTGTCCACCGGCTCGATCGGCGTTCAGCTCAGCAACCTACTGCCAGACTATGCCAATTGTTCGAGGTGAAAGTATTCACACAAAGGCCTTTTGGATGAGTAAGGAAGCAGTTTATTATATCAGAATTCTGGGAAAAAGTCCTGAGGCTCCGCAGCCTTTAGACAGTCCTCTTTCTTATTTGAGCTCAGGCTCACACGGGTTAATATACAGATTCAAAAGCAAAATCAGTTTGTAATCTCATTTACATACAGCCAATCGCCTTTATTCGCGTCACAATTCATTACATGCAACTAATTAGTCCTCCTTTATCTCAGTCCATGCCATAAATGGTTATTAGTTTGTAATTTACAGCCTTTTCCTGTTGTTGCTAATTCTTCATCTTGTGGCTAGCCGGGCAGAGCAGGAATATCATAGGGCATTCAGACTTTGGGCAAAGTTTGTTGATAGTCCATCTGAGTACGCACCTGGCGATGAGTCATTTGGTTTGCACACAGGGCTGTTAATCCAGTAGCAGACACAGAAAGTACATTGAACTGCAGAGTTGGATACAATTTGCAACATAGTTAAGAATTAGTTATAAACTGTAAAAAGCAGGATTTCCCACCAACATGTCCCACAATCATATAATTTGAGAGACAGAATTTTCTCACCAACATTCTATAATTCTATGATTTAGGGGAATTGATAACAGCAGCAGTGGCAAAAGGAGGGAAAAGCTCTTCACGCAGCACGTAGTTAGGATTTGGCATACACTGTCTGAGAATGTGCTGCAGGTCCAAGCGAGGCATTCAAGAAGGAAATTATTATCTGAAAGGAGAGAATGAGAAAGGGATTACAGGGAGAAGGCAAGGAAACAGCACTCGGTGAATTGTGCCTTCAGGAAGCCAGCAGAGTGTGGCAGACCAAATGGCCTCCTTCTGTACTGGAAACTAATCCATGATTCATGATTCATTGATTTCTTCCCACTTAGAAAGTCTTTTGTTGACCTCCAGCACGTGCAGCAACTACTTTGCATCTCCAATTTAAGAAGCACAAGCCAGTTATATTGATGTTCGCCTCACACAACCTTGGGTCCTCTGCTGAACACAAAGCCACTCAGATTGTTTCTAACACTGGGCTGCACACCACAAATATGGCCGTTTGTGTCTTGCCTGCATTACTTCCATTGAGTGTGGGATAATCGCAAATCGGACAGGCCTTATCTGATTTCTAGGCCCCTTCTGTTTACTATTTTAATGAAATTATTTTTTTAATTTTGAGGATCCAATTCTTTTTTCCAATCAAGCGGCAATATAGCATGGCCAATGGACCTACATTGCACATCTTTGGGGTGTGGGGCTGAGACTCATGCTGACACAGGGAGAATGTGCAAGCTCCACATGGACAGTGATCCGGGGCCAGGGTCAAACCCGGGTCCTCGGTGCTGTGAGGCAGCAGTGCTGACCACTGCGCCACCGTGCTGCCCTCTTAATGGAATTCTTATTACTGCTTTAAAATAACTGCGTTATCTCCCTGTGAAAAATAACAAAAGAACAGAATCCTCACACGAAGCATACCAGAAGAGGAATTATTAACCTCATGTATGATTTTCTATAACGGGTTTGTAGCATAATTACAAATACTTATCATGGATAATTTACAGTGCAGAAGGAGGCCATTCAGCCCATTGAGTCTGTACCAGCCCATGGAAAGAGCACCCACCTAAGCCCACACCTCCTCACTATCCCCGTAACCTAACCTAACCGTTCTGGACACAAAGGGCAATTTAGCATGACCAATCCACCTAACCTGCACATCTTTGGACTGTGGGAGGAAACCGGAGCACCCGGAGGAAACCCACGCACACACGGGGAGAACGTGCAGGCGCCACACAGCCAGTGACCGAAGCCGGGAATCGAACCTGGGACACTGGAGCTGTGAATCAACTGTGCTAAACAGTGTGCTACCTTGCCGCCAACGTCATATATTTACACATGGGCAGTGTAAAAGAGTTATGGCAATAAAACTGTATTTTTTTCTCTGGTTTGAAGCAGAGTGAGATTAGGAATGCAAGCCAAGGACTAATAATGTTTTTCTCTGAATGTATATCAATTCTGAGCATGCAGTCTCAGTCCGAACTGGCTAACATTTTTAGAGATTTCATTCTCAAAGCAAACAGTTTTTGACCCCTGTCAAGAACTGAATCCTCATTTAAGAGCAGATTCTTTTTGAGTGGCTTGCTGATAACCAGCGAAGGTAATAGCTGCTTTCAACTAAGTTTCTTGAATCCTTTGGGTCTCTGGCAGTGATTTTTGGAGATATCAGTCGGTCCGCCATTTGTAATTCTGTGAGACTGAAGGGATCACTGTTTTGCTTCGGGTAGAATACTACCATGTAGCATAGACCAGAAAATACTTATCCCAGCCAGGGTTGGCTTCAGCACGTGTGACATTATGAGAAATGAGAAATAACCCTGTAAGGGTTAATGTTATGTCCGAATCAACCACAAGAGGGAGCTAGATGCACAGCAACATAAAGCATCAATGCTAAGCCTTCTGGGAGAGTGTTGAGGAGAAGGCTACAGAACAGACTGTAGGAAAGATAGTGTGAGTGAGAGCAGATCATAGTTAATGTATTAGTGCAGAGATTGGTGGTAGATGAGCGTAGATTGTATGTTTAAAGTCAATTAATTATTATATAGAAGTAAGAGTCGAATTCAATTAAGTAGTGCAAATAAATCTTTAGCTTTGTTTAATATAAAAGATAGTTGTGGTCTTTATAAACACTACGCCAACCGTCTTAGGATCTGAACCACACAAGGAACACCACAGCACTGCATAATGTATTTCATGAAAATCAGAAGCTGTACTTCTCTCGAATTTGTGCATCTCATCCCAGATCTTTGCTATGGATTATCAGGCATGAAATAATAACATTTTACCCTCCCTGAGCTCTCATGACTGGATTCACTTTGTGCTAATAATTCTGCCCAGCACTTCAAGACAGGCAACAGTACAGAACAGTACAGTACAGCACAGAACAGGCCCTTCGGCCCTCGATGTTGTGCCGAGCAACTATCAGCCTACTCAAACCCACGTATCCACCCTATACCAGTAACCCAACAACCCACCCCTTAACCTTACTTATTAGGACACTACGGGCAATTTAGCATGGCCAATCAACCTAACCCACACATCTTTGGACTGTGGGAGGAAACCGGAGCACCCGGAGGAAACCCACGCACACACAGGGAGGACGTGCAGACTCCGCACAGACAGTGACCCAGCCGGGAATCGAACCTGGGACCCTGGAGCTGTGAAGCATTTATGCTAACCACCATGCTACCGTGCAGCTTGCATGGAAAAGCTGCTTTATTGTAGGTTGAATATCCTTCAGTGAACAAGTATGGCTGCTTCTTAAAATATACTATGATTTTCTTAATCACAATAGCAGAATGGGTTGACGAGCTTCATTCAAATGGGGTGCATGTGCACATGGGCTTGGGGAGGTGGGGTGCACATCAACAAATCTTTGAAGATGGCAAGAAAAGTTGATGTGGTTGTTAAATAAACATAAAAAGCATGATTCAGTGAATGCATTGCACCCACGAGGTTCTGGACACAATGGGTGAATTTTGTGCTAACCCCAAATCGGGCTCGCGCCAGGCGCGAAACCTCACGTGAGTTACCCGACTTGCTCCACCCAGCGCAAGTTGGGAAAAGCTGGAGAATAACAGCAGGGAGCTCTGCCTTGACATTGTGTGGTTCTGGGTAAATTTCTGGGATGGAGACAGCAAGTGAGGGAGTGTCATGGGTGGTGTCAAAGTAATAGTGGAGAACCACCATCTTATACTTTCGAATTAATGGCGCAGGTATAAATCTAAAGCAGAAGGGATTCTGCAAGGTAACGATCTGAGGTAATGTGGGAGGGCACACTGCTGGACTCAGGACCCTTCCGGCAGCTCTCTCTTGTTATGGGAGCGGCATTTTCAGAACCCCAAAATGTATCATGGAGTTCAACCAGCCTCTCCCTTTAATGTATTGTTGCTTTTGAAGCACACGGTTTGGTCTCCAGGTGTGGTATTACAATTATGGACACGTGGGTTTTTAAACACGAAACAATGTTTATTCCATGAACTCAAATTAACCTTTTAAAATAAACATTGAATCTCTTAACACCCCTTTCTTCAAAAATAACCCCAAAAATAATACAACACTAAATAATCCCTCAAAATGTTCCTTCATACCCCCAAAAGACTTCACCTTTAACAACAGACATGAGGTTACATTCAATATACTTATAGTCTTTGGATTTTCAGACATCAACAGACCAGTTCTGTGTTTTCTTCTTGCAGCTTTTTGCAAAACACACAAACATTCCCAGCTTTCTCCTCAAGCCAGCTTTCTCCTTTCGAAACAGCTCACAGCAAACCAGCCTGGCACTTTTCAGCTGCTCCCTCAAACTGAAACTAAACACTGCAAAATGGCTGAGTTAAAAACCCAGCTCCACCCACACTCTGACATCACTTCAGTAATATGAGCTGCTTCATTTCTTAAAGGTACATTGCTTAAACATCCATTTCTTAAAGGTACTCTCATGACACTCTGACTTGTTGGTGCCACAGGTTTTAAATAGGGTCAGCGATGAAAGAGAGGATGAAATCCTCCTTGAGAAGTAGCCAGTGGCTCTTGCTGCATTGTAACAAGGAAATATGGAAGTCACTGGCTTAACATCGCAGTCACCGAATTTCAACGTTAACGCACAGGAATATAACATTTGAGATTGCAGCTGACCATTAAGGAGGCATGGTTATGGCATATATGGCTCCGCATCAATAAATGACTTTTGTGTGATTTCCAGAGTTGACATTCCTAACGCGCCAAAGGGAATCCAGTCGTTAATCCTGTTAATTAGTATGCTCCAGATCTGAAATTGGAATACTGAGCTAGGTCAGGTCACGCATATCATTCAAACCTTCACCAGCCTCTGTGGGATTCAATTGTTCAGTCTTAGGGATGGCATCTTAGTCACCTCGATGTGTCTTTTAGCGACTCAGATACAAGGCTGCAGCAGCAACAAGGTTAATAGGGCAGAAGTTACTATAGGCTATTAGAGCCAGCTGCTTTTGGTTCAAGATTGTGAGCTTCAATATTTTCATCCATTATTCTGAATTAAATGTTACATTTTAGACAGAAGGACAAAACAGTTATGGATCCAGTGCTCATTGCTGCCTATTTGAGATGGAGAAGAAAGGGCAGGCCGTGCTGAGTACAGCTTTAAGAGGAGCCCATGCCTGAGGGCCAAGGTACAAGGGAGCAACAGCAATAACATGTGGATCAGGAAGATTGGCCTAGTCCAGGGAGGCAGCAAGGGTCTCTAGAAGAAGATTTTCCTATTCGCAGGTGAGGGAGATCTGCCACATTTGTTCGGAGGTGCCCACATCCCATGGAGTGGAAGGCTATCTCGTGCAGTAGACTTGAAGGTCACCGCTATGCTCAATTTCTTTGTCGACGGATCACTCCGGTGATCTACAGGGAATCTGTGTAGCATCTCGCAATCCGCCACACATAGATGCATTGAGGAGGCCACAGATGCCCCCAACAACAAGGCCCATCACACTGTTAGGTTTGCATTTGATGATGATAGTCAGACTACAAGATTCAATATGTTTTCAAATATCTCATGCCTCCCAAGTATGCAGGATACAATAGAATGTACCCATGTGGCTTTAAGGACTACAGGATAATACCCTTAGCAATTATCAACTGCAAGGGCTTTAATTCCTTCAATTTTCAACACAATGCACGTTTGTGCCAGATACCCTGGGAGTAGCTATGATTCCTACATCCTGCGTCACTCCCAGATTCCTGAGATTTTTGAAGGACCCGATCATCCTCATGGATGGCTGCTTGCGGATAAGGTTACCCACTGCAATTCTGGCTGATGACACCCATGCCTCCATCTCAGAGTGCTTGAGCAGAGAGGTATAACACAGCTCACACGGTCCCTAATCAAGCTGACCATTCTGAAAGTGCCCTTCCAACGTTTGGACCACTCAGGTGGGGCACTGCAGTACACTCCAGAAAGCATGGCCCACACCATCGTTATTGTTGAGACCTTCACAACCTGGTTCCAGAGGGAGAAATGGAGGAGGATAAGAGTTCCTCAGAGGTTAAAGTGCAGGAGGGCCAGGAACATAAAGAGAGAGATGAGTGTGACCTACCATGGGGCAATGCCATTGATAAAGAATAACGTGGAAGATATGCCCGTGTAATTGTAATTGCTCACAGATTCCAAAAGGTGTAAAGGGAAAGAGAGGGCAGTTGGCCACATTTTTCCTGTCCCTGAATGCCATTCCATTGCATTGAAAGGGATGTCTAATCTGTTACATTAAGAGCAAGTTCAGCATTCAGACTTGCATCTTCCAGGCTCAAGACTGACATGGCCAGGTCATGATCTCGAAGAAGGCCAGCAGTGCTCACTGTGCGTACTTACTCTGGGAAGTAAGAGCTCACTCAGCAGAAATAATGCTGCAAAAATGTACTTGATGCAGTCGCTATCATATTAATGGCAAACTACAGCAGCCAGTGAGATGAGGACATGGTTGGGAATATCATATTCCATCCTGTCCTTGTCCTTTGTTATTACCTCTGAGGAGACACAAGCCCTAAAAACCACTGATTGCCCTCGCACAAAGATGTGTTATGAGGAAAAAGGAGTATAAGTGCATTCAGAACACACTTCCAGTTCAGATTTGAACACATCTCCGTGACATCATACAAATGTAAGGAAACTATCTTCAATGAGGTGGCGATCACATGATTTTGAATCTCACAGAGGGACACTCACTGAGTGAGATGATGCCTAACCCTCGAAATAAGAGGATTCAAATGTACATCACCATAACAACTTCAGTTGATCAAGCCATTCCACATGAACATCAAATGTAACAAGTGCATTATTTTGACAGTGGTTGCATATCTGTGACCTAAAACTCTTTTAAACATTTCTTCATTTTGCTAGGCCTGCCACTATGCCAGGGTGCAGCCCTGTCATCCCCAGCAGAGGTGGAGGCAGCATGTTGACCACCAGGTCCTGGCGGCTGTGATGATCTTGGTGGACGTCCTCTACTGCCCTGAGGATTGAAGGACCCCAGCCTCATAAGGGTCTCCTGCTCAGGGGCAGATGCACCCTCCTTACCTGAGCAGCTAGAGTGGATGGGGTCACAGGCAGAGGGGATTCAGAGTGGCTGTACACCCTTGGAATGTCCTGAATGGAGGCTTCTAGGGTTTCAGTTGACACTCATCCTCCCTGTGGGTATCCAAGGGTCCCTCCCTGACTCCATGTGGAGAAAGGACACCTGGAGACAGGTCAATATGCCTCACCCCCCTCTTACCCCGACATTAATGTTGCCCTCCAGGGTGCGTGACCATGGATTCCAGGGTTGAGCACAAATTCGGCAAAGCCTGCTGGACCAGAGTCTCCATGGTGGTCACCAACCTTTCCATGACATAAGACAGAATGCGGACAGACTACTCCATCGTATGCTCTTATCTGCTGAGTGACTGCTGCACCTTTGCCTAATGCTTCACCACCTATCACTACATCCCCAGCATTGTGTCAGCAGCTGCTTGCAGTGGCTCATCATTTCACTCGCACTCAGTGGGAGACTGGTCTCTGAAGGTCCAACAAATGCAGGAGACCTGAGCTGTTTTTGCCTCTGACTGCTATGGAGACCAGGTGACACGGTGGAACAGTGGTTAGCACTGCTGCTTCACAGCTCCAGGGACCCAGGCACAATTCCCGCCTCGAGTGATTGTGTGGAATTTGCACATTCTCCCCGTGTCTGTGGGTTTCCGCCGGGTGCTCCGGTTTCCTCCCACAATCCAAAGATTTACAGGTTAGGTGGATTGACAATGCTAAATTGCCCCTTAGTGTCCAAAAGATTCTGCAGGGTTACTGGGTTACGGGGATAGGGCAGAGGCGTGGTCTTAAGTACGGTGCTCTTTCCAAGGGCCGGTGCAGACTCGATGGGCCAAATGGCCTCCTTCTGCACTGTCGGGACTCTGTGAGACGTGTCAGTGAGGTGATCCCCAGCAAGTTAACCCGAGTCTAATCTAGAGCTCTGAGACACTGAGGTGTGTGTCTCTGTGTTAGTGGAAGGTGCAGGTGAGCACAGTGACAGTTCTTCCTCGATGCCTTCCTCAGCTTCCTCATCCGAGGTGGTCTGGGAGCCGGGGTTATGTTGGCTCTCCTTGTCTGTGCCTATAAGAGAGAAAAGCGAGTTTTATGAATAGACAGGTTACATGGTCACATGTCATTCACTGTGAATGTCAGAGTGTGATGAATTTATGGAGCTGTCTTCTGTACTGGGCTGTTGGGAAAAGCCAACCCCCATTTCCCACAGGAATGCTCCCTGACATCCCCTGGCAGCTCTGCGGCAACCTCCTCAAACTGGGTCCAATAAAGGGGTACAATGTCGGCCGTCTTTCCCCGCAGTCTGGGATCTTTCCCTTCTGTTCTGGGTCAACTTGTCCTGGATGAAGACAATGGAAAGGAATGTGATGAGAAGGGATGGAGCAGAGGTTGGGCAACATGAATGTCGCTGATTTGTTTGGTGAGCTTTCCCAGAAAGAGCTTAGGCTGAAGAGGTGGTAATGTGACAGTTTCCGTGAGACACGGGTCCCCCAGAGTGACCAGCTATTCTGATATTGTGCCTAATTATGCATCTTCGAAGCGTGGAATCGGATGCGATTTCATGACATTCTGACCAGTGGGAAACATGCCAAGGAAACTACCCGCCATGCACTTAGCTTCAAATTCCACCCGAAAAGAGGGCACTTCACCATTATCAGGGGTTGTGGTGGAGTAGATGTGCGTCAAACTGTTTCTAATGAACATGGGGGAAAAAAACCGCTGGAAAAATGTGAAGATACTTTTTTGTGCAAACATTTGTTGTCATCTGGAATGCACTGTTGCATGATGGTGTAAGCAGGTTCAATTGTAGCTTTTAAAAGGTAACTAAATGCATCCTCGAAAAGGAAAAATTGGCAGGTGCTGTGTGGAAAAAGCAGGGGAATAGACTACAGATTGCTTTATCAAACAACCTGCAGAGGCAATGATGCCCCAATTTGTGCTGCCTGACTCTGTCATTCTATGATTTAGTGAACCACGTTACAGGCTGAATGTACTGGGTAATCATTGCATTTCCAGGTTTATTAAATAAGATAGTTTGCAACATAAGAAACATCATAAAATGCACTTTTATGCAACAAACATTCTCACATCCCAGCCGCGTTAAATACAATCAGAATGAAACATGTGAATGTTTAACCTTGAGCAATTTGTTCCTTCAAATCACATTCTACAAGATATTGCGTACAATCAAGACTTTGCCTTCACAATCGCACTTGCTGTGACTGAACTTAACTAAATGGCTCCTGAGGTCACACTATCGTTTTGTCTTTGAGCAGGAATTACAACTTTTATTATTCAATAGGAACTTAGCACAGTTCCTATCTGTTTTTACATTATGCATGAATATGCTAACTGGGTAAATATTTGATCAAAATTGAGGTGGAAACGGGGAGGGAGCAGAATTATCCGAGGTGCTGGATTTTCCCTCATTCTGGCTAAAAGGTCAATGAGGTCAGTGAGAGGTGACTGCTGAGGGTGAACATCAGCTGCCCATGGCCCTTTAATGGTCAAATACCCACTTAAAGGCCCCACTAAGCCACTGGCAGATGGGCTGCCCAATTGCACTCCCACTGCTGGATTAAATACTGTGGGGACAGCGACAGGTGGCTGAGTGGATGGCAAGCCGCTGACCGATTTAGCAAGCCCCTGCCTTCAACCCCGTTAGTGTAGAATCCAGCCCATTGGATGTAAAATCGATGCAGCTTGTAACAATTGAGCAATGGACCAGTCTAGTAAATTTGTGGGCCTTATTTTTTAAATTTCCCTGGGCAGTCACACAGAATAGGTGCTCAGCCTTTTGAATATGTTAATGAGGAGCCGGAAAGGCTGGAAGGCACCTTTACAGAATTAGATTAGCAGGTTTGGTCAAGATGGGATTCTTCAATGACCCTTTGGGTGACCACAAAAGGTAAAGTTTAACTTAAAATACAAATAATTGTCCATGTTGCTGGGTGGAACAGGGGTTACTCCACCCCTCATAAAATTGCCTTTCCCGTTGCCTGCTCCAAGCCCACTCCTGGAGCTTACCTGAGGGCTGCTGGTAAGAGGCGTCAGGTCTCACTTGCTTTCTAGTACCTAATCCAAGTCACCATTCATGTGTGTTTTGGAATTGACTTTGACGATCTGGAATTGACTTTGCTCAGGCGCCACACTGCCGTTGAAGTGCAACTGGGGTGCTGCCAGCTGGCTCCCAGGTTATAGCTGATGCCCAAGAACCAATTGCTGGCAATCCACTCCAGGCTCGTTTCTACTCTAAAGCAGTGTTGACATATGTGTTCCCCAACATTCTCAAGATACGTTGACAAATGTTTCACTGAATCAGTGCTGCTACATAATTGGACTTCTCTCTCACACCTTTTCTGATCATGTATGGATGTTCATATGCTTGTACACATTGGGTGAGGACAGAAATTGGGTCAGCTGCGAAGTCCATTAAGTCAAGGAGCACTCACTGGCAAGGAGCACAGTTGAATAGTGACGTGGATTAGGATTAGAAGACCAGTGAGGCCGGATATCTCTTGCGCCTGCCAGGAGTAAACATGGACAAAAACGAGGAAAGAGGAAAGTTAAGAAGAAATTGGAGGGGCAAATGCACTTGAGAAACTCAAGGCTTGTACGGTGGAAAGAACCTTGCACATGGAGGCATGGTGTTCTATTGCACGCCACTTCCTACAAGGCCCATGCAACTTTCTGTGATAATTAGTGCTCTGCAGGGACATCCCCTGCATGTGGGAAAAGGCACAAGGATACCAAATATGGACCACACAGATCCGGACACCATCTTTATAGATCACTTTGTCTGCAACAAGCGCCCTGCATTCATCATTTCAAAGGGCGGACACCAAATTACAAGTTTGGGAATTTCATTCCGGATTTTTGTTTTTAAATTTAGAGTACCTAATTCATTTTAAGGGGCAATTTAGCATGGCCAATCTACCTGCCCTGCACATCTTTGGGTTGTGGGAGGCGAGACCCACGCAAACACAGGGAGAATGTATACACTCCACACAGTGACCAAGAGCCGGGATTGGACCTGGGACCTCGGCGCCGTGAGGCAGCAGGGCTATTCCACTGTGCCACCGTGCTGTCCCAGGATCCTTTCTATTGTAAAGTGTTGGAAGTATTTTGAAGGATTCTTTGGATGAGCCAGGGGAGCAGGTAACCTGTCCACACAAAGAATGGAACGGTTGGGGGGGGGGAGGGGGGGGGGGGGGTGGCAGTGCCAATGCCTCTTCAGTCTACAGGATCACAGGGAGGTAAAGTAAAAAATGGGGAGAGGGCAGGATCTCCTTCATCCCCTCTGCCACTTTGGAACTAGACTGCTCCATGGTCCTTGTCGCTATACGTGGTTATCCAGCTAATGCAGTCAGCCAGCCTCTGTATGCTGGCCCCTGAGGTCCTCATCTGAGTCCTTTGCAGCAAAGCATGCCTGTGACCTAGTCCTCTGGTAAACTGGCAAAGGAACTATCATTTCCCTGCCCTGCCTGCAGTCCATTTGTGACTGGATGACTCACTCCATAGTGATACCAGCATTATGCTTGCCTCCAATATAGATGCGATGTCAATGACTAAGATGCCAACTGTCACTTGTGTCAGATCTCACTGACCATTTGTCCATTCTCTCACAGGATCTCCATCTGATGAGACGGGGCAGCCAGAGTTTCAACCGCCTCAACCCGCCACCCCCGCCCGCCACCCAAGAGAGCGCCTTGTAGGCAGGACCATGCAAGTGAGTCAGCAGTCGGAGGTCTGCTGGATCCCAGGACTCAGCTGGGTACCAGTCAGATGCCCTCTGGGCAAGGTGATTCCAGAACTATTGTAGATGCTGAGGAATGGTTGTGAGATTCAGGAGGGGATGTCAACAACACTCTGGTGAGTGCCGATCTGATTGGAGGAGTTCCAAAGGCTATGGGCGCAGGCGGTGGAACTGGCAATGCGTGGCACAGAGGCCAACGCTGCTGCGGTGGTGACCGCAGTGGAAAGTCTGGAGCATGTTATCAGCGCCATGAATGGCAGAGTTCAAGGCATGGAGCAGCCTGTGATGACCATGGCTGAGGGCCTCGGCATCATGTGCCAGTCAATGATGTTATGGGCCAGGGTTTAGAGAACCCCAAAGTGTATGATGGAGTTCGCCTGACCCACAACTTTAAATAGATTGTGGTATGAGGAGCACATGGCCCACTCTACAGGTGTGGTACAGGAGAAATGGAGAAGTATTTTGTGAAAGCAAAACAATGTTTATTCTATGAACTCTAGTTACCCTTTTTAAAACACACAGTGAACATCTTGGCAACCATTAATTTGAATACAACCCTCAAAGAATACAACACTAAGTAACCCTTAATAACGTCCCAAACAACACCCAGAAGACAGAAGAAACACCTTTTAACAGAAGCACGTCAGGTTTAAATTCACTACTGAGAACACTTATAATTCTGAATTCACTAAATGATCAAAAGATAGTCTTTTCATGGCAGAAAGAACAACAGTACACCTGCTTTGTCTGGCTTCAGCTCCAACACTGAAATCGAAACCAAAAAAACACAGACACACCCAAGCTTTTCTCAAAATGAAACTAAAAAGCAGAGCCAGAGCTCAGCTCCACCCGCACTCTGACATCACTGCAGTAACATGAGCAGCCAAACATTTATTAAAGTGACATTTTCATGATGCTGAGGGGTGTGTCACTGATGCAGGTGGACATTGCTGGGTCACTGCAGAGTGTGGCCCCATCACTAAGGACATTGCAGAGGACAACAACACCACGGGGTTCAGACAATGGGGAGTCACCAGGATAGGCAGCGCCAGGGAACGTAGAGGCCTTTGGAGCTCACCCCAGCTGCCTCACAATCCCATGGAGACATGGCAGTCTCCACCACACCCAAATCCCCCCTGCTGACACCAGGGGGTCTCAAGAGCAACGGGCAGCATAGGGTGGCATGGCAATGCCAGTGGCACCAGTAATTTACCGGGGCCATCTGGCTCCAGGCCACCCAGAGGATGCCCGCTGAGGGCATCAAAGGCCACAGGGTGCAAGAAGCAGCAGGCTGCCAATATCCTGGGAGAGAAATTTGCTACAGCTCTTCGGGGGGTTTAAACTAATTTGGCAGGGGGATGGGAAACTGGTTTGTAGTCCAGGAGATAGTGTTGCTGGAGTTCAGGAAGTTGAAGGTAGTGCAGTACTAAGGAGGGTACCAAGGTCACAAGAGTGGACCTGCAGGCATGACGGTGGTTTGAAGTGTGTCTACTTCAATGCGAGGAGGAGCAGGAATAAGGTTGGTGAGCTTGAAGCATGGATTGGTACCTGGGACTATGATGTTGTGGCATTTACGGAGACGTGGATAGGACAAGGGCAGGAATGGTTGTTGTAGGTTCCGGTGTTTGGATGTTTTAGTAAGATTAGGGAAGGTGGTAAAAGAGGTGGAGGAGTAGCATTGTTAATCAAGGATAGTATAATGACTGCAGAAAGGCAGTTTGAGGAGGATCTGTCGACTGAGTAGTGTGGGCTGAAGTTCGAAATAGGAAAAGAGTGGTCACATTGTTAGGAATTTCCCATAGGCCCATAAACAGTAACAGAGATGTGGAGAAAAAGATTGCAATGCAGATTTTGCATAGGTGCGGTCATCACAGAGTAGTTGTCATGGGTGACTTTAACATTCCAAACATTGACTGGAACCACTATAATTCGAATCGTTTGGATGGGGCTGTTTTTATCCAGTGTGTGCAGGAGGGTTTCCTGTCACAATATGTGGATAGACCAACAAAAGGTGGGGACACATTGGATTTGGTACTGGGTAATGAACCAGGCCAAGTGTTAGATTTGGTTGTGCGAGAGCACTTTGGAGACAGTGACCACAATTCGGTGACTTTCACTATAGCAATGGAGAGGGATAGGAACATATGGCAGGGCCAGGTTTATAATTGGGGGGAGGGTAATTACGATGCGATTAGGCAAGAATTGGGGAGCATAAGATGGAAACAGGAACTGTCAGGGATAGAAACAATTGAGATGTGGAGCTTGTTCAAGGAGCAAATAGTGCGTGTCCTTGATATGTATGTTCCTGTCAGGCAGGGAGGAAATGGTTGAGTGAGGGAGCCATGGTTTATAAAAGAGGTTGAATGTCTTGTCAAGAGGAAATAGGGGGCTTATGTAAGAATGAGAAAACAAGGTTCAGTTAGGGCACTTGAGGCATACAGGATAGCTAGGAAGGAGCTCAAGAAAGGGCTTAGGAGAGCTAGGAGGGGGCATGAGAAGTCCTTGGTGGGTAGGATCAAGGAAAACCCCAAGGCTTTTTACACTTATGTGAGGAATAAAAGAATGACCAAGGTGAAGTTAGGGCCTATCAAGGACAGTAGTGGGAACGTGTGCATGTAGTCTGAAGATATAGGAGAGGCCCTAAATGAATACTTTTCTTCAGTGTTCACAAAGGAGAGGGGCCATGTTGTTGAGGACAGTAGTGTGATACAGGTTGGTAGCCTGGAGGAGGTAGATATTCGGAAGGAATGAAAGGGAAAATGCTGGAAAATCTCAGCAAGGCTGGCAGCATCTGTAGGGAGAGAAAAGAGCTAACATTTCGAGTCCGGTGACTCTTTGAACGTTAGCTCGAAACGTTAGCTCTTTTCTCTTCCTACAGATGCTGCCAGACTTGCTGAGATTTTCCAGCATTTTCCCTTTTGTTTCAGATTCCAGCATCCATAGTAATTTTCTTTTATATTTGGAAGGAAGACGTGTTAGAAATTTTGAGAATCCTGAGGACAGTTAAGTCCACCGGGTCAAATGTGATATATCCTAGGATTCTTTGGGAGGCAAAGGATGAGATTGCAGAACCTTTGGCTTTTATCTTTATGTCCTCACTGTCTACAGGAATTGTGCCAGAAGACTGGAGGGAGGCAAATGTTGTTCAAGAAAGGGAATAGGTATAACCCTGGGAATTATACGCCAGTTAGTCTCACTTCGGACATAGGTAAATTATTGGAAAGGGTCCTGAGGGATAGGATTTATGATCATTTGGAAAGATACAGCTTAATCCAGGATAGTCAGCATGGATTTGTGAGGAGTAAGTCTTGCCTCACACATTTGATTGTATTCTTTGAGGAGGTAACTAAGTACATAGATTGAAGGTAGAGCAGTTGATGTCGTATACATGGATTTTAGTAAGGTGTTGGATAAGATGCCCCATGGACAGCTCATGCATAAAGTAAGGAGACATGGCATTGAGGGAAATTTGGCTGATTGGATCAGTAACTGGCTATCACATAGAAGACAGAGGGTGGTGGTAGATGGTAAATTTTCATCCTGGAGCCCAGTCACCAGCGGTGTACCACAGGGATCAGTGCTGGGTCCTCTGCTATTTGAGATTTTTATCAATGACTTGGATGTTGGAGTTGAAGGTTGAGTTAGTAAATTTGCTGATGACACCAAGATTGGTGGATTAGTGGATAATGTGAAGGACTGTTGTAGGCTGCAAAGAGACATTGATAGGATGCAGAGCTGGGTTGAAAAGTGGCAGATGGAGTTTAACCCTGATAAGTATGAGGTGATTCATTTTGGTCGGACAAATTTGAATGCGGATTACAGGGTTCTGAAAAATGTGGTGAAGGAGAGAGATCTCAGAGTTCATGTCCATAGATCTCTGAAAGTTGCCACCCAAGTGGATCGGGCCGTGAAGAAGGCCTTTAGTGTGTTAGCGTTTATTAACAGGGGGACTGAGTTTCAGAGCCGTGAGGTTATGCTGTAACTGTACAAGACCTTGGTTAGACCACATTTGGAGTATTGTGTGCCGTTCTGGTCACCTCATTACAGGAAGGATGTGGAAGCATTGGAAAGGGTGCAAAAGAGATTTACCAGGATGCTGCCTGGATTGGAGGGTAGGTCTTATGAGGAAAGGTTCAGGGAGCTTGGGCTTTTTTCATTGGAGCGAAAGAGGATGAGAGGTGACTTAATTGAGGTGTATAAGATGATGAAAGGGATAGATAGAGTGGACGTTCTGAAACTTTTTTCTCGGGTGGATATAGCTGTTACAAGGGGGCATAACTATGGTGGAGGATATAGGAGGGATGTCAGAGGTACGTTCTTTACTCAGAGAGTGGTTGGGGCGTGGAACGCACTCCCAGCTATGCTGGTGGAGTCGGACACTTTATGAACTTTCAAGCGGTTTTTGGATGGGCATATGGCGTGCACTAGAATGATTGGGAGTAGTTTGATTTGATCTTAGTTTCAGACTAGCTCGGCACAATACCATGGGCCGAAGGGCCTGTACTGTGCTGTACAGTTCTATGTTCTATGCCTCAACCTCTGATGTGCATCCTGGGGACACACCTTGACATAGTGGCAGAGCATACAAGATGAAGAAGATTGAGGATCACTGAGTGCGTACTTGGGGAGGGGGTGGCCATTTGTAGCTAGGGACAATGTAAGTTTCACCTGTTCACTACCTAAGACCTGAGACATATGAAGCCTCTTCCACGATATTCGCCACAGTGGGCCTGCCTGCCTGCATACTCCACTCCCAGGCACAGTCATCCAAGATCAAAAGCCGCCGATGTAGTCCCTGTTCAGAGGATGGGTGTGAGCGTACCGTCAGCTAAAGCCAGGAATCAGATTTTTGCATAACTGAGGAGCATACGAACTTTCCTCACAGCGTGTTATCACCACGCTCCTGCCTTGTATAGTGACCCACTGACAGCGCTGACACAGACCCATCATCCTGGAGTGATGTTACACAGACCCTGGGAGGGTGGAATATGGTAGTCGGGGTGGAAGGGGGCGGGGGGGGGGCAAGGTGGAGTGTGGTGGAGGAAGGAGGGGAATGAGGTGGGGTGGTCATGGGGGGAGGGGAGTGGGATAGTTGGGAGAAGGGGCTGAATGGGAAGATTGGCGGGGGGGGCAGATAATGGACAAAGCCTCATCTTATGAGAAGTGGACAAGGATGAGGGCCTCCCCGGCTCTTCGGGAATGCCAGACCCTCGCCGGCTGGCTGCTTCCATGGGTCCTCCACAGGCCCGTCCTCCAACACCTCTCGGTCCGCCTCTTCTTAATCCTTTTCAGACGAGATTGCATATCCCTCCTCCTCCTCCAGCACATTGCTCTGCTGGTGTGCCAGGAGAAGGAATGTATAGCAGATCACCACAAATCGTGAGACCCTCTGGGGGGTGTACTGCAGGGCACCACCAAAGAGCTCTAGGCCTCAGGACTGCATTTTCAGCAGGCAATACACCGTTCAATGAAAGCACAAGTGGCAACATGGGCTTTGTTATATCTGGTCACCACCTCGGCCACCGGCCTCATCAACCAGGACCTCAATGGGTACACCTTTCCCCCAAGAACAAAGCTGTCATCCTGTGGTGGTTCTCGAAGATGATGGGTATCCCAGGATGTAGCTGTCATGCACCCTCTCTGGGAAGCATGCATACACGCACAACCAACTATGCCTGTACACCTTGGGCCATCACTGGTATCCCTCTCTGGGTCTCTCCCCGGCTTGATGGGCAGCTGGGTTTGCAGGGCGTGTGACTGCCCCCTGTGCATAGGATGTTGGCCACCTCCACCTTGCGCCGATGCTGCTGCCTTCTCTGGCGCCTGGCTGAATGGCACCACGAAAGCTCCTGGATCAAAGGTTACAAAGAAATTACATTTATTTACAAATTAACATATATATATATATACAACAGCAGCAACAACTTCTTTTGCTGCCAAATTCCTCTCTTCCTGGTTCCAAACTGGCCAGCTCTGTTTATGCAGGGAGTCTGCTAATGATTTCTCCACCCCCCACATCCGTGTCGGTATCTATAAGGAGTTGGACATGAAGAGAGACAGACAGGGCTTCCACCCTCATATCCCCCAAGCTTCCCCACCTTACGTGTCCCATCTTCTCTCAGAGTGCCATCCATCAAGCCTGCTGTTCTGGGGACACCCCGGCCACAACAGGTGCCCCTAGACCCCAGCCGGGGACACCCGTGGACCATGCCCCAGTGCCATCTTGTGGTCCACACATCCACCCCCTCTGGTTGGGGGGATATCAGGCCAAGTGTTCAGGCCTCACAGTTTGATTGGAATGCTGGGAAATAACACTCATCTGAGACATGGCTCATGCACCCATGAAAATGCACTTCAGCCATGATGTGGAGATGCCGGCGTTGGACTGGGATGGGCACAGTAAGAAGTCTGGAACCCACCTCTTCATTGACCCGAGGAAGGAGCAGTGCTCCAAAAGCTAGTGATTCAAAACAAACCTGTAGGACTTTAACCTAGTGTTGTAAGACTTCTTCCAATGCACTTCAGAGCTGCAAAGTTCTCACATAATTAACAATGGCAATTCCTTCTTCACAATAGCCTGCAGTTGTGAAGCTGGGGACTGCTCACAGCCAAAAGGGGTTAAAGTGATTTTTGTGAGGGCCACGAAGAATCCAGCACGAGTTTTCAGGATACAAAGAAATAACATTTATTTACAAATTAACATACATATATATATATATACACAACAGCAGCAACAACTTCTCTTGCTGCCAAACTCCTCTCTTCCTGGTTCCAAACTGGCCAGCTCTGTTTATGCAGGGGGTCTGCTAATGATTTCTCCGCCCCCCTCGTTGGGGAAACTCATACTCCCACAGGATTGTGGGATTGTCATTAGTCCCCAGCCAATGGTAAGCAGGCAGGTTATAACAGTGATCTTCAACAAATAACCACAAACAGGACTCTGTCCTGAGAGTGTTTGGAAGGTCAGACAGGCAGCAGTTATAGTATCTCCTGTTATGGGTGTACAGAATATTGGAGGATGGCTTGTCAGTCATGCAGGCGCTACACTCCCCCCATCCCACGCCAGACCAGGGGCGAACCTAACATATGACGCCCACCCCCGCTGCGAGCACTGGGACAGCAGCTCACTGCTGTTTTGAAAAAGGAGCACTAAACGGCACCCGCGTGACATTTCGCTGGGGGCTGATTAGTTGCCAGGAGACCATCAGGTTGGCTTCCATCTCGCTAATGAGATGGAGATTGGTCTTAATTGGTGTCAATTGGTGTCTCGCCACCAATGGGTGGGATCTGGACCCCTCCATTGGTAGTAGACCAGTAAGATCGCAAACCGCTTCACACCCTGCACGGGTCTCGATATCGGCCTCTCCCGCTATCTAACCGTCGGGCCTGGATTTATGCCGGGGGCAATGCAGCCCATTAAATCACACCCCATGCCTCTGCATCAGCCCATTTGTTCTTGAGACCCTCATCTGTTTCTTTGTTATGTCTAGAATTAACAGCAATGCACTCCTGACCAGCCTCCCATGCTCGATCTTCTTTAAACCTGAGATCATCCGAAGCTCTGTCGATATCCTAACTCTGGCCAAATTCCATTGGCTTTGCTTCCTGACCTATAGTGGTTATCGGCTAACCAATTCCTCATTTTTAATATTCTTTTCTTAGTTTCAAATTACGCCACAGTCTCATCCCTCCCGACTTCTGGTCCCACAACCCTCTGTACTCTTATTTTGGTCTTTTGAGCATCTCTGGTTTTAATTGCTCCTCCACTGGTGACCTTGCCTTCAATTGGCAAAACTCCAAGATCTGGAATTCCCTCCCCCAATCATTTTTCCCCTCTCTCCTCTTTGAAGACACTCCTTGTTTTGCCAAGCTTTTGATTATCCACCTAATTATGTCCTTATGTGACTCGGTGTCAAATATATCTTTTATAACCTTCCTGTGAACACCTTGGGGTATTTTATTCCGTTGCAAATATATATTACGACACAGTCAGCAAATTGCTCATGAAGATAATTTCAACAACTTAGCTATTTACAAATAGTTATTGTCTGGTTAATTGTGGAAAATTCTTATCCTCATCTTGAGATAGAGAAATGACTTAATATGCATAGTGCAGATATCTCAGGAGACAATGTAATTCCCTCGTTACAACATGCAATACATTACATAACATCCTGCTGCCAATGCTTGCACACAATTTAAGAGTATAGTCACGAGTACTTTCATGACTGGATTGACCAGCATTTGGAGTAAATTGATATTTTCCAGAAGTGAACATCTGCATTCCCCCAGAAGACATAACCCCTTGTTTACTAATCAGGATTTCAAGCCAGGTAAAGCAGCAGTTTATATACTCTTGACATTATCTTTTCAAAAATCCCATCACTATGGTTACTATTACAAGCAAGCAATTTTCCCAAAAGTAATTTATTAATTCACCTTTGAAGCTCTATCTTTTGAAACAATGCTGGAAAAATTCATTCTCACTTGTGGTAAATCATATTTGCCAGGCTCTCTGGATTCCATTTCCAGAGAATTTGCAACTAATAATGTGCAAAATTTGGCTATCCCTTTGTGTACAGTATAACATTTCTGTTATTGAACAAAGGTCATTCAGGCATTTTAGAAGCCAACATTTTATGTCCATTGATTTATCATAATAATCTTAAGTAGTGTTACACGTAGGCTTACATTAACACTGCAATGAAGTTATTGTGAAAATATGTTCGGATTCACTGAGAGGGAATTCATAATGTCCAATCCACCTAACAGCACGTCTTTCGGGACTTGTGGGAGGAAACCAGAGCACCTAGAGGAAACCAACGCAGACACGGGGAGAACATACAGACTCCGCACAGACGGTGACCCAAGCTGGGAATCGAACCCGGGTCCCTGATGCTATGAAGCAACAGTACTCACTATCCTACTATGCTGCCCATCATTGTTTTATATCTGTCCCAATCTAGTGCAAAGAGGTTGATGGGAGTGTTGCTCGTTTTGGGTGAGTGTGCTTAACACTCACTTGGCTCTGTTTCTCGTTCTAAGCTCTGGAGTCGCCAGGTGCCGTAAAGACACCGTCACAAGTTTCAAGGTCAAGTTCAAAGCAATAAAGCTGTACACCAATTAGTAAGTCCAAAACAATTAGAGTTTATTATAACACAATTATAATAACACTCATGCACACGCTAAAGATTAAACCTACTTCTACCACTAAACAACTAATACTTAGCTAAGAAGGAACTGCGAGGTCAGGGAACAAGGCCTTTGTTCTGGTCTGGTCTGCAGGCTTCGGATCACTATCAGTCGGCAAGGGTGTAAGTAATGCCGGTTTCAGGTAGCGGTCGTCGTTAGGCACTTACTTATTGGCGGTTGCTGCTCAATGGCTGATGTAGAAGACAGGGGTCTAGAGGCTGGAGTCGGAGGCCGGAGACAGGAGACTGAACCATGTGTGGGACCTTTCTTTTATAGGTCCCAGGGGGTCCGCGCCCCTTTGGGCGGGCTCCCTCCACTGCTGGGGATCGATTGGGCCTCTTCCCAATCGATATGGTTTGTACCCCCCAATCCTCGGGCCGTTCCTTGATCGCTGGGGCTGTTCTTAGGACTTATTGTCCTGGGCTTCTCTGGCTTCACCGTGTCTGGTCTGCTATTGAATGTATCGATTGATACTTAATTTGTGTCAATTGTACCTGGGACTGGCCCGGTATCACCTCATTAATATGCTAACGGCTTCTCATTAACAGCACTGCCTGATCTCTGCAGCTGTCAGGAAACCGGTTTCTGCAATTGTCTCAATACATAATTGCTCTGCAAGCTGTTTGCTCTTTAACATGTCCGTTTTCCCTGCACTCTTTGCAGTCTTCCATTTTGTGTTCGTTAGTGGCCATCTTAGATGGCTACAGGAGTCAGACAAAATCTTTAGTTGAATAAAAGTGAATTTGTATCCAGCCTGTCTTATCTGTAACTTAAAAAAGTTTTGTAACTTAAAAATGGTTAACCCACCAGGTGTCAAAAGCGTAAATTTGTTTTATTCCCCAACATTGACCTGCTGTCCATCATTTGTTCAACTATATTTTATATTCATTATAACCTGTCCTTGGGACGTGGGACATCGTCGCTGTTGTCGCTAACAACATCACAGTATCACCCATTGCTAATTAACGTAAGACGTTGGTGGTTTACTCATTCCTTGAACTACTGATCCATTGTGGGGGTGGCACTGCTACAATAGGGTTACAGAGCAACTTTAAGAATATTGACTCAGCACAATAAAGGAACAAGATATAGAACATAGGAAAATACATCACAGAACAGGCCCTTCAGCCCACGATGTTGTGCCGAACTTTTGTCCTAGATTAACAACAAATTAATCTACACCCCATCATTCTACCATAATCCATGTACCTATCCAATAGCCGCTGGAAGGTCCCTAATGTTTCCGACTCAACTACTTCCACAGGCAGTGCATTCCATGCACCCACTACTCTCTGGGTAAAGAACCTACCTCTGACACCCCCCCTATATCTTCCACCATTCACCTTAAATTTACGTCCCCTTGTAATGGTTTGTTCCACCCGGGGAAAAAGTCTCTGACTGTGCACTCTATCTATTCCCCTGATCATCTTATAAACCTCTATAAAGTCACCCCTCATCCTTCCCCATTCTAATGAGAAAAGGCCGAGCACCCTCAACCTTTCCTCGTAAGACCTACTCCCCATTCCAGGCAACATCCTGGTAAATATCCTCTGCACCTTTTCCAAAGCTTCCACATCCTTCCTAAAGTGAGGTGACCAGAACTGCACAGAACTCCATATGTGGCCTTACCAAGGTTCTGTACAGCTGCATCATCACCTCACGGCTCATAAATTCAATCCTTCTGCTAATGAACGCTAGCACACCATAAGCCTTCTTCACAGCTCTATCCACTTGAGTGGCAACTTTCAAAGATCTATGACATAGACCCCAAGATCTCTCTGCTCCTCCAGCTTGCCAAGAACCCTACCGTTAACCCTGTATACAGCATTCATATTTGTCCTTCCAAAATGGACAACCTCATGTTTTTTAGGGTTAAACTCCATCTGCCACTTCTCAGCCCAGCTCTGCATCCTATCTATGTCTCTTTGCAGCCGACAACAGCCCTCCTCTCTATCCACAACCCAACCAATCTTCGTATCGTTTGCAAATTTACTGACCCATCTTTCAACTCCCTCATCCAAGTCATTAATGAAAATCACAAACAGCAGAGGACCCAAAACTGATCCCTGTGGTACGCCACTGGTAACTGGGCTCCAGGCTGAATATTTGCTATCCACCACCACTCTCTGACTTCTATCGGTTTGTTATCCAACTGGCCAAATTTCCCACTATCCCATGCCTCCTTAATTTCTGCATAAGCCTACCATGGGGAACCTTATCAAATGCCTTACTAAAATCCATGTACACCACATCCACTGCTTTTCCTTCATCCACGTGCTTGGTCACCTCCTCAAAGAATTCAATAAGATTTGTGAGGCAAGACCTACCCCTCACAAAAGTGCTGACTGTCCCTAATCAAGCAGTGTCTTTCCAGATGCTCAGAAATCCTATCCCTCAGTACCTTTCCATTACTTTGCCTACCACTGAGGTAAGACTGACTGGCCTGTAATTCCCAGGGTTATCGCTATTCCCTTTTTTGAACAGGGACACAACATTTGCCACTTTCCAATCCCCTGGTACCACCCCTGTTGACAGTGAGGATGAAAAGATTATTGCCAACGGCTCTGCAATTTCATCTCTTGCTTCCCATATAATCCTTAGATATATCCCGTCAGGCCTGGGGGACTTGTCT